>NC_067475.1:51809870-53009870 GCF_947179515.1 Apodemus sylvaticus | reverse complement strand
GGAGAGAAACGTGAAGCAATCCCACTAAAATCAGGGAGTAGTCAAAGCTGCCCACTCTCTCCCTAGCTATTCAATATACTACTTGAAGTTCTAGTTAGAGCAATTAGACAACAAAATGATGTCAAAGCGATCCAATTTGGAAAGGAAGAATACAAACTATCACTATTTGTAGATGACATGATAGTATACTTAAAAAAAACCCAAATTTCAAACAGAGAACTACTACAGCTGATAAACAGCTTGAGCAACTAAGTGACTGGATATAAAATTAATTCAAACAAATCAGTAGCCTTCCTATACTCAATGGATAACCTGTCTGAGAAAGATATTAGGGAAACGACACCCTTTATAACCAACTCTACCAACCCTACAACCAATAGAGGGCTAATATCCAATATATATATAAACCTATTGAAAATGGAGTACAGAGATAAACAATTTTCAACTGAGGAATACTGGATAGCTGAGAAATGCCTAAAGAAATCTTCAACATCCTTAATCATCAGGGAAATGCAAATCAAAACAACCCTGAGATTCCACCTCACACCAGTCAGAATGGCTAAAATAAAAAACTTAGGTGACAGCAGGTGCTGGTGAGGATGTGGAGAAAGAGGAACACTCCTCCACTGCTGATGAGATTGCAAGCTGATAAAACCACTCTCAAAATCAGTTTGGCAGTTCTTCCGAAAATTGGACATAGTACTACCCGAGGATCCAGCTATACCTCCTGGGCGTATACTCAGAAGATTATCTAACATATATTAAGGACACATGCTCCACTATGTTCACAGCAGTCTTATTTATAATAACCTAGAAGCTGGAAAGTACCCAGATGTCCCTCAACGGAGGCATGTATACAGAAAATGTGGTACATTTATACAAATGGAATATTACTCAGCTATTAAAAACAGTGATTTCATGAGATTCTCAGGCAAATGGATAGAATTAGAAAATATCATACTGATTGAGGTAATCCACTCACAAAAGTACACACATTGTATGTACTCACTGATAAGTGGATATTATCCCAGAAGCTCAGAATACCCAAGATACAATTCACAGATGAATCAAGAAGGAAAACCAAAGTATGGATACTTCTTAGCCAGGGGGAACAAAATAACCATGGGAACAACAAATTTTTTATTGTTTCTGTTTCCATTTTCAGGTCACAGTTATTCATTTCCTTTACTTGTTTGACTGTATTTTCCTGTATTTATTTAAAGCACTTTGGTTCTTTTGAGAAGAACCAAAGATACAGAGACAAATTGTCAAACAGAGATTGAAGGAAAGACTATCCAGAGACTTACCCACTTGGGGATCCATCCCATATACAGTTACCAAACTTAGACAGTGTTATGGATGCCAACAAGTGCTTACTGACAGGGGCCTGATATAGCTGTCTCCTGAGAGTCTTTCAGTACCTGACAAATACAGAGATGGATTCTTTCAGCCAATCACTGAGCATGATCCCAAATGGAGGAGCTAGAGAAAGAACTGAAGGGCAAGGGGTTTGCAGCCCCTTAGGAAGAACAACAATATGAACCAATAAGTACTCCCAGAGCTCCCAGGGACTAAACCATCAACCAAAGAGTACACATGGCACCACCTGCATATGTAGCAGAGGTTGGCCTTGTTGGACATCAAATGGAGGAGAAAGCCTTGGTCCTGAGAAGGCTTGATGTCCCAGTATAGAAGAATGCCAGGACAGGGAAGTGGGAGTGGTTGAGCAAGAGAAGGGGGGAATGGGACAGAGGGTTTTCAAAGGGGAAACCAGGAAAGGGGACAACATTTGAAATGTAAATAAAGAAAATATCTAATAAAAAATAAATAAATTTGGTTTGTCATGGACTATCTTGGTTTCTTCCCCTATGTTGATTGAGAGTTTTGCTGGGTTTAGTAGTATGGGCTGACACCTGTGGACCCTTTAGGGGACCTTTAGGGTCTGCAAGATTTGTCCTGCAGCTTATGACTTTTAGGGTCTCTTTTGAGAAGTGAGGTGTTATTCTAATAAGTCTTCCTTTATATGTTACTTGTTTTTTTCCCAGTAGCTTTTAATATTCTTTCTTTGTATTGTGCATTTAGTGTTTTGATTATTATATGGTGAGAAGATTTTCTTTTCCAGTGCAATCTATTTGCTGTTGTATAAGCTTTTTATGTTTATATTCATCTCTTTCTTTAGGTTAGGGATGATTTCCTTTATGATTTTATTCACCTTCTATTCTTATTATTCTTAGGTTTGGTCTTTTATGGTGGCCTATTTTTTCTGGATGTTAAGATTTAGGAACTTTTTACATTTGGCATTTTCTTTGAACGGTGAATCCATTTCTTTTGTGGTATCTTCTTTATTTGAGATTCCCCATCCATGTCTTATATTCTGTTGGTGATATTTGAATCTTTATTTCCTGTCCTCTTTCCTAGGTTTTCCATCTCCAGGTTTACCTCCATTTGTGTTTTTTTTTTTTTTATCGTTTCTATTTCCATTTTCAGGTCACAGTTATTCATTTCCTTCACTTGTTTGACTGTATTTTCCTGTATTTATTTAAAGCACTTATTTGTTTCCTCTTTAAGGACTTCTACCTGTTTGATTGTGTTTTCCTATATTTAAGGGAATTATTTGTATCCTCTTTAAACACCTTTATCATCTTCAGGAGATAGGATTTATCGTCACAGTCTTGCTCTAATTTGTGTTAGGATACTCAGGGCTTGCTGTAGTAGGTGAGCTGGTTTCTGATGGTGCCATATTGTATTGGCTTCTGTTGATTATGTTCTTGTATTTGCCTTTGGCCCTTCTGGTTGTCTCTGGTGTTGATTGGCCTGAGTGTCCTTTGTTGGATCATGCTACCTGAGAGGCAGGTGGGGATGTATGTCTTGGGTTTGGGTAGGCCTCCTGTGTGTGTTATGTTAGAGGTCTTTTCGGCTGCTGGTAGAGCCATGGGGTGGGACACTGTGCTTCCTGCTCTTTGAATTCCACTGGTGCAAGTGTAGGCTAGAAGGAAGATGGAGCTCAAACCTGCAGGGCAGAACCCAAGGCTGCAAAGGCTTGCTGGGGTCTCTACTGGCAAAGGCTTTGGACTGGATGGGTGGGCTGTCTTACCTGTGTGTGTCATATCATATCTGGACTCTTGGGAGGCAGGCAAAGCTGTGGGATGGGGTTTTATACACACTGCTCTGGGGACTGCTGGTGGTTGAGGAGTAGATTGGAAGTCTGATAACTTTATACTTTTAATAAAATATTTTCTACTATATAAAATGTTTTAAAAAGTAAATTAAGTATTACAAAATCCTAAATCTTATTTATAGCAATAAAGTGAGTATCTTCTCATTGCATTTTGGAGAATCGCATGCTTCTTCCATTCCTGACCTGGAGTCACAGCTCATGCATAGAACAATAATGCTATTTTTTTACATAAAATATTAGTAATGAATCATTATTATAAGAAAAATCTTTGACCTTTTAATTTTTCTTAAATTATTTATGTCTTGAAGATTGTTTTACTCATCTATTGCTGCTTAACAATCATAGTAAATAAAATTCAAAACAACAAATATTTTGCATATGTTTATTTTTGGTGTATGGGTTTTGCTTTTATATTTGCAACTTTTCTATAATAAACAGTAGAATAATATATTTTTTAACCACCAAACATTACTATATTTTAATTTCTGACCCATGTTCCTTGGAAAAGAGTTAACTGAAACCAAATTTTGGAATCATTTTGCTTCCTCATCTATGAGCTTGACTGGAGAAGATTCACTTCAGTGCCTAATTTTCATTTATGGGCTTTAGACCTGATAGTCTTTTGAATTACTTTTCTGGGTATAACATAAACTTATGTTTATTTCCTTGGTAGGAAAGTGGCAACTAATCAAAGCAATGACTACACTCAAATCTAGGTGGGAGAATGTCTTAGTTAGGGTTTCTATTGTTGCAATGAAATACCATGACCAACTTGCTTTTGTTTTTTATTTGGCTTATTCTTCCACATGGTAGTAAGAACAGGAACTCAAACAGGACTGGAATCTGTTGGCAGGAGCTGATTTTGAGACCGTGAAGGAGTGCTGATTACTTGCTTGCTCTACATGGTTTCCTCAGCATGATTGTTTCATTTTGTCTGTTTTTAATATTTTTTTGATTCTCTGTGAAATTGACATGATAAACCTCAATCCAACTTATCTCCTGGTTTTTCCATATTTGCCCTCTGCCTTGCAACCTCCCTTGGAAAGAAAACAAAAACATAAAGGAAACTAAAAATAATAAAACATACAAAAACAAGAAAAATAACAACAAACCCCACTGAAAAATAAAAAACAAAACAAAACTTATCTCACCTTGGAAGCTATAGTGTGTCACAATGTATCACACAGTATTTGTTTAGACAGCTTTACTTGCAACGAATCATTGGTCTGGTTTGAGGTCTCAGGCTTCTGCTATACAATCAATACTGGATCCTCTTGGGGACTCTTGTAGATGTCATCTGTCTTATGTCATGGAAATCCTAAAGGTTTGCTTTTGAAAGACTGCCCACCCTCCCTTCATGTTATCCAGGAGTTCATAGATGGGGCAGATGTTCCAATGGGCCAACTCAAAGATTTGTTCCTGGACCTGAGTAGTAGCTGAGTTGGTGAGCCTGCTAGCTATCCTGCACCAGTGTCACCTGGGCCAGCTCACCTGCTTTTCCCAGGTTAATGAGGAGTGGGGCCAGCTCTCCCACACCTACACCCTTGGGAGCCAGCTTTCCCAAGCTCACACCACCAGGGCCAGCTCTACTGTGCTGCCTAGGCAAGGTGCAAGGCCTCAACTGTCTTTCTTTTAGAACCCAGGACCACCAGTTCAGGCACGGCACCATCCACAATGATTTCAGTCCTCCCCTATCAATTGATAATAAAAAAATGTACTACATCAAGATCTTATGGAGGCATTTTCATAATTGAAGTTCTCTCCTTTCAGGACAATCTATCTTGTGTCAACTTGACATAGAACTAGCCAGTGCAGGGGACCCATGATATTATTGGTATTTGTTTCAGAGTATGAGTATCTTAAATGTATATGCATCATTGCAAAGCTTATCGCAGTAGCCTTTTAAAGAGCCAGAAGGTTTTAATGAAGAGGCAGTGGCCATAGACTCTCTCCATTTCCTTTATATATTATTGCATGGGAGGAATGTGCATAGGCTACTACTAAGACAAGCTTAATCTGTTTTTCATAAACTGCTCCATAATTCTTGTATTCTTTTGCTGAACTGCTTTAAAACCCTCCAAAGACTCACAAACCTATTTGGTTTTCTCTTATTTATTTCTCCTGGAACTCTTGGTAAACCTAGATCGTTCCACATTTGCCTTTGAGTGACATGAGAAAGCCCAACCCATTTCTTCATTTTTTTTTTCTTTTCTGTCTCCTCCTGTGTGCTTTAGCATAAAACCAATTTACATGCCAGCCTATATCATTCAGATGCACTAAGCTTCTTCTACTTATCTCATGGATGTCTCCTTCCATTATGGGGCTGATCAAAGCCATCCAAGTCCTATACTTGTCTTAATGTCCTTCCAAACTAATTCCTATGTTGTTAACTCTTATATGGGCATCATCATGTTTGACCCAGTGAACTGGTTATGAAACACAATCTACCTGATATCAAATTCCTTCAATTATGTCTATACATCTTTCCTTGTCTCTCAGTCCATTATGTCCATGTGATCTCTAAATACTAACAACCACGTGTCTCTGAAAATTATGTATATAAACCCGTCATTAAACTACATTAGCTCATGCAGTCCTTGTCTTAAGGAGGAATAGAGGTTATATTCAGTTTCTCTGCTTCTCGCTCCCAGACTGATTCCATCCATCCCCATATGCTGCAGCTGCATGAATCAGGCTATGTGGATCTTTCACTTGATGTTTATTAGTTTTTCCTATTATAAGTATCTCAGATGCAGAGTAGAGTTGATAACCATAGGTTCCTGTTCTGGGCTATTCTTAAGGCATGCTTCTCTATGGTCAATCATGGATATTCCCTTTCTCTGGATTAGAGTTTAGACTCAAGATCAGAAGTCTCTTCCATACCTTCTTCCTTGCTACACTTATCCAGTGTTTCCAGAATTCTAACAATTTTTATTGAAGGCAGAAGTTGTTAGCATAGGTTTCCTGTATACTCTTTCTTATGCTTTATTTTGTATAAACAGTGACAAGCTAAAACCCACATTTTATGTTCCCTTTTATTCACTGTTTCTGCCCAATCAGGATGTAATATAAAGAGCATCTGCGCAGTTTTGCTTTTTCATTATAATTTTTTCTTTATCTAGGCATGTTCATTTTGTGATGACAGCTGAATTGCAGGTACATATCTTATCACCTACAGCTAAGGCCATACAATATATTCAACTACCTGCTACCAACACTGTCAAATATGTGCTACCTTATTGGTCTGTAGTATCTTCTTTAACTTATTATCCCTTTCATGGATATCAAGAAGACATACCACCCTGAGACTCCCCAAAAGGATCCTCCATCCATAGACATCTTTGATTACACATCTTATTACCTATAGAAGTGGCAATCAATCACTACTAAAAAAGAAAAGATAAATATTATCCCATCATGCACTGGGAGATACAGCCACATCATGCTTAGATCCATGGGTACTCTACTTTTGGTAAAACATTGTGAAAAGAATGACCCATGGCAGCACAATGCCTTGGGAAACTGAGAGAAGCAAACAGAAGAGCAAGGCCGAAAGCCATATCCAGCATCAGGGCACACTGACCAGACTGGGTTCTATAGCTATGTTCTGACCTTCAAAAAGAATAAACATGTCTTATAAATTAAATGTAAATGTTTGACACGGGAGGAATAAAAACCATGTCCAAGAACAACCCAGGAATCAAAATGGGCCTTAGGTCAAAGGTCCTTTGCCTTTTTTTCTTGGGACCTCTCCCACAGTTCCCTAAGGCATTGTGGGAACCATGGGAAATCATGCCTTTGACTGTGTTCCATCATACCTTCAGTTAATTATCTTATTATCTGCATCAGTGGTTGTATTTTAATCCCTCCAAATCAGACTAAGGTTCTGTCTGCTCTAGTTTGGGTGCCAATCATAACGACTTGTGTTCATGGGAGACCGGAGCATTCCTGTTCATGAGAGATAGGCCATTGATGACAAGCAAATGATTCTACCCAAGTATACCTGTTAAACCAAAAGATTTACTGGGGTCACTTATAGGTATATAGGTGACTGAAAGGCAATTATGTCACCAGAGAACCAACATTGGTCACAACTCAGCAGACACGGGCTCCTATACAAGGTGCAGTCAACTCTACCAAAAGAGTTGACTTTCCCTATCAATTATTTTCTTCTTCAAGAATCTTGAAAAATTGCCTTCTGAGTTTTGCAATTTTTTATGAATTTTATAATCATTATGAACCTCCCTCCTATATCCTGGAGATATATTTAGATCAAGAGGAAAGAGCAACACAGCAGCTTTAGTGTCTCACAAGCTCTGGGACAGAGTTTTCTCTTAATTCTATGCTACCTTAAGCTCTCCAGAGGGCAGACAGTTCACTCCATCCCAGACACTTCCCCAAGAAAAAAGAGAACTGGAGAGAATCAGATAGCGAGTCTGAGAATAAAATCAATCCTTCATCAACCTAGTACTGAAGTTGACATTCCATCATTTGTGCTGCAATATAGTTATTAAAGCAAGTTACTTTTGAAACCCATATTAGAAGAAATATTACAAGTAAACACAACTTTCAACAGTTGGAAAATACCATGAAATATTTTAGAGTGTATCTACAACAAAGACTACGCTGAAAACCTACTTTCCCATTAATTTTGTCTTACTGAATCAATAGCAAATCCTTTCCAGCCTCATAATCATAAGCTTCTGTATGTTTCTAGGTTTGACTTTTTTCTTCAAATGGAATTCTATTCTGGCAGAAAATCTTGCCCTCAATACAAATATAAATACTGACCTTTAAGATTTTCTCATTTATTGTCTCTATTACCCTAGATTTAGGTCTGGCTATCTTGTATCTGAATTGTAAAAATATAATGACACTAACCATGAGATTAGAAAGATATCTTACTCCAATATGATTTGTCTCCAATAAGTCTTGTTTTCAATTTATGTCACATGCTGATGGAATAGTGGGTAGAATTTCAGCCTTGTAACTCCAGATCCAGTGGATCTAATACCTCTGACACACTCATGTGCATACATAGATTTACACACACACACACACACACACACACACACACAGCACAATGAACACAACTACAGCATAGGCTTTGTTGTAGATACTCTAAAATATATCATGCTCTTTTCCAATTGTTGACTGTTGGATTCATTTGTAAAATGAACAAATTAGTTCCCTAATCTGTTTTCCCCTTTGCTCTTTCTCTACCAATCTCTTCTCCCATGAAAAGTAGGAATTACCATTCTAAAACTGAAGAGTGTGTTACTTTCTATGTTTGGGTTGGATATCAGCTTCACTTAAGACAGGAGCTAAAGGTTACACTGCCCCATGGAACATTCCATGAGCTTGCCAAGCATTGTTCCTGAGGCCTTCTACTTCTCTCTCTGTCACATATGTCACTGCAACTCTACTGACTTATTTTTTTCTTCAGACTCCAAGTTCAGTCTCTCAATATGGCCTCACAGTTTTCCATCTTCCTGAGGACTCTTTCCTTGGACATCTGCTTACTCCCTTCCTCTACTATGCTATTCATTATTTTGTAAATTATTTTTGTTTTTTTCATTTGTTTGTGTGTGTGTGTGTGTGTGTGTGTGTGTGTGCATGTGTGTGTATATGTTTATTTGTTTATCTGTGTGTGCACATGAGGGTGCCAGAGAGGTATTAGACCTAGAAGTTACAAGGCTGAAATTCTAGCCACTATTTAGCATGTGACATAAGTGGAAAACAAGACTTAATTAGTCGTGACAAATCATATTGGAGTCATATATCCTTCTAAACTCATGGCTAGTGTCACTATCAAACAAGAACAAAGCTCCTGGCACTGTAGTACACATCAGTAATATCAGACGTTAGGAAATTTAAATGGAGAGCCAATGAAGTTTTAGCACAGTCTGGGCTCCAAAAGAGAAATACTGTCAATAAGTAAACAAACAACAAATGAAAAATATAAAGTGTGAACAATGAAAATTTGGGTGTAGATATGCATTTAGTAAGAATACAATATGGAGATTTAAGGAAAGGTTAAAGTCAATTCTGTACAAACCAAGGAACAACAAAATGACCAAAAATCCACAGAAACTAATGGAAAGGCACAGAGCAGACTCCTCTGTATAACTCTTTAAATAACACAATGATAAAAGACAAAACCTTAGAATTTTGTTCCCAAATTATGAGAAAAATACCTTGCTTAATGCTTGGTTTCAGTACATCTTTCAGTGTATAATACTTGCTATTATATAGAACTTTGTGTCAATTTTTATTGTTATAATACTTATAGCAATAAAAGTATAGATGTGTATATCACAGGTGAAGAACTGTTCCTGGCTCAAAGTAAATATTTATTGAATGAATGAATAGACATTCTTCATATAAGATCACTTATGCAATACCAGATTCTACATGAAAGCTAATTTCAATGTTCTATAATATTCAAATATGGATGGTCTCTCTTATTACTTTTAAATTTTTAAACTTTTATTTTTTAATTCAACCATAACATAATTAATCATTTCCCCTTTCCCTTTCTTCCTTCCCATCTCTTCTCCATTTGTCCCATCCACTGTCTCCAAGTTCATGTTCTCCTTCTCTTTAACCATTGTTACATATACATTTAAACCAATTCACATATAAATGTAGCCTTCTCTGTGTATTCAGTCTTAACTGCATGTATATATTCTTAAGGCTCACCACTTCATGTTGGATAACCAATCAAATAATAGTGATTCTTGAGGAAAATTAATTTTTCCTTTTTCAGCAGCTGTTAATTATTTTATGTTTATCACTTTAAAATGGGTATGTCTATGTGTTTGTTTGTTTGTGTATGTATATTTACACACACATGTAGGTCATAGGACAACTTGTGGGAATTAGTTCTCTCCTCCTACTATGTGCTTTTCAGGTATTGATCTGGAGTCCCCAGTGTTTGCAAAAGTCATTTTACATGCTGATCCATGTCACCAGTTGTAAATCTTTGAAACTGACAATGCTTCATATAGGATCATTACACAAAATTCATCAGTCAGCTTTTATTACTGTAACAAAATTCCTGATGTGTGCTATTGAGGACTAAAGGAAACACTTTACATAGTTCCCTTTTGGGAGTTAAGTGGAATAGTCTTGTATTAGGGTTCCCTAGAGTCACAGAATTTGTTGAATGTCTCTATATATTAAGGAAAAATTTGGGGATGACTTATATTCTGCAGTCCAGCTAATGCAACAATGGGTAGTTATGAATGGGAAGCCCAAGAATCTAGTAGTTGCTCAGTCCCATGAAGCTAGTTGTTTCAGTTAGTCTTCTGTATAAGCTGGAATCCTGAAGTAGTTTCCAACAGATGTCCTAGCTAGTAAGTGCAACCAGGTGTCTTTATGTAGGCCTGCAGCAGAAGGTATGGCCCAGATTAAAGGTATGTACCACCATGACTGGATCTGGAACTTGCTCTGAGGCCTTGAACTCAAGAGATCTGCTTGCCTCTGTCTCCTGGAATTAAAGATGTGTATTAAGATTTTCAGGGCTAATACACCTCAAAATATGTATCAAAAGGGTATGTTATCCCATGTCAAGATCCAGGTGAAAAGCTTGTATCTTCTATCCTCAAGATCTGGATCACAAGTGTGCCCTCCATTTCTGGGTTGTAGTTCATTCCAGATGTAGTCAAGCTGACACCCAGGAATAGCCTACAAAGAACTGTAAGAGTCCTTTCACTTTGTCATATTAGAGTAGAGGGCAATGTGCAATTATATTTCAAACCAGGAGTACAATGTACAGACACTTCTTTCATTACTCTCTTGTGAGATCTCAAGTGCTACATGAGTGCTCCTGTCCAAGAGCATCCACCCACTTTTCTAAGGAAGTCTTTCAAGGCTCCACTTCTTGAAAGTTGCACAGCATTTTCCATTACTTTTTACAGGGACAACTCTCCAATCACATGGACTTTTGAGGAGATAAAATTAAACCATATACAAACCATACCACACAAGAAAGTGAGATGATTTACACAGCTAGTGGACATATGTTTGAAGATCAGAAAGAAATTTCATCAATAATATTTTAAAAAATGGATCATATTTCAGTAATAGTTAAAATTTTCAAAGACTTTCTCTCTAAAGAACTTAATTTGTTCTACAAAACACAAAAAGTATCTACAGGAGATACACATTTAAAAATAATTGACTACCTTAATACAAACTAGAAATTCATAAACTACATAAATCTGTGCGCTCTGTTTAGAAATATCAGAAATAAAATGTAAAGGCATTGGATGTAGTTTATATTAGAAATATGAGACTCAAGACATTCTCTCCTTTCTTCACATTCTGGTTTCTGATACAGATATTTGTTGTGGATTGAAGTTTCACATTAAATGATGTTATCAAAATGGTGAATCTAATAAAAACCAAGCTGTCCTATCCTGCCTGTTTTTAGCTCTATGTGAAAGATGAGATCAGACAATATTCTCTGCTGTTTTGTACAGAACTGTGTTGCTTTTCCAAAGATAGACTTTTGTGAAGAATTTATTTGCAAGCTGTGAGAATCCAAAACACTTTCTCCAAATAAATCTTATGTTAGATATTTTTGAAACATGGCTATGGATTTGATAAAGTTTACATTAATTGAGACCATAAAAGAATTAGAGGAAAAATGACAAAAATCTCATGAAAATATAGCATGTATTTCTAGAACAAAACTTGTTCTTGAAAATATGGAGTGAATGATTCATTTAAAGATATTTCGAATATAGTTCAAACTTTAAGATGAATTACTAAGGACCAATAAGACATTGTCTGAAATATGTAAGAAAAAGCTTTATATCTTGATATAAAAACATTGTATTGTTTTCATATGCACTATTTTAAAATTACATTGATCAATTAGTGAAATCACAGATATAATAGAATTTATGAAATACAAGTTAAAGAAAGTAAGTGATCTCAATTCTAGTAATTATGAGATTTCATCTATCAGTCAAAAAGCTTTTAATAATCTGACATTTGCTACTTCTACTTGTATGGACAACTTTTCTTACCAATTATCAAGTATAATAAATTGATGAGGCCATATATTCTTGTCAGTAAAGTGTCTGCAGCAAGCTAACCACCAATTGTCTAGTTCAAATTGGCAGTTACATATTGTCATGCATGCTTCTTTGGTTTGGGCTAAAGCACAGCATGGAACATAGCCCTCTTGTACACTGGATTCAGAGCTTACCTAGATCTGTTGCCATTTCGGGTTTCATTAGCTAGGAATTGAAGATGGCTGCCTGCTTTTACCAAATGTTGGTTCAGTGGGGCAATCAATACAAGGCCTTATGTTTGTTCTTTTTGAATCTTAGGCTTGTCCTATGTGGTAGCTTTGCTTGATTATTTCTTTAATTTTGAAATTATAATATAATTACATCATTTCTTTCTTTCCTTTTCTCCCTCAAACACCTCCATGTACCCCTTGTTTCTCTCTCTTGAATTCACATCCTTAAAAATAACAATTGCTGTTATATAACTATATTAATTTGTGTATACATATATACTCCAAAATATATAAATAATCCATGTTTATTCAATATTGCTACTAGTATGTATATTTTTATATCTGGCCAGTTGGTTGTTACATAACCAGTCAGAGGGCTTTTCTTTGGATAGAACTATTTATCCCACTCTCAGCATTTTCTAGTTCTATCTACTTCCTTGTGTAGGGTTAATGCCTGGAGAGATGTATCAGATAAAGACTAGTATCAAAACCAGACATACAGTGTAGCCAACTTTTCACAGAGTTATCCCCTAAAGGAAAATTTTTATTACAAAGCTATAAGACACAATTTTTTCTCATAAAATTCAGTTTTAAAAGTTTAATGTTACTTTTGGTATGTTTAAGACAAATTATGCAAAACATCTCAAGTTCATAGTCAGAGGTGCTTCACTCAGTATTTTGCTGTGGAAAGTGGCCTTCATGTACTATAAGAGAAAGTATGTACCAGTCCATCTTAGAGATGTCACTACACATATGCAGAATTTAATTGACTTTATTTCATTAATTCTTTATCAATTTGCAACAAAATTGAGAAAAGATTAAGAGCTTTCTACAACCAGACCCCAGTTTGACACAAGCACAACTTCCACTTTTATCAAGGAGTTCCATTAAAGTTATGTATTTGTTAAAATTGATAGGTAGATATTGACCCATCCTCATCATCCATAATCCATAGGCTATATCAAGATGACCTCCAGGTATTGTACATTCTATTCCACAAGTTTTTAATGACAACTAGCTGTAATTATTACACAATCATGAGGAGTTTTACTGTCCTACATCTTCTATGATTCTTATGCTCATAAAATTTTGATGAATTGAGTATAAACACTTAAGGGATAAGTTATAGATTAAATTGTGCTTATTGAAGAGAATATGATTTAATAATAATATGAAATATTTTAATAAAATAGCCTTTGTCTTCTAAACAGAATTAGTGAATATCTTTCTCATAAGTTAAACTCAATGATGAATTGGGTTCTACTGGATCTTATCTCTTCAGTATTGATCCTGATTAAAAATTTCAAAGCAGCAGTGATATTATTACTGAGTACTATATATAAGTCCGTGAGCTTTGTAAGCATTAACTTATTGAAATTATGTCAATTTTCTGTCTAGTATGGGCGTCTTATAGTTCTATCTGCATATATAGATGATAGATAGACTTGGGATACAGAAAAAATTAAGTAACTCACGTAAGGTATGGTAGAGCCAAAATATAAATTCATACTTCAACTTTGCAAGCTTGGCTCACAGATATGTGATACTATGCAGAATCTACATGTAACAGAGCATGATGGGGAACTGGAAGTAGCTCCTAGAAAGTCCCTGACCACAGGGAATCTAGAGGCCCCAAGGAGCCAACGGTGATGACTTTAGCCAAAATACCCAACTAAGGAGAGGTACAACCCATAAAGATCAACTCCAGAAGATAGGCACAGCCCCCAGTAGAGAGATGGGACTGAAGGTAAGGCTACCCGGAGACCACTCCATGTAGGGATCCATCCTATCTGCAGAATCAAAGCCCTATACTATTCCTAATGCCAAGAAGTGCATGCTGACAGGAGCCTGATGTGACTTTTGCCTGAGAGGTTCTACCAACATCAGACCAATACAGATGCAGATACTTACAGCCAACCATCAGACTGAGCTCAGGGTCCCTAATGGAAGAGCTAGGGGAAGCCATCATGTGGGGCAGAAGGATGCAGGGACATGGGTGGGAGAGGGGATGGGGGAAAGGGGAATATTATCAGGTTTTAGAGTGGGGAACAGGAATGAAGCACTGAGGGTTAGCAGAAAGAATGGAAACAGGCAACCTCAGGAAGTAGGAAGTATGGGGCACTCTAAAATTAACCAGAGACTTGGGAGGTGAGAAAGTCTTAATGACAGTTTGGTCAAGGAAGATATAAAGAAAGAAATTAAAGACTTTTTAGAATTTAATGAAAATGAAGGCACATCATACCAAGACTTATGGGACATAATGAAAGTGGTGTTAAGAGGAAAACTCATAGCTCTAACTGGAGAGAGCATATACTAGAAGCTTGACAGCACACCTTGAAGCTCTAGAACAAAAAGAAGCAAATACACCAAAGAGGAGTAAATTATTTACAGCAGTAAATAATCGAACTCAGGGTTCAAATCAACCAGGTAGAAACATAAAGAACTATACAAAGAATCAAGAAAATGAGGACCTGGTTCTTTGAGAAAAATCAACAAGATAGATAAACCCTTAGCCACACTAACCAGAGAGCACAGAGACAGTATTCAAATTAACAAAATCAGAAATGAGAAGGGAAATATAACAGAAACTGAGGAAATTAAAAAAATTATCAGATCCTACTAAAAATGCCTATACTCAACACAACTGGAAAATCGGAATGAAATGGCCAGTTATCTAGACAAATACCAGGTACCAAAATTAAATCAGGCTCAGACAAACCATCTAAACAGTCTCATATCTAGAAGTAGTCATTAAACTTCTCCCAACCAAACAAAGGTCAGGAACAGATGGGTTTAGTGCAGAATTCTATCAGATCTTCAAAGAAGACCTAATAATCTTCTAATTACTACACAAAAATAGTAGCAGAGGATGGCTTTGTTGGGCATCAGTGGGCTGAAAGGCCCTTGGTCTTGTGAAGGCTTGACTCCCCAGTTTAGAATTTAAGTCCATGGAGGCAGCAGTGGGTGAGTGGTTGGGGGAACAACCTCATAGAAGCAGGGAAATGAGTAATTCAATAAGGGTTTCCAGAGAGAAACTGGTAAAGGGGATTACATTTGAAAGGTAAATAAGTATTCAATAAAAAAATTACAGTGAAGAAAAGATAGCAATATTGTAAAAAAAGAAAGAAACAGAAGGAACATTATTCAATTTATTCTATGAAGCCACAATTATGCTTATACCTAAACCGCCGAAATACCCTACAAAGAGAACTTCAGACCAACTTCTCTTATAAATATCTATGAAAAAAATACTCAAAAAATTTCTTTTAAACCCAATCCAAGAACACATCAAAATGAACATTCACCATGATCAATTATGCTTCATCCCAGGGATTCAAGGATGGGTCAATATAGGGAAATCCATCAAAGTAATCCACTATATAAACAAACTCAAAGAAAAATAAAAGCCACATGATCATCTCATTAGATGGTGAGAAATTATTTAGCAAAATTCAATACTCCTTCATAGTAAAAGTCTTGGAAAGATTAGGAATTCAAGGCCCATACCTAAACATAGTAATAGCAAACCAGTAGCCAACATCAAACTAAATGGAAAGAAATAAGAAGCAATCCCACTAAAATCAGGGAATAGACAAGGCTGCCCACTCTCTCCATACCTATTCAGTATAGTACTCAAGGTCTTAGCCAGAGCAATTAGACAACAAAAGGAGGTCAAAGAGATACAAACTGAAACTAAAAAAGTCAAGGTATCACTGTCTAAAGATGATATAATAGTATACTTAAGTGACCCCAGAAATTCTACTAGAGAACTCTTAAACCTGACAACTTCAGCAAAGTGGCTGGATATAAAATTAACTCAAACAAATCTGTAGACTTCCTCTACTCAAAGGATAAACAGACTGAGAAAGGAATTAGGGAAATGACAGCCTTCACAAATAATATAAAACACCGTGGTGTTACTCTAACCAAACAAGTGAAAAATCTGTATGACAAGAACTTCAAGTCTCTGAAGAAAGAAATTGAAGATCTCTGAAGATGGAAAGAGCTCTCATGCTCATGGATTGGCAGGGTTAATATAATGAAAATGACCATCTTGCCTAAAGCAATCTACAGATTCTATGCAATCCCCATCAAAACTCCAAATCAATTCTTCCTAGAGTTAGAAAGCAATTGCAAATTCATTTGGAATTAAAAAAAAAACAGGCTATCAAAAACTATTCTCAACAATAAAAGAACTTCTGGAGGAATCACCATCCCTGACCTCAAGCTCTATAATAGAGCAATGGTGATAAAAACTGCATAGTATGGGTACAGTGACAGGCAGGTAGATCAGTGGAACAGAATTGAAGAACTAGAAATGAACCTACACACCTATGGTCAGTTGATCTTTGACAAAGGAGCTAAAACTATCCAGTGGAAAAAAGCATTTTCATCAAATGGTGCTGGTTCAACTGGTAGTTACCATGTAGAAAAATACATCCTTATCTCTGTGTGCAAAGCTGAAGTCCAAGTGGATCAAGGACCTCCACATAAAACCCATACTCATTGATACTAATAGAAGAGAAAGTGGGGAAGAGCCTCAAGCTCATTGGCACAGGGGAAATTTTTCTCATGAGAATACCAATGGCTTATGCTCTAAGATCAACAAATGGGGACTCATAAAATTGCAAATCTTCTGAAAGGCAAAGAACACTGTCAATAGGACAAAAAGGCAACCAACAGATTTGGAAAAATCTTTACCAATCCTGCTTAAAATAGAGGGCTAATATCCAATATATTCAAACAACTCAATGTGCCAACTTGGCACAGGCTGGAGTTATCACAGAGAAAGGAGCTTCAGTTGGGAAGTGTCTCCATGAGATCCAGCTGTGGGGCATTTTCTCAATTACTGATCAAGGCGGGGAGGGCCCCTTGTTGGTGGTACCATCTCTGGGCTGGTAGTCTTGAGTTCTATAAGAAAGCAGGCTGAGCAAGGCAGGGGAAGTAAGGCAGTAAGTAACATCCCTCCATGGCCTCTGCATCAGCTCCTGCTTCCTGCCTTGCTTGAGTTCTAGTCCTGACTTCCTTAGGTGATCAACAGTAATGAGGAAAGTGTAAGCTGAATAAACCCTTTCCTCCCCAACTTGCTTCTTGGTTATGATGCTTGTGCAGGAATAGAAACTCTGACTAAGACAACTTTATTAAAAATAGGGTATAGAGTTAAACAGAGAATTCTCCTGCTGGAGGTGGGCTGTATAAGTTCCCTCTCCCTACTTTCTGGCATTTCTTCTAAGGTATCTCCCTTTGAGTCCTGAGAATTTGTCACCTCCCAGGTCTCTGGTGCATTCTGGAAGGTCCTCCCACAACTTCCTACCTCCTGAGGTTTCCTGCTTCTATTCTTTCTGCTGGCCCTCAGGGCTTCAGTCTTTTTCCCTCACTCAATACCAGATCAGGTTCCCCTTCCCATCCCCCCTGCCCATGACCCCTGCCACCTTTCCCTCCCAAGTCCGTCCCTTTCTTCCCACTTGTGATTGCCTTTTTCTCCATCCCAAGTGGACCTGAGGCATCCTTACTTAGGTCCTTCATCCTGTTCACCTTTTTGAGTTCTGTGGACTATATTTTTGGTATTTTGAATTTTGTATTTTTTATGTTTTTGGCCAATATCCACTTGTTAGTGAGTTTTTACCATAAAGGTCCTTTTTGGTCTGAGTTACCTCAATCAGGATGGTATTTACTAGTTTCATTCATTTACCTGAAAAACTTAGGATGTCCTCATTCTTTATGGCTGAGTATTATTCCATTGTGTAAATGAAGCACATTTTCTGTATCTATTCTTCTGTGGTGGGACATGTAGGTTGTTTCTAGCTTCTCTCTATAACAAATAAGACCACTATGAAAATAATGGAACATGTGCCCCTGAAGCATGGGTGGGCATCAATGGGTATATTCCCAAAATTTGTATTGCTGTGTTTTTAGGTAGATCTATTTCCAATTTTCTGAAGAACTTCATCAAATGAGTGAGGGGGTTGCCATCCCACTGTCAAAACTCTGACCCATAATTTTTCCTGTCTGAAAGATCTATAGGGATGGAAATGGAGAGGAGCCTGAGGGAAAGAAGATCTAGTGACAGACACAAAGTAGAGTACAGTTCAAGGAGAGGTCCCAAGGCCTGACACTATTACCGAGGCTATGAAGCACTCACAAAAATGGTCCTAACATGACCACACTCTGAAAAGTACCCAGATGTTCTTCAACAGAAGAATGGATACAGAAAATGTGGAATATTTACACAATATAGTACTACTCAGCTATTAAAAATAATGACATCATGAATTTCTTAGACAAATGGATGGAACTAGAAAATATCATCCTGAATGAGGTCACCCTATACCAAAGAACACATGCTTGGTGTGCAATCACTGATAAGTGAATATTAGCCCAAAATCTTAGAATACCCAAGATACAATTCACAGACCACATGAAGCTCAAGAAAAACTAAGACCAAAGTGTGGGTGCTTCAGTCCTTCTTAGAAAGGGGAACAATATACTCAAGGAAAGTAGAGGGTAGGAGAGACATGGAAGGAAGAGAGGAGGGCTAGGGGGAAAAAGGGCGGCAGAATCAGTTTTGAACAAAGACACAGATGATATATGGAGAGTTAGGAATTTGAACAGAAGTGTATAGCAATGGGGGATGAGGAATTGGGGTTAGCCACCAACAAGTCCCAGATGCCAGGAAAGGAAGAGTCTCCAAAGACCCAACAGCAATAAGATTAGCTGAAATGCTCAACAAATGGCAGATAGAACCTTGAGAGACCATATCCAGAGGTTAGACAAGGTCTCTGGTTGGAGGATGTGGCCACCCACTCATTCCAAGTTCTTATCCCAGAAGGGTTCCTGTCTAAAGGAAATACAGGGAGAAAGTCTGGAGCAGAGATTGAAGGAAAGGCCATTCAGTGACTGCCCCACTTGGGGATCTATCCCATATACAGACACTAAACCCAGACACTGTTATGGATGCCAAGAAGTGCTTGCTGAGAGGAGTCTGTTATACCTATCTTCTGAGAGGCTATACCAGAACCTGACAAATAGGAGGATGCTTGCAGCTAACCACTGGACTGAGCATAGGGTAACCAGTACAGAAGTTAGAAAAAGGACTGAAGGAGCTGAAGGGGTTTGCACCCTCAAGGAAGAAAATAAAATCAACCAACCTGACCCCTAGAGCTCCCAGCGACTAAACAACCAACCAAAGAGTACACATGGAGGGACCTTTGGCTCCAGCTGCATATGTAGCAGAGGATGGCATTTTCTGGCATCAATTGGAGGAGAAGTCCTTGGTCCTGTGAAGGCATTCAGTGTAGGGGAATGCCAGGGCAGTGAGGTAGTAGTGGGTGGATGGGAGTGGGGAGCATCCTCATTGATGCCGGAGAAGGAGGGGTGCGAGAGGGTGTTCTGGAGGGGAAACCTGGAAAGGTGATAACATTTTAAATGTAAATATGTAAAATAGCCAATAAAAAGCTTAAAGAATTTTTTTTTAAAAAGAAAAGAAGAGAAGCGAAGAGAGGAGAGGAGAGGAGAGGAGAGGAGAGGAGAGGAGAGGAGAGGAGAGGAGAGGAGAGAAGAGAAGAGAAGAGAAGAGAAGAGAAGAGAGAAGAAATGGGAAGACACTTCCATTGGAGGGCAAATGGACTAAAATATTCTTCCATTTTCAGTTCTTTTGTACTAAAGTGTATTTGGTGAATAATTTATTGGGTTATCAAATATATTTTGTCCATGCGAAGGACTATATACAGAAGGACTCAGATATTGTTTTCTAAAATTATTTCTGAAACAAAAGAGTTAGGCTCCTTGGAGGAATTGCTGTGTCTTGGGCTGGGTAATAACCATGAAGTCTAGTATGAAAAAAGTAAGGAGATACTCTTAGAACAATAGCCATGCCATCACAAATGATAACAGGGCATTTCAAAAGCTTGAAAAGCCTGTGGGAACAGAGTTTGCTAGACAAACTGAGCACTGTAACACCACAGAATAAATAATACAATATTACTAAAATAATCACTATTCGGAATCCACACTGATATTAAGTGAATCAATAGCAAGACAGAGTAAATTATCAGAGACAAATTCCATATATATCTTATCATATGTTATATATGTTATCTTATATATAATGGCTCCTCCTATTCTAGGAAGTATAAGTCAATGTAGCATTTTCTGAGCATGGGGTAGAAAAAAAATGACTAACTTCACACATATACATGGAAGCAAGGTCAAATGAAAGTTGAGATAGTCTACTGTGACCCCATGATCAAGGTGAGATTCTCTGGTGATAACTCATTGGCTTTCAATGTTTTTGCTACTACTGTGGCGAGAAGGGAACATGTCACTAGAGAGAACTAGAGAAGGGCAAACTTTTAATCAGTTGCTTGACTACCTGCTCAGTAGTCTTCAACAATGTTAACTCTATGGAAAAGAAGGACAGATGAAAATGGTGTCACAGAGCAGGATGGGGGGGCGAGGGAGGCACACGGAACACATGCATTGTGCTCCTTTGGTTTTATTTTACAGCAGAAAAGTAATGCTGGTGTTGTAACTAGTAAAATCTGAGGGGAATGCAACTTGCATGGTAAGTTCATTGCTAGTTTAAAATGTATATGATAGTTATATAAGTTGTTAATATTAAGGAAGATGGGTGAGAATTTAAAAGAAAGATACTAGTTTTGTACATACTGAATAAATAAAAAGCATCCCACTTTTTACTATCAAAATAATAATGTGGCATAATATGCATTTAAGCAATGTATTTCCTATTAAATCAATGTATAAATCAAAGGAAAAAATTGGCTACACGGTGATAAACTGTAGTTATTTCTGACTTTAGAGATGATAGTTTAATTTTTCCCTTAATATCTGTCTATAGTTTTCAGTAACCCATAATGAACATATTTGACTTTCATAATGAAAAATGTGATGAAGAAAGATGTAGTATAAACAGAGCTTGTGAACAGAATTTCCTAGCGTTCTTGGAATGTTAATTGATGCAAATGAGGATGTGAACTTATTTTGTGAGTAGTCAAGAACAAGGATTGTAGGAGCCAGTAAGACAGCTGAGCAAGGCATCTGGAGGGTGGAGAGGAGGTTCTGTTTCTCATGTTCCTTATTTTTGAGAAAGACGTCTCAGTCTCAGTATTGTAAATGTTCTCTTCTTATTCGTGTGAAACTTGAATTAACTTAACAACTGTTGGGGTAGTTTGACTTCCAGGTTCTTTGTGTGGAACCAAATGGCAGTTACTATACCGATCTGGAATGAAACGTGCACATAGTACACATGTAAGGGGTGGGTGATAGTGATGAATGTCAATTTGAGAGACTCTAGCATCACCTGGGAAACAGGGTCTGAACATGCCTAGGAGAAATTGTCTTGATTTTATCATGATGTGAGAAAAAGTGTCCCATTGTGTGTCACACTACCTGCTTGAGGGGGAGTCTGGGAGAGTGTGAGAGAGGAACCTGAGCAGCAGCATGCATTGCTGTTTTCCAACAGCAGAGAACCTGCTTCAGGTCCCTCCTGCCTTGAATTTCTCATCATAATGGTTTATACCTTGAACTGTTAGCAAACATAAGTACTTTCTCTTCTTCTTCTTCTTCTTCTTCTTCTTCTTCTTCTTCTTCTTCTTCTTCTTCTTCTTCTTCTTCTTCTTCTTCTTCTTCTTCTTCTTCTTCTTCTTCTTTCTTCTTCTTCTTCTTTTTTCAAGACAGGGTTTCTCTGTGTAGCCCTGGCTGTCATGAAACTCACACTGTAGACCAGGCTGACCTAAAACTCAGAAATTCACTTGCCTCTGCCTCCCAGAGTGCTGGGATTACAGGCTTGCACCACCACCACCCAGCTAGTGCTTTCTCTTCTAAGTTGCTTTTGTCAGAGAATTTTATCACAACACCAGGAAATGACTAAGTCAAAGGTCATTGTTATTATTAACATGGCTATTGTTAGGTAAGAGTAATACAGTAACAACTAGTTGTAATTCATTAATAAAATTGCTCATTGCCCTGGTGTAACTTGTATTGCTCCTTCTGAAACAAAAGACTATAAACTGAAGTATTTGTTATCTTACATATATCAGTCCCTCTAAATATTAATTTATTTTATATTAAATATATTATTTCTTGAAATAAACTATAAGGGTCAAAGAATAGTGAACACCTCTCCTGTTTGCTCATTTTTATATACTGACAAAACTACTTACTATTTTCACCACAAATCACAGCCCAACTTTTTTTTCTGTTAATGTTACTATGCCTTAGAGTTATGCCTATCTGAACAGCTATAAGATGTTTCTTTGAGTCTGTTTTTTCCACTGGTTTTGGTTCTTTGAGGACACCTGCCTTAGATATGATTGAATTGTCATCAGCAACCAAGAATATGTTTTTCCAGCATATATTATGCTCACAAAAATTACTACACTGAGTTATTTGTATATTATTCAGACAGGTTTAGAGTTTTGTTTCAAGGCCCTTGGAAAACAACCAGATTTTAGAGGGTAATAACATTCTCAAATAGGGATAATACATTTTAGAAGATCTATTTAAATGGTGAAATGCTTCTTCTTGACATCATAAAAAGCAAAGTATTTATTAATATTCAGTGAAATGTTGGCAGGAATAGGAAAGCAAACCTACAAGATTTTTTGTCCAAGTAGCTGGAGAGAGTGATTGACTAGTATCATTTGCTTTTAACTCTAAGGAGCTATGACTTCTTAGGATGTCATTGAGAAAGGACGAACTATCCAGCCTTAATGCAGTCTTCATCACTTAACAACCACACAATAAAGGCCCTTGCCTCTTCATTTATGACTTCACCTAGTCAAATGGGGTTGGTTTAACCTCCTCATATTTCCATTATAAAAATAGTTTAAGAACTGTCAATTTGCTTCTGGTCACATAGAGGTACATAAGATCAGTTTGACTTTTCATAGTAAAATAGACATGTGTTTTAGTGTGTGTGTGTGTGTGTACATATGTATGTTTGTGTACATGCATGAATGCTCACACTTGTGTTTGTGCATGCCTGTTTGTCTCTGTGTATTTGTGTCTGTATGTGCATATGTGCATCTCTGTGTGTTTCTATGTGAATGTATGTATCTGTGCGCTTATGGGTATAGGAGAAATGATCGAAAAGTGTTCCTTATGACTTTGTATGGATACAGTGAATGAATCTCTACTAAATTCATCAGCCTGTGACCACTATTCATTTGACTCTTGCATATTTGGTTCCATATCTGAAGATAGACTTAAGGTGGGAAATAGGATGGAAGAAATATTTGTCTGTTATTCCTTCTCTAACACCCTACAAATGAAAAACTCACTGTAATTCATAGTATAATTTTTGTGTTTGAAGAAGAAATATTGCTGTTTCTCATCATATAAAATATTAAACCTTAAATATGAATATTCTATAGCATTAGAAAAAAACGATTCAAGCACATCATTAGTTAGGAGGACTTTGATGAAAATTTTGTCTATCTTTCAGTTTGCTAGCTTACCATATTCACCGCTTTATGAAGCAGTTAGACTAAAGCATCATTCAGGGAAAGAATGTTGCCAAATACTTTGTAAGATGACTCTTGTCTTAATTAAATCTTACAATCTAAATTTCTACTCTCATAGCTACACAAATGAGAGTATAATATAGCTCCCAATGGAAACAACATAACAATGCTTCAGGTTGCACAATGGAAGTATTCCAAAAATATCAGAAAAGAACAAGTTGGTTGAAATGATTAAGAGTAATTAAATCCAAGTAAGTAAAAGGTTGAACCAAATAATCAGTTCAAACCATATTTGTGCCAGATGATGTTAAAAACATTCCCACACTGGATCTTACATATTATAGTCTACTTCCAGAACTTGCCCAAATATGGAATTTACTCAAAACAAATAATCAAGGAAAATGTAGTGGTTGGAATGAAAATGTCCCCATACATTCATATATTTGTATGCTTGGCCCCCTCTCCTTCCCCTACCCGCTCTTCTTTACCTAGTCCCTCTCCCTCTCTTTCTCTTTCTGCCATTTGCCTTTGGATCAGGATATAAACCGCTCTGTTACTTCTCCAACACCATGCTGGCCTGCCTGCTACCATTCTTCTACTGTGATGATAAATTGACCAACCCTTTGCAGTGGTAAACAAGCCCACAATTAAATACTTTCTTTGATAGGGGTTGACTTGGCCATGGTATCTCTTCATAGCACGAGAATCAAAACTAAAAGAAAAGTCAAAACTAAAGCCTAGTCCCTGGCCAAAGCCCAAGCTCCTTGCTTAATTTGATCCTGATCTATGGCTTAGTGCTTTGCTTATTCAGTGTTCTTACTGTCAGTGTTCTTGGTTCAATTTTGTTCCTTTAATGCTTTTAAGAACATTGAGCTAATTCTTTATGCTTGAAAAGAAACAGTTCATGGAGTTTGTTGCTGGATTGGTACACTATGTGCTCTGGACACTAAGGCATTTTGCTTAAAGCTGATCAAGTGACTACCCTGTGGGTAATGGTTTTGGACTCCTACTTTACACTGCAGGTTTTTTTTAGAATATACAGAGTTAACAATGGGATTAAAATTTCATATTTAATATAAAAATACAACCATCTATTGGTTGTATTTTTATATTATAACAAAGCATAACAAAGGTTCCTGGAAGGCATATCTTAAATATTACAAAAAGTAAAGATTATATCTGAGGAGAGCGATTAGCCAGGCAAGTGCATGGCAGCCTATAATCCTAGAGTTAGAGAGGCAGATGCAGGCAGATTCTTGAGGTAGGGTGACCAGTCAATCCAGCCTACATCAGTGACCTCCACACAAATAAGAGAGACCTAGTCTCAAAATCACAATGAAGAACACCATAAAAGGGACACCTCAAGTTTTTCTCTGTCTCTCTTTCACACGCCTCCACCCACACATGATTATAAATATATGCACAAAATATTATATTAAAAACAATCTGAGAAAACAAACATTTAGTACATCCACTAGGTTTGATATTACTTATTTATTGATAACTCAGTTTGTTATACTCTAATGAGAATGTTACTTTCAAATCCACCTATTTCTTTTTCTCCATTCATTCATTCATTCATTCATTCACTCAGTTTATATCCAGATCCCTGCTCCTCCCAAGTCTCCCATATTCAACCCCTCTCCTATCCTGCTCCTTTCCCACTCTTAGAAGGTGCCCTCAACCTCCAGCATCCCCTTGCCCTGGCAGATCAAGTCTCCCATCCTACTGAGGCCAGGCAAGGTAGCCCAATTAGGGAAGAGATTGCCCAGACAGGTAACAGCTTTAGGGATAGCCCTTGCTCTAGTTGTTGGAGACCCTCATATATACTGAGCTGCACATCTGCTACATATGTGCTAGGGGCCTTGGTCTAGCATGCTTATACTATTTTGTTGGTGGCTCAGTCTCTGAGTGCCTACAAGAGTCCAGGTTAGATGACTCTGTTGGTCTTCCTTTGGAATTCCTATCTCCGTTGGGACCGTCAGTCATTTCCCCAACACTGCTATAAGAGTTCCTGAGCTCTCTCCAATATTAGACTGTGGATCTTTACATCATTTTCATTCAGCTGCAGGATGGACCCTCTCAGTAGAAAGTTATGCTAGGCTCTGTCTGGCAAGCATAACAGTATTTCATTAATAGCATCAGGGATTGAGAAGTAACCCAGATCTAAAAGAACATCCATGTATGTAGCCATAAAGTACAGGATACCCACAATACACTCCCCAGACCTGGAGAAGCTAAACAAGAAGAAAGGCCAAAGTAAGTATGCCTGAATCTTACTTAGAATGGAGGAATAAAATAGAGGAGTCAGATGGAGGGAGGAAACTGGGTGGGAGAAGGGAGAAAGAAGGAAACCATGGAGGGGTGGGGGGTTAAGGATCAGGTGTGGAGAGAGGCAGAAGAGAGGTCCAGAAGGTCAAGAGAATGAATGGAAATTTGTAGGTGGCAGGATCGTGTGGGAGGGAGGGCATCTCTAGGACATGGAAGAGACCTAGGATTGTGGAAACTCCCAGGAGTCAATGCAGATAAGCATTGCAGAGATGAATACCAGTGGGATATGGGACCTAAAGAGACTACCTATTGCCAGGCAGGACCTCCCAATGAAAGGATGAGGATACCAATCTACCCACAAAATTTTTGACCCAAAATTACTCCTGTATACAAGAAATGAAAGAACAAATATAGGACAGAGGCTGAGGGGGAATGGCCAACCAATAAATGGTCAAAATTGAGACCCACCCCATGGGTGAGGACCTCTAATTTCTTTTAACACAGGCACACTACAAGTCTTTCAGGAACCATGGAAGACAGAACAAGGGTTCCCCCTCCCTGTACTTCACTTGGATTTCCTATGCAAAACATTTTACTTAGAACTCATGTTTCTCTTTTCACAGTTTTATTTTCTCTTTGTTTTTTCTTTTCTTTTCCTTTTCCTTTTTTTTTTTATTTTATTTTTTTTTTTTTTTGAGACAGATTTTCTCTGTATAGCTCTGGCTGTCCTGGAACTCACTCTGTGGACCAGGCTAGCCTCAAACTCATAAATCCATCTGCCTCTGCCCCCCAAGTTCTGGGATTTTTCTAATATCATCAACAAACTATTCAGATGGGAGTTTGCTCAGAAGGAAACAGGGAGTAGTCATTGCTTCAGTAAGTTTCTTTATTTCCTCCCAGTTTCTGTCAAATTGAATCTTTTTGACCTGCTCAGAAGATTACAAAGCAAATTCACGTAAGAAAAAAATCTCACAGGCAAAAAGGGTCTTTCAAAAGTGGGGCTGAAATGATAACTTGGAAGGTAATGACAATGACGGCTCATTCTTAGGACCTGTATTTGAATCCTAGCATTCATGTGATACCTCACATACTGTGTAAATCTAGTTCTTGACTTCTCAGACACCAGATATACATGTGATGTATAGACATAATTGCAGACAAATGCTCCTACATGTAAAATAATAAAATATACAAAAAATTAAAAAGAGAAAAACACATTTGGACATGTAAAGGAGTATTGGATACACATTATTTCAATTTAAAAATATTTAGTTACTAATTTTAAAAGCATGAAAATCACCAGAATTTTCATACTTTTATTTACTGAATTTTAATTACATACTGAATACTAATATTACTAATAACTATTCTCAAGGAATTGCTATAACCACAGAAAGTATATATTTAAGGATCAGTGAAGACCAAAATAAAAATAAAATTACTAAATTCTATAATGGATGTCAGAAATCTTGAATTTGATTATATTTGATATGAAATTAAACATGAATATCCATACAAGTGAGACTTATGTTAGGCTTGGCTTTATTTTTTACTTCTTTATTCCCCACTCTTTTTCTCTTCCCACCTCTCACCCCCTGGATCCCCATCTCTCTTTTCACTTACATGGAAACTTTAAAATCTGGACACTGTAGGTAATTTGATTGTTTCTTCAAAGTCTACCATGCCCTCTCTCCTTCTTACGGTTAATCTGACCTCATGGAAGGTCTTGGTTAATTAATCTCAGGAGAATCAGTTTTTGTGTGTTAGTACAGGGAGATAGGAGGAGAAAGCTGGTGGGGACTGTCCCCAAGAGCAGAGAGGCTGCCCTGGATTCACTGGCTTTGAAGTAGTTGTCTGCTCCAAATACTTGGTGCTACTGAAGTTTTCTCCAAATTAAACTTGAAAGTCACATAGAAATCTACCTCTGGATCTTTACTGGGTTGAAGTTATGAGCCAAACTTTAAACTTCCGCTCTCTAAAATTCTTTTCACAGAAAGAGCATTTCCTGTTTGTAAGACCAAAGTAGTAGATTTCCGTATCAAAATTAAATTTAAAAAACCCAGTCTACTTTTAATCACATAATTATTTTAGTGTTTTTATTAGTTTTGTTTCCAGTATATAAAGCTCCAGTCATTAAAATGTACATATACTGATTGTCCCAGATGGTATTGGTACAGTGATAGGCAGGAGGATCAATGGAACAGGATTGAAGATCCAGAAATGAACCCACACACCTGTGGTCACTTGATCCTCGACAAAGGGCCTGAAAACATCCAATGGAAGAAAGATAGCCTTTCAACAAATGGTGCTGGTTCAACTGGAGGTCAGCATGCAGAAGAATGCGAATTGATGCATCCTTGTTTCCTTGTACTAAGCTCAACTCCAAATGGATCAAGGACCTCCACATAAAGCCAGACACTCTGAAGCTAATAGAAAAGAAACTGGGGAAGACCCTTGACGACATCAGTACAGGGGGAAAGTTTCTGAACAGAACACCAAGAGTGTATGCTCTAAGATCAAGAATTGACAAATGGGACCTTATAAAATTACAAAGTTTCTGTAAGGCAAAGGACACCATCAAAAGGACAAATCGGCAACCAACAAATTGGGAAAAGATCTTCACCAACCCTACATCAGATAGACGGTTAATATCCAATATATTTAAAGAACTCAAGAAGTTAGGCTCCAGAAAACCAAATAACCCTATTAAAAAATGGAGTACAGAGTTAAACAAAGAATTTTCATCTGAACAACTTCGGATGGTGGAGAAGCATCTTAAAAAATGCTCAATTTCTTCTTCTTCTTCTTCTTCTTTTTTAAAGATTTATTTATTTAGTATATGTAAGTACATGGTAGCTGACTTCAGACACTCCAGAAGAGGGAGTCAGATCTTGTTATGGATGGTTGTGAATCACCATGTGGTTGCTGGGATTTGAACTCAGGACCTTTGGAAGAACAGTCAGTGCTCTTAACCACTGAGCTATCTCTCCAGCCCAAATAACGCTATTAAAAAATGGGGTACAGATCTTAACAAAGAATTTTCACCTGAAGAAATTCGGATGGCTGAGAGGCACCTTAAGAAGTGCTCAACATCATTAGTCATTAGGGAAATGCAGATCAAAACAACCCTGAGATTTCCCCTTACACCAGTCAGAATGGCTAAGGTCAAAAACTCAGGAGACAGCAGGTGTTGGCTAGGATGCAGAGAAAGAGGAACACTCCTCCACTGCTGGTGGGGCTGTAAGATGGTACAACCACTGTGGAAATCAGTCTGGAGGTTCCTTAGAAAACTGGACATGAGACTTCCAGAGGACCCTACTATACCTCTCCTGGGCATATACCCAAAGGATTCCCCGGCAATAAAGACACGTGCTCCATTATGTTCATAGCAGCCTTATTTATAATAGCCAGAAGCTGGAAAGAACCCAGATGCCCCTCAAAGGAGGAATGGATACAGAAAATGTGGTATATTTACACAGTGGAATACTACTCAGCAATTAAAAACAATGAATTCACAAAATTTTTAGGCAAATGGTTTGATCTGGAAAATATCATCCTAAGTGAGGTAACCCAATCACAAAAGAATACACATGGAATGCAATCTCTGATAAGTGGATATTCACTAGCCCAGAAGCCCTGAATACCCAAGGCACAAATTGCATAACAAATGATTCCCATGAAGAAGTGTGGAGAGTGTCCTTATCCTGGAAAGGATTGATCTAGCATGGGAAGGGAATATTAAGGACAGAGAAAAAGGAGGGAGGTGATTGGAGAAGGGATGGAGAGAAGAAGGTTTATGGGACATATGGGGAGGGGGGATCCGGGAAAGGGGAAATCATTTGGAATGTAAACAAAGAATATATAAAATAAAAATATTAAAAAAATTTTCAAAAAAAAATGCTCAACTTCATTAGTCATTAGGGAAATGCAAATCAAAACAACCCTGAGATTTCCCTTTATACCAATCAGAATGGTTAAGATTAAAAATTCAGGAGATAGCAGGTGTTGGCAAGGATGTGGACAAAGAGGAACACTCCTCCACTGCTGCTGGTGGGGTTGCAAATTGGTACAACCACTCTGGAAATCAGTCTGGTGGTTACTCAGAAAACTGGGCAACTCACTTCCGGAAGATCCTGCTATACCACTCCTGGGCATATACCCAGAGGATTCCCCAGCATGTGATAAGGATACATGCTCCACTATGTTCATAGCAGCCCTATTTATAATTGCCAGAAGCTGGAAAGAACCCAGGTATCCCTCAACAGAAGAGTGGATGCAAAAAATGTGAGATATATACACAATGGAGTACTATTCAGCCATTAGAAACAATGAATTCATGAAATTGTCAGGCAAATGTATGGAGCTGGAGAACATCATACTAAGTGAGATAACCTAGTCTCAGAAGATCAATCATGATATGCACTCACTAATAAGAGGATATTAACCTAGAAAATTGGAGTACCCAAAACATAATCCACACATCAAATGAGGTACAAGAAGAACGGAGGAGTGGCCCCTTGTTCTGGAAAGACTCAGTGAAGCAGTATAGGGCAAAACCAGAACAGGGAAGTGGGAAGGGGTGGGTGGGAGAACAGGGGGAGGGAAGGGGGTTTATGGGACTTCTGGGGAGTGAGGGGCTAGAAAAGGGGAAATCATTTGAAATGTAAATAAAAAATATATCAGATAAAACCAAAAGAAAAAGTGAATGAGGGAGCGGTGGCAGCAGCAGCAGCAGCAGTAGCAGCAGCAGCAGCAGCAGCAGCGGCTGGTCCAGAGGAAGGGCCATCAGTAGTAGAACCAAGCGGACAGGGTCCAGGCAGACCCTGCGCCCACGACTACTGGCCATCACGGGCCAGCCAGGCTGCGAACAGCTGAGAATTTAAGGCGCCTTTCACCACACAGAAGCCACATCAGAACTCTGCCTCCCGCCAGTCAGTTACGAGGCTTCCATATTGGTTCTCGGTCGCTAGAGAAATCAGACTGAGGTACGCAAATATAACCCGAGACCAACATCGCGGGGGTCTAAGCCCGAAGGGCGTTGGCCTGCACCGAGGCCCTGGGCTGATCGGGGGCCACCTGGGTGCAAACCCGGCCAGGAGTTTTTTTCCCCCCCGGGCCAGCACGCGCACCACCGCCATTTTGCCTAAGGGAAGCCAGAGAGACCTAGCAGGCAAAACCAAACCAACTAACAGGCATAGCCAGAGGCGGACATAGCAGGGGTCTCAGACGGTCAGGCCCTGGACTGCCCCCAGGCCCTGGGCTGCTCAGTGGGCCATCTGTGTGCTGACCCGGCCAGGAGGTCGTTAGCCCAGCAGACTCTCCCAGCACTCTCAGGGAGTGCGCCCATGCCACCATCCTAGCCACCTGACAGACCCAATTAACACTCACAGCTGAGGGGAACTTTGTTCCGACATTGGCCTGCCAGGCTTTTGCCTAGACTCAGGGCCTGAGCAGCTAGGCTAGCCTTGTGTGCACCAACCCGGTTGGGAGTCCTGCTGCCCAGCAGAGAGATCAGCACACAGAAAAGGTCCCTGCAGCATACAGCCTCAGCGCTCCCTGAAGGAGCAAGCGGGCACCTTCTGGCTCACAGACACAATCTGGGGCAAAGAACACTAGGGCTGCAAGGGCACCCAAGAGGAGGAAAGCACATCAGCAATCTGCAAAAGGGAAAACCCTGCCCTCCAGTGTTGCAGAAATAGCCCTAGAGCCTCTCAGGAGGCTGTAACACCAGCCGGAGACAAGACCAATTAGCTCCAGAGAACAAGATGGCAAAGGGCAAACTCAGGAACGCTACTAACAGAAATCTAGGCAATATGGCAGCATCTGAACCAAACTCTCCAACATCAGCAAGTCCTGGTTATGCCAACACACCAGAGAAACAAGATTTGGATTTAAAATCACTGTTCATGATGCTGCTAGAAGAACACAAAAAGGACATGAATGAATCTCTTAAAGCAATACAGGGGAACATGAATAAGCTAGAAACCCGTTTAATGGAAACACAAAAAACACTTAAAGAAATGCAGGAGAATAAGGCCCAAGAGATAGAAGCCAATAAAGAAGAAAGGCAAAAAAAACTTAAAGAAATGCAGGAGAACTTGAGTCAACAGGCAGAAGTCATGAAAGAGGAAACACAAAAATCTCTTAAAGAATTACAGGAAAACACAGACAAACAAATGATGGAAATGAGCAAAACCATCCTGGACCTAAAAACAGAAGTAGAAACAACTAAGAAATCACAAAGGGAGACAACTTTGTAGATAGAAAACCTTAAGAAAAAATCAGGGGCCATAGATGCAAATATAAACAACAGAATACAAGAGATGGAAGAAAGAATCTCAGATGCTGAAGATACTATAGAAACCATTGACTCAACTGTCAAAGAAAATGCAAAATGCAAAAAGCTTGTATCCCAGAACATCCAGGAAATCCAGGATACAATGAGAAGACCAAACCTAAGATTATAGGTGTAGATGAGAGTGAAGATTTACAACAGAAAGGGCCAGCAAATATCTTCAACAAAATTATGGAAGAAAACTTTCCTAACTTAAAGAGAGAGATGCCTATGAATATACAAGAAGCCTACAGAACTCCAAACAGACTGGACATGAGCAGAAATACCTCCCGTCACATAATAATCAAAACCCCAAATGCTCTAAACAAAGAAAGAATATTAAAGGCAGTAAGAGAGAAAGGCCAAGTAACATATAAAGGAAGACCTATCAGAATCACACTAGACTTCTCACCAGAGACCATGAAAGCTAGAAGATCCTGGGTAGATCTCATGCAGACTCTAAGAGAACACAAATGTCAGCCAAGACTACTATACCCAGCAAAACTCTCATTCACCATAGATGGAGAAACCAAGATATTCCATGACAAAACCAAATTCACACAATATCTTTCCACAAACCCAGCTCTGCAAAAATAATAGGAGGAAAACTCCAATACAAGGAGGGAAACTACACACTGGAAAAAGCAAGATAGTTACCTTCCTTCATCAAACCCAAAAGAAGATAACCACTCAAATATAAAAAAGAACATCAAAAATGACAGGAAGTAATAATCAATATTCCCTAATATCTCTTAACATCAATGGTCTCAATTCCCCAATAAAAAGGCATAGACTAACAGACTGGATAAGGCAACAGGACCCTACAATTTGCTGTATACAGGAGACACACCTCAGTGTCAAAGATAAAAACTACCTCAGAATAAAAGGCTGGAAGACAATCTTACAAGCCAATGGTCACAGGAAACGAGCAGGAGTAGCCATTCTAATATCAGATAAAATTGACTTTCAACCTAAAGTCATCAAAAGAGACATAGAAGGACATTTCTTGCTGGTCAAAGGAAAAAATCCATCAAGAAGAACTTCAAATTCTGAACATCTATGCGCCAAATACAAGGGCACCCTCATTCGTAAAAGAAACCTTACTAAAGCTCAAAGCACACATTGCACCTAACACAATAATTGTGGGGGACTTCAACATTCCACTTTCCTCAATGAACCGATCCGGAAAACAGAAACTAAACAGGGACACAGTAAAACTAATTGAAGCTTTGGATCAATTGGATTTGACTGATATTTATAGAACATTTCACCCTAAAGCAAAAGAATATACCTTTTTCTCAGCACCTCATGGTACCTTCTCCAAAATCGACCATATAATTGGACACAAGGCAGACCTCAACAAATATAAGAAGATCGAACTAATCCCATGCCTCCTATCAGATCACTATGGAGTAAAAGTGATCCTCAATAGCAACAAAAACAACAGAAAACCCACATACACGTGGAAACTGAACAATATTCTACTCAATGATACCTTGGTCAAGGAAGAAATAAAGAAAGAAATTAAAGACTTTTTAGAACACAATGAAAATGAAAACACAACATACACAAATCTATGGGACACAATGAAAGCAGTGCTAAGAGGAAAACTCATAGCCCTGAGTGCCTCCAAAAAGAAAATGGAGAGAGCACACATTACCAGCTTAATGACACACCTGAAAGCCCTGGAACAAAAAGAAGCTATTTCACCCAGGAGGAGTAGAAGGCAGGAAATCATCAAACTCAGGGCCGAAATCAACCAAGTAGAAACAAAGAGAACCATACAAAAAATCAACAAAACCAGGAGCTGGTACTTTGAGAAAATCAACAAGATAGATAAACCCTTAGCCAGACTGACCAAAGGGCACAGAGAAAGTATCCAAATTAACAAACTTAGAAATGAAAAGGGAGATATAACAACAGAAACTGAGGAAATCCAAAAAATCATCAGATCCTACTACAAGAGCCTGTACTCAACACAACTGGAGAACCTGGAGGAAATGGACAATTTCCTTGACAGATACCAAATACCAAAATTAAATCAGGACCAACTAGACCATCTAAACAGTCCCATAATGTCTAAAGAAATAGAAGGAGTCATAGAAAGTCTTCCAACCAAAAAAAGCACAGGACCAGATGGTTTCAGTGCAGAATTCTATCAGACCTTCAAAGAAGAGTTAACACCAATACTCTTCAAACTGTTCCACAAAATAGAAACAGAAGGAACACTACCCAATTCCTTCTACGAAGCCACAATTACACTGATACCAAAGCCACACAAAGATCCAACAAAGAAAGAGAACTTCAGACCAATTTCCCTTATGAACATCGATGCAAAAATACTCAATAAAATTCTTGCCAACCGAATCCAAGAACACATCAAAACGATCATCCACCATGATCAAGTAGGCTTTATCCCGGGAATGCAGTGTTGGTTCAATATACGGAAATCCATCAATGCAATCCACTACATAAACAAACTCAAAGAACAAAACCACATGGTCATTTCATTGGATGCTGAAAAAGCATTTGACAAAATTCAGCATCCTTTTATGCTTCAAGTCTTGGAGAGAACAGGAATTCAAGGCCCATACCTAAACATAGTAAAAGCAATATACAGCAAACCGGTAGCCAGCATCAAACTAAATGGAGAGAAACTTGAAGCAATCCCACTGAAATCAGGGACCAGACAAGGCTGCCCCCTTTCTCCTTATCTTTTCAATATTGTACTTGAGGTACTAGCTCGGGCAATTCGACAACATAAGGAGGTCAAAGGGATACAAATTGGAAAGGAAGAAGTCAAACTTTCATTATTTGCAGACGACATGATAGTCTACCTAAGTGACCCAAAAAACTCCACTAGTGAGCTCCTACAACTGATAAACAACTTCAGCAAAGTGGCAGGTTATAAAATCAACACAAGCAAATCAGTGGCCTTCCTATACTCAAAGGATAAGCAGGCTGAGAAAGAAATTAGGGAAATGACCCCCTTCACAATAGCCACAAACAATATAAAGTATCTTGGGGTGACTCTTACCAAACATGTGAAAGATCTGTATGACAAGAACTTCAAGACTCTGAAGAAGGAAATGGAAGAAGACCTCAAAAAATGGGAAAACCTCCCATGCTCATGGATCGGTAGAATCAATATAGTTAAAATGGCCTTTTGCCAAAAGCAATATACAGATTCAATGCAATACCCATCAAAATCCCAACTCAATTCTTCACAGAGTTAGAAAGAGCAATCATCAAATTCATCTGGAACAACAAAAAACCCAGGATAGCTAAAACTATTCTCAGCAACAAAAGAAAATCTGGGGGAATCAGTATCCCTGACCTCAAGCAATACTACAGAGCAATAGTGTTAAAAACTGCATGGTATTGGTACAGTGACAGGCAGGAGGATCAATGGAACAGGATTGAAGATCCAGAAATGAACCCACACAGCTATGGCCACTTGATCCTCGACAAAGAGGCTGAAAATATCCAATGGAAAAAAGATAGCCTTTTCAACAAATGGTGCTGGTTCAACTGGAGGGCAGCATGCAGAAGAATGCGAATTGATCCATCCTTGTCTCCTTGTACTAAGCTCAAATCCAAATGGATCAAGGACCTCCACATAAAGCCAGACACTCTGAAGCTAATAGAAAAGAAACTGGGGAAGACCCTTGAAGACATCGGTACAGGGAGAAAGTTTCTGAACAGAACACCAATAGCGTATGCTCTAAGAGCAAGAATTGACAAATGGGACCTCATAAAATTACAAAGTTTCTGTAAGGCAAAGGACACCATCAAGAGGACAAATCGACAACCAACAAATTGGGAAAAGATCTTCACCAATCCTACATCAGATAGAGGGCTAATATCCAATATATATAAAGAACTCAAGAAGTTAGACTCCAGAAAACCGAACAAACCTATTAAAAAATGGGGTACAGAGTTAAACAAAGAATTCACACCTGAAGAACTTCGGATGGCGGAGAAGCATCTTAAAAAATGCTCAACTTCATTAGTCATTAGGGAAATGCAAATCAAAACAACCCTGAGATTTCATCTTACACCAGTCAGAATGGCTAAGATTAAAAATTCAGGAGACAGCAGGTGTTGGAGAGGGTGTGGAGAAAGAGGAACACTCCTCCACTGCTGGTGGGGCTGCAAATTGGTACAACCACTCTGGAAATCAGTCTGGCGGTTCCTCCGAAAACTGGGCACCTCACTTCCAGAAGATCCTGCTATACCACTCCTGGGCATATACCCATAGGATTCCCCACCATGTAATAAGGATACATGCTCTACTATGTTCATAGCAGCCCTATTTATAATTGCCAGATGCTGGAAAAAACCCAGGTATCCCTCAACAGAAGAGTGGATACAAAAAATGTGGTATATCTACACAATGGACTACTATTCAGCCATTAGAAACAATGAATTCATGAAATTCTAAGGCAAATGGATGTAGCTAGAGAACATCATACTAAGTGAGGTAACCCAGACTCAAAAGGTGAATCATGGTATGCACTCACTAATAAGTGGTTATTAACCTAGAAAACTGGAATACCCAAAACATAATCCACACATCAAATGAGGTACAAGGAGAATGGAGGACTGACCCCTGGTTCTGGAGAGACTCAGTGAAACAGTATTCGGCAAAACCAGAACAGGGAAGTGGGAAGGGGTGGGTGGGAGGACAGGGAAAGAGAAGGGGACTTAAGGGACTTTCGGGGAGTGGGGGGCTAGAAAAGGGGAAATCATTTGAAATGTAAATAAATTATATCGAATTAAAAAAAAATCAAAAGAAACACACACACACACAAAAATGTACATATACACATCCAAAACATCACAGGAGTGTTTATTAAAAATAAATGACAAGACAAGAAAAATGGCTCAGCAGTTATGAATATCTGGATGTGCCATCATGTGACTAGGATTTAGTTCCACACACCCATATAGCAAACTGAGTATTGAGAAAGCACATGTAATACCGACTACAATAGACCTGGTGCCTACTTCTAGCATCTATGCACATAGTCACTTCTGCTCTTTCATACACACTACAAAAAGTAATAAGGACAAACACATACTCATAAATTTTAAATATAATTAAAAGGTAGATGAGAATAATTCATAAACTTCTGAGTGTGTATATTAACATAACAGGAAATGATATTTAATAACAAAACATTCTACATATTTTTTCTATAAGAGTACCAAATATACAGAATATGAAGTAAATCAAAACTAAAAAGTACATATTTTTTAATTTTTGGAATTTCATACAATGAAATATAATTCTAACATTCTCTTCCTCCTCCTCTTCCTACTGCTCAAAGGTATAGTCTGCAGGGTACTAACTGGAGTACTCAAATCCTACAAGTTGCCATATCCTCACAAAAGAACAATTCTCCTTCATATACAATTATCTGCTGCCAATATTTTTCCAGTAATGGAAGAGCCTGGAAGAAATGCTCTCTACACAATTTTGAGTGGCTTAATCTTGTTTTGGTCTCATAAAGGTAACCATAGCAGCTGTGAGTTCATGAGTTTCAATAGCTATGCCATGCCTGGAAGACAGTACTCTTCCTTGTCCTCTTGTTTCAGACATTATTTTACTTCTGTTTAAGATCTGTTTGCTGAGCCGTGGTGGTGGTTGTGCTTGGGACTGGACACCTTGTCTTTTGTTCTCAGTATTCTGACAAGTTATGCAACCTTCTGCTAACTTCTGCTTATCTTGAAAGCAGCTTTTCTGTCTACAGTCTTAAAAACAGCCAAAGTTTATGAATATAAACATAAATATTTACAAGTCAAATTTGGCAGCCCAACTAGTTTTCAGAATAACAATAGCTTCTACCTTATCACCTATGGCCTTCCCAACCACAGACTTGAAAAGGATGAAAGGATCAGTCATGAAATTCCCTCCTCACCACAACCAGAAGGTGGTAGGTTCACTGTCTGAGCCAGGCCATTTTTGTGCCAGAGGCACTTCTTATGTAGCAGGTCTGTACTGTAGCATGCAAGTGCAGCTTTGTGTAACAGCATTGACTTGCTCATTTCCCATCAGCCTGATTGTTTTGTTATTTATTTCTCAATATTCTGAAGTCTAATTGTGCTTTCTTCAGCAATAGTGGCTTACCATGGAGTGTTGGTGAATAACCAGAGGTAATAGTAATAGCTCATGTTATTTTGTATCTCCCTTAGACTTCTCTGACCAAAAGTTCATAGCAAATAATCTCATGCCTTGTGCTAAGTTTTTCATTTTCTCCTATGTTTTTGGGAGCATGCTACCTATCCACCCGTGCAGAGAAATTGTGTTACAGCCCTTTCTCTGAAGCTGTGTTTTGAAATGTTATTAATTTCTGGGTTTCCAAAGGGTTTTCCATTACTCTTTAGTTTTAGTTAATTCCCCCCTACTTCTCCACCCCCACCCCCATTCCTGATCAGTCCTTTACTCATCAATATTCCCCCTCCTTTCTTTTCAAATGTATGCTACTAGCCTTGTACTATTTTAGGTTGTGTTTTAAGAAATCAGGCTTTCATGTGAGTTCTTTTTATATATTTTCACATTTAAAAAATGAATTTCCTCCCTTAACTGTACTCTTGGGTTTGAAAAAATATATAATTAAAAAGTTTACACCCCTTAAATATCGTCTTACAACCTGAGTAGTTTGGTGGAAAACCGTGTTCAGTGTCCACTGAGATGGACAGAGATTCTTGAGCAGGCTGTGATGGTCTAGCAATGTGTGTTATAGAGTAGACGTTTCACATTTCAATCCTTGTCCATGTCTCTATTTCGTTCACATGCTTCTTCTGAGTTCTCTCAGGAAATGATGTCTTTCCAGTAAACTTCTCCTCTCCTTCACATATCTACAACCTCCCTGCTTCTCATCTTATAGACAAGAACATCACTAGTAAAATCTCTCCCTCTCTCTCTCTTTCTCTCCATATATATATATAAATCTATCTATCTTTAATATATCTATCTCTATCACCTATCTTTCATTTAATTATCATATATCTATGTATCTATAATTTATCTATCATCTATTATTTATCCTTCTAACTATATCTATCATCATCATCTATCATCTATATATGAATCTATTAATCATATATCTAACATCTAATATCTATTTATATATTTTTGTTTGTTACTGTCAAATTTTTAATATGTAAATTTACTATTCACAAAATCTGATAGGACCAACAATATTTCATTGCTAATTCCTTCTCTTATCATGGAAGGCATTACCTATCCAATGACCATCGTGTTATACTTAGATTTATTTTCCAGTATTTGCTTACAATTGACTGTTTACATAATCACTGGTTTTATGGTTTCAATATGGAATGTCCATGATAATTTCATCCATTTTAACTTCATCTCCAGTTGGTGCCACTGTTTTGGGAAGTTAAAATTTGGGTGGGATGTTATCCTCAGTTTTGAGTCCTGTGTTCCTTTCAGATCATATCAGGCCTTTCATCTCTTTCAGCACAAGCCTTGGCTCCAACTTCAAATTTCTTGATATGTTTATTCTCTTTTATTTTTCCTCTTTAAATTGTATATTTTAAATTTCCTTTTGTTTCATTTGGTCTTTTTCATTTTAGGCTGTCTTGAAATTTCCTCTACCAAAGATATTGTTCTATTACTGTTAAATTTACCTTCAGGCAAATTCTCATGACAAGGGCAGAAATCAGCCACATTCTTTATTAAAGTATCACAAGAATGGTCTATAGCTCAGTTGCTAATTCTTTTCCCCTCTGAAATTTCTTGAATGGAGCCTTTAGAGTCTGTGTACCTTTCAGACTTCCAAGACTCTACTAGGATGGCCAATTAAGTTCTGCTGGGAGTACACAAGTTCTAATCCAAAGTCTCAAAGTTTCTACATTATTCCCAAAATACATCATAGTTAGGCCTGTATCAACAATAGTCTACTTCCTGCTACCAACTTCTGTCTTAGTTACTTTTCTACTTTTGTGAAAAAACATTAAGACCACTATGATTAATGCAACTTATAAAAGAAACTGTTTAATGGTGATTCTAGTTTCAATTTTTGTGTCCCCGACTAAAGGAAAAATTGAAAGCTCACATACTGATCCTTTGACAAGGTCACACTTCCTAATTCTTTTCTCAATATTTCAAACTGGTGACTATGTACTCAAATATAAAAGGCTATTGGGGAGGGGTTCTTTTCAAACCACCATACACATGAGAGTTATTTTTATCAATATCATTTATAAAACAAATGGTATTTTTGTCAAATCACTGATGGCTCCTTGGTTAATGTGGATATTTGTGCATGATATTCCCTGCTCTCTGGTGTCTGTTCTCTCTCTCTCTCTCTCTCTCTCTCTCTCTCTGTGTGTGTGTGTGTGTGTGTGTGTATACTCACTTGTCTGTGTTGGCCTTTGGAAGCCAGAGGATTACCTCAAGATTTATTTTTTGAATCAGGTCTCCAACATAATGATAATTATGTTATTTTGAAGTATATCCTCTCACTGTACCAGAAGATAGTGATTGTGGCCAGACTGTCTAGCCAGAAAGCCCCTGATATAATCCTATTTTCACTCCTGAGCACTGATGTCATAGGACACAAAAAACTAAACTTTTCTTTGGGTTCAGGGGAATCATATTGAGTTTCAGCTATTTTATTCCTCTACTTTCCTTTAAAGACTTTAATGATCAAATAAAAAAAGTATAATGATTTGAAATTTTTCATATTTTAATAATGGAATCTGCCACATTTTGCAAATACTATATAATACACAGGAGTGTAAGGTCATTTTAAGGTCAAATTCATCAAGACATAATACAAGTAAACCAGTTTCCTTTTTAATTTGTTGTTGAAGAGATTATTTATTATTTTATAATTCACACGGGCTTTTGTTGAGTTTTGGTCTGTTGCTATGTGTTGCCATGCTAAATTCTGTACCCAAATGTCAAGACCTTGGAGTGGCTCTTCATGTCCACAAGCTTTTTTATGTGTAAACCTTCCTTGATTTAAAACTATTGGTTGAATAAAATTGGTTACAGCCAGTTACTGGAGGGAATAGAGGTGGATGGATTGGAACAACCTTGGTGGAGAAGAGAGAGGATACATGAGAGAGAGAAAGATGAGGAAGATACCATGAGGGGTGATGGATCATAAGCACATGACCAGGAGAAACAGCAAGTATCTGGGGTATACTCCTGAGAAGGTAGCCAGGCTAGCAGTTAGAAGGGTAAACCAGGGTTGCCCACCCCCAAGAAATTGTCAAAGCCAAATAACATGACCATAGTCTGAGTCTCATCTATTTGTAATCTAGTTTTGGATAAGCTTGGATTGGTTGTACTACAGGATTTCTTGAAAACCATTATACATTCTAAATATTACTTCTTATATGTCTATCAGGGAAGAATATATAGTCTTAGGAAAGTATGGAACAGTGGCAATTAGAATAGGACAAACCAAAAAATGAAATTAAAGACCAAATTTTGTGCTTGTACCAGAGAGAATTTTGTTGTGATATAATCAAACTATTCAATTATGTGGGAAACTTGCCAGAGTAACTCAGGGTATGAAATATTACTGCCTAATAAATAACCACCCATCTCAATAGTGAAACTTTTTATAAATGGGAGGCCTTAATGTCACTATTAAATAGAATGAACATCTTTAGTAGTATTGGGGAGGACTTGCCTTATATTACTTGGTTTTAAAGTCTCTTTCTCAGTGCTCATGGTGGTCCATGGAGGAAGGGCAGTTGACAGCCCCTTCATTCTCCCATCAATTAGAACAGGTCTGCTGTTTGTTTTATATATATCATGGCTCTAAGTAAAAAGTAAAAAAATGTCTCCTACTGATTTAATAACATTTGGAACCACTAGTCTATATTTCATGGCTTCTTGGACTTGGCTGTGCCTCAGAATACCTTGGAGACATTCATAAAAGTACTAATTTCTGGGTATTTTTCCATACCTACTAAATCTAAATTTATGGTCTGGGTTGTAATATCTGTATTTTTACCAAGCTCTTGAGGCAAGTTTTATTCAGCTGGATTTTCAACATAATGACCTCTAAGGCTCTTTCCAAATTTTAAGGTTCTATAATTCTTACTAAGTTAAGTTAGATTTATAACTAGAAAATTTTCACAATAATAAATGACATTTACTTCCACACTGTAGATCATCAGAACAAGTGAGTTAAAGCAAAAATATATATTTGAGTGTGTGTGTGTATGTGTGTGTGTATGTGTGTGTGTCTATCTATCTATCTATCTATCTATCTATCTATCTATCTATCTATTTATCTATCTATCATCTATCTATCATCTACCTACATGTATATGACTATATATACATATATATATACATATATCTTATAAACAAATATAATTTAGTAGATACCATACCAAAATATTGATTGCTGATATAAATGTATATATGACTACAGAATAAATAATAAATAAATACATATATGTGTTCATACATATGCATGTGTGTGTATGTGTGTGTGTGTGTTTATGAAAAGGAAAATCACAATTTAAATAAGGGAGATGTCACCATATGATTACAGTGATTCTGAAAGTACCCATCTTAATGTTAGAATTATGAATTGACTATTATATGAGAAGTTGTCAAAAGTTTAGTTAGTTAACTATACAGCAAAGGCAAAAACATTAGAAATAATCTAATCTCTTTATGTTTGTACGTCTGTTTTTTTCTCTGTGTCTCTCTGTGTCCATCTCTCTCTCTTTTTTCTACACACATGTGCATGCACACGCACACACACATACACACACACACACACACACACACACACACACACACACACACACACACTGCCTCTTTGCCTCTCTTCATCTCTCAGAAATAATATCCTAAAAATGAAAACCAGGAAAAGAAAAACATAAAGTCAAAGAGATTAGTGTTCCTCTAACATTTATATTTCTTTCATTTCAGCACCACAGATAGTGAGAGACTCAGAGTCTCATTTGGAGGAAAGAGCACGGGATTTGGGCAGGAAATCCTCAGTGTATGACTTTTCTCATCTCCAAGATGGGGTTCAACACGACAGCCACAGGTATTATGAGGATTAAATGAGGCTTTTTGCAGCAATGAGACATTCTAGATGTGAGCAGTGATTCCTGCTAATATGGAATAGTGGCACTGTGCTCTCTCCTTTTGAAAGGAAAAATGACTGCTCAAGGCAAATCTAAGAAGCAGCAGGCTATGTGTGTAGTGTGCAGGTAAATGTGGGTGCAAGGTTGTGTTGCCTCATTTACCCATTCATCCTTTCAGTCACTCATGACCTGAGTTACTAAGTACATTCTTCTTACTCAGGCATGTTCCAGTATTCAGGGCTATTCACAAGACAGAATGGTTCTCACATACTTTTTGAATATTGTTAAACAGAACAAGATTAATTCTAAGTTTGATAATTGAAAATGTATAAGACCTTTTAAAAATGCATACTTGGAATAAAAAAAAAAGAACATCTCAGAGCAGACAGGGTGTTTGGGGACAAAGTTTTGAGAAAATCATATTTGAACTTTTAAATATTATTTATATAAAATGTTTTTATTCAAACTATTTTGTTCATATTCTTTTTTGTCTCCCAGCTTCTCTAAGATCCTCTGTATCTTCCTCTCCACCTAACTTCATGATATGTCTCTCAGCAAGCATCGGCAAGAAAAATAACAAGAATCCCCAAATGAAAATTAAAGCAGACAAAAATGAAACTATGAAGACAAAAAAAAAATACTAAAACAAAATAAAATGTGCACAAAATCTCATGGGCTCTCTTTTGTATTGGCCAACTGCTCCTGGGCATGGGACTAACCAAGGCTTATAGGTGATATGTGTGTTCACACTCCAGTGGGGGGAAAAAAAAAAACTGGGTTTCTCTTTCCCAGCAGCATCAATTGCAAATAACTTGTTAGTGAGGGGTAGGAACTCTGTGTACCTGTTTCCTTCTCAGTGCTGAAGTTCTGTCTGGTTTGAACTTCTTCCTGTCTTCCACTGGCTGTCATGTCACAGCCTCTGCTAGGACATATTGTGTATGGAAGACACTGTTTTCTTGGAGTCATCCATCACCTTTGACTCTTCAAAGTTTTCCTTCTCCCTTATTTCGTAGATCCATGAGCCTTGAGGAGTAGGCTTGGATTTAACAATAAAGGTTAAGGTAAAGGAAAATTATTCAATGGCTTGGTAAAGAAAGTTCTATTTGGAAATAATCAAGGTTTGCAAGTCCCTCTTTTCTCCAGGGAAGCCCTGTCTCTTTGATGTAGACTTTATTACTTTGAGCTCTCTTCAGGTATTTGTCCCTGGCCACCTACTCCCAGAATTCTCTGCACTGCACCTTTCTCTTAACATCTCTCACACATCGAGATGTCTCTGCCAATTTCTTTTCTTTTTTCCTTTTTTAAAAAAAATTTATTGATATATTTATTTACATTTCAAATGATTTCCCCTTTTCTGGACCCCCACTCCCTGACAGTCCCATCAGTCCCCTTCCCTCCCCCTGTTTTCCCACCCAACCCTTCCCACTTCCCTGTTCTGATTTTGCTCTACACTGCTTCACTGAGTCTTTCCAGAACAAGGGGACACTCCTCCGTTCTTCTTGTACCTCATTTGATGTGTGGATTATGTTTTGGGTATTCCAGATTTCTAGGTTAATATCCACTTATTAGTGAGTGCATACCATGATTCATCGTTTGAGTCTGGGTTACCTCACTTAGTATGATGTTCTCCAGCTCCATCCATTTGCCTAAGAATTTCATGAATTCATTGTTTCTAATGGCTGAATAGTACTCCATTGTGTATATATACCACATTTTTTGTATCCACTCTTCTGTTGAGGGATACCTGGGTTCTTTCCAACTTCTGGCAATTATAAATAGGGCTGCTATGAACATAGTGGAACATGTATCTTTATTACATGCTGGGGAATCTTTTGGGTATTTGCCCAAGAGTGGTATAGCAGGATCTTCTGGAAGTGAGGTGCCCAGTTTTCTGAGGAACCGCCAGACTGATTTCCAGAGTGGTTGTACCAATTTGCAACCCCACCAGCAGTGGAGGAGTGTTCCTCTTTGTCCACATCCTTGCCAACACCTGCTATCTCCTGAATTTTTAATCTTAGCCATTCTGACTGCTGTAAGGTGAAATCTCAGGGTTGTTTTGATTTGCATTTCCCTAATGACTAATGAAGTTGAGCATTTTTTACCAACAAAGAAAGAAAACTTCAGACCAATCTCCCTTATGAACATCGATGTAAAAATACTCAATAAAATTCTTGCCAACCAAATTCAAGAACACATCAAAACGATCATCCACCATGATCAAGTAGGCTTTATCCCAGGGATGCAGGGTTGATTCAATATATGGAAATCCATCAATGCAATCCACTGCATAAACAAACTCAAAGAAAAAAACCACATGGTCATTTCATTGGATGCTGAAAAAGCATTTGACAAAATTCAGCATCCTTTCATGCTTAAAGTCTTGGAAAGAACAGGAATTCAAGGCCCATACCTAAACATCGTTAAAGCAATATACAGCAAACCGGTAGCCAGCATCAAACTAAATGGAGGGAAACTTGAAGCAATCCCACTAAAATCAGGGACTAGACAGGGCTACCCCCTTTCTCCTTATCTTTTCAATATTGTACTTGAGGTACTATCTCGGGCAATTAGACAACATAAGGAGGTCAAAGGGATACAAACTGGAAAGGAAGAAGTCAAACTATCATTATTTGCAGACGACATGATAGTCTACCTAAGTGACCCAAAAAACTCCACTAGAGAACTCCTACAGCTGATAAACAACTACAGCAAAGTAGCAGGTTATAAAATCAACTCAAGCAAATCAGTGGCCTTCCTATACTCAAAGGATAAGCAGGCTGAGAAAGAAATTAGGGAAATGACCCCCTTCACAATAGCCACAAACAGTATAAAGTACCTTGGGGTGACTCTTACCAAACATGTGAAAGATCTATATGACAACAACTTCAAGACTCTGAAGAAGGAAATGGAAGAAGACCTCAAAAAATGGGAAAACCTCCCATGCTCATGGATCGGCAGGATCAATATAGTTAAAATGGCTATTTTGCCAAAAGCAATATACAGTTTCAATGCAATACCCATCAAAATCCCAACTCAATTCTTCACAGATTTAGAAAGAGCAATCATCAAATTCATCTGGAATAACAAAAAACCCAGGATAGCTAAAACTATTCTCAGCAACAAAAGAAAGTTTGGGGGAATCAGTATCCTTGACCTCAAGCAATACTACAGAGCAATAGTGTTAAAAACTGCATGGTATTGGTACAGTGACAGACAGGCCAATCAATGGAACAGGATTGAAGATCCAGAAATGAACCCACACACCTATGGCCACTTGATCCTCGACAAAGGGGCTGAAAACATCCAATGGAAAAAAGATAGCCTTTTCAACAAATGGTGCTGGTTCAACTGGAGGTCAGCATGCAGAAGAATGCGAATTGATCCATCTTTATCGCCTTGTACTAAGCTCAAATCCAAATGGATCAAGGACCTCCACATAAAGCCAGACACACTGAAGCTAATAGATAAGAAACTGGGGAAGACCCTTGAGGACATCGGTACAGGGAGAAAGTTTCTGAACAGAACACCAATAGCATATGCTCTAAGATCAAGAATTGACAAATGGGACCTCATAAAATTACAAAGTTTCTGTACGGCAAAGGCCACCATCAAAAGGACAAATCGGCAACCAACAAATTGGGAAAAGATCTTCACCAATCCTACATCAGATAGAGGGCTAATATCCAATATATATAAAGAACTCAAGAAGTTAGACTCCAGAAAACCAAACAACCCTATTAAAAAATGGGGGTACTGAGTTAAACAAAGAATTCTCACCTGAAGAACTTTGGATGGCGGAGAAACATCTTGAAAAATGCTCAACTTCATTAGTCATTAGGGAAATGCAAATCTCTGCTAATTTTTATCAATGGGCATGAAGTTCGTACTTGGTTTCATGCTGTGTTCAAAACTACTCTCCTATTTTAAAAAGACATTCCTATTTTTTTCTAGCCAATTAGTACTTTTCCATGAATTGTTACTAATGTGGACTATTTTATTTTTGTGTATGAGGTGCCTAAAAATGTTTCTAGTAATAAGAATGCTATATACAGTAGTGGGTTTCTTCCAAAGTGTTCTAAACAAAAGTGAAAGATAAAGACTGCTAATAGTATGTTGATTCACTTGATTCATGGACTAATTTTTTCTGTGGATGACCCCCTCAGTGTTGAAGAAGGAGCTGCAGGGGGCTCTCCCTTATCATAGACTTCAGCGAAAACATAAAGTGTATTATACAAGGTATGATAAGAGCAACCTAATAGGGCTTCATGAGATTTTGCAGTATATGGGAAAATATATGACTTTTAAAAGATGTATATTTCACCAATAGCATATGCTCTAAGAACAAGAATTGACAAATGGGACCTCATAAAATTACAAAGTTTCTGTAAGGCAAAGGACACTATCAAAAGAATAAATTGGCAACTAACCAATTGGGAAAAGATCTTCACCAACCCTATATCAGATAGAGGGCTAATATCCAATATATATAAAGAACTCAAGAAGTTAGACTCCAGAAAACCAAATAACCCTATTAAAAAAATGGGATACAGAGTTAAACAAAGAATTTTCATCTGAAGAACTTTGGATGGGGGAGAAGCATCTTAAAAAATACTCAACTTCATTAGTCATTAGGGAAATACAAATCAAAACAACCCTGAGATTTCACCTTATACCAGTCAGAATGGCTAAGATTTAAAATTCAGGAGACAGCAGGTGTTGGCAAAGATGTGGACAAAGAGGAACACTCCTCCACTGCTGGTGGGGTTGCAAATTGGTACAACCACTCTGGAAAGCAGTCTGGAGCTTCCTCAGAAAACTGGGCACCTCACTTCTGGAAGATCCTGCTATACCACTCCTGGGCATATACCCAGAGGATTCCCCACCATGTAATAAGGATACATGTTCCACTATGTTCATAGCAGCTCTATTTATAATAGCCAGAAGCTGGAAAGAACCCAGGTATCACTCAACAGAAGAATGGATGCAAAAAATGTGGTATATATACACAATGGAGTACTATTCAGCCATTAGAAACAATGAACTCATGAAATTCTTAGGCAAATGGATGGAGCTGGAGAACATCATACTAAGTGAGGTAACCCAGTCTTAAAAGATCAATCATGGTATGCACTCACTAATAAGTGGATATTAACCTAGAAAACTGGAATACCCAAAACATAATCCACACATCAAAGGAGGTACAAGAAGAATGGAGGAGTGGCCCCTTGTTCTGGAAAGACTCAGTGAAGCAGTATAGGGCAAAACCAGAACAGGGAAGTGTGAAGGGGTGGGTGGGAGATCATGGGAAGGGAAGGGGTCTTATGGGACTTTCGGGGAGTAGGGGGCTAGAAAAGGGGAAATCATTTAAAATGTAAATAAAAATATATTGAATAAAAAAAGATGTGTATTTCTAAATACCTTTTAAAGAACAACGAAAGGTTTTAACAGACCACAGGGTTTAAGAAACATGTACATACCAGGAAACAAGTGGCCACCATTAAACACTGATAATATTGAAGCTCCTTTTCACTAGTAGCACAAGCCCTGCTTATATTTGTATTTTGTACTTTAAAATGCAATTCTCTTAATACATGTATTATTAGTGTTCACTTTCCATTTTATTTTAAAGTTTTATCAATTTTTGTGCGTGAATAAAAAAGAAGTCAAATAAAATATCAACAACAAAAATGACAAGATATGAAAACAATCTGAGAAAAAACTTCAAAAAGAGCATACAATTATTTCAATAAGTAGATAATTTTTGGTATATGTGTCTCTAGGGATATGGGTGTGTAATAGTGACCAAACACAGAGCTCAGAAGATAATTGGTGCAGTTAGTTCTCTTCTATTCTGGAGGTTCTGGACATCACATGTAGGTCATCTGCTTGACAGCGGGGAGCATTTATCCACTGATGAGTCATCTCACATCCTTCGCTTTTCATTTTAACTGAACTTTTAATATCAACTCAACTTCTAATTATTTTTTGTGACAGGCCCTTATTATGTAGTTAATACTGGTATTGAATCCATAGTTGTGCTGCCTCAGTCTTCTGCAAGCACTAGTCTGACATTTGGTCACCCACTCTGTCTTTTTCACTATATTTTAGTGTACAGTTTGTGGATAGTAAGAAAATTTATATTGTTGGTGTCTTAATTTCTTTTCATGTTTCTGTGATAAATTAGAATCACAAAACAACTCAGGGATGCATGGTTTATTTTTCCTCATAATTCAAGGATATAGTCCATCATAGCAGGGGAATCAAACCAGCAGGCGCTGGAAGCAGCTGGTCACCTTGCATCCAGAATTAGAATGCAGAGAGCTGTGATCAGTTCTGTGCTCACCTAGTTTTCTGCCTTTTAGACAGTTCCGAACCCAAGATTAGGGAATGGTGCCACCCCATCACTTTTCTCCTTAATTCACACAACCAACACATTCCCCCATAGGTGTGCTAAGAGACTAAGCAGATCCTCACAAGGGTGTCTGCAGCTTTTATACTATATAAGACCAGACTCTGTCACACTGTCAGTTAGTCCTAACTTTAAGAATGGATAGCCACTACCATCACCTGTAACACTTTTTATCTTCTAAAATCTAAATCTATATGTTAGTTCACTAATGACTTTCTATTTCCACATTCCCTATTCTTGAACACCATTTGCTCTACTCTAGTTCCTCATATAAAGGAAAGCTTAGGATCCTACTTATTTTGTGGCTGGCACCCATGTTATTGTTTTCAAGCTTAAAAAGGTAAAAATTCAATAATCCATCCTTTTTTTTCCATTTCAAATTTATTGTTCAAAGTGCTTTACATATATAAACTCCTTTAAATCTAACAGCAACAAACTTTGTCATGTTACATTCTAATAATGCAGAATAGTTAGGCTTACATCTGTCTAATATGATATTCAAACATTTCTGGTTTGCCCTAGTCACAAATCCAGGAAAGATGTAGGATGAGGGGAGGAGGGAGGGAGGGAGGGAAGGAGGGGGGAGAGAGAGAGAGGGAGGGAGGAAAGGAAGGAGGGGAGAAAGAGGGAGGAAGGGAGAGAGAGGGAGGAAGAGAGAAAGAGGGAGGGAGGGAGGAAGGGAGAGAGAGGGAGGGAGTGAGAAAGAGGGAGGGGGAGGGAGGGAAGTAGGGAAGATAGAGGGAGGGAGAAACAGAGAGGGAGGGAGGGAAGGAGGGTGGAAGGGAGAGAGAGATCAGAGGATAGATTACATGTGAATGTATTCATGACATATGTACATCAAAAAAAAAAAAACCCTTTATTTTTCTTATTAGGATCCAGACTGAAAGTATCTTTGTGGAATTTTGCAGCAAATAAAAGATCTTGACATATGAGGACTATTAAAAAATAAGAATGCTTAACCCAGAAAAGTGTAAATCCTGAATACTCCTCAAGTGTTATGCACTGTGTAAATCATAAGCGTTCTAATTGCTGTCAATGACTGACGAAACAATGATAGTATTAACCAGTAAAGCATGTAATGAAAACATCTTTACATGGTAGTCAAACCTAAATATCTCAAAGATTTTGGCGTTTCAAGAGAATATTGCTGCTAAGAATTGTATGCAGCTACATATGTAGCAGAGGATGGCCTTTTTAGACATCAATGAGAGGAGAGCCATTGGTCCTGTGAAGGTCTGATGTCCCAGTGTAGGGAAAAGCCCGGTCTGGAAAGTGGGTGCAGGGATTGATAAGAAGGCAAGGGAGGATGGGATAGGGGGCTTTTGGAGGGGTAATGAGGAAAGAGGATACCATTTGAAATGTAGATAAAGTAAATGTCTAATAAAAAAGCATTGTTCTCTGAGTATGAAGCTTATTAGAAAATTTAACACTGTAGACTCCTCAGGAACTCGGAAGAAAATTCAATCTCATAAGGCAATGTGGGGTTTCCCCTTTTAGCTAGGGAAGGAAATCAGAGGCTAGGCAGTTAACAAGTAGCCCATCCTACTGTGTGAGTTAAGTTGCCTATGATTCTGAGCAGGCGAACAAATGGAGGAGAGGGCCTGTTGAGCCTGCAGTGTCCTGTTGCCTGGCTGCTCTTGCCTGTTGAACCCAGCCTGGTCTTCTTTCGAGTATGCTATAAAGGTCAGAAAAGGATCCATACAGTTCTGAATGGCCACAGAATGGCAGAATCTACAGGGAGGTGAGTTTTCACTTGTAAGTGTTTTCTACTGATATTAGTATCCAACAATGGATCAAGGCTGCCTCCTGAGATGGTTGTTCCCTGTCAACTGCATAAATAAGCAAAACAAATCCCAGAGAATGAGGTTTTCAAGAAGATTACTGTGTGACCCATTGTCTTACTTAAAGTCTGTTTTAAATTTCCCCAGAGATCTGAAAGTGTGTGCTGAAGACCTAGCTGAAGGCCAAGTATTTATGCAGAAGCTTGTTTTGTAGGGCCACAGGGAAAATGACAATTAGTTTGACTTGAATATGGACAATGGATTGGAGCTCATAATTACACATCCATAAGTTCCATTACTCATTTGTTATTATTAGATCCTGGTATCAGTCAGAGGCGAGTCTAACGGCTGCTCTTAGAGCACAGGTCTGATTGGCACACATTACAGCTTTGGTTCTGAATTTGGGATGCTGCTGCAGGCAAGTTGGGAATCAACCTCAAAGAGAAGTGACAGAGCTGCACAGATGTAAATGCTTTACGCCCAGCAGGCTAGTTCCTTGCCCTGACTCTGTCTGGAGACTGGGTGTCCTGAGACACATCCACTTCCTTCAAGGAAGCTGCCTGACCTCAGCCTGGCACTTCAGTGTTTAATGCATTCATTATGTCTGAGGTCGACTTTAATTTTTCAGGTCCTTCTCTTAGCTGCCTAGGGATAAATGTATAAAAAGCTTACCATCAAACATCATGCCCTGAGTCTGTGAGTCATCTGGTACCCTCTTCAGAATTTTAACAGCACAGACAACATGCAAGTCATATTTCCCATCCATTGTGAGCTATATTTTTTCTTTGCTTTACAGCATGTGCCAAATTTGATTCCTGTGACAATCCGTATTGCACAAAGTGAAAGGAAGTTTTTCAACCGTTCTCTTTTTTCTCTTTCTCCCATATGGCTGAATTGATTCATCTCCCACTACAAACCCTTTCTCTTACTAAAATGTGATCTTTGGTGCTTTAAATGAATACATCACGTCTTAAATTGTGCAGTGTAGGAAAGTTTCCATTTCAAAGCACAGGCCACAGGATCAGGAGACATAGATGGAAACATGACCCTGCCTTTTCCCCAGCTATAAAACAGGTCCCTGGAATTCTCTGGACTGTCATTTCCTTAGCTAAAGTATCAGGGTAAATTTCAAGCAGCAATCCTACATTTTTCGAGCAGCCTTCATTTCGCCTAATTATTTTATATATCATTATTAATTTTCAAAAAAGTACTTTTGTGTTGCAGCCATGTATTAAGTACAAGTGATTAGTGGTGAATGAGGCACAATGGACCTTGTTATGAGGGACCTTAAGCATTATAAGAAAATATATCAGCCGATTATTTAATTTATCATTTAATTATTACCGTGAGTCATGTCTGGGAGGAGGAGCCTGGGGGCCTTGAGTAAATGATTGACAGGAAAGAGCACATATGATCATGAATTGAGGGGACTGGTGTGACAAATCATATCTAAGATTCGTTTAGTCACTCATATATTTATTTAACAAATATTTACTAAATACTATTATAACTCAGGCATAATGACAGATTTTAAAACCACGCAGAAAGAAAAAGAGAGGTAATTCTCTGAAAGAGTTTAACATCTAAATGATGTTTTATTCCAACTTCATTTGCAGTTCAAGATACATTGTTGGAGACTTGAGTGGAATTTGTTATGGGGAAATAAACTGGAGAAGGCACTCTGAGGTGAAAGCAATGGCATTTATTTTATGGGAGAAAAAGAAAAACAGGAGAGAAATTTAAAGTAAGTTAGGATAAAGCTTTGGCTGGGAGGAATATGGAAAAGAAAAATTTATGTGTGAAACTCGGTAATTTGTCTGGGGAACTTAGCTTGATGCCAGAATGAGTTCTGATGAGAATATTACTGAGAGCCATTACTCAGCCTTCTGATTTGGTCGGGTGCTTATTTCTTCCAGAATAAATGGCCACATTGCTCACTAGCTTGCAGACTCAATGACAAAGAGAGCAAACCACATGATCTGTGAATCCTTTTGTCAAATTCAAATAACACCCATAGCCATTTACAAAGCCAGAAGAAATTTTCCTCATTGTGGATATTCAATCTCTGCTTAATGACAGAGGCAATTCATGCTGTACTTTGTAGGCAGAACTTTGTTAACATGTAAATGGGGCCACAGTCTCTGTACTTACAGATGCAGTAATCATCAATTTGCCTGCCCCATCAAATGAGTGTCGCATAAGGATGCTCAATTTCTCAAGAAGATTGCCACCTCTACTTCTAAATATCAAAGTATTTACTCCTTTCACTACAGCCATTTTTCTAAGACATGACCATCTCTATCCTAGAAAAGCTGCCATATTCTGTCCATCTGTGCATTCCCTTCATATAGTAACCTTTTCTAAATGGGTCTACACACTGTAGCCAGAGGGATCTGTTCAGTAGCACAAACCTTGTCAACTATTTCCTGCATATCATCTCCTAGGCACTGACAGCAAGACTCTGGAATTTCCCAAACCTATACATATCTATTTCTTTAGCTTGGCCATAAACAAAGTCTTTAATACACATTCCATAATTATAGTTAATATAACTTGTTTTAAAGTAGTTTTAATTCATAGTAAAACTGAGCTGCAGTCAAAGTTAGGTCCCAGTTATCTACTCTCCCACACATATTGTGTCTTCTAGTACCAGTGTCTGTCTCCAGAATTGCACATTTGTTACAGTCACTCACTCACATCAACAAATAATCATATAACATTTATGGGTCACATAGAATGCCCCATTGGTGCTGTGTATCATGTAGGCTTGCCGCCACAATTGTATTTTATGGAAGAGTTTCACTCCCAGAATATCTCCCTGTTGCTCTTTTCATTGCTACACTCCGCATGCACAGTGCCTTTACTTTCTCCAGTTTTGCATTCGTCAGATTGCTGTTAACTTAGAATTATGTAACATTCAGACTTTCCATCTCCCTTTCTTTAACTTACTGAATTTGCTTAAAGTTTTCATCATGTCCTTTCATAGATACTTAGTTCCTATGCACGTGCACATAACGACATTCCATTCTATATGTTTACAATGGTTCACAAATCTATTTACCATTCTGGTAAACTTTCAAGGTTTCAAAAATATTTTTAAAGGCCTCTGTGAACTCATTTTGATAGGTTCTGATGTGGACATGTATTTTCAACTCATTTGATCACACATCAGGTAGTGGGATTGCTGGAATGCATGGCTGGAACACTGTTGGTTTCATAAGAAATGACCAACAGTTCTCCAAGCAACATTATCAGCTGCATTCCCATAGCCACTGAATACTAGCCTTTGTTTCTCATTCTGTCCATTATTGGCAGATGCAGTGTTTTAGATTTTGGGCATTTTCTAAGATGTGTAGTGGTATCCTATTATTATTTTTATTATTATAATTTAATCCAATTTGCTAATGATGTGCAGTGTGGAGCATCTCTATACACTCCCTTGATGCATATCTATCTTCTTTGGTAATGTGTCTGTTGAGGTCATTGGTCTCTTTTTAAACCAGGATTTCCTTCTGTGGTAATCCCGTCTCACTCCCCCTTCCACAGTCTAGTTTCCCTTTGACAGTGCTTTAGAGCAGATACTACTGTTTATTTTAATAAGGTTCTACATATAAAATCTTTCTCTCATAGATTAAGTCTTGAATATTTTATCTGAAAATGCATTACTAGGAAAATGTTTCAGACTGTCAAGTAACTTCTCATATAATCCTGATGTCCTGAATTTGATCCCAGAGCCCACATGAAAACTTGGATGTGGGCTCAGTTACACATCTGTAATTGTCAGCACTCCTATAGTAAGACTGGACATAGAGGCCGCAGGTTTGTCCAGAAGCTGTCAATTTAGTGTGTCACAGGTTTAAGGCATACAAACTAAGGTGACAGAAACAAAAGAGAGCCAGCTTCCAAAAAAGGAAGATGGAGAGAATCAATTTCCATATGAATGCCTGTAAATACACATTCTCTGTCTCTGTCTTTCTTTCTCTCCTTCCTCCCTAATCCCCCCTAAATAAATAAATAAATAAAGCATATGTAAGTTTCAGATTATCTCAATATTCTTTCTGTATGATTGCTTGAGAATTCTAGAGTTCTGCATTTTTTCTATGAAATATATTTAAGCTAATTTTATGAAAATAGAAGTTCTGTGACTAGGTAATATTCTGCTTTATTTTCTGTTTTGCTTGATTAATTTTTTTAGCATGAGAATGCCTAGTTACTTCATCCTCCTTGGCTGAAAACATCTTTTTTTAAATGTATTTCACTTGTCAGATATCAATTGGTTGTTTTGATGGGAATCATCTTTTGGACCCTTTCTTCTGTGCTGTGGATCAAATCATCTGTTCTTTGGCTACAGTCACACTTTTAATAATTGTAGTTCTTTAGTCAATCTTGACATCTGCTCATATCAGTTATTCAAACTTGTTCTTTCTCCTTCAACAGGTCATACCCTTTAGACCTGCCCTATACTAATAGTGAGAAATTAAATGTTGAAAGCACAAGTAGATGTATCTGCTTCTCTTTGAGGTGTTCTTGTCTTGCAATTTGTTGTTTTATTATTATATTCTTAGACATTAGTGATTGATATTTTCTCTGGTGAAATGCAGGCTTTCATCTTGTATACCATATTTTTTCTGCCTAACTATATCACTTTTTATGAGTCCATTAACTTTTAGTACTCTCAACTCAAAGACTGCCTTAAATTTCATCTTTGTGTCAATTTCCCAATTCCTTCTTGCTTATACTATCTTTTACTTATTCAAATTTTAGTTCAATAATGATGTACTCCCAAAAGACTTTAGTGTCTCTCATTTCTCAAAACCTCTATTTTATTTAAATTCTCATAGAATTACTTGCATTTTCCTTGATGTGTTTTAAATTCTTGGTGTTTTACTGTTTTGCATTTTATACCCACTCTCCTTTACCCCTGTTCAATGAAGCAGAAAATTTTTATAAGATGGAAGTTTTGGCTAATTTATTTTTGTGTCTGGTATTAAGTTTGAAGTAACACGTTAACTTCCCAATGGATGTCTACTAAATTGTGTTGATATATATATATATATATATATATATATATATATATATATATATCCCTTTTTAATGAGCCCAGAACTTGCAACATGCACAGCAGAATCAAGAACTATTAAACTGTCCTACTGACCTATTATTAAAAGGTATATCATTTCACTTCCACCACAGTATTACGATTATTTTGTTCAATTAGGTGTTACTGTCCTCTTATCTGAAATAATAGACTTCAAACTAAAATTAATCAGAAGAAATAAAAGTCGTTTCATATAATTTACAGGAACAATCCATCAATGGACATTGTAACTTTAAGCATATATGTGTTTAAAACATATTTTCCCAACTTTCTTAAACATACTACTAGCTATAAAGAAACACTAGTAGCAGGAAGTTCAGTTTTCCATTCTCCACTCTTAAAACAGAAAAACATTCATGTAAAATATAATTGTAGATTCAAAGAACTAAACAAACATTTACAGAACACATTTGAAAATTCATAGTCTTCTTAGCAATCCAAGAATTTTCTCCATAGATAATATGAAATATTAACAAATATGGGGAAATTGAAACAATTTCTAGTGTTCTATCTGATAACAATAAAATAAAACTAGAAATCCACAGTAAGATGAACTACAGATTATGCACAAACACATGGAGATGGAACAATTCAATATTGGATCCTGAAAGGGAAATCAAAGACACCAAGAAAGAAAATTTAATATTATAGAATCAAATAAAAATGAAGCACCACATACCCAAATCTATGGGATATAATGAAAATTCTCCTAGGAGGAAATTATATAGGTAGCAATACTTATATTAAAAAGATGAGAGAGTTCTCATACCAGTATGGTGCATCTCATGCCTCACAAAAACAAACCAAATCTTAAATCAATAGATGGAAAAAAGAATGAAGTGCAAATAAACATCAATGAAATAAAACAATACACCAACACAAACACAAACACAAATGAATATATGCAAACACACGTGAGTGCATGCACATACACACATAATACTCTCTCCTCTCTCTCTCTCTCTCTCTCTCTCTCTCTCTCTCTCTCTCTCTCTCACACACACACACACACACACACACACAGAGAGAGAGAGAGAGAGAGAGAGAGAGAGAGAGAGAGAGAGAAACTACTCAACAAAACAGAGTTAGTTCTTTGCAATGATAAATAAGGCTGAAAATCACTTATAGAAACTAGATTAAATAGAGGCAAGACACAATATAATTTGAGGTGAAGATTGAAAGCTATCACAATAGATATCATTAAAATTCAGAAAAAACATTAAGCATACCTTAAAATATCCATTTCCTATTTAGAAAAATCTTTTTAAAAGAATAAAATTCTAAACATGGACAACCTTCAGAATTAAACCAAGATGTGACAAACTATTGAAGCATATTTATAGTGAGCAAGCAATAATATTAAAGCAGTAATTATAATTAAAAATATCTGCTATCTAAAAATTTTAATCTCAAATGGATCACTGCTAAAATCTATCAAGACTTTTAAAGAACAGTTATTCTTCAAACTGTTGCACAAATAGATGAAAAGAATGCTACCAAACATTTTTTACAAAGTCAGTATTACCTTCAAGCAACAACATTAACAACAACAAAAAGAAAAGAAAGGAAGTACCAGGAGGCTGTGGTGACCTGCTTGGTTCTTTGCTCTATAGGTAGAGACAAAGGAGCAAGCTGACTGCCTAGACTAGCCAAATCAGAGAACTCTTCATTCAAGCAAGCCATCTTTCCTCAATATATGAGGTAGTAGACACTCAACAGTAATCCCTGTCCTCTACACACAAATAAGCACAACTTCCTTACACACATGAATACCCAGTAGACAAGGAAATCATGAGCAAAAATAATTATACAGGAGGAATCACCATACTTGGATTCTAAGTTATGTTCCAGAATCACACTAACACTAGCAGCATGGCATTGGCGGAAAACAGGCAAGTCGGTCAGAAGAACAGAAGGACGTACCCAGAAGTCCTTGCAGCAATAGCTACCTGATTTTTGAAAAATACATCAAAAATATACATTGGGGTCTTTTTAATGAATGGAGCTGGCAAAACTGGCTATTCAAATGTACACTAATGAGTAATTACATCTTTCTCTCCTTGACCTCAAATAAACTCCACATTTATTAATGGATAACATAAGACCTGGATATTGTTAGAGGAACAAGTAGGAAAAGCAGTTCAATATATAGTTATTGACATAGATTTTCTGAGTTGGACTGTATTTGTTCATGAAAAAATTTTGACAACTATCAAACAGGATTTCATGAAATTAAAAAGCTTCTGACCAGCAACGAGTTATGTGAAGAGACAACCTACAGAATGGAAGAAGGTATTTGCTAATTTTACATGCTACAAAGAATTACTATCTAGATTATACAAAGATCTCAAAATAAGAAAATGAACAACTCAATTAAAATGGGCTAATGAAATGAACAGACATTTCAAAAAAAAAGAAATATGTACAGCCAATAATCATAGACTGTGCAGGTGTTTCTAACTAGTCATCATGGAAATGCAGGTTAAAACATGTTGAGATCATCTCTTATTCCAGTCATTAAGCAAGTGGATAAGAACAAATGCTACTGGGCATGTAGTTCTACAAGAACACTTACATGCAGCTGTAGGAATGTCCTATTTCAAACAGCCAGAGTGGAAGTCTCTAAAGGAACTAAAAAGAGACTCTTCCTGTGAGTGAGCTATGCCATTTCTGAATATTTTTTCTTAGGAGTCCAAATACAAGAGATACTTGAACTTAGTATATACAGCAGCCATTATTCAAAGCAGGTAAGTTACAGATTTAGTTAGAGTTCCTATTGCTGTAAAGAGACAAGATGATCATGGCAACTCTTATAAAAGAAAGCACTTATTTTGGCCTAGCACAAAGTTCACAGGTTTTATTCATTATCACAGCAAGAAGCATGGCAGCATCCAGGCAGACATGGTTCCATAAAAAGTTGAGTACTTTTCAAAAGTCCACAGTTCAAGTCTCTGATACTCACGGCAATCTTTTAACTATAACCACCTGCGAAAGCAAAATAAAATATCAGATCACATACTTAAAACCAGCAATAGCACAAAATATATATTACCACTCCAAAAGGTAGGAAAAGAGAGTAGCAGAGCACTGGGCCAAAGAAATACTGAAAACAAGCTAAGCAAACTCTTAAACTCTGCATTTCCATGTCTTATGTCAAAGCACTCTTCAGATATCTAACTCCTTCAGCTGGTTGAATACAACACACTTCTTTTGCTTGGGTTGATTCTATTCCCTGTTATCATCTTTCCTCAGCAGGTATCCCACAACTCTGGCATCTCCAAAATATTGGGGTCTTCAATGCAGTCCAAACTTGACCTTCTCAACTTCAAGCAAAGTCCTTCTTGCTCTCCATGTAGAGACACCCCTGCTATATGTCTGACTTCAGTGGCTTTCCTTATTGTTGGAGAGAATTCCATTACTGCTTTCTGGCACTCTTGATTCTAAAACCAGAACCATTTGGTAAAACTGCCAAGTTTTGCTGCTTACTGGACCTGGAACACCACCCATCATTCAAATAAATTTTCAACAACTTTTTCTTTTTGAAAGTTCCTTTCATTGCATAAAACTGGCTCTTGTGAAACTCAATTTGTAGAGCACACTGGCCTAGAGCTCAAGATATCAGCCTGCCTCTCCCTTGCCAGTACCTAGCCCTAAGCTTTTCTTTAAGCCTTTTTTAGAAGTTGGAAGCTTAGCTGGGTGAGGTCTTGCTCTCAGGTTACCACTCTTTATTTCATTTACCACTGGACTTCTCTTTAATCTGTTTAAATTTGCTGGTACCCTTTCTCTCCTCAAACTGTACATTTTTGCATTTTCCTTGCTCAGCTCGCTCCTTTTCATTGTAGTTCTTCATAACACTCACCACCAGTGACCACACATCACAGTCAATACTAGTCTGGTTTGAAATTGCCTCTCCCAATGCTGCTAATCCAAACTCTTCAATTTAGCCTCAGGTAGACATTTTGGTCAAGGACAGAAAGCAGCCATATTATTTGACAAGATTTCACAAGAACAGTCAGTAAGACTTTTCCTTTGAAATCTCTTGAGCTGGGTTCACATCACAGTTCAAATCACCCTTAGTACCACTGTTTTCTGTGCCTCTACTAATATGGTCTGTTCATCTTTATTTAAAGCATTCAGTTGTTTTCCTAATCCAAAATCTGAAGAGTACATATTCCTTCAAAATCAAAATCAAAACAAAAACAAAATCAAGGTCAGGCCTATCACAGTAATACCTCACACTGGCATCAACATCTGTCTTTATCAGGGTTGCTTTTGTGGTGAAGAGATATCATGGTTATGGCAAATCTGATATAGAAAGCATTTATTTGGGGCTGGCTTACAGTTTAGAGATTTATTTCATGGCAAGAAGCATGGCAGCATGTAGGCATATAGTTCTGGAGAAGAAGCCAATAGTTCTACATCTGGATTAGTAGGCAGCAGGAGAGAATGGGACACTGGGTCTGGATTATGATTTAGAAACCTCAAAGCCCACTTCTAGTGACACACTTCCTCCAATAAGGCCACACAGACTCAAACAAGGCCACATGTCCTAATCCTTTCAAATAATGCAGCTCCCTATGAGTCTATGGGGCCATTTTCATTTGAACTACCACAAATACCCAATTAACCAACTCAACAGCAGAAGAGTAAAGAAATAATCTCATGTGTCTATACACAAAGTGGGTTGTTATTATTATTATTAATGTTGTTTATTTTGCCATAAAGAACGTATATGTTTCAGGATAATGACACAAATGTAGATAGTCTTACTAAATGCAGTAAATAAACATCAGAGAGACGTGTATGTTTTCTACTATTTGAGATTCCTAGATTTAATAAATATCTATACAGTTATGTGTGTGATTATGATATGACAATGGAAGCAAAACTATGTAGAGGGTTATCAGGTAAGGAAAAACAAGAGCAAACAGCATATATGAAGAGAGGGAACTCAATATATCATATACATTAGTATGAACATATCCTTATTAAGATAGTAGTAGTAAGTACAATGAACACATGCAATTAAATTTTAAAACAAAGAAAATTTGATTGCATGAAGCAGTGACAAGAGAGGTCATTCAAGGTTGTCTGCAGGAGAGTGTGGGAAGAAATGATGTAAGGAAGAAATGATGCAATTGCACTATAATCTCAAAAAGTAGAATATGGAACTTCTTGTATACTTATAGCTGTTGTTTTCCTATTATGATCATGTTCATTTTTCTGATGGACTATTTGTCTTATCAGTTTATAAAAATTCTTCATAGCATATGCATGATGCACATACATAAATGCAGCACAATTGTCATAAAATAAACAAATCTAAAATAACTTTAAATGTAAAGAACATATAGAACTAACATGCTACATAGAGCACGGGAGACCAGTCCATCTCCCTTCAACTGTAATCTATGCACACTCACAAAAAACCAACTTTGTTCTAGGAACACTGTTAGCAGAAAACTTCATATCTAGGAAGAAATGTTAGAATTACAACATAGTCTTACTGCATCTGGCTTAATAAATTCCTTCACAATTTCTTCACTTTCAACATATGCTCCCATTCTTCTTTGCAATTTATCTAAGCTATAATTAAAAATTACTACTCCTACAAAATCCCATAACTATCTATCTTTTCATATTCTCTTAGTCACTGTAGCTTAGTATACTATATTTTATATATGTCTCTAGAATTAGTCAGTTTTGTTATATTCCCGTTCCTATTCATTACCTTGACACCCATGATTCAAAACACTTAATTATCTTGCATTGATCTTTCTGTTTCTGTGTTGGTGATACTTATCTGAATTAAACTTCAGTTTTGAACTTAAGATGTGTTTCAAATTTGTGGTCTAAAAATTTAAGTAGAAGGAGGCAAAAGATACAGGAGCCCTACTGTTCTCATGGTCTAGAATCAATACAGGGTCGTAGTCCCTGAAGGCTTCTCTCTGAAGCAGTGGTGCAGTAACTTTAATCAGCATTCATTTACTTAATTCATGTCACATAATTACGTGTAGAATCTGTAGAACATTGGGGTGTTCCAACCAATGAGGTCAAGCTGTGTGTTGTGGTAGTTGCAGATATTAATGTATCTTCGCCCATGCTATACTTCTAGATATATACTTCTCCTGGAATGTAGCATAGACAAAGAAAATATGGTCACTCTAATTGAGAAACATGATAATTAATTTGTAGTTATTTTTAGGGTCCCATGAGATATGATCCAGACACCATGATGAAGAAATAGCCTTTCTAAATCAGAGGGCATTGGGCTATGGGCAAAGGATGGACAATTTTAGGGGCATGTACCTTTAGAGACAGGTACCTTTAGAGATATGCCTATGTAAGATCTAAAGTCATAATATTTGAGTTTGAATTCTAACATTGACATCAGTACTGAATTTTTCAAAGCCATTTTGTCTTTCTGAAGCTCATTTCTTATGTCTAAGAAATAATGCTAACAGTAGTATTTACCTCATTCTCTCTGTTTTTCTCTCTGTCTCTCTCTGTGTGTATATTTGTGTGTGTGTGTGTGTGTGTGTGTGTGTGTGTGTATACTCGTGCACATGCTTGTGTAGGCACTGCTGGCCATGTAAATAAATATAATCCTGTCTATAACACTAAAGATTATCAATAAACATTGGTTGTTGCAGCTTTATTGTTCCAGTGTATACCACATTTTAAAGAAAGGCTGTGATCAACTTGACGCAGTTCTTGACTCAGATGAACTATATTGTTAAATAATTATTTTTGTCTTTGAAAGTTTCATATGTTTATAAACTGTATATTGTTAATATCCATATATTACTACTTATTTTAATAGAGGCTGTCCTTTAAATCTAGAATCCACACAGAGTTATGTTGTAGTGTTATCAATGCATTTCAATAATTGAGATGCTAAAATGATTTTATAGCTGATTACACTCCTCATGTTACAACTTTTTCCATATATTTTTGATTCAAACCAATTCTGATTAATGTTGAAGTTTTCAACCTGCTGCCTCTCTTGCTGAGTTCAGACTTGTCAACAGGTATAACCATGTGACATAATTCACTACCATAAGTCTCTCATATGTTTCTTCTATAAATGACTCACTCTATTTCCTTTCTGTGTTATTTATTTTGTTTATGTGGAGAACCATTAGTTATAGACTATGTTTTTGTCAGAATATCTGCATAACCAATATAAAAATCTATCCATCTTTCCTTCAAAATTCAACATATTCATGCATATAGTTTTTTGTCAAATAATTAAACACATCACAAGATTCACATCCAATAGCATCCTTGAATATACCTGTCCTCAGACTGTTGTAATTTGTATTTTTTATATAGCACGGGTATTTGCAAGCCTAGTGCACACCTGTGATCCCAGAGCTTGGCAGGCTGAAGTAAAACCAGGCAAGTCCAGTGCCATATTGAATTATTTACTGAAGCTTAGTCACAAATTACAAAACTTTCCCCATGATATTAAACTTCCAGTGATAGAAAATTTACTTTAGTTTATTTGAGTGGTTCCAGAATAAAACACCATGTCCTAATAAGAGGAAGATAAAAGGAGGACAGAGAATGCAGTAGGACAACAGAGACAGGATGCAGAGACAATATCTTTGAGCCCAGAGAGGGGGCAGTCTTTAAGAACCTGAAAGAAATAAGAGTGCGTTTGTTCTAGAACATCTTGAATGGAAATTTCTATCAACATCTTGATTTCATTTTTAAAAATCTAAAATGATAGGTATCTTCCGTTTTAAATTAGAAAATTTATTTGAATTTGTTATAGTAACAACAAAGAAAGCCAGTGCACTAACTATGTCTCTGGTTCATTTCTATATGTAGCTTGTATTGAAATAGAGATCTCTATGATAAATACATGAGCAGTTAAAATTCTGGCAGATTCCAGGCTCCAGATAATGCTATATGGCTTGTCTTACCATAATTAACTGGATTAAGTAGACCACACTTATCAAAAATTCTTTGCAGACATTAAGCGTTTATTTCGACAGTGTTATTTCTCAAAGAAGTGTAACAAATTATCTGAGTTCAGCATTTTTTTCCCAATTTTCTTCTCATTTTTTATTTTAAGGAACATACTAAAGGTAAAGGAATCCCAGTAAGGTGTTGATTTAACAAAGACACATTTTTTAAGGAATGTGCCATTTGGTTACTTCATTGTATAAGCACTGTTACACAAACTAAGATAGCTACACCAACATGGACCATTTCACCTATGGAGTGCTCTATAGTAATTTCCTTTAAATTAAAACATTTGAATTTGAAAATTACATTGATTTTTAATTATGAATTAAAGAATGTATAGAAAGTGAGGAGAGACAGGGAGTACTTGAAATGTTCAAAATTTATAAGTTCAATTTGCTGGGGGAGAGGAGACTTGACTTACAAGGGGGACTGGAAGTTGCATGCAGCTTTTAAAAATCCATGCTGGATGAAACTTTGGTGTTGCGATTGTCTTTGAGTACATATAATTCTGGAACCAGCATGACAGACTCATTAAGCTACCATTTTAGGTGGCCTCATTTATTTGGTCTCTTTTTGATGCCTTATTTAGTATAAACAGACGCCTGCTCATGTTTCTTCAGGAAAAGTCACACAATGCTGGTCTATGACCAGATGTATGATATATCAATACTTTAGTGTATGATCCTTAGATTTTACATAGTAGCCCCCCCCCCTTTTTAAGTTTTGAGAAACTTTTGTCTACTGTACTGTTTCTACTAGTTTACATTACCATAAATAACTTATTACCTTTCTCTATACCAATATTCATCCTTTATTTTTTGATAATAGCAATAGAAACAGATGTGAGGTGAGATCATTTTAGTTTAATTTATACTTATCTGATGACTAGCAATGTTACACACCTTTTAAATACCACTAGGTATTTATTTTTCTCTGGAAACATGTTTTGCCCAGATTGTTCATTCATGTTTTAATTAATTTTCTCTTTTCTTCTTATTTTTTTACATTTACAAAACTGTTGGGTTCATGTCAACTCTTTATCCATATGCTTTGCAAATATTTTCTACATTTTGTGGACTGCCATCTCTTTTCATTATTATTTTCCCTTTGGAAAAAAAATCTTAGTTTGAAAAAATCCAAGTTGTTTATATTTGAATTTTTCAGTTTTTGGTCTCATGCCCACAAATTTGGTGCCAAGATAGTTCTCAAAGAAACTTTATCTTTTTTCTATGAGTTTTTAAGTTTTCAGATATCACATTGAGACATTTATCCATCTTGAGTGCATTTCAATATCGACCCAAGTAGAATTTAAAATTATTAATAGAAAAGCTTTTGGCTCTTCTTTTAAATCATCAATGTAAATTTTAAACTTTTGGAATTCGATTAAAAATCATGAGATATCTAGAAAGTATGACTCATTACAAGGAACAAAATTAGTTAATGGATGGAGATCTGGAAACAACAGATGTTAAAATTATTAGAGAACGATTTTCAAACAGCGATGATAAATATGTTAAAAGAGTGAAGGGGAACAAACACTATGAAGTCAGAATTAAATATGAAAGAACACTCTACCTGAATAGAATTAAGGAGTTCAAAGTGCAATTCATTAAGTGAGCATGTAAAGGAGGAGTAACAGAGTTTAAGAACCTCAGAGAAAAAGACCAATGATTCTGAAGATCTAATGAAAATGCAAGTAGGATGACAAAGCAGGAGTAGAGTGAGTGACACCAAGTGTTCCAATACAGACAAAGGGAATCTAGCAAAACTTTAGAAAAGCTGGGTATAATAACACCTGCTTGTGATATCAGCACAAGGGTTTTCAAGGCAGAGGGATCTCAAGTCAAGATTAGCCTAGTGTATAAAAGGAGATCCCCATCTGCAACAACTAAACTACAGGGGCATAAACAATGAGAAACTTTAGAAGCTCCCAAAGAATAAGGACATACTGTCCAAGTCCTCATACTATTGTGTCAAGTAATGAATAGAAGAAACATTCATCTCAGCAGACATCAAACACATAGAAATGACAGGTCAGTGTATTCGTGGATCAAGTTAAATTAAATATTTAGAAAATAACACAAAATTGATTAAAGAGAATCACCAAATTTTAATGATGCTACTTCATTGGTACATATTAGCAAATTATACCTATAAACATATTATCTTAGAAGAAAAGAAAGCAATCTAAGCAAGATAATCAAAGCTTCAACAGAAGTTAATAAATGTGAAATGAATTAAGTAAAAAAATCAAATGACAATGTTAGAAATAGTAAAGGTGAATATGAAAATAATGGTAAGTAATAAGTAACACCTGACTATGGGGTAAAATCAGAGGAGACAGTAATGGAAGGAGAAAAACAGTAAAGGAAATTAGTTAAATCAAGTGTTTTCTTCTTTCAAATTTATAACACAGAAAGCATCAAGCTAAATAGAACAACAATAACTGATTTCAGTAATAAGCATGGGAATATTGCTTCAGATTCTAATATAGTAACAAAGTTGGAAAAAATGTAATGGATATATTTCCTAAGAACCACAATGTATAAAACATGAGTAGAGGAAAGACACTAGTAGTTTCATAGCTACCAAACACATTAATACTATAATTACAGCTACCTCATGAGGACATAACCAATCCAAGATAGCTTTGCTTGTGAATTAATGTCCTGTTCAAGACAGACTAGCAGTCATCATTCACAGACTCATGCAATGCTGAAGGAAAGATATTCCTAAATTGATTCAATGTGCTACAATGACAAAATTTAATATTAGAGATTCACACCATTTCTGAAACCAATAAAAAGCAAAACAATTACTTAGGGAATGAATTACCAAAAATGTGAAGTCCAGCAGTGCAAGAAAAAGAATGATACAAAATGAAGGCAAAGTTGGGTTATATTTTGAAAATGTGTTGAGTATATTTGATCAGATTAGAAGAGGAAAAAATTCATAAAATAATCTTAGTAGATACAAGTATTCTAACAAAGACTAAATAATGAAAAATAATAAAAGTTTCCAGGATACTAGAAATTTCCAGGAGCATCTTCACAATAGGCAAGGAAACCTACAAGACCTAACATCACATCTAAAAATTCACATAGAGTAGGTCTAAGAGTGGTTAAAAGATTGAAAACTTTCATTCCCAACTCCCATGTTTGCATGATTTGGGTCCTGGAAACCTGTCTAGAAGTGACATGGAATTAAAGAAAGGACAGACAAGAAAGAAATGACAGACACTTGGACACAGGAAAGCTGGGCCTAGGTAAACTGGGTTATTGCATGAAAAAGCCATAGTACCCAGAAAATCAAGAACAGTTATTATATTCAGGTTAATAGGGAGGCATGTTTAATGCATACAACAAGACTAGGGGGAACGATTATTATATACAAATGAACAAGGAAGCAGTGTTAGCTATTGTGAAGTATTGTTTTTATAGGAGAGGAATCTTTGGGCCATGAATACCTGGGGGAGCAATCTTCAGGCCATGAATACCTGGGGGATGGGAGCATCAACATTCACAGTTGGACTGAAGGAAAGCTTCGACAGCCCCCTCAGCCTTATCCTGGGAAGGCTTTGCCAATCCCATGGGCCTGAAGCATTAGGGGCCTTGAGATGGCTGTGCTTATGTCAACAACATAAATTTGCTTGCTCACTGCACCTAGCACTGCTCACTACTGCCATGCTGGAGATCACACTCTCATAATGACCAAAGGAAAATATAAGATGTAAAAGCTACAGCATTTGGAAAGACTGAGGTAAGTGAGTGGTTTATTTACTGATGACATTGAAATTCACAGGGACAGTCCAGAGTCTATGAACAAACTATTAAGATCAGGGAATCCAGTGATATCACTTGATATAAACTTGACACAGAAAAAAATAATTGCATTTCTCCATAGTAACAATGAATAATTGAAAAGGAGATTTTAAAATGCTACATAAATGTGCCATCTCAAAAATGGCATATAAAACTATTTAGAAATGGGATTAATTAAATACATACAAGAGCTGCACAGAAAAAGAGGCATAAAATTGCTAAGAGAAATTGAATATCTAAATTAAATATCTAAATAAATGGAGAGACATGTTTACTTAATTTTGTAATTAAAACTTCCTCATGAAGAAAAATGCAGCCTGAGATAGCATTGCTTGTGAATTCAAGACAAGCTTAAGGCAGAAAAATGGTCATCACTCACAAACTCACAAAATGCTGAAAGGACAAAGGATCACTCTATATTTATTTTGTGGTGCTAGAATTATAAAACACAGACATGATTACAGCTGCATACCCTTTAAGAATATAAATACAAAACTTGAGAAAAGTCCAGGAGTGTAGAAAAGCATTATACAATACGACTTTTCTTCAGGGTAAATTAGACTTTTGTAAACTTGATTTGGTTTATGGGCCAATAAATGTGGTCCAGCAGTTAAGACACTTGTAACATTGACTGTCTTCACCATGAAGGTCTTAGGCTCAAACTGATCGTTAGGCCTGAACCACACATTGTTACACACTAAGTCATTTCACAGGCCCAAATGACTTTATTTTTTACGTATTCTTTTGTTTTAAATATTAGTTTCTATTATTCCTTTGCTTTTCTCTTATTGAGGAAGGAATCTGAGAATTATGCATGCTGGATCATAAGTACACCACTGAACCAAAATCCCAGCCCCTTATTTTTGAACATTGCTTAAAGGAATGCATCATCTATGAACTCAATACTCTGTCAAGCACAAGGCCGAAACTGGCAGCATAAATTTATTCTATGAATTGGTCTTGTGATATTGTTGACATCCATAATGAAGGTTTAGATTTTTTTCACAGCAGCAAAAATCAGGGCTTACAGCCTTTTTGACAAGGTTTCACCCTATTCCTTGAGGAAATAATACGTTTGTGGTTAATAAGAGAAGGACATCAATTAAAATTTTAGTGTACTGTGAAGTGGATCTGTATCTAAGACAACTGCAGATGCAAGCTACTTGTTTTCAGCATTTTGCCAGAGGGGAGGCTTTGAGTATGTTTATGAGCATCTCCAGATTTCTTGTTGGCAGAGTCCACAGGTAGAGAGGTGACTCACAGGTGCTTACAACACAGCCAAGCTCAGTGTGCGTGACCCACAGCTTCTGGAGAGGCAGGCAGATGCTTTGATGCTCTCTCTTCTGGGATGTAAATAATGCACCATAATGATGGCTCATCACAACAGTATCTGAGTGAGCTATAATCAGACGTCTCGTCTCTGTTTATTAAACACTAAAATGCACTTCTGGATTCAGGGAGTTTTTCTTACTCTATTTAAGGTTGTGTCCTCAAATGATGAAGATGAGCAACAACAACAAAAAAAAACAAAACAAAAACCCAAAATGAAGTTAGATGTAGAAACTCTTTTTCTACAAATAGTCATACTTTATTTAATATTTCTTTTTTCCCATTTTATCTTATTTTTAATTAGATATATTCTTTATTTACATTTCAAATGATATCCCCTTTGCTGGTTCCCCCCTCCCCGAAAGTCCCATAAGCCCTCTTTCCCTCACCCTGTTCCCCACTCACCCCCTCCCACTTCCCTGTCCTGGTATTCCCCTGCACAGCTGGGGACCTTTTCAGGACCAGGGCCCTCTCCTTCCTTCTTGGACATCATTTGATATGTGAATTGTGTCTTGGGTATGATAAGCTTCTAGGCTAATATCCACTTATCAGTGAGTACATACTATGTGTGTTCTTTAATGATTGGGTTACCTCACTTAGGATGATATTTTCAGTTTTACCCATTTTCCTAAGAATTTCATGAATTCATTGTTTTTAATAGCTGAGTAGTATTCCATAGTGTAAATATGCCACATTTTCTGTATCCATTCTTCCATTGTGGGACATCTGGCTTCTTTCCTGCTTCTGGCTATTATAAATAGGGCTGCTATGAATATAGTGGAGCAAAAACAAAAACAAACAAAAAAGAAAATCCAAAATAAAAAATTAATATAATGGAGCATATGTACTTATCACATGCTGGAGAATCCTTTGAGTATATGCCCAGGAATTGTATAATGGGGTCCTCTGGTAATATCATGCCCAGTTTTCTGAGACTTATTTCCAGAGTGGTTGTACCAGCTTGTAATCGCACGAGTGGAGGAGTGTTCCTCTTTCTCCACATCCTTGCCAGCACCTGCTGTCTCCTGAGTTTTTGATCTTAGACATTCTGACTGGTGTGTGTGTGGGGGGTGAAATCTCAGGGTTGTTTTGATTTGCATTTCCCTGATGACTAAGGGTGTTGAGCATTTCTTTGGGGGCTTCTCAGCCATTCGATATTCCACAGGTGAAAATTCTTTTGTTTAGCTCTATACCCTATTTTTAATAGGGTTATTTGGCTCTCTGGGGTTCTTGAGTTCTTTGTATATATTGGATATTAGCCCTCTGTTGGATTTAGAGTAGGTAAAGATATTTTCCCAATTTGTTGGTTGCTATTTTGTCCTATTGACAGTGTCTTTTGCCTTACAGAAAATTTGTAATTTTATATGGTCCCATTTGTCAAGTCTTGATCTTAGAGCATAAGCGATTGGTTTTCTGTTCTGGAATGTTTCCCTTGTGCCCATGTGCTCAAGGCTTTTCCCTAGTTTCTTTTCTGTTAGTTTCAGTGTGTCTGTTTTTATGTGGAGGTCCTTGATCCACTTGCACTTGAGCTTAGTACAAAGAGATAAGAATGGATTGATTTGCATTCTTCTGCATGCTGACATCCAGTTGAACCAGCACCATTTGTTGAAAAGGCTATCTTTTATCCACTGGATGGTTGTAGCTCCTTTGTCAAAGATCAAGTGACCATAGATGTGTGGGTTCATTTCGGGGTCTTCAATTCTATTCCATCACCATGGTCAAGTAGGCTTCATCCCAGGGATACAGGGATGGTTCGATATATGGAAATCCTTCAATGTAATCTACTACACAAGCAAACTCAAGGAAAAAAAACACATGGTCATTTCATTAGATGCTGAAAAAACATTAGACAAAATTCAGCATCCTTCAAGGTCTTGGAAAGAACCGGAATTCAAGGCCCATATGTTAATATAGTAAAAGCAATATACAGCAAATCATTTAATATTTATTAAAGAGAGGAAAAATAATTAATTGTACAGTCAAGGCAAATGTCACATTCTTTAAAAATATTTTACCAAGATTCTCAGAATTTTTATTCAAATTTTTACATTTATAATTTAACACATGAAAAGAATGAAAATAGGAATGATATAAGAAACCATTACTTTGGTTTGATGACATTCTTCAGCTATGGCAGACATGTTTGTACCATTATGTTTCTTTTATTTCTTAAGTTCCATGTCGGCTACTCCATGTAACAATTCAATGTCATTGGTCTGAGTGAGAACTTTCTATTTTCCATTTGTAAGACAAGTCTTAGAAAAGGTGTTAGCAGGACAACTTCAACCATCTTGAGATACTATGCCTTTAAAAGATCACAATTTTAAATTAATATTTTCACTGTGAAAACAATGCATGGAGAGCATACTGCCTCTTGATTTGCAACTCTGTCTCTTTTTCTTCCTGTTCTGATTCCAAGATCTGAGTAATGTTTTCAGTTACAATCATCCTCACATCCATATAATATCTCCTTCAAGAGGAGATAAAGTCATTTCATTTGCCCACATTACATATGACCTTATATAATGCACATTTAGTGAATACTCTCCCTCTTTCTTGCTTGAGATGTGTATGTGTGTGTATGTGTTCTTACTTGATTACCCAAGTAAACAGTTCATAAATATTTGTAATGTACCAACTTTAAAAATATTGTACCAACTTTATTTAAACTCTTTAGCTGTAGCAATGAATGAACAGTGTCGTGGAATACACATCCAAGTATGTCAGAGAGAAAATAAAGTTAAATAAATTTAAAAAAACCTAATAATTAAGTCCAAAACAACAGAACTCCAAATAATGACAGGGTTAACAGTCAGATAGTGATGAAGTGAAAAATAATTCACCAACATAAGGAGAGTTAAGTGAAAGAGTAAGGGAAGGAGCCATGGATGTATAGACAAAAGACAAAAGTAGTCTGAGTTCATGGGAGCAGCATGTGCAAAGGATCTTGAATTGATATAGCTCTTAGTTCAAGGAGAAACTGGACAGCCAAGGTGGCTTCAGATATTTTAAGAAGAGTGATTCCTCCTAGATCATGGGGAATTTTGCCTTTTAGTCCAGCAAAAACAGGGGTATATAGTGATTCAGGATTGTACTTGCTCTTAATAGGTTTACTTTGTTGGATAAAAATTAGCAGCCACCCATCAGACTGAGCAAGTGGACCCCAAGGGAGGAGTTAGAGGAAGGACTGACGGAGCTGAAGGGATGTGCAACCCCACAGGAAGAACAATATCAACCAACCAGAACCTCTAGAGCTCCAAGGGATTAAACCACCCAAAATACACATGGAGGGAACCACAACTCCAGCTGCATATGTAGCAGAGGATGATGGCCTTATTTGGCATCAATGGGAGGAGAGCCCCTTAGTCCTGTGGAGGCTTGATGCCCCAGCTTAGAGGAATGCTAGAGCAGTGAGGTGGGAGTGGGTGGGTAGGGAGCTCCCTCAGAGAAGTAGCAGGGAGAGGGAATGAGATAGGGGGTTTTTAGAGGGGAAACTGGGAATGGGGGTAACATTTGAAATGTAAAATAATAAAATAGCCAATAAAAAAGCAGCAAGTCACAAGAAAAGTGTGAGGAGAGAAACAAGCAGAACACTGGCTAATAACCTAAATGGTAAATGACAGACAGGTGGACTAATTTGGGAAGGCAGGACTGCACAAATCTACTAGTATTTTCTCTGTCCCTGTGCGTTACTCAGTGGTCAGATCCTGGAACAGAGAAGGAAATTCAGAAGCTATGAACTGGACCCAGGAATTTATTACTAATGGGCATGTGGATATTGCTACTGTTTCTGTGCAGATAACAATGGAAAAAACTGTAATATTATTATCACCTTAACATTTCATGAGATCCCATGGAAACTTTCTATTTTATTTATGGACATAGCATTTATTCTTTCCTATATATATTCCCAAATTATTTCTCATTCTCCCATAGTAAGTCTGGGCACAGTATATTCATGATTTTGCTCAACCAACTCAACTATATACACTAAATAATTTAGACTCATTTCAGCTATTATACATGAGAGATCTGGTAAGTTAAATAGATTTCTCTGAAATTCTCTTAATTATTAGAAAATACATAATCAAAACAATCATCTCATAATGTATTTGAATTATTTTCCTGTTGGGGTTATATAACCTATTTAATGCACATTATAAATATTTTGTTTTTATATATATTCAATTTTAATTTGCCTAAGTTAAATTTGCTTTAATTTTACTTTTTGAATGAAATAATACCCTTTACTCTACAATTTTATTGACCTGTAGTTAAATGTGTTATATAAACACCATGCAAAGTGAATGTGTCTTTTGAACATTTCTTCATGATATAGCAAAATGATATTAATGACCTGGTGTCTATCTTAAAGATCACAGGATCTTTAAAAAGAAGACCTATTATTGCTAACAAAGTACTTCCCAGTCAGACATGCTAACATATTCACCAAGGTTTGTTATTATCATTTTCCACATGGAGAAAGGAAAATGGTTTAAATTTTGGTAGATCATATTTGAAACAACTCAGCAAAGTTACTGCTCAACAGTGAAGAAAAATTAATTACCATTTGCAGTTATTGCTTGCTTAATTTTGTGAAATTTTAGCCACTTTTTTTTAGTCACAATTTTCTTCCCTGAAAATTTGAATTTCTTTTTATTTGCTTTTAATTTGGTTACTCAGAGACAAACTCTTTGCTATACCTTAACATTTTTCTACTTCTCTACTTGAAGATGAAATACCCAGAAGAGGTGTTCTAGTAGATCAGACAGCATCCACTCCATGGAAGCTAATTGGTCTTTATGGTCATCAATTTGAGAAAGAAATAAGTAAGCTTCTTGTGAAAAGTAACACTGTAAAAGCTAGTAATTATTTTTGAATGAAGTTTTGTTGACCAAGTTAATTTGATTTACACTTTCTTGTGAAAACTTGCATTTACAGCACTGGCCACAATCTCCAAAAGGCAAATAATGATATTATTTCTCTTATGATGTTATGGAAACATAACAAGGAAAACTGAAGAACTTATTAAAAATTAGAAATTTACTGAGTGCCAGAACTGAAACTTAAATTGCCATGACTGAAGATGCAGAAAATGAGGTGAAGTAGCCTTGATGTTCAGGCAAGCATGATTTAAAGATGAGTGACAGGCACGGCATCAACCTTGTGTTGAAATTCTTCATTAGTGAAGACGATTTTCTTTTGTGAACTTACACTGTTCAGTACTTACACATAGGTTATCACCTCAATAGACTTATGTGTGCTAATTACCTTCTAGGTACTTGCAAGTGGTGGTAAATTGTTTATGAAGATTTTAAATCAAATGCCTCATGGTATCTGTTAGAATTTTAAACTGTAGGGATCACAGATTCCTGGGGAGACTCTTTCCCTTCTGTCAACTCACAATATTTGGTCTACAAAGACAAAGCCCATCTAATAAAATGTATTTCTATTTCTGAAATTCTTTCATTTAAGAATGTAGAATAGTCCAATTAAAGTATATTCTTTTTTATTTAATATTTTTGATTTAATTTTTTTTTACACTACAGATTTTATTCCCCTCCTGGTCCACCCTCCAACTGTTCCACATCCCATACCTTCTTCCCACTCCTCTGTCTCTATGAGAGTGTCTCCATCCTTCACCCCCACCCCACCGGACCTCCAAACTCTCTGGGGCCTCCAGTCTCTTGAGGGTTAGGTGCATCTTCTCTGACTAAATCCCAACCTGGCAATCCTCTGCTGTATATGTGTTGCAGAACTCATATCAGCTGGTATTGAAATGTTTTCTTGAGGCAAGGTAGTCCCACAATTTAGTTCCAGCTTACAGAAAAGGCTCAGTAGCTAAAGCCACTACGCGATGCACTCCTCAAGCAACCAAGTGCAGTCGCTTTGGGAAGACCAGTCTTAAATTTTTGCTACAAATGGACTCAAAAAATCTTCAGGCTATGAGGCATAAAGCTCAACTCATCCATATAATATATGATACCTGCTGCAGTAGAGTTTGCTAACAATTGGGGTAATGCTATAAAGGTTGTCATAATCTGTTTTATTTTTTCATGCCATAAAATATTTGAGCTAATGTCTTTGATTTAATACAAAATGCTAGATCAAATAATGCCTCTCACTATATGAATTAAGACCTACCCATCAGTCCCCTGTATGGTTTTAATTTTAAAACATCCAATTTTGCTTCAAGCTGTTATGAAAATTAAAATGCATTATTTTTCAGTTTTACGGCATTTTCAACTACTCTGTTGTCATGAGATGAATATTGCAATCTATCTAGATTTTTTTATTCATGATGCTATTTAAATAAATATTAGGTTTTGTATGTGCTTCCCAACTTCTCATTATCATGCAGCAAAGCTTTTGCCAAATTGCCCCAAGGTTCAGCCTTTTGTTAGAACCTGGAAGATGGAGAGCTTTTCTTGTATCATGTGGAAGTTAAGAGAATCACGATGCATTTATACAGGTGTTCAGGCACAGATACATTCTCTCTCTCTCTCTCTCTCTCTCTCTCTCTCTTACACACACACACACACACACACACACACAAATCAAGATTACATCTACTTATTCAGCTCTTGTCAGAGTTCTGGGACTAAAGATCCTGGTGTTTAATTCACGGTGACAATGTCTCTCTCTGTGTGGTTCTCTGCTTTCAGCATCCAGTGCAAAAACATGAGATTTAGAAATGTTCTGGGTCCAAGTGAATAGTAGGGGTTACCTCAGTTTATAGGTAATTTAATAAGAGTGTGACTGAAACACATAACTATCTTTTCCTTTGAAAGTAAAGGATTCAAATGGTTTGCCTCTCCCCGGAGCTCAGTCCAGGCCATTCTGCTCTTGCCGGAGCAGAAAGCTTCGTGGCCCATTTAGAAGTGACTGTTGCTGGTGAGTGGAGCTTAGAGAGCTTGATGATCAGTTTGTAAGCATCAGTTTATCCACTCAGCTTGCAAATGCAGAGGAGATGCTTTGCTGCAGCTGTTCTGTGGGCATAACAAATGGGTAAGCAAATTACCCCATCACTCTCCTCATAATTCTGCATTTAGAAATATGAAAAGCTCAACACATTTAGCTTGTTAAGCAGCTACTACACCTGGTAATTGACTAGGCACATTTGACCTCTTATCTTTGAGTGACAGACCACTCACATAATGCTGACACCATGGTAGTCCTTCTCTCTTGTTTTTATTAATTATTTCTTATATTATTTTGAGATTATAATATAATTGCATCATTTCACCCTTATCGTTCCTGGTCCAAATCTCTCATATGCGTACCACTGTTTGCTCTTTTTCAAATCACGGCTTCTTTTCTTTTAATCATTGTTCCATGTATTTATGTATATACCTATATAGTTCTAAATACATAAAGCATACATATTCTGCCTTCACATGTCTGTTGAATCACGTTTACTCTCATGATACAAGTTTATAATCCTTTACCATAGTTCAGAAATCTTAAAGATCAGCTATTTCTGCAAAACCCCTGTGGTGACTTCAATTTATATAAGGTCATTTATATTTTATATGCACTATCATTTTATTAATTCATTATCACTATTTTGATGATATCATAATCTGTGAACTAGATCCTCTATCACATTTCACTGTTCTAGGCACAAAGTTGAGCTAACCCGATATAAAACTTTAAATCAATGATTCAGAGGGATTCTGTTTGAACAAACTAGTAAGTACTAGAAGCAGGTAGGGATCTTCAAGTCACAGCCTACTTCCATTATTGTATCTCATTTTATTGTCTTGACAATTTTGGTCAGGCATATGGATAATGGAATTAATTTTACAATTTGAAATGTATATGCTAGGAAGTAATCTTTCCTCCCAAATAGACTCTTGGCATTTAGAAGCTTATTTACTAGGCATGATATTCCTGCTCATCTTGTCACAGTTACATTTAAATATACAGGTTGTAGTTTTCCCATTTATTTTGGGATAGGCATTTGTAGAAAGTCCTGAATATTACTGGTTTTCTAGTAGGAAGGCAGGCATACTACACAGAATGTATAAATCTTAGGCACATATTCATTTATGGATCCAGGGAAAAGTTTTTTTCAACCTTAAGAAATCTTTTATATAATAAAAGAAAGTGTTCTTTTTATGGAAAATGAACTCTGTTCTTCTATAATATACAGTGATTTTCTTTCCTCAACTCCTTCCAGTTGCTCTCCATTTACTTTCTTATCTGGATCCATTCTCTTTCTGTCTCTGAAACAAACAGATGTCTAAGGAATAAAAATAACCATCGGACCCCAAAGCAGGATCTAGGAAAAGGAGTGAAGGAATCAAAGGGGTTTACAACCCCATAGGAACAATAATATCAACCAACGAGACCCCCCAGAGCTCCCAAGCTTTGTAAAGGGGAAATCGACAAGGCGGATAACATTTGAAATGTATATAAATAAAATAATCAAAAAAAAGAGTAAAATAAAATATAAGTTAGAACTAAAAGTAACATATCAGAATAGGAAAAAGGAAACAAACAGAAGGAAAAGAGCACAAGAAAGGAATGAGAAACAAGTATAAACACAGAGACCCACTTTGTTGCACACACAGAAATCCCGCAAAAGCACTAAACTAAAAGACAAAAGGATGCATAGAGTAATATATATATATAAAATAAAAACCAGAGTCCTGACACAACACTAAAAGGTAAGGAAACCCCAAAATGCCATGAGTTCATTCTGTTGGTCATCTACTTTTGGGGATTCTGTCTCTCCTTAAGAATACCCAAAATAAAAAAAAATAAATAAAAAAGAATACCCAAGATATAATTCACAGACCACATGAAGCTCAAAAAGAAGGAAGACCAAAGTGTGGGTGCTTTGGTCCTTCTAAGAAGGGGTAACAAAATACTCACAGGAGCAAATACGGAGACAAAGTATGGAGCAGCGACTAAAGGAAAGCCCACCCAGATACTGCCCAACCTGGGGATCCATCTCATACACAGTCACCAAACCAAGACTATTGCAGATGTCAACAAGTGCTTTCTGACAGGAGCCTAATATAGCTGTTTCGTGAGAGGGTCTGCCAGAGCCTGACATACACAGAGGTGGATGCTTGCAGCCAACCATTGAACTGATCACAGGGTCCCCAATGGAGAAGTTAGAGAAAGGACTAAAGGAGCTAAGGGATTTGCAACTTCACAGGAAGAACAACAATATCAACCAACCAGAACTCCCAGGGACTAAACCACCAACCAAGGAGTATGCATGGAGGGACCCATGGCTCCATCCTTATATGTAATAGAGGACTTATATGCAGCAGAGCTGATTCTGTGAAGGCTTGATGTCCCAGTGTAGTGGATGCTAGGTCAGTGAAGCAGGGGGAGGGAGGATAGAATAGAGAGATTCTTGGGGGAAACTGGGAAGGGGGATAACATTTGAAATGTAAATAATTAAAATATCCAATTAAACAGAAGAGTAATTTGATTTTCTTGAATTTTTCTCGGTTTATTAGAGCGACCTTGGGAACATATCATGTCTTTCAATATATGTCTGTATATACAAAATTAATATTCCATTCAGCAAACTAAATGACATGTAGTTTACATTAATTAGATTAGGTTATACATGGTGAATATGTTGAACAAATTGTTTGATCCAGACAATTGTCTTATATTATTTGAAAGCATTTCTATGTGGTTTTTATGTGCATGATTGTGTAAGTGTGCACATAGGTGTTTTGTTTGTTTTTTTTAACTTATTCATAATCCTTCCTCCTATTCCTCTGTAAGAATCCCTGAACTTTATTCACTCTTTGGCTGTGGGTGTCTGTATCTGTCTGAGCCAACTGCTAGGTGGATCTCTTATAGGACAGGATGCTACTGTCTGCAAGCATAATGGAGTACCATTCATAGTGATAAGGATTGGTTATTGCCCATGGGATAGGTCTCAAATTGGGCCAGTTATTGGTTGGGATTTCCTCAGTCTCTGTTCCCTCTCCTGTGCTTGCATTATTTGTAGAGAAGATACATTTTAGGTTGAAAGTTTTACAGGTGGGTTGGTGTTCTATCACTCCACTATGGTTCTTCTCTGGCTACAGGGGTGGCTGCTTCAGGTTCCAAACGCCTAGTGTAGTGAGCCACAGCTAAGATCATCCCCATTGATTCTTATGCACCTCTCTTGTGCCAGACCATGTCTAGTCGTGGAAATGCCTCCCTACCTCCTCACCCTCATCAGGAGCAGACTTCCATTCATTTTATAGCCATCTCACCATCTCTCCTGTCCTTCCCCACACCTGTCCTGAATCCCCCATTCCCTTCCACATGACTCCTCCGTCCTAGCTCCTTCCTTCAGAATGCCTCTTATGACTATTTTGTTTCTCCTTCTAGGTGAGTTTCAAGCTTCCTCTCTTGGGCTTTTCTTCTTTAGCTTTTTTGGATCTGTGGAGTGTAACATGGTACCTGTATTTTATGGCTAATATCCACTTATAAGTGAGTACATACCATGCTTGTTCTTTGGAGACTGGATTATGTCACTCAGGTTGATATTCTCAAGTTCATTCACTTGCCTGCAATATCCATGATGTCTTGGTTTTAAATTTTTGTGGCAAGGCCTCTTCCTGAACCTGGAGCTGACAAATTCAGCTAGGTAAGCAGCCACTGAGATCAAAAGAACCTGCGTGCTTCAGGGACTACAGGTACAAGTCATGACATGTAGGTTTTTATATGGTATTATGGATCTAAACTCGTCTTCCATGCTCAAAAGCAAGCAGTTAGCTAACAGGACGTTTCCCCTAACATTGCATTATCTATAAATACTTTTATGTTAATTTTCTTGCTTTTAATTACATGTATGTCTGTACAGGGAGTATGTGACCATATGTGTAGGTGCACTTGAAGGCTAGAAGAGGGTATGTTTTCCCCGGAATCAGAGTCAAGGCAGGCGTGAGATGCCTGACATGAGTACATGGACCAAACTTATGTCCTTGGCAGAAGTGGTATGGCTTTACAGTTGAGCCTTCTCTTCAGTCCCTGCATCACCTACTTTTAATATGCACTTTATAAGACAAATCTCTCTTGAAAGGAACATGGAGATTCGTGTTTCTAAAATAAGAAGGGAGACATTAAAATGGAGATTAGGAAAGGAGTATAATGGTTGCTAGGCACATGTTCACAGGAAAAGAAATTCAGAGGGAAGGGATATAAACAAAAAAGAGAAGATAAATAATTATTGAGAGATTCTGGATATCAGAGAATTCAGGAATAAGAGCAAAAATAAATGGTACTAACAAGACCCAGGGAAGAAGGACCCATACTGCTGAGCACTGATGAACCCCATTTAGCTGGATTTCAGGAAGGCAACCAAGGACAAAGTGACAGATAACAAGAACCTGTCCACAGAAGAGTTATCCTATCACATCTGACTTGAGTGCTTGTTAATTCAAATGAGTTTTAAAATTTAGTTGCAGATTAATTTTCCAATCAGCTGTCCTTTTATTACAATGTTGGATAAAAAGTGGTATGTTGTTGCATTTTTATGACCTTTGCTGCTATTCCATCCCATACTCCCACAAAGATGACCTCCCAAGATCCTTAAAGCTCCACGCAATTGCTAAGAGTAGAACAGTAACACAGTGTTCTTTTGAGATTTTTTTAAACATTTAATTCATTACCGCTTTAGAAAGCAAATTGACAACTTAAAAAATAAGTATTGCACATTTATTACTCTTTTTTCATGGAGTAACATATAAATAATTGTCACAGATTAAAGGGCAAACACTGGGAGCTAGACAGATGCTGATTATGAAGATCTCTGTGCATCTACTTCCTAGCTCTGTGACCTTGAGCATGTTGCATAACCTCTCTAAATCTTAGTTACATCATTTATAAACTGGGGAATAATAAAACTACCTACTTCATAACACCGCTGTGATAGTTTAATGAAATAATGTTTGTAAATCACTCACTATGGTGGCTGGCTCATAATTAGTGCTCAATAAATATAGACTCTTATTAAAGTGATAGTACACTTTGTGAAGCTGATTTACTTTTCTGAAGTGAACAATGTCACTCTCTTCTTCCTGGCAAGGATAAGCTCACCAATATATCCCAACAGTGCCACTGATATCCTGGCAAAAATGCAAAGACTGGAAAGGAATATAGAGAAAAGATGACTCAATATACCAAGAGCCTAGGGTTAGACAATGGGTGGGAAGTTTCAGATATACCCCTTCCTGCTTGATGTAAAGGGAATATACTCCTCAATGAATATACACACTGTTCAAAAATGATACACTATGGATCATTGATACAGATGGATACAAATGATACAGTATGGGTTTGCCAAGACCAAATACATACAGTGCCAGATGTCAGTTTGACATTACAAACCAATTTACAAAAACATAGCAGACCATGTAGAAAATACCACACATATGGTGGGTATGTGAAAAGTTAAATAAAAATTATTCATCAGCATTACCACAATACTTATTGTATATAGAGAACGAAAAGTGAATGAGAACACTGAATATCTGAATGAAGTAGTTTTTGAGAAAACTAAGAAAGAGAAAATATTTTTATTTTCTTATTGTTTTCATTTCTTATTTTAATATCCCCACATTTATTTTGTGGTTCTGTAGTAGGTATTAGACAAACAAGTAATTATTTGTTGACTATTTACATCCTTGGGCTTGATGAGAGCTATTACGATCACTTTATGCCCACAAGCCTCTTATCAATTTTATGAACATCATTAATCTTGTCACTTACCCATGTCAGCCTTTGCTTTCTGTTCTCTTCCACCTTGCTTGCCCTTGATCCTATAGAGAAGGTGTATTAACCTCAGGAGAGGCGTGGGGTTCTTTCCCTTCTCAGTGTAGTCCACCTGCCTATGCACCACGGAACCGTTTTCCTATGAGTTTCACTAATGTGCTTGAACTAAGACATTTTCCTTCTTTGCACATATATTCTCTCTATGACAAATTCTCAAATTGAAGCCTCAGGGTTTCTTCAACAAACACTAAGAGAGCAGGGAGCTCAAAGGAAAAAAATGGGTCACAGATAATAAAGTTTTGTGGGTGAAGGTTAGGGGTCGCAAAGTAATTGTTGTCAGTTTTATAGCCCTTAAACTTGAATGGTGAGCTTGGCAAATATGTGGAGGGCACAATTCCTGGTGAATCTAGGCATGGCTGTTGCTTTATCACTTTGTTGTTATGTGTTTGAATATTCCATGAGCATCTATTGAGTTCACAGCAGTGAAGAACAAGGTAGGAATTCTACCTTACAACAGTCTCTCTATCTTCATCTTGGCTACAAAAGCAGACAGACATAAACATTATACACAAAATGATCAGACATATATACACATATAATTCTCCTCTTTTCTCTTTGTATATATTGTTTCATATGAATAGTTAGTTAGCTAGTTTTGGGATAAGAAAAAAAAAAGAATATTGAAGTGAAGAGGTTCAGTTTTCTACAGTTCTACATGTACAGTGAACTGGTGATAGCCTCAGAGTCACTAGATGTATTCAGTCTTCCTCGTTAGGTGATCACATATATTATCTTTCCCAAAGTGTATCTGGTTTGCTCTTTCATTTATTATCATAGTCAACCCATTTTCTTTCCTGATTCTAGTACGTTATTCTTTTTTTTTTCAATAATTTTTTATTCGATATATTTTTATTTACATTTCAAATGATTTCCCCTTTTCTGGACCCCCAATCCCCAAAAGTCCCATAAGCCCTCTTCCCTCCCCCTGTTCTCCCATCCACTCCTTCCCACTTCCCTGTTCTGGTTTTGCCCTATACTACTACACTGAGTCTTTCCAGAACCAGGCCACTCCTCCGTTCTTCTTGTACCTCATTTGATGTGTGGATTATGTTTTGGGTATTCCAATTTTCTAGGCTAATATCCACTTATTAGTGAGTGCATACCATGATTAATCTTTTGAGACTGGGTTTCCTCACTTAGTATGATGTTCTCCAGCTCCATCCATTTGTCTAAGAATTTCATGAATTCATTGTTTCTAATGGCTGAATAGTACTCCATTGTGGTATATATACACAATGAAGTACTAGTCTAGTATGTTATTCTTACCTGAAACTCTTGTGATATTTTGGCTCCAGGATCTCCTGTAATATCTTGTTTATTCTCCAGATCTATCCATGCTGATACTGTCATAACAAGGACAGAAGGATAGTTTATAATTCAACCCTGAAACTCTAAGGTAAGAGCTGCCTCCTGACTAAGAAAAAAACAGGACAGAATTGAGGCTTGGAACCAAAGGATGGCCTTGGTTTGAGGGAAGGCCTGAGGCTGCAGTGCCTCCTCTCAACGGTTCCCCAGTTTGTGTTAAGTGAGGAACGGATGCAATGTTTTCATAGACAGTTCATGAGTAAAGAAAGTTTGGGGATCATTTATGCTTAGTAACAAATATATCAAGGAAAGATAAGCAGATTCCCTTACTCCAAATTATACAGACTTTTAAATGTTCAGTGGCCACATAACATCTATACAGAGCTACTCACAGCTACTGCTTATAGAGGCACAGATGTTTGCTGTGCACATCCCTATTTACAAAAATGTCTTTTGGAAGAGGTTTCAGAATAAACAACATGGCCTCTGTAAACTCCGTGCAACTTCTTAGCTTATTCAGTGGCTGTCCGTTAGACATCAAAGTCAGACATCCCACCTGGGATTTCCATTAGAAGCCACATGTCTTTGGTGCTTTTCTTGTTTTGTAATGAATGATCAGTAGGTCTGAAATGTATTTGCATAAAAAATTCCTAACCTCATTGCTGTTTTCTTCTGAAGAAGTAGGGATCAATGTTAAAAGACTCCCAAGTCTATGTTCAAATATAACCCTTTCCCTGCCTTATAACAAGAAAAGTGACAGCCTGTATGCATCTCAGTTCCAACTGAAAAATAAGAAGAGGCACAGAGGACTGAGCAGTTAGAGTTGCTTCAAAGTAGGGCTATTTATACTGTGCTGCCTGACATGCAGTATATAGATAGCCCTCATGTATTTGATATAGGAGGAGGCTTACAAAACACTCATCTTGTTGAGCCATTGTCACATGCTATGAAATAATTACTTGAAAGCAAATTTGCCTGACCTCTACCTATTAAGTGAACATGGGAATTGAGAAAGGCCAATAGACATGATCAAGCACGTCTGTCCTTAAGTTATTTTCTGTGACTTGGGATGAATTTCTAATAATATTTATATGTGTTAATATGATAGTATTGGGGTCAAATCTGAAGGAATCTTGGCTTTCAATATCTTTATTTTTCTAGCATTTTTATTTTCTAGTTAAGGAATAGAAACCCGGCAATATGAAATAAAAACTACCATTTTTCAAAAAACAACTTTAGTTTTTGGTCATGAGTGGTGTTCTGTAGATTGTTTGATCCATTGTCAACGTGAGGAAGTAGAAACTTCTTCTGTAAGTGAGTCCAGACACCTATCCTTTGGTTTCTCCACATTCTATGACTAGTGACATGTCATAGTCCCTGACTAGTCATGTGACAGTAAAAGCCTTGAAGAATGCTTTTCTCTCTTACCTGAAGAATATTGTCTGCTTGACTTACAAAATTTTATATTTTAATAGTGTTTTGTTTCATTTTTACTCTATGAAAGATTATCCTGGAATAACAGAGATTTGTATCCATGAATAAAGAAACCAGTGCATGTCTGTGCTTGAGCCCCAAAGTGTGTGTGTGTGTGTGTGTGTGTGCGCGCGCGCGCCCGCGCGCACATGTGGAAGTTAGATAACATTCTTGGGTATCATTCCTCAGGTTACTGTCTATTTTGTTGGTGTTGTTTGAGATAAGACCACCCATCTATCCTGCAACTTGCCAATATCCTGGGGAGGCTGACTAGTAAACTCCAGGATTCTGCATGCCTCTGTCCCTTGCACTGGGCTAAAAGGAACAGTGCATCATGCCAAATGGCCTTTTAGCCGTGGTCCTGGGGATCAGACTTTTTCAAAATTTAATTATTTACTCAAAAAGGTCAAGAAGCTGAAGTACCCAAATGAGGACGCCTCAGTCCCACTTAGGGAGAAGAAAGCAATCACAAGTGGGGAGAGAGGGAGGGAACTGAGAGGGAAAGACCTTCACTCTTATAACCTAAGAATCTCATAGAATAAACTGGTTCCCCAGCATTCAGCAATTAAAAAATTTCATTTGAAGTAACTGACATGAATTAAGTCCCTAAAAGTTGTATTTCTAATAAGCTCCTTAGCCCACAAACATATTTTTGATAGTCATTCTGCTTTCATGTTTATATTCCTTTTAATATTCAAAATAATTTATAACTATTTTTCATACATGGGACTGAAATCTTATTGAGAGGAGTGTGCATTTCATAACATCTCAGTGGCCATTCTACTTTCCCCAGACCTAACAAATCTGGGTCAAAATATAATGAGCATCAGTGAGAAGCCATTGTACGGTGGAAAGGAATGACTGAACATTCTAATGATCACTCTTCTCCTTCAAAGTCCTCTCCCATAACAGATCAAGCCATAGCCTTTCTTTAATTTTACTGAACAATCTCAGAATATATGTAGACAAAGAGATCACACACAGATTCATGAACCACTGAAGACAGGAAAGGGGCAGCCTGCCACACCTAAGCCTTCTACTTGCTTTGATTTATTTTGTCTTTGTACCCGAGGGGCAAAAATAGATAATTTTTCTGTATGATGGTCATTATCTGAGACTAGTCACACTGTGAAGGGACCTCCTAAAGCTGTGACTGACCTTGGGACTTTTATCTTTTAGTTTATGCCAAAGGAGGGGGAGAAACGTTGCGTTATAGAAATATGTTACCTTCTTTCTAACTGACTTGCTTGAGGTCACTTGATTTTTTTTCTTCCTAATGTTTTCCTTTTCCCTTTTCTTTTTTTTTTTAAAATAGGAGACATAGAAGTATCTAGTGAAAAGGAAAATAAAAGAACATTATATACCCTCAGAGAGAGAGAGGGAGAGAGAGGGAGAGAGAGAGAGAGAGAGAGAGAGAGAGAGAGAGAGACAGAGAGAGAGAGAGAACCTAGTTAAACTAAAATTAAAATTGAATTCTGATGGTATACTTTGTAGCTGAAATCTAAAGTCCACATAGACCTAAGTGACAGTAGCTTTCTTTTTTTTTTTTTTAATTTTTTTATTCGGTATAGTTTTTATTTACATTTCAAATGATTTCCCCTTTCCTAGCCCCCCACTCCCAAAAAGTCCCGTAAGCCCCCTTCTCTTCCCCTGTCCTCCCACCCACCCCTTCCCACTTCCCCGTTCTGGTTTTGCTGAATACTGCTTCATTGAGTCTTTCCAGAACAAGGGGCCACTCTTCCTTTCTTCTTGTACCTCATTTGATGTGTAGATTAAGTTTTGGGTATTCCAGTTTTCTAGGTTAATATCCACTTATTAGTGAGTGCATACCATAATTCATCTTTTGAGTCTGGGTTACCTCACTTAGTATGATGTTCTCTAGGTCCACCATTTGCTGCTACTTAAGGTAACCTAAGTAAATGTCAACCTAGATTAGTGAGGAGAAACTTAGTACTTAGGCTCACATGGCAATCAGGCATATCAGTAGAGAAAATACGAAATGATCATCCATTCCCTGCTAAAGGAAGGTTCAGGGAGAACCAAGTTCTTGGTTCTCAGAGTCTTGCAGCTCCCAAACACAATTTTATCCTTTCTGTAATCAGTTGGGGACATGTCAGAGAGTATAAGATTGTCTCATTTTCTTTCTCCTAAAATTCACATTTATCCTATTTTTGTCTTTGTAGCTCTATTTTAGACTGATAAACACGGAGCTGTCAGCATACTCACTGCTCGGTGACTCATTCCTTTCATGGACTGCTGTTTGGATCATCTTGTCCCTAGGATAACTCAGTGCTTATATGTGAAACTGTCTGTGTTTGTTCTTCAGTTTTGCTGCATTTGAGTTGTGTGATACTGAACAAGTTATTGCTCTTTTCTGTATCCTGGTTCCTTTGTGATCACACCTTACCTGCCAGTTGGCCATGAAAATTTAAGATATTTGAAACTCACAACACACGTAAATGCATGTGCATATAAATTTCTTATCTAATAAGTAGATAGGTGAATATTATTTAGAGGTGTAACAAAATTTATCCATTATTATATAACTGAGAGTCATTTGAGTTATTAACATTCTTTACTTATAGAGAGTATCTTTTTACACTTAATTTTGTTCTCACTTGGTTTCTTGCTTGTGAAGATCATTTTTTTCCACTGCCTGCATCACCATCACTTGAGAACTTTGTAAGTTATGCAACCCATCTTTAACCTGACAAAACCAGAAGCCCAGACAGTAGGGGCACAGAACTTTTTCCTTAGCCTTCCAACATACTTATTTTTCTACCATTGTTTGATTATTGCCGCATCATTATATATAATACCTAATAAATTGTGATGAAAACTAGCCAATCTTTCAAAAAGTCAATTCAAAGATGTGGAAATTGGAATTACTTGAGAGGAAGCCTGGGACCATGGCTTCTTTGACTCATGGCAGTTGAATGACAGTGTTTTCTGTAATTCTGTGATCACTGTTTTCTCATGTATGTAGTTAAAGTTGTAGAACATGAAAGAAGTATCCAGTCATATTTAAATGTAAAAAAAAAATGAGCATAAGACTAAGGAAATACCTGCAATTGTAATGTTTATTGGGAAAACCTGGCCTTTTCCAATGTCCATTATAAACATAGACCTGCTCTGCTGCCATTACCTGATGAAATGAGAAAATATAAGGCAATTGCATTATTAAATTAAGCAAATGTAATGAGATCACTTAGCTATGCCAAAACATATAATGTATTCATCAGTTCAGTGTCCAAGGGAATTGGAATTTTTGCTCATGTGTATTATTTCTGCCATGCCTAACTACTTTTAGCTCCATAATCAAGTGTTGAATGTACACATATGTACGTTGGAACTAATTGGTATAATTAATGTGTGTTTAACAACTTTAGTTGGCTAATGTCTGAAGGGAACAGAAAAATAAGTAAATTCATGAAATAAGTTTTAGATTAGCTTCAGACCCAAGATAATATTTTTTTCCAAAAAAGAAATTCGGCTTTTACTCTGGCCTTCAGTTATTAAAGCTATGGTTGTAGCTTATACATGAGCTTCCTTTACCCTAAAGAGTCCAGTTTAGCATTTTATGTAAACTATAAATTGAGTAAGGCAGAATCTTTGATTAAATGATATCTTGATAATGTAGGGTAAACTGGACATATAATTATAGAAATGAATTCACCAATTACCTTTTCCTTCCTCTGTGAAAGTGTTGAATTAATTCCATTATTTCTTCTAATTTTTATATTCTACCTTATTACAAAGAATTGTGCAGTTATTTATAGAAATGCTCAATAATTACAAAAATACTTGCACAGAAACTATAAAGAAAGTTACATGGTTTAAAAATTAATAATGTACATGCATTAAGTAACCTTAAATATTACTGTAAAGTTCAAGTTTAAACAATACACATTACCTTACACCCAGGGTAGTATCTGCTTCAAACTTTTCTTGTATTGCCATGCCGTGGAATCCAAATAGAGAGAGATTCTTAACCAGGGAAGTAGATCATGTAAAGTGTCACATAGTTCTCCATACTTAGAAAGATTCAAAGACTGAAGCTGGCAAAAGAAGTTGGATTTATTTAAATTTTGGTCAAACCAGTGAGAGAAATAGACTCCTAATTTCTCTGCTTTTCCTGTACCCAGTGTTAAAATTTTATAGAAGAAATAGAGCAAGGAATATATATATATATGTTTATTTATATAATATATATATATGTGTGTTTATTTATCAGAATTGCTTGTTGCTCTTCCCAGAAGGCAGCCTTCCTCTTCTAGTTATGAAGTACTGAATTCTTGAAGATTCACTTACTTTTGTTGACTTTTCATTTACTTATTTTTGCTAGGAATTAATATTTTACTTTTTAACAATTTTATATATGAGTGCTGTATCTACATTACTCCTTCCCTTCCTTCCGCATTAATCCTTCTATTCCTTCACTCCCAAATTTATAGTTTCTTCTTTAGTTTATATATATATATATATATATATATATATATATATATATATATGTGTGACTGTTTTCAGCATAACTTGTTTATACCTGTGTTCATGGCTGACTACTTTGGATTAGACATTCTATATAGAAGTTCCTCCCTGGAAGAAGAGTTTTCTTTATTTCAGGAGCCATTGATCTCTTACAAATCTTCATGTAGGGGTTTAATCATATAAAATTTAACCTGGTTACTTTGGCATGGCAACTGGTGTTGTCATATTTGTGGTATTATTCCATCAGCCATATTGTTAAGACTTAATGGGTATGTTCCTGTCTCATTTTTAAAGATAGTATTTAGTAATAAGCATTCTAGGATTCTGGATTTTACAGTCTTTTTTTTCCATTTTTTAATGATTGTCCCTGAGCCCTAATGTGGAAGGGTTGCATTGTAGGTGTGCCAGTGGTCAGGACTAGCATCCCAGAATCTTTTATTACCTGATCTTTCACCAGTTATGGATATCTTTAATAGTCTTCATCAGTTGCAAAAAGAAGATTCTTTGATGAAGGACAAGAACTTCTCTTCATAATAAGTATTTAGAATTAAGTTAGAAATTATATTGGTTTAGAAAAGTGAAATAGGTTGTCCTCTCATGTCTATTCTATGCCCTCTAATGCTATGAGGAATTGTCTAGGTTATAATACGAAGGATGAGATTTCTCCTACTGAGGGGACCTTAAAATACTTAGCTGTTGATTACAGCATGATAAAAAATGTCACTATTGTTCATGTAGCTATCTTGCTAGGTTGTTTATTGTTGTGGTTCATGGGCTTTTTATGTGGGTCCTGAGGAAAATTTTAACTCTTCCTAGTCTGTGTTTCATTAGTCTGATATCCAAACAGAGACCACTTTGAGTTCCCTTAAACTTTCTCCCCCCCCCTTCCACTCTAGGGTAGTTACAAAAATGTGAGTAGGAACAGAACAGACACTAAAGAACATGTAAAATCCCTCCCACCTAAATTATATCAGAGTGTATCTGAACATGATCAAATACATTTTCTTTTAATTGCGTTAACTAGGAAACCAAAGGCACATTTATTTTGTGTTTGTTTTTGTTACAAAAAAGATACGACAGGAACCCAGGGACAGCCTGGGATGGAAGATGTCTGGATTTTTCTGCTGCTGGAGAGGATCCTATGCCACAGGGCTCCATACCCATGAGGCACAGGGAGATATCTAGTCTCCCAGGAGATGGACAGGCCTGTGAACAGCCTGCTGCTCAGAGGAACCCTCCCAGAACAGGATACAGGAACCCAGGGACTGCCTGGGACTGGAGCCTTCCAGTCTCTGTCTGCACCCAGAGTGGATCCTGGGTCATAGAGAGACATACACAAATACTGCCAAGAAAGAACTGGTCTCCCAGGAGTACTGACACACAGGCTTGCAGGACAGACAAGCCACAGTCAAACACAGCAAGACCAGCAAACACCAGAGATAAACAGATGACAAAAGGCAAGCACAAGAACACAAGCAACAGAATCCAAGGCTACTTCATATCAACAGAATGCAGTTCCGCCACAGCAAGCCCTAATTACTCCAACATACCAGAAAAACTAGACTGATTTAAAAATCACATCTCATGATGATGATAAAATGTCCTTTAAGAAGCACATAAATAAATCCCTTAAAGAAATACAGGAGAACACAGATAAACAGGTAGAAAACCTTAAAGTGGAAACACAAAAAACCTTTAAAGAATTACAGGAAAACAGAACCAAACAGGTGGTAGAATTGAACAAAACCATCCAGGATCTAAAAATGGAAAGAAAAACAATAAAGATATCACAAAGGGAGATAACTCTGGAGATAGCCATACAGGGAAAGAAATCTGAAGTCATATATGCAAGAATCAACAACAGAATACAAGAAATAGAAGAGTGATGAAAGAGAATCTCAGGTGCAGAAGATACCATAGAAAACATTGACACAACAGTCAAAAATGAAAAATACAAAAAGCTCCTAACCCAAAACATCCAGGAAATCTAGCACAAAATGAGAACACCAAACCTTAGGATAATATGTATAGAAGAAAGTGAAGATTCCCAAATAAAAGGACCAATAAATATCTTCAGCAATATTATAGAAGAAAACTTCCCTAACCAAAAGAAAGAGATGCCCATGAACATACAAGAAGCCTACAGAACTCCAAATAGATTGGATCAGAAAAGAAGTTCTTCCCATTACATAATAATCAAAGTGCCAAATGATCTAAACAAAGAAAGAATATTAAAAGCAGTAAGGGAAAAAGTTCAAGCAACATATAAAGGCAGACCTATCAGAATTAATTCAGACTTCTCACCAGAGACTATGAAATCTAGAAGATCCTGGACAGATGTCATACAGATCCTAAGAGAACACAAATGCCAGCTCAGACTACTATATCCAGCAAAACTCTCAATTACTATAGAATTGAAACCTTAAAGTGGAAACACAAAAAACCTTTAAAGAATTACAGAGAATTATAGAGAAACCAAGATATTCCATAACAAAATCAAATTTACACAATATATTTCTACAAATTCAGCCCTACAAAGGATAATAGATGGAAAATGCCCATACAAGCAGGGGAACTACACCCTAGAAAAAGCCAGAAAGTAATCTTCTTTTAACAAATCCAAAAGATGATAGCCACACCAAAAAAAAAAAAAAAAAAAAAAAAAAAAAAAAAAAAAAAAAACATCAAAAATAACAAGAAGCAACAATCACTTTTCCTTACTATCTCTTAACATCAATGAATTCAATTCTCAATAAGAAGACCTAGACTAACAGACTGGACATATAAACAGGACCCAGAAATTTGCTGTGTACAGGAAATACGCCTCAGTATCAAAGATAAACACTACCACAGAGTAAAGAGCTGGAAAACAATTTTCCAGTCAAATGGTCCCAGGAAACAAGCTGGAGTAGCTATAAAATCAACTTTTAACCAAAAGTCGTCAAAAAAGATAAGGAAGTACATGTCATATCCCTAAAAGGAAAAACCTATGAAGAAGAACTCTTAATTGTGATTATCTATGCTCCAAATGCATAGATGGCACCCACATTCATAAAAGAAACTTTACTAAATCTCAAAGCCTACACTGAACCAAACACAATAATTTTGGCGGGCTTCAACACCCCACTCTCACCAATGGACAGATCAGAGAAACACAAAATAAACAGAGGCATAGTGAAACTGACAGAAGTTATTTATCAAATAGATCTAACAGATATCTATAGAACATTTCTTCCTAAATGAAAAGAATATACCTTCTCAGCACATCATGGTACCTTCTCTAAAACTGACCATGTAATTGGTCACAAAACAAACCTCAACGAATATAAGAAGGCTGAAATAATCTCATGCCTCCTATCAGATCACTTTGGATTAAGGTTGTTCTTCAATAGCAACAAAAACAAAAGAATCCCACATACACATGGAAGTTTAAGAACACTAATCAATGATAACTTGGTTAAGGAAGAAATAAAGAAAGAAATTAAAGACTTTTTAGAATTTAATGAAAACGAATATATAACAAATATATAATGAAACAACATACCCAAACCTATGGGACACAAAGCAATGCTAAGAGGAAAACACATAGCTCTGATTGCCTCTAAAAAGAAACTGGAGAGAGTATACACTAGCAGCTTGACAGCACTTCTGAAAGCTCTAGAAAAAATACAGAAGCAAATACCCAAGAGGATTAGACAGCAGATAATAATAAAACTCAATTCTGAAATCAACAAAGTAGAAACAACGAAACCTATACAAAGAATCAACCAATCTAGAAGCTAGTTCTTTGAGAAAATCAACAAAATAGATAAGCCCTTAGCCAGACTAACCAGGGCACACATAGACAGTATCCAAATTAACAAAATCAGAAATGAAAAGGGAAACAACAGCAGAAATGGAAGAAATAAAAAAAATCATCAGATCCTACTACAAAAGCCTTTACTTCAACAAAATGGGAAAATCTGGATGAAATGGACAATTTCCTAGGCAGATACCAGGTACCAAAGTTAAATCAGGATCAGAAAAAAATGATCTAAACAGTCCCATAACCCCTGATGAAATAGAAGCAGTCAGTAATAGTCTCCCAACCAAGAAAAGCCCAGGCCCAGATGGATTTAGTGATGAGTTCTATCAGGCCTTCAAAGAAAACCTAAGACCAGTATCTCCAAACTACTCCACAAAATAGAAACAGAAGGAACACTACCCAATTTGTTCTACGAAGCTATAATTACTCTGATATGTAAAGTAGACAACGACCCTACAAAGGAGGAGAAATTCAGATCAATCTTCCTTGCACATATTGATGCAAAAATAAAATAAAATCCTCCCAAACAGAATCCAAGAACACTTCAAAATAATCATTCACCATGATCAAGTAGACTTCATCCCAGGGGTGCAGGAATGGTTCAATATAAGGAAATCCATCAATGTAATCCACTATATAAATAAATTCAAAGAAACAAATAGCATGGTCATTTCATTAGATGCTGAGGAAGCATTTGACAAAATCCAACACCCCATAATGATAAAAGTCTTAGAAAGATTAGGAAATCAAGGCCCATACTTAAACATAGTAAAAGCAATATATATCAAACCATAACCAACATCAAATGAAATGGAGAGAATCTTGAACCAATCCCACTAAAATCAGGCACTAGACAAGGCTGCCCACTCTCCTCCCTACCTATTTAATATGGTGCTCAAAATCCTAGCCAGAACAACTAGACAACAAAAAGTGGTTAAAGGGAAACAAACTGGATAAATCTTGCCGAAAGCAATCTTCAGTTGCAATGCAATCCCCATCAAAATTCCAACTCAATTCTTCATAGATTTAGAAAAATCAATTCTCTAATTCATCTGGAATAACAAAAAACCCAGGATAGCAAAAACTATTCTCAACAATAAAAGAACTTCTGGAGGAATCAGCATCCCAGACCTCAACCTGCACTACAGAGGAATAGTGATTAAAAAAAAAATGCACGGTGTTGATTTAGTGGTAGGTAGATCAATGGAATAGAATTGAAGACTCAGAAATGAACCCATATACCAATGGTCACTTGATCTTTGACAAAGGACCTAAAACCAACCAGTGGGAAAAAGATAACCTTTTCAACAAATGGTGCTGGTTCAAATGGGGGTTAGCATGCAGAAGAATATAAATTGATCCATTCTCATTCTCTTGTACAAAGGTCAAGTCCAAGTGGATCAGGGCACTCCACATAAAACCAGACACATTGAAATGAATAGAAAAGAAAGTGGGGAAGAACCTTGAGGATCATGGGCACAGGAGAAAATTTCCTGAACAGAAAATTATTATAGCTTATGCTCCAAGATCAAGAATTGACAAATGTGACCCCATAAAATTACAAAGTTTCTGTAAGGCAAAGGACACTGTCAATAGGACAAAATGGCAACCAACAAATTGGGAAAAGGTCTTTACCAATCCTACATCCAAATGAAGGCTAATATTCAATATATACAAAGAACTGAAGAAGTTATACTCCATAGAACCAAATAACCCTATTAAAACAGGGGTAGAGAGCTAAACAAAAATTCTCAGCTGAGGAATATCGAATGACTGAGAAGCACCTAAAGAAATGTTCAACATCCTTAGTCATCAGGGAAATGCAAATCAAAGCAACCCTGAGATTGGGCATACTACCACAGGACGACCCTGGTATACCATTCCTGGGCATATACCCAGAGGATTACCTAACATTTAATAAGGACATGCACACCACTATGTTCATAGCAGCCTTATTTATAAAAGCCAGAAGCTGGAAAGAAGCCAAATGTCCCTCAACAGAGGAGTGGATTTGGAAACTGGTACATTTACACAACGGAAAACTACTCAGCTATTAAAAACAATGAATCCATGAAATTCTTAGGCAAATGGATAGAACTAGAAAATATCATCCTGAGTGAGGTAACCCAATCACTAAAAAACATACATGGTGTGCACTCACTGATAAGTGGTTATTAGCCTAGAAACTCCAAATACCCCCCCAAAAAAATCACAGACCACATGAAACTCAAGAAGAAGGAATACCAAACAAAGTAGGGATACTCTGGTCATTCTTAAAAGGGGGAATAAAATACCCACAGGAGGAGATACAAAGACAAAAGTGTGGATCAGATACTGAAGGAAAGACCATTCAGAGATGGCCCCACCCGGAGATCCATCCTATACACAGTTACCAACCCAGACACTATTGTGGATGCCAACAATTGTTTGCTGACATGAGCCTGATATAGGTTTCTGCTGAGAGGCTATGCCAGTGCATGACAAATACAGAGGGGGACACTCTAAGCCAGCCATTGAACTTTGCACATAGTCCAAAATGGAGGAGATAAGAGAAAGGATCCAAAGAGCCGAAGAGGTTTGCAGCCCCATAAGGGGAACAACAATATGAACCACCCAGTACCCCCAGAACTCCCAGGGACTAAGCCAAACCACCTACCAAAGAGTACATACACATCGAGGGACCCATGGCTCCAGCTGCACATGTAGCAGAGGATGGTCTTGTTGGACATCAAAGAGAAGAGAGGCCCTTGGTCGTGAGAAGACTCCATGCCCCAGTCTAGGGGATGCCAGGACAGGGAAGCAGGAGTGGGTGGATTTGTGAGCAGGGGGGAGATAGGTTAGGGGATTTTCAGGGAGTGGAAACCAGGAAAGGGGACAAAATTTGAAATGTAAACAAAGAATATATCTAATAAAGAAAGTAAATAAACAAAGAAGAAAAACAAAAAAGATACACAAAACTTGAAGCAAGAAACCAGTTTCTTTTTTGTTGTTGTTGTTCTTGTTATTGTTGCTGATGTTGTTGCTGAGTATCAGGCTTGTATATTTACCATGCTGTTTCCTATGGAATCTACAAAGCATGTGCTGATATTGTGTTAATATTGAAGTTAATCTCAAACTTGTAACCTGGTGTTCTTACTAGCACATGTTCATCTTTCTTTCTCTGTAGGAATCTGTAAGATTTATCTGAACATCAATCACCCCCAATAGGATGCTTGGGAAAATAATCACAGAGTAGAAGATAGAGAGCAATAATTAATATGCAGTATTAAACCTATCAGTAAGATATGGAAAAGAACACACTCCGTCACTTCACTGGGTTTAATTTGCTTAAAGAAACAGCCTTCACACCTGAGTCATAGTCACAGCTTGGGTTTCTCTCAATTAAAGACATGCTTGTCGGAAGCAATGAGGGCTTTGAGGACAAGACCAGGTCACATGCTAATGAAATTCCCTGCAGAACAAGGGCATTCAGTAGACAGAATTGCAAAGTAAGAATCACATAATCTGAATTGAAAATTCCCCCAACAAGCAAATATTTAAGACTTTATCATATGTTCAATATTCCATACAGAAACAGGAACTGTTTCAGGTTGGAATTTGAATATATGCTACAGTAATATTATTGAGAAATATATTCAGTTGTAGATTTGCTGCTAATGCAGCATGTTCTACTAAAGCTCATTTTAGAATTGTTCATCTTGATGGAAGTTATGTTTAAGGACCATCCAAATATTATATTGTAAAATGATTTACAACCTCATAAGGCCATAGTACTCAAGACTAATTTACATGGCCAAAAGGCTCAAAATTCTACTGATATTTGAAAATACTCTCTAACAACTAAGGCACTACCCAGACAACTGATGAACTTTAGATAAAAACTTCTGACATGTCACAGTTTAAAAATCGAAACGGAACTGGGCATGACATTTCCTGAGGACCCGGTTATACCCCTCCTGGGCATATATCCAGAGGATTCTTCAGCATGCAATAAGGACACATAATCCACTATGCTCATAGCAGCCCTATTTGTAGTAGCCAGAAACTGGAAAGAACCCAGGTGTCCCTCAACGAAGGAATGGATACAAAAAATGTGGTATATTTACACAATGGAGTACTATTCAGCCATTAGAAACAATGAATTCATGAAATTCTTAGACAAATGGATGGAGCTGGAGAACATCATACTAAGTGAGGTAACCCAGTCTCAAAAGATCAATAATGGTATGCACTCACTGATAAGTGGATATTAGCCTAGAAACTTTGAATACCCAGGACATAATCCACATATTAAATGAGGTCCAAGAGGAATGGAGGAGTGGCCCCTGGTTCTGGAAAGACTCAGTGCAAGAGTATAGGGGAATTCCAGAACAGGGAAGTGGGAGGGGGTAGATGGAGGAACAGGGGAAGGGAAGAGGGCTTATGGGACTGGCAGGGAGTGGGGACCCAGAAAAGGGGAAATCATTTGAAATGTAAATAAAAAATATATCAATAAAAATTTAAAAATATTTTTAAAAAAGAATACTCATTTGGAGAGTTGAAATTATCGAAAATCTCTTAAGGAGGTCATTAAATCCTTAACCTACACTAGAGAGAAAGGTGAAGTAAGAATGTATAAGCGGTATTGACTTGAGAATTCTAGGTCATAACTTTCAATACTCCACTGTGGCATGATACGATGTCTGACTCTGCTCATTGTCATACTATAATTTGGGTAGCTATGCCACCTGGGAGTAAAGTTTAATTACAAGGTTATAAGTATAGCTGTGAGTAAATAAATAATCGCTTAAAAAATCGAAACGGAATTTCAGTTTCTGCCAAATCAGAATAAGTTTCCCTTTTTTTTTTTCCCCTTTGGGGTATTATTACCTGGTGTAAATCACTGAATCTTGCTAATGTCACCAATTTCTGTGGGTAAGTACAATATTTGTTATATGTGCATTAAGATAGTACTATGTATTAGGTGTAGGTTTATGCCCCAGAGATATCAAAATACTATATTGATCACCTCCTCCTTTAAAGCTCTTGCAAATGAATTGAGGAAATATGTGAAGAAACCCAATCTAACTAATACTAAGAGAGAAGACTGCAGAGTGTCTTTGCAGAACAAAGCATTTTAGGTAGCTTTTTTCCTAACTGTTCCCAAGGAAGGAGAGTGTGTGAGGACCCAGGACAAGGGTCTTGAAGAAGAAACAAGAGTTAGCAAACAAAAGCAAGAAGGAAAAGTACAAAAATGATCAGTTTAGGTCAATGGCAATTGTTTGTGAAAGGCAAAGTGTAAACATAATATTTAGACAAATCTGTTTAAAATTATGAAGCAAGGGATAGCTGGATACAAGTCTCATCTACAAATGCCATATGCTCCTTCAGCCTACAAAAACAGATGATAGAACAAGAAAACAAACAACAAACAAACAAAACATGATCTTTTTCTTTTGGTGTCAGCCACCTATCTGCATTATGGAACACAGAACACTGTCACTTCAGAAGCTGAACAGTAAGGACATGTTTAAGGATTGTTTCAACTTTCATTTTGCTAACCAAAGAAATTATTGTTCAATGAAAAAAATGAGCAATTTGGGGTTTTATAGACCTGTCCCCCTACTGCATTTTGTCTGCTCTCTCCTGTGCTCAATGCCTCATACTCGTGCTACCATGTTCTCTCCAGGCTAATCTGTAGCCCTCAAATTGTGAGCAAATAACTCCTTCCTCCTTTAAGTTGATTTTTGACAGGCATTTGGCCATGGCCACAAGAACAGTAACTAATAAAATCATTGCTGTTAATTTATTGTATTAGAAACAATTTTACCTTTATGCTATTATTGACTGATTTTGTTTTAGACTAGATGAGTTTGTGTGGCTTTATCTAAAAGTCATTTTGCAAATATGACCCTTAAAGTAATGATATTTGCTGATGGTGGGTGTTACAGGTGAGGTGACTGGGCCATTAGAATCTACCTTTACGAATCGAATTAATACGCTGATGTAAGAGGGCTCAAGGAAGGTTTTGCTCATCCCCTTTGCTATGTGAAATTATAGGGAGACAAATGCTCTCAATTGCCTCTAAACATGTCATATCTTCATGTTGGAATTATAAGCTGTCAGAACAGGAGAAAGGAATTTCTATTGTTTACAAGGTACCAATTATGATAGTATGTTCCAGCACTCTGATCAAAAGAAAAATTTTATAAGTGAATGTTAGTCTCTCCCAGGTATATGGCATATGACTATAATGCCAGAATTTATGAAGCATAAGCAAAAGTTCCATGGCAGAGTGAGTTACATAATAAGACCTTATCACAAATAAAGACAATGAGGACATGAAAATATCAGTATGGCTTCTAACATATGCAACTAATATTTCTTTAGATAAGTAGAACTAATTTTCAGTTATTATATTACTGAACAGTATTGCTAAGTTACCTTCAATAAAGTCAGAAACACACACATTATATATCTCTGGATCTATATATCTATACATATTCTATATGGATATTATACAATTCATACTGAGAATACCTTTGTAGCTACCTGTTTCTGCCTAAATTTAAAACAAAAATTTGGCAGCAAACTAGCATAGGTAGAAGAACATCCTCACTTCCTTGGAAGTGAGGCCATTGATCTCAGCAGTTCACTTTGAGGTTCTTCAAAGATTGAACTGTTCCCAGCACTCATGCTGGGAGACAAAGTGTCACTGATTTATGTGTTGTGCAGTGTTCCATCAGACTGTGGGACATTTTAGGGCAGCAAGTCAAGAGGGACAGAGCCAAGTAAAACTTAGAAACATAAATTAGAAGAAATATGCCGATCAAGGAAAGTTTCCTCAAGTTGCTGGTTAAACAACCCAGGGAATACAGGCTTTGAAGTAAAATAATGAGAAAAGTATTTCTATTCTATTGAGTTTGCTCAGAACTTTTTCCAATGGTCTTCATTGGCTTAGAAAATCCTCCACTACCACTTTCCACAAACAGATATATTTTGAAAAATCAACTACAGCCAATGTATTGCATTTCTCCTCAAAAGGCTGGGAAGTGGGATTTATGCACCTGTATATTGTACTGTGGATTGTCCTCATGTAGGATGCACTTTAGTCCATCCTTTCTTCTTAAGAACTCACATTTGTGCTGAGACATTAGCAAGCAGATAGGAAAGGAGCATCAGATGAAAAATAGCAGAAGTCTGCATACAGTTCTATGAAAGACCGTGGAGAGATGGCATTTTCGGTGTAGGTAACAGGCCGGTGAGGGTGGGTATGAGCTACTGTTGGTGGAATTCCTGCATTTGAGAATTATCAACTTGACTCACAGAACCCAGTTTGAAAAATCAGATAGCTGATATACTAGGCTGATATGTTACCTTTTCTATTCATAGTCTCGTTAAATTTCATTGCTCCATTTTTGGTTGCTGATTTTCCCTAATCTGTCTATCCAATTTGTATTGAGAGCACCACCAACCCATCATTCCTCTACTACTTCTTGCTTTCTGTTCTCCCTTTGACACAAGATTGTCAGAGGAATCTGCCCTTGGTCTTTTTCTAGTTTGTTTTAGGTTGTAATGAAAAACACCATAACCAAGAGCACACCGGAAAGGAAAATGAAGCTAACAGTCCATCATTAAGGGAAGCCAAGATAGGAAGAAACTCAAGACAGAAACCTGGAAGAAGCAACTGAAGGAGAGGCTGCAGAGGAACATTGCATACTGGCTTCTCCCTTTGGCTTGCTCAGCCTGCTTCATCGTACAGTCTAGGACTACCTGCACAGGCTTGGCACTGCCCACACTGGTCAAAACTATCATACAACAACCAGAAGATAAGCAGGTACTCCCATAGACATATCCACAAGCAGTCTGGTGGAGATGGTTAGTCAGTTGAGATTTCTTTTTCTCAGGCATGTCTACATTTGTATCATTTTGATAGAACGTAACGAGCATGGGTCCTTTCCAGGCTTTCTCTGCTATGCATCCATATTTCTTACCATCTGCCCGTGTGATTTCAGGTAGCTTAGTGTTTGTTATGCTTGTAGAATTTGTTCTAAATGGGTTCAAGTTCACTGGATCAACTGTAGTCTCTGTGCATCCATGGAGGTTTCTACACATGCCAACCAATGCACAGCTAAACTTCTTTGGTCCAAAATTAAAGATGTTCTACCTTTTTTACCCATTGTTTACAATGATAAGATTCTTCATGTTGGTTTATAATCTAAAAATCTCTAGGCTACTATGAAACCTCTCCTTATCGTACTTCTACATAATTTTTTTTAGATCTCCTTCCATATTTCAATCAGCAATATCTTGTTCATCCTTTGCCCATTCCTCTTTTCTTTTTATATTATTAATTCTCTAATATAGAACTTTATTATTATTGCTTTTCTTTTTGGCGTATGTTCACTGTATCTGTTCCAAGGATCCATGATCACAATTTCATTTTAAAATCTCTCACACTAGAGATTGTTCTTAACTTTGACTTTTCTGTCTTCCTCCAGAAAACAATAACACAGTGACGAGTACCAGCAAGAAAGACAATTTTGATTTGCTTGGGGATTCAGGAGATGTACATCCATTTATGTTGAAATGTGCTATTTTATAGGATGATATGATATTCTGTTTTATATTAGAACATACAAAATAATGTAAGAATTAAATTTAAAATAAAGAACATGTTTGGCGGGGAGTGGGGACCCAGAAAAGGGGAAATCATTTGAAAAGTAAATAAAAAATATATCAATAAAAAAAGAACATGTTTGAAAACAGAGTATTAAGTATATAATATTAATGGGAAGCATATGGAGTTAATGAAAGTCTCCAAGGTGGCACATGAAACTACTGACTGAGTAGGAGAAACTGACCTCTGTAGCCTAACATCTGTGAATCCTATATTGGACATTTAACAAAAACTATCACCGATCTTATGAGCTTTTCTGCAGTTTTTCACAGCAATTGCCTTTTCTGCTCTTTATCAAGTTCTTATGAACAGAAAAGGCACATCTGTTTCCAACATTGTTTTAGGACTTAGCTTCCACCAGAGAATCTAAGGCAGCGATACACTGTAGAAAATTCCTCTTCCCCATGCCTGGATGTTGTTTGTGACAACTGACAAGTGTGGACACACCAGCAGAAGTGAGTGAACCCAGGAAGAACTCCTCTTTGAATGAATCCAATTTTAAGTCTTCCAAGAAGTTCTAATGAATGATTTAGGAAGCTTAAAAGAAAGCAAAGTTGACGAATATGGGTCTATTTTTATTTTTCTATGTACAGACAGCATTAGATGAGCAACATTTATTGAAGATTTTTTCTTTTTGTGGTGTCTTTGTATGTATTTGTGTAACTTAAAGTTATTGTCATATAAGTCTCTTACTTGTTTGTTTAGAGTTACGCCAAGTTATTTTATATTATTTGTGGCTACTGTAAAGGGAGTTGTTTCCATAATTTCTTTCTCAACCTGTTTACCATTTGTATAAATGAAGGCTGCTGATTTATTTGAGTTACTTTTATATTCTGCAACTTTGCTGAAGTTGTTTATCAGCTAGAGAAGTTCTCTGGTAGAATTTTTGGGGTTGCTTATGTATACAATCATATCATCTACAAATATGATACCTTTATGTCTTCTTTGCCAATTTGTATCTCCTTGATCTCTTTTTGTCTTATTCTCCTAACTAGCATGTCAAGTACTATATTGAATGGAGATGTAGAGATTAGGCATTCTTGTCTTATTGACAATTTTAGTGGGATTGTTTTAAGTATTTCTCCATTTAATTTGATACTGGCTTTGTGTTTGCTGTATATTGCTTTTATTATGTTTAGGTATGATCATTGAATTCCTGATGTCTCCAAGTTCACATCCAAGTGGATCAAGAACCTCATCTTAAAACCAGATACACTGAGTCTAATAGAAAAGAAAGTGGGAAAGAGCCTTGAACTCGTTGACACAGTGGGAAATTCATTAAGACAACTATAGTGGGTCATGCTTTAAGATCAAGAATAGATAAATGAGACCTCATGAAACTGGAAAGTTTCTCTAAGGCAAAGGACATAGTCAATAAGACAAATCAACAACATACAGATTGGGAAAAATATCTTCACTAGCCCAACATCTGAAAGAGGTCTAATATCCAATATATATAAAGAAATCAAGAAGCTAGCTACCAAAAAACCAAACAACTCAATCAAAAAATCAGGTATAGATCTAAACTGAGAATTCACAGCACAGGAATTTCGAATGGCTGAGAAGCACTTAAAGAAATGTTCAAAGTCCTTAATGATCAGAGAAGTGCAAATCAAATTGACCCTGAGATTCCACTTTACACCAATCAAAATGGCTAAGATCAAAACCTCAGGTGACAACACATGTTGGCGAGGATTTGGAGAAAGAGGAACATTCCTCCATTGCTGGTGGGATTGCAAACTGATACAACCACTCTGGAAATCAATCTGGAGATTGATTTCCCTCAGAAAATTAGAAATAGATCTACTGGAAGACCCAGCAATTCCACTCTTGGGAATATACCCAAAAGATGCCCCACCATGCCACAGGAGCACGTGAACCACTATGATCATAGCAGCCTTGTTTGTGATAGTCAGAAGCTAGAACCTAGATGTACCAGGACAGAAGAATGGATACAGAAAATGTGGTTCATTTACATAAGAGAATGCAACTCAGCTATTAAGAATGAGGACACCCTGAGTTTTGCCATCAAATGGATGGAACTGGAAAATATCATCCTGAGTCAGGTAACTCAGAGCCAAAAGGACATTCACAGTATGTACTCACTAATAAGTCGATATTAGCCAAATAAAAGTACAGAATACCCAAGATACAGTCCACAGAACGCAAAAAGGTCAACAAGTTAAATTGTCCAAGTGAGGACACCTCAGTCCCACTTGGGAGGGAGAACAAAGCAATCACAAGTTGGGAGGGAGAGAGAGAGAGAGAGAGAGACCAGAGGGAAACTTGTTATAGTATTAGGTGAGGGAAAAGGACTAAAACCCTGACACCCAGCAGAAAAATGGTAACAGGCAACCCTAGGAGGTTGGGGTTACCCTCCAGAATGCACCAGAGACCCGGGAGGTGAAAGAAGCTCAGGACTCAAACGGAGGGACCTTAGATGAAATGTCCAACAGTGAGGAGAGGGAACTTATGGATCCCACCTCCAGCAGGAATAAAGGGCATCAAATGAGGGAGAGGGGGGCAATCCCACAGTCACAACTGTTCCTGTAATTGTTCCTGTCTGAAAGAATTACAGGGATGGAAATGGAGATGAGGCTGAGGAAAAGAACCTCAGCAACCTGCCCAAAGTGGGATCCAGGGGAGGCCCCAAGGCCTAAGGCTATGGAGCGCTCACAAAAGGACCTATCTTGACTGCACTCAGGAAGATTCAACAAGCAGCTGAAAGAGTCAGATGCAGATATTTGCACCCAACCATTGGATAGAAGCTGCTGACCCCTGTGCTTGAATTAGGGAAGGCTGAAAGAAGCTGAGGAGGAGGACGACCCTGTAGGAGGTCCAGCAGTCTCAATTAATCTGGACCCCAGAGATCTCTCAAACACTGGACCACTAATCAGGCAGCATACACAAGCTGATATGAGGCCCCCAACACATAAAGAGTGGAGAACTTACGGCTCTGTGTTCAATCAGAGATGATGTACCTATTCCCCACAAGACAGATGGCCCCAGAGAGTCTAGAGGTCAGGTGGGGTGGGGATAGGGGTGGGGGTAGAGACTTCCTTGTGGAGACAGGGGTTGGGAGTAGGTATAGGTTGTGGAATAGTCAGAGGGTGGATCAGGGTGTGGGGAATAAAATCTGGAGTGCAAATGAATAAATAAATAAACTAATTTTAAAAAAGCAAATTTTATTTTCCAAGTAGAGGTCTAGTTAGTAATGTAGGCACATTTAATATTTGTAGTGGCCTCCTGGCAGTCTTTAAAAATTGTGTGTGTGTGTGTGTGTGTGTGTGTGTAAGCAATGGCTGGCTATATTTACATATGTATAAACATATATGCATTGATTGTAACCAAATATAAAAAGGCCATTGATTTTGAGAGAGAATTGAGGGACCAAATGGGAGAAGTGAAGAAGGAAATGGGAGGTGTTGGAGGACAAAAAATGGTTTAATTAATTAATTAAGTATTAAAAACTTAAGAATTGGGTGTGGAGAGATGGCTCAGTGGTTAAGAGTACTGTCTGCTCTTCTAGATGGCATGAGTTCAATTCTCATCAACCACATAGTGGCTCACAACCATCTGTAATTGGAACCCATGTCCTCTTCTGGTGTGTCAGATACATATACATAAATAAATAAATCTTTTAAAAAGAGTGTGCTTATATACATAAATAAATAAATCTTTAAAAAAGAATTATGACACGTAAAAGTTCTGCATCTTATCATGTTCTCTTACAAGTGTACTACTATAGTAAATATTTATTGTTATATAAGTATTATAGTTAATACGTATTATTGACATCCTATGATATATCCAGTCTTTCAAAGGCTTGATCTTTCCCTTCTGTCAACATTAGAGATTATCTTTCACCTATCTCCACTTTCTGTTTTCCAAGTTTACTTCACTTCCTTCATTTATTTCTTCTTTCCTTTCTCCTCTGCCTCTTCCGCCTGTTTTTGTCTATTTATCAGCTCTTCCTTAGGTTCTTTCCCCTTCTCTCTCCTGCTAATATGCCTTCCTACGCTTTCCTTCCCCTGTGCCTAATAGGCTCCCTCCTCTTTCCTACTTCCTTCTTCAGATAGTTACTGAGCTCACTGAACACTAGACTTGTTTATCTAGTAACCACTTACTTCCAAGAGCCTATACTACAATCATCACTGTAAAACCCTGGTTGTTAATTATACTCACAGTGTTCAGTAATTTGGGTCAGGACTCAAAAAGTTACCTTGTTCCTCTCACAATTACTAAAGCCATTTTTGGGATGATTCGGATGTTCAAACAGTCTGGACACATGTTTGTTCATGTGTTCCATCTCTGGAACACTGTCTATGTATTTAAATTATCTGGCAGATGATAGTTGGGGAAGATATGTGCTCAATGCCTTGACTTTATGATAAGAAAAATAATTAATGAATTCTAGAACCATGTTTGAAACCATCACATATAAACAAGTTCTATGGGTGAAGAGTATCCATAGAGTCTATGTAAATGGATCAATGAGTAAACTGTCTATTGGGAAAGTATGGGTGCCTGAAATTGAATCCCTAGTAACCCCATATAAACCAGCATCACGGTCCACTCTAACCTAGTGCAGATTAGGAAAAAAAACAGTAAGTTCTCAAGGGCTTCTGGTCAGTAACTCTACTCAAAGTATTGAGTTCCAAATTTACTGAGAGTCCTTGTCCCAATACACTCTCATTTTTGCTATAATGACCCAATGATCCCCTTATTAACTTTTGTAAAAAGTTAGTTATTATCAAACTGATCATGTTTAAATTTGCATTGTGGGGATAGCTGCAGAACAGAAAATTTTATGACTAGGTACTGTGAACCAAAGATTGAGGAGCTGATAGTGGCTGCAGCTGCAAGGGCAGTGTAGTTAATTTTTGATGAATATCCTAAGATTCTCGTGCAGCTATTTGCCAGCAGAGATGTACTTTTCATATACAGCCAGGGATAAAGTCTCTTCTTTTTATATACAAGTGTGTTATGTTTGCATGTGTATATGTGCACCTATGTGCATGCCAGGTACCTGTGAAGACAAAAAGAGTTTATTAAATGCCCAGGAATAACTTACATAAGTCTGTAAGCTGCCATCTGGATTCTGTGAAACAAATCTAGATTTTCTGCAAAAGACTTATGCTTATTTCAATAGATGCCATATACTTGCTAGGATTGAGACAATTAACTGAGTTTGGTTTCTATTATAAAAGGTAACTTAAATATTTAAATTTTGATGAGAACAGCTGTACTCCTAGTTCTGTAGATTGTTGGAAAATACTGTATACACACTATAATCTTATGATAATAAGATCTGATACAGTTTATCACAAATCCAGTTTAACAACATACTGAACCCTTTTTATGACAACTGTGTGGTTGACAGACCTGGGACCTGCTATCCTTAAACAGATAATGTGGATGGGAGGGTCAAATAAGAGAGCCTGAACTTATTCTATAGCAAATTAGGAAAGTTTAGGCATAGTAGAAACAAAGGCAATGTGATCACCTGAGCTGAAAAAGAGCGTATCAATGCCATGGAACAGAGCGTTAGGAGTCGATTATTTGAAGTGAAAAAGAAAAATAAAATATTCTAGGGAGAGCTAAATGACTTTTATCATGAGAGCTGAGGACTCATGAAAATATTTAGCTCTGTACGAAACTGGAAAAAAAGAGAAAATGGCAGCAAAAAGTAAGATCTAGGAAGGACCCAAAGTAAGTGTAAAATCAAGCATACAAGATTAATCTTCTTGGGCTGGAGTGATGACTCAGTGCTTAAGATCTCTTCCAGAGGTCCTGAGTTCAATTCCCAGCAACCACATGGTGGCTCACAAATATCTGTAATGGGATCTGATGGCCTCTTCTGCTGTGTCTTTAATCTTCTTGTGGAGGTATGTGGAGAATTACTGACAGACTATAAACTGTGACCTAAAGCAATTATGTCTAGGAACAGAACAGATCCTGAAAGATGTGGTTTGTAGAGAGAGATGATCAAAGGCTGAAAAGTCTAAAATTTGTAAGCAGCAGTGAAGGTAGAACAAACCATATTAGTTATAAAACAGTAGCAGGATGAATCGAACTTGCTAACTAATTTTGTGGCGTGGGAATGTAAAGGAGCAGGTATAGTAGACTTCAGAGTTGACACAGTTAAGTGTCTGGCACTGCCGTTCACTCACAGTGCTCTCTGGAAGAATAAGAGTTCCAGCAGAAAAGAGGGCACGTGCTGCATATTATGGATGACAAAATACTGAAACCATAATAGTATTTGAATATCCATGCTCCAAATAGATCTTGCAGATAAAATAAAACTGAATACCATTCAATAAAAATATCTTGGAGAATCTGTGTACAATCATAGAAAAAGGTATAGGAAAAGAACAGTGTGAGAATGGCATAGAATAGACAGAAAAGGAACTACAACCGACAAACATAAGACAAACTTTGGGTGAACTGAGAAAAATCTAAGGGCTGGAAGGATCAAGCAAAGAGATTATTTCCTATGTCCACTAGCAGGGAAAGAGTTCTTGGTGTTAGGATTCCCAGAATCATACTTCAATAAATATATTTCTAGTATTTAAGATTCAATATTTGTAATTTTTACCATAGCAATAGAAAAATAATACAGGTGTGATGCATTTTCAGGTTCATGCATCACAGGTCAGAGGTCTGGTATGCTGTTGGACTTAGGGTTGTCAAACAGGTAAATATGGGCTGGTAGTTTATAGTGGAGCAGTGTTAATATAGAGGGGCACCAGATGCTGTGAGGTTGGATGAAAATGTAAAATGAAGTGGTTCCTGCACAGAACTCAGGGAATTACACAATTTAAAAATTGGCATTAATACATTGAACTGCCAAGTACCATTCAGAAGAAAAGGAAAGAGACAAGAAGAGTAAAAGCCAGGAAATCACAGGTAGAATGTATGCTAACTATATGGGATTTGTTCATAGTAACGAATGTTTCTAAGAGAAATTAACTACAATGAGTTTAGAATGAGTAAGTATTCAGCTATGCCAATAAACTTGCAAGGCATTGTAGGGGAAAGGAAGAAGAGAAAGAAGGAGAAGGAGGAGGAGGGGGAGAGGAGGAAGAAAAGGATTAGGATGAGAAGGAGTAGGAGTAGAAGTAGAAAGAGGAGGAGAAAAAGCAAGCAATGTATCAGTCGCTCTGAAGGAAGAGTTAACACTCTAGCCTTAGGAGAAATAGAGAGGCAAAGATCACTCCTGAGACCAAGAACCATTGCCTTTTCTCCAGGATGAGAGTAAAAGTATGAATACTAATAGATTAATGTAGAATGATCCATTAAAACCAAAGAAAAATAATTCCTCAATTTTGCCTTTCAAAATCTTTATGATGGTTTCTATTTGGGTAAATTTGGATGCATATCACAATGCAGTAGTTCATAGACACTTCTAATTTAAATATGCAAAGAAGAATATGTTACTTTTTAAGTGCATTGATTACTGGTCCAGTAGCTGTGATCAAATACCTGACAAAAACAACTTAAGGAAAAGGAAGTGAAAGGTTTCATTTAGAATCACAGTTTCAGGGGAAACTTCTCCATGGTGGGAGGTCATCAGAGCAAGAGCCTGAGCCAGCTGACCACATTGCCACCTTGCACATGCAGTTAGGAAATTGGAGATGACTCCTGGCACTCAGCTGCCTCTCTCCTTTCTATTCACTTCAGAACCCCAGACAATGGAGCATTGCTGCTCACAGTCAAAGTCCCAACTCAATTGCCCAACGTAGAAATCATATCATAGATATCCTCAGAGGGTTAAATTACACGAAGTTAACACACAAGATTAAACATCAAAATATGGAAAGAAAATTTGCAAAATAATGAGAACAAAATTCTCAGAACAAAGGAAAATTTTAAATAAACTTTAAAGTAACATGGTTCCCTTCTAGAAGAAGTTAGCCATATTAGGAAAACCATAATACAGTACACAATATATGCACCTGTACATATATACAAACACACATACATATACAAAATAAATCAGCAACTGAATACATCAGGAGTTTTACTACTAATAATAGGAATACAGAATTTAAGCAATAATATAATTCTGAGTGAACTAAGTTATATTTTATAGGTATGACAAATGTACTGTCCTAGAAAATCAAGATCACTCAGTTCTTCATCAAAAATGCATTAACTGTCCTCTATGTACCAGGAATTTTGCCAAATTAAGAAAGTAAGACATTAAAAATAGAGGTTATGAGTGTTTCCTTTAACATTTAGTTTATACTGAAATTACATTTGACAATAATATTCACCACATCCTAGTTGTAATAAGAAAAAAAATTAAAATTGGCTTAAACGATGCTACAAGGAACACCAACACACACGCACACACATACACCATTTTAGATTACATAAAAGACAAGTAGTTGGATAAAATACTGATAATTTTGATTACATATAACAAACTGTGAGACTGTATTTATTTATCCATATGGCTATTTAAATAGATGAATGTCAATATCTAAATATGTATGAGGAAAGCTGTATCTGATCACTGTACACAGTATAAATTTGAGTGAATAATTTTTCTATCACAAACACAATATTTCTAAATATTAATAATCAATCAGCAAATCAAAAATTAATCATTCCACATATTATGTAAAGGAGAAAATAATCTGTAATATACACTGCCAAGCCCTAGAGAGTGTATTTTTTTTTCTGTAATTCCAGTAAAGTGCACGTGGGAGAAGTGTGATGAAAGCATTTAGGAAGGCGGATGATAATGGAAGGAAGTTGGCGTTGTGGCTGGGAATGCACCGAAACGAAGCTCAAAAGAAGACTCAGCTGCTTCCTAGCATGAAAAATTAGATAGTCATCAAATGGTCAGTGTTAAGCCCCAGCAAAGGATTCCATGAATCTAAGAAGTATGATTATAACTTAAAACAGCTGAACTTGAATAATAACAATTCCTTGAAGTGAATTAGAATCATTTAGATGGCCAACCAAAACTGTGAGAGAAATAATAATTAGCTATTTTTTCTTACTGGGTTGAAGTTCATGATATGCATTAAATAAAAACACAAAACAAAGTAAATGTATATAAAGTAAAACATGGGTATAGGCATACATATGTGGTTGTGTATGTATGTATAAAGTTGATCACTTATTTTAACTTGATTAACACTGTAAATATAATAGGGACATTTTGAGTAACATTACAAAATTAGAAATTATTAAAAGAATTTTTTTTCGTGTTTTAGAAAATCTTTACAAAAATGTTCTTGTGATTGAATCTCATGCTGTCAATATTGTGAAATATTTTGTTTCATAAATAAACAATTTGAGTTCATTTGTTTAACAAATCAACTGAAGTTCATTTTTTTTTTTGAATTGAAAAAGTAACTTGGGTGAGAGTTCTCCATAAACTTAAAGTTCTTAGAAGAAAAAAACCCTCTGTCAGAGTAGTCTTGTTACTCTCAGCAGTGGCCTTTGCACAGGAAGAGGAAATGAGCAGGTGTCAGGCATGTTCTAATCAGAATTGGTGTTTGAGAAAATAACCAGGAAAAAAAAAGCCCTTATCCTTGAGAAATAATGACCACAAGCCCTGACTGGACTCATGCCTGGGAGGAAGCCTTCAGATAATGAGCTGTCCCACGAGTGTCTGCTCAGTTGTGTCATGGACGCAGGTGACAAGATTGCCTTTAGCCTACTTGAAGGTAAGTTCTGTACTTTAAACTAGGTCAGATATATTATTTCAATTTAAAATAAGAAGCCCTGAAGCTGGCACTATTCTGGAACAGTGCTCTTTGGAAATACTTGGCATGTAGACGTGTTCCTCATGACTTCTGTAATAGTTTGGTAATGGCTAGCCTTGACCTCAGTTACCCGCAACTCTTCCGTGTTTCCCAGTCAACCATTTCCCCAGTTTCTCTGTCTCCGCATCTGTTTATTGCCTTGAAACAATAAACATGGTCATCACGAGCCCCATCCTGGGAGAAATAGCATTAGTTTTTAATACAAGGAAAGCATTTTTCATGTGTGTATCATAGATTCTAAGGGCAACAGCATATCAGGACTTAAAAGGCTTGAAAAGCTGTAGATAATCACTGTTGGGTTTAACTCCCTAGATTGTTTTACAGAATATTTGATATGTTCCAAGCGAATTTTAAGCAAAATGTGTCCAGATGACAGAACTATAGTACTCTTTCCTTAGTCCTCGGTGTCTCTTTGTCTTTCTGCTTTTGCTCTTTTTCTGAATTAAAAACCATTGTGTCTGCATACAGCCCTACCTTAGTGTGCTTCTCTTCAGCTTTCCTTTTCTTTTCTTACCCACCCTTCCGCTTCTGCAGCCTCCTCCCCCACCTCCTCATTTACTTCAGCTTTAATTTTAATCTTGGAGATATTTACTGTTTGTTATGCTTTCTGTTCAGTCTTTCTGTTCTCTTTATCTCCTTTTCTTGTTTGTGTCTCTTAGAGCAAGTTGAAAATGTAGAGCCAGTAGACGGAACATAAGTATTCACTTTTGTGGCTTTACTAATTCCTGTTAAATTTATTTTTCTTACAAAAATATATACTGCTTCATGAATTTGTGTGTCATTATGGAGCAGGCGCCATTCTAATCTTCTCTGTATGACTCCAATTTTAGTATATGTACTACAGAAGTGAGCACATAAGTAATATTATAAATCCATTCTATTTTAGTAAGCATCAAAACATGAATAACACAATGAAAGACATGTTTAACAGTGCTACTTGTTCTTATCTTTCATTTCCACTATATACTGGATTTTTTAATTAATTATATAAATGCAAGCCTAGGTTAATCAGTCATTTTTCAAAGATTTTATTCACAGTAAATTTACAACATATATTGCTGTACATGTTTTTTAATTGCCTTTGCTAAAAGAAATATTTTCTTATATGTGAAAAATTATGATGCTGTAGACTCACTGGGATGCTCTTTGCCTTTGATAAATGACTTAAATTAGAAAAAAAGTCCAAAGTGTCAAAATTAACTAGAAACTATCTCTCAAGATGAAACACTTATGGAATTTTTAAAAAGAAGTGTCTCTATGTATCCAAATAGTAACCATCCTGGCATGATAACCATAAGTGTACTCTAGTGGTGTGAATGCCTTGGCAGTAACCAATAGCTTTCTAATTGATCTTAAGATTGGCTCAACAAGTGAGAAATCATTCCTGGTATTGGAAAATTATCTAACTACCCAGAACAAGTGAAATCACATATCTTAGAAAAGAAGACACAGCCACCTCCTTACTAAGCCAGCACAATCCCTAACTATACTCCAAATATGTGTCCTCTACCCACAGATAAACTCTTTTCTCATCCTTAATCAAATACACTTCTCTTTGCAATATACCTAGACCATTTTAGAAAAATCACAAGAAATCAAAATGCAAAGTTGCGCATTACAAGTCCCACAATAGCTTAGGGAATCACTGGGGAAGAAGGGCAGAAAGAATGTAAAAGCTGGAGAAACAGGCTTGTGTCTCTGAGGTATGTTAGACTCATAAAGTCTCAACAACATGACTATATACACATGAACAAAGAAAATAATAGATATGCCAAAGTGGATAGGACAAAGCACAGCAACTTCAAAATTACACAGAGAACTACAGATAACTAAAGAATTTGGAGAATAGACCAACAGTTTCCCCAGGGAAGGTCACACTAATTGATTATCCAATCCTAAATAGTCAGACCTGAAAATATACATAGAAGTAACATTATATAGACAGAGCAGTATGTACTTATGTATTTAGGTGTGTGTGTGTATGTGTGTTTGTGTGTGTGTGTGTGTGTGTGTGTGTGTGTGTGTACAATTATTTTAGGAAAGCTGTGAATTTGTAAAAAAGCAAGGAAAGATGTATTTGGGATGTGGAGGGAGGAAATGGAAAGGGAAGTGATGTAATTATATAATAATCTCTAAAAGTTAAATAAAGAATTTTAGTAGAGAAAATAGATGTTTCACCTAAAATAGATTATTAGATGCCTATCTTTTGGGTAGTTGTATTTGAAATCTATAGCATGATTTTCTTTTTTTTTTTTCTGTGAAATTTGTTGCATTGTTTAAATTCATTCACACTCTCAACCAGCTGATTAACAGCACATTTACTTACCTGCACTTAAATAGGTGCCTATGTTTGTACTTCATTTGCTTCACAGCAAAACCCACAAGTTACACGTTAACAAGATTTGCTGTTTTAGTTATCTATATATTTCCCACAATCTTTCTGGATAATCTTTTTAGTGCACTGTAAATGTGGGTGTTTTAAAATTTTTGAACACATTTAAGAAGTGCAACGTAAAGAAAAATTCAAGAGAGCAAATGGAGACTTAAAATCCGACTTACCACAATCAATTTGAATAGAGCAATAGTATTAAGAACATAATGTACCTTAGAAATTCAAGTCATCAAAGTTAGTCAAACATTTTAAAATATATTTACCAGGATGAAAAATCAAGATGCTTTTTTTGGAAACTAGGAAAGGGGATAACATTTGAAATGTAAATAAAGAATATATCCAATAAAAAGAAGAAAGAAAAAAAATAAAAGATGCTTTCTTTGATCTGAAGCTGTGCAATGTCTCTGGCATCTTGTCTCAACACTGAAAACACAAGTATTAACTAGAGTCTGGATAAAAATATTTCATGATTTTCCCCCACACAGCTTCTACCAGGTCACTATCAAAACCAGATTTGACTCTGTGTGGTTGCCCTTCCAAAGGCTCTTTGCAAAGGGACAGAATCCTTTCAAAGAAGCCAGGTGACTCAGTTTAACCCTTTGTCAAGTGAGTCTCTGCTGTGTGATGCAGTGAAATCCTATGAAACAGAGCAAAGAATCCAGAGTTAAGCATATCAGTTTGTCAGCTGAAGTACTTAGTAGAATCATTTCTCAGTAGCTTTTGGTAGAATGCTGGAACAATCGTGAGGAAGTTGTCTGGTGCATTATTAATTCTCTATATCGTTATTGTAGTGCCAATACTATTAATCCCATTTTTAATTCTCCAGGTCCTCATTTTGGTAGTGACAGCTGTTATGGCTGCTGGGGCCACTTTTCTTTATCTCTTTTCCCTGATTAAAAGGGCAGGAAGCAGCTGCTGTTCATTCTAAGGCTGAAGAAGGGATCAGTTTTTCAGAGACACTGAGAAGGCTGGGAAAGTGTCCCCCCTTGAGGAAATGAGAACATTTTTGTTCAAGAAGCTAAGAATTTTCTGGGTGAAATTTCTTAAGCTACAATTCCAATACAGCAGAAGCTCATGTTATAGACTAATCTGAACTACACAGTAAGACGCTGCTCCCCAACACAAAAATAAATAAACAAGAAAATATAAAAACTCACTGACTTTTTTTTTTTAGAGTGAGTCAGTAATGACCCATTTCTCAAGTGAATATATTGTTTATTACTTAAAGCTTTCAAGCACATGTTCTCCACATTAACTCTTGGGCAATATTGTTTTCTTCCCACAATTCTAACAGTGCTAATGCTCATTTATGAGCCTTATCACTTTCCTACACATACATTATACATGTCTGCATACACTTAACAAGTGTAAATGATCACTTGCAGAGAAGGCTGATGGATCAACATACCAGATGACATTTTTGTACTGAGAATAACAATGTTTCTTCCAGTACCAATATAAATTAGCTTTTGGCTGATATAAGGGAAATTTCATGCTTCAACCATTTTATTCTATTGATTTCAAGAGCCTGATTTCTCTTTTCTTGAGGGACACTCCACATCAATTGAAAACTGTCAACAAAGTTTTCAAAATATTGCATCTTTTCATTGCTGAGTCCCATTCCATTAAATATATCATACAGGAACAGAGCCTTAGGAAAACAAAAGAGAGTGCAGATGTTCCCCCGAGCTTGAGAGTTAATGTGTACATGTTAGATTAAAATGACTATCATGAGATAAATGTCTTTTCAACAATAATTTTTGTAAATGAGTGACTATAACTCACATTTTTTTTTGCAAAAGTTACACTTAAATATTTATTTTGCCAAAACAGATAGTTCAAAGTTTTATAGAGCTTTTTTGACAATGTATCCCACCATTATTTACAAACTATCTTAAACCATACCCATTAGGTCTATTTATACATGATTTTCTTTGTGCCATAAATCACGTGGCACATACAGAGGTTAGGCGAAGCAAGCTCTATACAGTAACATAATGTGCTCGTAGGATTATATACTTTGTAAAGAGCAGGGCTGTTATGTAAAGGTTTGTTTCTACATAAACATAATGTTTTTCTATTACAAATTCTAGCAGTCTTTTCTAATAGATTTTGCTTTTAGTGAATATGAAAGGAAATAAGAAGGAATAGATTTTGTTGCGGTCTTATTCTTAAACTTAATTTTTATATTTTTTGAACAATATCATGAAAAGTTGAATGTATCTCCTTTTTTATTTTTTATTCGATATATTCTTTATTTAAATTTCAAATGATTTCCCCTTTCCTGGATCCCCCCTCGAAAGTCCCATAAGCCCTCTTCCCTCCCCCTGCTCTCCAATCCACCCCTTCCCACTTCCCTGTCCTGGTATTCCGCTACACTGCTGCACTGAGCCATTCCAGGACCATGGGCCACTCCTTCCTTCTTCTTGGGCATCATTTGGTATATGAATTGTGTCTTGGGTATTCCAAGCTTGTAGGTTAACGTCTGCTTATCAGTGTGTGCATACCATGAGTGTTGTTTTGAGACTGGGTTACATCACTTAGGATGATGTTCTCCAGCTCCATCCATTTGTCTAAGAATTTCGTGAATTCATTGTTTCTAATGGCTGAATAGTACTCCATTGTTTATATGTACTACATTTTCTGTATCCATTCCTCCGTTGAGGGACATCTGGGTTATTTCCAGCTTCTGGCTATTATAAATAAGGGTGCAATAAACACAGTGGAGCATGTATCCTTATTACATGCTGGAGAATCCTCTGGGTATATACCCAGGAGTGGTATAGCAGGGTCCTCTGGAACCTGTAAATCATTCCCAGTTTTCTGAGGAACTGCCAGATTGTTTCCAGAGTGGTAGTACCAGCTCGCAACCCCATCAGCAGTGGAGGAGTGTTCCTCTTTCTCCACATCCTCGCCAGCACCTGTTTTCTCCTGAGTTTTTGATCTTAGCCATTCTGACTGGTGTGAGGTGAAATCTCAGTGTTGTTTTGATTTGCATTTCCCTAATGACTAAGGATGTTGAACATTTCTTTAGGTGTTCGATATTCCTCAGGTGAAAACTCTTTGTTTAGCTCTGTACCCCATTTTTAAGGGGGTTATTTGGCTCTCTGGAGTCTACCTTCTTGAGTTCTTTGTATATCTTGGATATAAGCCCTCTGTCGGATGTAGTGTTGGTAAAGATCTTTTCCCAATTTGTTGGTTGCTGTTTTGTCCTTTTGACAATGTCCTTGGCCTTTCAGAAACTTTGCAGTTTTATGAGGTCCCATTTGTCAATTCTTGATCTTAGAGCATAAGCTATTGGTGTTTTGTTGAAGAACTTTTCCCCTGTGTCCATGTCCTCAAGGGTCTTCCCTAGTTTCTTTTCTATTAGTTTCAGTGTGTCTGGTTTTATGTGGAGGTTCTTGATCCACCAAAAGCAGTCTACAGATTCGATGCAATCCCCATCAAAATCCCCACTCAATTCTTCATAGACTTAGAAAGAACAATTCTTAAATTTATCTGGACTAACAAAAAACCCAGGATAGCTAAAACTATCATCAACAGTAAAATAACTTCTGGAGTAATCACTATCTAGGACCTCAAGCAGTACTACAGAGGAATAGTGTTAAAAACTGCATGGTATTGGTACAGTGACAGGCAAGTTGATAAATGGATTAAAATTGAAGACCTGGAAATGAACCCACAGAATTATGGTCACTTGATCTTTGACAAGGGAGCTACAACCATCCAGTGGTAAAAAGCCCTTTCAACAAATGGTGTTGGTTCAACTGGAGGTCAGCCTGCAAAAGAATGCAAATTGATCCATTCTTATCTCCTTGAATGCATCTCCTTTAGGGTTACAATATTCTTACAAACACACTTACAAATCTCTAGCCCACTCACTTTTTCACAGATGTGCTAAGATGATGCAGTACAGGGTGTTAGGAATGTTGGATATTCACATGATGAACAATGAAGCTAAAGTTCAACCTATTTTCTGTAGTTCTAAAGATTACCTGAAAATATTTTAAAGATTAAATGTAAGACCTTGAGCTACAAAGTTTTTAAAAGGTAAGAAAAATGCTTCAGGGCATTGTAATTGGTAAGGATTCCGGATTTTTTAAGTAAGACTCTAACATAGTGGTTTTCAACCTTATTAATGTTGTTAACCTTAAACGTACTACCTTGTGTATAACTGAGCACAACCATAAAATTATTTGGTTGCTACGTTGTAACTGTAATTTTGCTGCTAGAATGAATTGCAATGTAAATATGTAATATGCAGGATATCTGATATGCAATCACATCAAGAAAAAGCAAAAATAGACAAGTGAGACACATAAAATAAAGTCTCTACACATTGAAAGGAATGAATAACAGAGAACAGAGCTTCCAATGAGATTAGATAAGATATTATGTTTGTGATGTATATGTATATATTTGACAATGCACTATCATTCAAAATATGTAAAGAGCTCTAAAACGTAGAGATCAAGTAAAAATGAACAAAAGACTTAAATGAACATTTCTCAAACACCAGATATATGCATGACCCACAAAATATTGAAGTATGTGCTATACCACTAATAATGAGGAAAATGTGGGCCATAGTCTCACTAAAATGTTATCTCCTCCCATGAAGTAAACATTTTATCATACAAAAGGTAAAAAGCACTATAAGGATACAGAGAAACAGAGACCCTTGTCTACTAGAGGTAAGAATACACAGTAGTTGGATGGACTTTGTGGAAAATATATATTAAAACTATATACCATAGGAGCCATTAATCCTATTAATGGTATACATTTGAAGGAGAATAAATGAGTATATCATTGGCATTGTGCTCCCACATTCTTTGTAGCAGTATTTATAATCCTAAGTAATGGAAAACATAGTATCTATCCACTAATGAATAAATAAAGAATTATGTGCACATTCACAGTGGATTCCTTGCTTTTTCTTTCAACAATCCTGTGTGATGTGTGACACAAACTACAAAATGGAAAAACCCTGGATTTCTTCTTCGAAGTTCTGGAAGTCATCTTCTGAATTCCAGTAAAGTAGTACATTCATTAACAAATACATGTGAAAAATGAGGTTAGGAAATTAAAATAATTTTGAAGAGCTAATGACATGTGATTATATAGAGTACGTAATGTGTCTGTGGATATACACAGATGTGCAGACCATTTATTGCTTCAGGTTGTGACCTCCTCACTACAAAGTGCCATATTGTTGTTACTACATTACCAGTGCTTCTCTCCCCTCTTCTTCTCTCCTATAGTTCCCTTTCCTTCCCCACCTCCGTCCCCTCCCCTTTCCTATCCTCCCTCATCTTTTCTCTTTGTCTCTCTTTTCCCCAAACTCTTTTTCAGATTGATTGGAAATAAACTCCCCTGGAAGGGATTGTCAAAAGAAAGATAAACTAATTTAACAATAAACATGACAACAAACAGGCAAGATACCAACCTTCAAAGTTAAGGGCTACAATCCTTAGAAAAAAAAGTTAAAAACATTACATTTAATTATTTTAGGAAGAAAATCTTTATCAGTCAAAGAATGAATCAAAGATGATAGTGATAATAATAGGGGATAAGAGAAGGAATGTAAGAGATAATATATTCCTGAGATTCTGGAGATCTTGATATGTCAAAGTATTGTTTTTTGGGATCATTACTTTCTGAACTTCAGTGAAGTCATACATTCTAAGAAAATTACAAATAAAAAATATGGCATAGGAAAGTAATTTGGGTGAGCCAATGATGTGTGTGTGTGTGTGTGTGTGTGTGTGTGTGTGCCTGTGCACTAAAACATAAACGGAAACTGAAAAAAATTATTTCAAATTCTAGTTCCCCTAAAATGAACAGATGTGAAGACTTTGACACCACTATATTCCATGCTGGTTTTCATCAAGGTCTCATTTGCTTTAATTCTACTGCAATGACAGAAGTTTTTGTTTTTATAACACAAAATAGAGAATTTAAGAGTCATATGTAATAGCCTATGAATGATTCTACTTTGTAGGCTCATATTCTCAAATGAGTTTAAGTTATAGGCAAATCCTCTAAAGAGAAAAACAAAATAGAAACTTTAGTTTAGCTTCTCTTTGGAGGAAACCAGCTAGGAGCACACAGGGCCTAAGATCAGTGGAGCAGCTGGGACTGAAGTCTTCCTGCCACCATTTGCACCAGGGAGCCAGAAACTTCACAGCCTTCTGTGTATAGCCCACCAGGAAAGAGTGATTTCCCAGCAGTACTTTGACTTCTGAGCACAGAGGTAAGATCTCCACCTTCTTTCTGGAGGGGACCAGCTAAGAGCACACAGGGCATAAGATCAGTGGAGCAGCTGGGACAGAAGTCTTCCTGCCACCATTGGCACCAGGGATCCAGGAGAGTCCACAGCCTTCTGTGCATAGCCCACCAGGAGAGAGAGAGATATCTTCCAGCAGTGCTTTCACTTTTGAACTCAGAGGAGTAAGGACACAGGCTTATAGGCCCACAGGAGGAATAAACTCCAGCCAGAGACAACAATGCCAACTAGCACCAGTGATAACCAGATGGTGAAAGGCAAGCACAAGAACCATACCAGCAAAAACCAAGGTCACATGGCAACATCAGAACCCACTTCTCCCACCACAGCAAGTCCCAGGTACCCCAACACACCGGAAAAGCAAGAGTTGGATTTAAAATCGTACCTGATGCTGATAGAGGGCTTCAAGAAAGACTTAAATAACTCCCTTAAAGAAATACAGGAGATTATGGGTCAACAGGTGGAAGCCCTTAAAGAAGTAACACAAAAACCACTTAAAGAATTACAGGAAAACACAAACAGTAAAGTGAAGGAATTGAACAAAACCATCCAGGATCTAAAAGTGGAAGTAGAAACAATAAAGAAATCACTAAGTGAGACATCGCTGGAGATAGAAAACCTTGGAAAGAATTCAGGAGTCATAGATACAAGCATCAACAACAGAATACAAGAGATGGAAGAAAGAACCTCAGGTGCTGAAGATACTATAGAAAACATTGACTCAGCAGTCAAAGAAAATGCAAAATGCAAAAAGCTGGTAACCCAAAACATCCAGGAACTCCCAGACACAATGAGAAGACCAAACCTAAAGATTAAAGGTATAGAGGAGAGCGAGGATTTACATCTTAAAGGCCCAAATATCTTCAACAAAATTGTAGAAGAAAACTTCCCTAATCTAGAGAAAGAGATGTCCATGAATATACAAGAAGCCTTCAGAACTCTAAACAGACTGGACCAGAACAGAAAGTCCTCCTGGCACATAATAATCAAAACACAAAATTCACTGAACAAAGAAAGGATATTAAAAGCAGTAAGGTAAAAAGGGCAAGTAACTTATAAAGGCAGACCAATCAGAATCACACCAGACTTCTTACCAGAGATGATGAAAGCTAGAAGATACTAGGCAGACCTTTTACAGACCCTAAGAGAACACAAATGCCAGCCCAGGCTACTATACCCAGCAAAACTCTCAATAATCATAGATGAAGAAATCAAGATATTTCATGATACAACCAAATTTATACAATATCTGTCCACAAAACCAGCCCTACAAAGGATAGCTGATGGAAAATGCCAACACAAGGAGGGAAACTACACACTAGAAAAAGCAAGAAAGTAATCTTCTTCCAACAAACCCAAAAGAAGATACCCACACAAACATAAAAATAACATAAAAAATAGCAGGAAGCAACAATCACTATTCCTTAATATCTCTTAGCAACAATGGACTCAACTCCCCAATAAAAAGACATAGACTAATGAAATATTTCTCATATAAATCTTCAATTTTATATGAAAATGTTTTTAATTCCCCTTTTAAATAATTCAGTAATTTTTATGTCTACCATTTTATCTGCATTATTTTTCATGATAATCTTCAATTTTAATGTCTTTCTATATACTTCCTCTATTTTATCAGTAATGTTTTCAATGCAAATCTTTGATTTTATCACAAATATTTTAATTCCACCTTCAAATAATTTAGGAAGAGTTTTATATCTACCATTTTATATGTAAAATTTTCCATGAAATAGTCAATTTTAACATGTTTGTCTATATATTTCTTGAATTTTACCAGAAATATTTTCCATATAAATCTTCAATTTTGTTTGAAAATATTTATAAGTCCACTTTCAATCAACTTTGAATTATCTTTATACCTATCATTTTATCTATATAATTTCCATGATAATCTTTAATTTTAACATGTTTTTTATATATTTCTTCAATTTTATCAGAAATATTTTCCATGTAAATCTTCAAGTTTATCACAAAATGTTTCTAATTCCACTTTCCATCAACTTAGGAATAATTTTATGCCTACCATTATCATATCATTATCAATCAACTTAGGAATACTTTTAAATGTACCATTATTATATCTATATAAAATTTTCCATGATAATCTTCAATCCTACGTTGTTTTTCTACATTTTATCAGAAATATTTTCCACATAAATCTTCAATTCTATCATAACATGTTTCTATTTCATATTCCAATTAATTTAGCAATTAATTTAACAATGTCTATCACTGTACTCTTTAATTTTCCACGAATATTGTAAATTTTAACATGTTCATCTGAAATATTTTCCACGTAAATCTTTAATTTTATCATAAAGTTTTTTTTACTTCCCTTTTCAATAAAAAATGAAAAAAGAAACCTGGGTGATACAACAGATTTATCTATCTTGTCTTTCCCCCCTTTCTTATCGCTACAAGCTTCTTAGTGGACTCTTTATTGAAATTTATATCCTTAACTTACTCTTAAAAATCTAGAGTCAAAAACATTGCAGTGAACAAGAGTTCTAATTTGTTCCAAAAATTTTATTTTGGAGAAAGACCACAGTTTCAGTAGAGGTTAATGTGCTAGGAATTAGGTTTTAACATGCTGTCAGCTTTGGTCCTTTGGTTTTCAAAATCATGTTTTTTTGTTTCAGGGATTCCTTCCTTCAGAATTAAGAACTGACTATTGTCTAAATATTTGAAGGTTTTCTTTGTGTTGTCCATTACTAGTGGTTCAGAGGATCAGCATTAGGCAAAGCATCCCAGAATGCTCTTCAGACATTTGAAGCACATCACTGCCTCGCTTGCTCTTACTAATGATGTTATTCAAATGGCATTGACTAAACATGGGGGTCTAAGAGCAAGAGAGCGAGTGCCATTTTAAACATTCTTATTGTTTTCACATTGTATTTCTGAAGTGATCATTCTAATCAATTAAAAATTTTCAACATTCTAAGTAAAGTTTGACTTTTACTTTGTCATTCCTGTTTGCTCTTTTGAATATTTTTACTACTTCATTGTTTAGCTTTAGAGTCTGAATTTAAAGAAGGGCATTTCTTTGACATAAATTACAGCATGCTAGAATGCTTAATCTTCTTGGTCACATTTTATTGCTGTCCTGAATAAATAACACATAATAATTTTGTTTTATTAATAAAGTGATCCATCTTTATTGCCCTGTAGTTGTTAATGAAGATTGAAAATGAAGGTCCCTTAAAATAAATTAGGAGTGTTTAAACAACTGAAAAAAAGATTCAAATTTTACACATTTGATTTTCTTTCATCAGATACATTTAGAGATATAGAGACATAGAGTTTTAAATCATCTTGGGTATTTTTGTTTTTTGATGCTTATGATCACTTTTGTGTTTGAAATGCTTAGAAATAAGTAGTACTTTTGTTATGCTAATTATCAGAGCAAAAGTCTGGGTGAGTTTGGCAGAAACTCTAGATTTGATTCCTAAGGTCAAGAAAGCTGCAGTCTAAACTGCTAAACAGTATGACTGGGGATGAGTGAACAAATTGTCCAAGGAAATCAAAATAAGGCTCTGTCAAAAGTTACCTTTCATGCCTGGGTTATGATTCACTTTCATTCACAAGACAATGAAGTATTTAAAGCTGCTGAATTACACACATTCCTCTTGATTTTTCTGTATGTATGCCTTTCCTATTACTGCTGTGTCCTGGCCAGTTCTAGCCACATTTAGGCAGTGCTGCACAATCTATCATGGCACCTTTTCCCAAGGACTCCTTCTGACCTCAGCTGAGATAACATTTTCTCTGGGATTCTGAAATGGATTTTCTTCTTATGATCTCTATAGAATAGTATTCTTGTCTTCATTGTAATATCTATCCATATGTTGGGTTTTGTACATCTAGTACATCTAGTACAGGATATCTAGTTTTATTTACAAATTCCCTATTATAATGTAGGTTTCTTCAAACCATAGATGAAGTTTTCTTCTACTGTGCATCTTTACGATGCAGCATGGAATCTGGTTTATAGTAGATATTGCAGACACATAGTAGATATTGAGCACAATGGAAGCTAGAAATATAATTCAACAAATTTAAAACAAAAAGACTGTGAGAAAATGCACTGTGCTTCTTGTGTAGCAGTTAAGATTAGAGCCTTGAGTTGAATTCCAGGGTGCTGAAATTCAACTCTGTTACCTACATGATCGTAGACCCTAGGCACATTTTCTCTGCCTTAAGACCATAGACTGTTATACAGATACCATAACAGTTTTCTTTCTCATAGAGCTATTAGGTATGAAGTTTACTTTTTGTTTTAATCTAGAATACACAGCCTATGAAAGATTTAATATAACATTCTAAATATTTGATGAATATCTTTTGGAAAGCAAAAATATAGATAAGAAGCTTGATGAAACTCAATGTTAAGTAAGGAGTAAGTGGTTTTATAGCTAGAATGAGTAAAAATTCAACATTCTAGAGCATGATTTACAGGAGGCTGGAGGTTACCTGGCTAAAGCCTGTTTCTTTTCTTGCTCTGTCTTAGACGAAGGATATCTAGCTTTATTTATTATCTTCAGAGCAATGTTTCTAATAGGATTGTCTTTTAGTTTCAGAATCCAAATCACTTTATGGGCTTGGTATAACTTGGATCTCAAGTCCTTTCTATGAAGCCCTGGCGGGAGGCTCTGGGAGTGTCTGGGAGGGTCTAAGAGTCAGTATTATAGAACCCAACATGATCTTGATGCCTACATTATGAAAACTGAATATGGGGGTTCATTGCTCTGGACCTATTTTCTGAAGCACAGATGTGTAGGTTAGGTTTACAAACTACTCCTTGCTGATTCAGAAATGCTTTTCATCCATCTATTTCCCTCAGTCATAATATTTATAGCTTTTATAGCATTGCCTTCTTTGTTCACTCTGCTTTCATGATCTAAAATTGTAGGCTATAATCTTTGTCTTCAAATATTTTATCATATAGCAAGTGTAGAAAGGAGGGATAGACACATTTAAATGTTGCATAAAATTTACAATTATAAGTTTTGGCACTCAGATCAAGTACATTATAGATGAGAATAGGAGTTGCTTCCATATGCAGAAAGGATTTTTCAAAATGATAGCTCACTGGACAAGAAAGAGTGAGAAAATCACTGAGGCAGGTATAAAAGTGTGAGTAAAGAAAGAGACAGGGGACAAACATGATGGTATATGCAATAATTCTACTTCTCAGGAGGACCCAAGAAAGCAGGAGTTTGAAGTTTGCTTCATCTACAAAGCAAGTAGACAATCAGCATGAACCATAAAACAGTGAAAGGACAAAATAGGGGCTGGAGAGATTCCTCAGTGGTTAAGAGCATACTGCCTGTTCTTCCAGAGGTCCTGAGTTCAATTCCCAGCAGCCAGATGGTGGCTCACAACCATTTGTAATTGGATATGCTGCCCTCTTCTGGCATGCAGGTGTACATGCAGATAGAACACTCAGATACATAAAATAAACAAATCTTTAAAAAAATAAAAAGGAAAGGAGAAAATTGATATGATATGATATGATATGATACAACACCCGTGAAAACATTGGGGAATACTGAGTGTAGGAATATTAAGAGTAGAATAGGGTAAGGAAATGAAAAGAGAAGGTGTGGGGAAGTGTTAACCAAAGCTAAGAATATGTGATAAAGTCATATGGAAAACAAATAGTTTGGAATTAATTACATTATAGTACTAAAAAGGAGTTTAAATGAAAGTACCCTATATAGATGAATAATACTGCATCCAGAAGCCATAGGTTATTAAATGAAAATCTTATTACCACATGTGAAATAGTTCCCAATGAACTGTTGATCAAGAAGACTTTTGAGATTCCCAAAACAATATAAGCAGTTATTACTGCTTTTGATTAGTAACTAGTATTTGAAGTTATGACTCTGTTGCTGAAGACATTATATGCTTTGTAAGATCCAAGGAAATCAGTATGAAATTTCTATGGAACCTTCTTCCCTAGTAGCTAATTTGTTAAATTCTTTCATACACTATGTACCAACCAGAGTTTCTCCTTCCTCCAGTCCATTCAGTCCCCCTCTCCACCTCTTACCAAAATCCACTTCTCCATTTCCCTTTAGAAAAGGCCAAGCCTTCCAGAGATATAAATCAAAAACATCATAACAATTTATAAGACTAGGCACACACCCTTATATCAAGTCTGGGCAAGGCAACCCAGTAGGAAGAAGAGAGTTGCAAGGACAGACACAAAAGTCAGAGACATCTCCATTCCCAGTTTAAAGGAATGATGAGATTTGTTGATTCTGTGTTGAAACTTGTTAACTATTGTTTAAATGACTGAATGCCAAAATCACATTTTCATTTACTTGAACTGGATTGTGGTGGATTTCATTAGAAGTGTCACAAGAAAGTTACCATCTAAAAAAAAAGAAAGTCAGTTTTGTGGCTGCTGAGTCTATGGAAGGCTATAAGCCTGAACCACACAGTTCAACATGAGCATACATCATAGTACAATGCATCTAGGAAAAAAATTAAGCATGTACGAGACATAAACTCTTCTGTCAGAGTGTGATGTGTATATTTGTCCTCTATAAGAGAATATACTGGGGTTGGATATTTTTTACTTTGGCCAAATTATTTTGGAAGTCAGATATAGCCAATGGGCAGGCAGCCAGCAAATACAACATAATCCATGATCCTACTAAACCCAGGGTACATACACAGGCACAACATAAAAGTGGTCTCCATCTTCCCTAGGCCAGACTGAACAATGTGAACCTATAGCACTAAACTCCTCAGGGATAGGAGAATGCACAGTGGCCATACAGCTGTGTATGAGGAATGGGCTGCCTTGCAGAGTAAGGCTGTGGGTAAAAGGAGACTTAATAGAGTAGTGCCTTCCATCTTTCCTGACTAAAATAAACATTGCTCTTTAGATACATCAATTTATAGGAATGATGAGATTTGTTGATTCTGTGTTGAACATTGTTTACTATTGTTTAAATGACTGAATGCCAAAATCACATTTTCATTTACTTGAAATGGAGTGTGGTGGATTTCATGAGAGCTTGCCTACCCTCTTGTTAAAAAATTGATTTTATTATATACAACAACATGTGAGTATTTTGCAAGTTTAAAAAGTGATTAGGAAGCACATTAGTAAGAGGAGTTGAAGAGTTTGAATGATGGCGATTTGTAAAGTTAAAAGCCATAAGCCTATTGAACAATATCTTGAGGAATGTAAGATAATATCACTCTTTAATTTTTTTGTTCAGAGAAGCCCATGTGGTTCAAAAACAAACAAACAAACACAAAAACAAACCATTAATGCTACTCTCCCTTGTATGCTAATTATTATTGCTAGTAATACCATATTGCATGCTCTAGTTGAAGAACATGGAAAAATCAAACTAAAAGTGAGCTGGAAACTCCCTTCCAATTGACTAGCCTTCTCAGTGCTGGAAGGCACAATATAAACTGCCAATGGAGAGTTGCATTTTACTTTCTTGCTTGATAATAGACCCTGTGTTCTAACTATTATCATGTTAGACAAGTTGTACTTACTTGTGTAATAGTGTCACAAACCAGAGGAATAAACAACAGCTACTTGCCAATTAGATTTAAGGCTTGCTTTGAATGAAGGAACTCCTGTTTGATATCATAAAGCCAAAGTGGTAACCTGTAGCTGAACAAGTCACAGCTTAGTGGTGCAAACTAGTGCTAGCACTTTGCTAAATGGGTATGATATGCCTGTGAAGTTGCTTTCTAAACATTTGTATTTGACTACTGGCACTTGGAGGTTTGGTCTTAAAGGGATTTTTTTCTGCTTTCCTCTACAATGTAGATCAGCTAGTGCAAAGACTCATAACTGAACAAACTCTTGATATAAGTTAGTGTTACATTAGTGTTCCTGTAGCATTGTGGCCCAATGCCCAGCCCCAAATTGGAGAAAATAATCAGATATCAATACCGCACCATTCTAAGACCTAGGAAGAATTGTTAAATATAGGACAGTAGCAATAGAAGGGTTTGAAGAAGAGATAGACTATTGCAAGTATTGTTATCTATTTCCACCAACGTGAAACATTTCTCTAAATAAGTGGCTCTCCATCTTTATAATGCTATGACTCTTTAATACAGTTGTTCATGCTGTGGTGACCCCAACCATAACCCCACAACCCCAAATATAACACTATTTCATTTACTATGTTATAATTATGTTGTTACTGTTACAAATCATGATGTAAATATCTGATATGGAGGATATTGGATATATGACCCCCCCCCAAAGGTTGTGATAAACTGAGAACCACTGCTCTAGATGGGGAAAGAGGTTCTTGGCTCAGAATGCTAGCTAAAATACACTAATCAATAAGCTCAGAAAGGAAAAGACACATTAATGCCCTCAGGAAGTAAGCAATTGCTGGGAGGAAAGAAACTCTTTTGTGAATCCCCAAAAAGAAGTAGTAGTAGGAGGACCAGAAGCAGGAGCAGGAGGAGGAGGACTAGTAGGAGGAGGAGAAAAAGAAAAAGAGGAAGAAGAAACAAATCTGATTTGTGTTGCCCATATGTTCACTGCAGCATGGTCATACTCCCAGTATGGACAGGTACGTAAAGAATTCAGTCTTTCCCATCTGCAACCTTGCCTGAAGCCATCAATGGTGGAGAGCTACACTTCAGCATCTTTATCACATTATTTAGCCCACATAGATGTCAAATATTAGATAGCAGATTCCATGTAGGTCCATGAATCTATTTTGTTCCCCAACACAGCCAACACTAAAATTGTATGTTAATAGATGGAGTAAATAAACCATCAGCCTCTATACACATGACAAAAAGACCCAGGGTGATTTCCTGCTATATAAATAAAAGCCAGAATTTAAGAAAATGCATTTTTTAAGTTAATCATACTTGGTTTAGGAATGTTTTTTCTAGTGATTAAATCAGATTAAATTAACAGTAACAGTTGAACAATACTTTCCTTTCTATTTCATGATTTCATCTAAGAGAACATGAAAAATTGTTGATGTATGTGAAGGAAAGCGTCACAGTGAGGAGTTTAGGAAATGATATTAAATTAAAAACCATACTTAAAAATGTGCTCAAGTAGTCTCTTAAGTAATACAGACTATAATAACTCCTACTAAATATACTTCATCAAATTCTTTTGCAAGCTTTGATATCTTTATTGTGTTACCAGAGAAATTATAGTATAGTTAGTGTGCTAGAAGTAAATTACACGTTAGGTCAAGCCTATTGTCATAAAACTCAATGAGGCAAATGAGAGTTTCCAATGTAAAAGTAGCGTGTTTTCAGGTCCTACACTATTTAAGTGGATAAGCAGAAAATGGAAGACTCAACCCTTGATGAAAAACAATCATATTGAATACCATTTATCAAATATTTTAGGTGACCTAGAAACTTTTATAAACTAATACTTGATATGTAAACCACTGTAGGTTTGTTTTTTAAGTTTTATTTGGAGAAAATAGAGCAGATCAGTTGGGTTAGTTGTGTGCAACAATTGCAAGTGCTACTTTTATCTTTATATTTAAATATATATATATATATATATATAATATTTGTTCTACTATAAAATACATATAATATTCTCTCTCCAGATTATATGGATTCAGTGTAAAAATGAGATAAAATATGTGCAATTGTTGTATACCCTATGAAAGAAATAAAGGGCATGATTTCTAAAGAGCTTGTAGCCACATGCTTCACCACAGAACAAATTTGTAGTGAAGAAACAAGTCCATCAAACCAGTTCTTATTTGGCATCATAGAGTCAAAAAACAATTGTTGATTTGACAATCTCTCACATTTCAACTGGTTATCACAGCATCATTGTGTTGAATTAAAAGAAAGATGATTCTCTCTGCTCCACAGTTTTCAGCTTCTACAAAAATATCGAATAAAGAGATCTGTAAATAGAGGACAGTTTTAAAGTCTCTACTCAAGGCTTAGTCATAGGATATATTTTAGAGCACGCCTTTGGTGTGCCCTGAATAAGCTGATATTGAACATGCCCCATGCTGTTTGTCTTTGGGAGGTGTCCCAATTTAGACTTTGCTTTTGACCTCTGGGAAGATGTGGAATAGAAATAGCCACAGAACTGCTCAAAAGGTGAACAAAGCATGGTCCCTTTTAGTTATCAAGACCATATATTGAGAATAACATAATTTTATCATAGAAAATGCCTTTAAACCAGTATCCATGCTAGCTTCTGTTAGCATCACATTTTAATTTAATGGAAGAGGACTGTGATGTGTATTTCCTGGGATTGACTCAGTAATTTTCCACTTCCCCTCCTTAACTCCACTGTGGTCTATTGATAATAACTACATGCCATGTTAACTTTAATCTTTTGTTTGATTTGAATCCTACATTAAAAAAGAATACGAGGTATCTGTAATTCTCTATTACTTCATTTGTATTTTGTTTAAGTAAACTTAATAGACAATGACATGTCTCTTCCTATCTACTGTGTACACTGAAGTTATGAGTATTAACTCATAACATCAGTCTGTCCACTATGGAAAAGCCTTCAGAGGCTTCATTTTACATTAAGCAAATACAGTAAAGATAAGGAATCCAACAGGCCCTAATGGCAGGAAGTCACATCACTACCCATTTCAGAGCCCAGTTTTTGAGACAGTTACTCTGAGCAGATGGATAACTTTGCTGCCAAAAGTGTCTGTTACCAAATTTTTCCATATCCCAGAAGCAGTCAGGGTATGAATCATCCTTTCCCTTTGTTAATGGAGGTAAGCATTTACTAATTTGAACGCTGAAGTATTGGCCAGTAGGCCTGTTTAGTTGAACAAAGTCACCAAACAATGAAAAGCAAAATAACCCAAAGTCAGTATAACATTGCGAGCAAGCCAAATTACTTTTTAAAAGATTGCTTTAAAATATTAAGTGGACTATTAACCACTTAAATTATAGATGTACCAAAGACATAGTTCTAGTTACTGAATAGTCTATAGATCTGATCAAATGATAGCTCATTCAGTTTTATGTCTGTGGTTGATGAATGGCTGCCATGTTATCCTTTATAGAAATCACTGACAACATCTTTGATCACTCCTTAATTAAACTTACCAGTGCCATCATTTGCTCTCACAAGGCTTTATCTGCAGAATATTTACAGCATAAGTCTTGCCATTGTTCTACTTGCACACACACGCATGCACGCGCACACTACTTTATTCATCTAGCCTCAAAACTTTGAAATAACAATATTGAAAGATATCTAGGGGTTTCAAATAGATAATGAAAGCTAGGCTGTAGCTAGGCTAAAGAAAGTGAATCCTTTGGCTATAGCACCCTACTAACACATTGTACTGCTGCTTCTGATGTGTCTCTTCACAGTCAATTCCTGCTGCCTCTGCCCACATTCAGTCACAACTTTTGATTTCATTTTCTTGCAACAATCTGTCAGCAAAGTATTCTTTCCTGGTGGTCCTCTGCCTGCAGAGACTATTATTTAATTACTTAAAGGCATTTGTTTCAGAGGGCTCATTGTAAAGGAACTGTGCTGTTGGCTTATGTTAGGCACTGCACACACTATTGAGAATTGGTACTTAAATTATAAGCTTATATATCAATATTGTGCATTGAATAAATCAGAGACTTCTGTTACATACAGTGCTGGGTAACCTAAATGATGAAGAGCCAATGTTGGACAGCATTTAGAATAAAAAGGTTGACTTGTTTTCATTCTTGATGTCTCTACTTGGGAGGATAAATGTTCCTTTTGTGAAGATTGTGATCTATACAGAGACAAATGCAGAATATGTGACTTTTATGTGAATTTCATGACCTGACAACCATGGGGAACATTAGACCTAGTGTTTGGTCCACTTACTCTAAAAAGGTTTCTCTTTATTCTTTTTAAGTGCAAACATATACATATTTCATGTAGATACTCACTGCTTGTTTTACTCTGCTGGAAGAGCTCCATAGATCATAGCTTCAGTATATATTGCCTGTTCTTACTGATGCTATCTATATTTTATTGTTCTCAGACCACAGATACTCCAAGTTTCACAGAACTGTGTAGGAGAGTAATGCACATTCATTAAATCTTATTACAACCCGAACTCTGCCATTTCCTAGTTGTGTGACCTTTAATGAATAACTTAATCCATGAAAGGCCCAGTCTCTAAAAAGCTCATTCTAGATGCAGATTGATAATTGCTTCATTTCATTTTGTTATTTGGATTACAGGAAATAGTGTATGTGACAATACTTTCATAAACAAACTATTCATATGCATTACTTTATATATGGTTATATTCAGTCTTAAAATGCTACTGTCAGAGGTTTATATAGTTCCAATTTTTCTCCTCATTTTTTTGTTCCTTTTAATAAACTTATGCTCCATGTATGTCACTGCAAAAGAAGAGAGAAATTTTTAAATTACAAATTTAGGAAACAGTAGCATTAAAATCATTGTTTCAGAGGAAGTGAGCATAGAATCTTGAACTATCTAAAGTATAGCAGTAAATAGAATAATAATTCTGGATAGGTGATTGGAACATAGGCAGGTAGATGATTCATTAGTAGAGAGGATGTGGCAAACCATAAGTATTAAATACAAAGGAGATCATGAGGAGGTAAAACACTGGGGAATTTAAAGGTATGAGCGTTTTTGGCCATCTGTAAAACTGGACCTAGGATCTACTCTCTAAGCATGCCTTGTTCTGAATGGTATTTGCCCAGATGAGCTGACAAATCAAATACCTGGTGTGATGCAGCTCTAATGGAGACAAATGCCTACCAAAACATATGAGACTGAAAATGGAAGTGGGGGGGGGCACAGAATTAATCCAATGTATCACTTCCCTTCCGTGTGTCAGCTTTAAAGAGTTGGCCTCTCAGAGACCAAGCAAGTGAGAGGTTAGTGAATTAATGTAATGCATCATCACAGAATCCCTTGGTATCTATCTGAAAACCCTAGCCTACAAAGGTATAGACACCATGCATCTTAGAGTATTTATAAAAAGCACAGATTTCATTTTCTCATTCATTGGACGTTTTCTAGAAAAGATAAATACACAATCTACAGTTTCAGTAGGTTAGAATCATGTTTCTTCTGAAACTAAATTAGGAAAAACTCCATTTTCATATTATAAAAAGAAATTTTAAGCCAATTATTGTTTTCTATTCAGTTCAATTACCTTATTGTGTCTTTGCTATGCTAAGGAGAGAGTGGGCCTCTTCCTTCTCCTCCTTCTCTTCCTCCCCCTCTGTCTTCTTTTCCTTCCCCTTACTCTTCTGCAGTCCTGTCAAAGGAGAGCCTCAGGAGAACAAAACAATAATGTTTTATATTCCTGCTTAAGAACCCATGTTTATTCCTTCTGAGTCTATGGATATGATATTGTTTTCAACTTAGAACACAGTTTCTCATTAAATAGTTTCTGTTCTTAATCAGTCAGCAGGCCGTAATAGCCATTTTTAAAGAGCTAAGTCTTCATTTATTTGAAATTCATAAATCAAATGAGAGAGAAAAATATATCCAACTTTTCTCAGGCTAGAGACACTGAGTGGGATATGGGATGTTACATAGTCATGAGACAGTTGGTCTGAATAATAAGTGAATAGCATAAAGCCCACAGCATTTTGGCTTGAATAATAGATTATTAGGCACTTGTAAAAGAGAATCTTGATGATAGATCTGGGCACACCACTTAAAAAATATGTTTCTGATATACAACTTCTTTGTAAGTGAGAATACAAATCTTTCTTTCCTCATACATTGAATTCTCAAACCAGAATTTACTTTAATTTGACTCTGAAATTATAATACTAAGTCATTCCCTATGTTGGAAAAAAACAGCTACTTTCAACAGAGCACAAAACCCACCTTGGATTGACAGTTGTATAAACATTTTGTTTTGGAACATGGCTTGTTAGCTTTTCTTGCTGGTCCCAGAATGACAGGATAAACCCTCACACCAATGTATGTTGCAATATACTCGCTGATATACTCAAAGCTTCTAAGTTGTCTGGTTCTGGGTGACAATGCTGTGCACTTCAGTGTCAAGGGGCAGTAGCAACTGTCACAAGAACCAGCAGGTGACTATGAGACTGCTGGGTCTCCACTTTAACATTCCACAACTGCAGCACAGAGGAACACCCAGCTTACTCTTATTTAACCGGTTTGAAGGATATGTTGAGGTGAATTATTAAGCCTTGTCAAACTAATTTAATGGCTTTTCAAGTTACTTTTCATAGGGCAGGCATCTCTGGCCTGAGTGAATGAGTGGAAACCACATTGGTTTTGGTGGTAAGAGATTATTTGCCAAGGCAGAAAGGCAGGATGGACAAGGATTCATGTTGATGCCTTTTCTAGAATGTAAAGAGCCATAAAGTATTCTTGTAAATTACTTGTCAATTACCTGTTGACAAAACAGCTGGTTGAGTTTTCCTTCAGCACTAAAATAAGGTTAATGGGTCACCTGGATTTGAATGAGTCTGTATAAATCCATGGGAAATTTTATTGGTCTAGCTTTAATTTTGGAAAACAGACCAGTTCCTGGTTTAAATTCATAAGGATCTCATCCTGGACCTCTGAATAATGTGGCTTTAATTAAGTGTTCAATACACTTTAGGCATAAGGATTATTGTTCTTGCTGCGGTAATTAATAATTTTGTATTGAATAAAAAGAAGTGCCTATTACACAATTTGACACAGGTTTAGATTGGGTATCCTGTAGCTGGAAATAAATTTGTATTCAAACCATAATTAATGATGAACAAAGCTGTATAAACTCAATACTGGCACTCATTAAGTAGTGAAATTTTTTGTTATTTCATAAAACTTTATTCAATTTCTCTAATTTTCAGAATCATAAACTTTTCATTTTAGAGTAATAGGATACTACTACTACTTATTTTTAATGAATTATTTTATTTATTTACATTTTGAATGTTCTCCCCCTTACTGGTTCCTAGTCTTGGAGCACTCCACCTCGGCTCCCTTCCCCTTAGCCTCTAAGATGGTGTTCCCCAATCCACTCACTTCCACTTCACCCCTCTAGCATTCCCCTTCTGGGGCATCAAGCCTCCATAGGACCAATCTCATCCCCTCACACTAAGGCCAAACAATGCAGTCCTCTGCTACATTTGTAGTCAGAGCCGTGGACCATCATATGTATGCCCTTTGGTTGTTGGCTTAGTCCCTGGGACCTCTGAGGTGTCTGGTTATTTGATATTGCTCTTCTTCCTATGGAGCTGCAATCGCTTTCAGCTCCTTCAATCATTTCCCCAACTCTTCCATAGAGGACCACAGGTTCAGTCCAATGGTTGACTGTAAGTATCTATCTGCTCAGTCAAGTGCTGCTAATGCCTCTAAGAGGACAGCCATACCAGGCTTCTAGCTGTAAGCACACCTTGGCATCAGCAATAGCTTTGAGGTTTGGTGTCTGTTTCACCATATAAGAAGGACACATGTTCCACTGTGTTCACAGCAGCCTTATTTATAATAGCTAGAAGCTGGAAGCAACACATATGTCCCTCAACCAAGTAACAGAAAATGTGTTACATTTATACAATGGAGCTAATAAAAACCAGGACATCATGAATATTTCAGGCAAATGGATGGAACTGTAAAATATTATCCCGAGTGAAGTAACCCAGATCCAAAATGACATACTTGTGATGTCCTCATAGATATATGAATTATTAGACCATTTGAAGCTTAGTAAGAAGGAAGTCCCAAGTGAGGATGCTTCAATCCCATTTAAAAGGGGGAAAAATAATCAGGGGAGGCAGAGGGAGGGGAGGACCGGGGTGGGTGGTGGAGGGGAGGGAGGGCGAGGAGAAAAGGGCAGTTGGGATCGGTTTGGGGGGGGGGAAGACAGGATAGAAGCCCAGAGGGCCAGGAGAATGAATAGAAATATGCATCAGTGAGAGATAGGGGATGGGAGAACCACAAGAAATTCCTGGGCACCAGAGATGTGAGAGGTTCTCAGGACTCCATGGGGATTACATTAGCCAAAATTGAGGGATAGGACCACCCACCCATCTCAAAATTTTTATCCCAGATTTATTCCTGTCTAAAGGAAATTATGGAATGAATAAAAGGATCAGAGACTGAAGGGAAGGCCCCCACCAGAGACCACCCCACCTAGTGATCCATCCTACTTCTACTTATTAATCCTGTGGCAGACATATTTTCCCCCCAATGTGACCTTGGATACGTTCTCTTCTTCAGTTTTTCTTGCAACTTGAAAACACCACCTTTTTTTAAACTTTTTATTTTTAATATTCTTTGTTTACATTCAAAATGATTTTCCCTTTCCCGGTTCCCCCCTCCCCATAAGTTCCCTAAGCCCTCTCCTATCTCCTATCTCCTCCCCATTCTCCCATCACCACCCCCCCCCCCCACTTCTCTGTCCTGGTATTCCCCTACAATGCTGGAACAAGCATTTTCAGGACCAGGTACCTCTCTTTCCTCCTTTTTGGGAGTCATTTGATATGCTAATTGTGTCTTGGATATTCAGAGTTTCCCCTTATCAGTGAGTGCATGCCATGAGTGTTCTTTTGAGACTGGGTTATCACACTTAGGATGATATTCTCCCGTTCCATCCATTTGTCTAAGAATTTCATGAATTCATTGTTTTTAATGACTGAATAATATTCCATTTTGTATATGTACCACATTTTCTGTATCTATTCCTCCATTGAGGGACATCTGGGTTCTTTCCAACTTCTGACTATTATAATTAGGGCTGCTATGAACATAGTGGAGCATGTGTCCTTATTGCATGCTGGGGAATCCTCTGGGTCTATGCCCAGAAGTGGTATTGCAGGGTCCTCTGGAAGTATTATGCCCAGTTTTCTGAGCAACCGCCAGACTGATTTCCAGAGTGGTTGCACCAACGTGCATTCCCACCAGCAGTGGAGGAGTGTTCCTCTTTCTCCACATCCTCACCAACACCTACTGTCTCCTGAGTTTTTAATCTTAGCCATTCTGATGGGTGTAAGGTGAAATCTCAGGGTTGTTTTGATTTGCATTTCCCTAATGACTAATGATGTTGAACATTACTTAAGGTGCTTCTCAGCCATTCAAAATTCTTCAGGTGAAAATTTTTTGTTTAGCTCTGTAAGCCATTTTTAATGGGGTTATTTGACTCTCTGGAGTCTAACTTCTTGAGTTCGTTGTATATATTGGATATTAGCCTTCTATCAGATGTAGGGTTGGTGAAGATCCTTTCCCAATTTGTTGGTTGCCATTTTTGTCCACTTGACTGTGTCTTTTGCCTTACAAAAGCTTTGTAATTTTATGAGGTCCCATTTGTTGATTCTTGATCTTAGAGCATAAGTTATTGGTGTTCTATTCAGGAACTTTTCTCCTGTGCCCATGTCCTCAAGGGTCTACCCCAGTTTCTTTTCTATTAGTTTCAGTGTGTCTGGTTTTATGTGGAGGTCCTTGATCCAATTGGAGTTGAGCTTAGTACAAGGAGATAAAAATGGATCAATTCGTATTCTTCTACAAACTGACCTCCAGTTGAGCGAGCACCATTTGTTGAAAAGGGTATCTTTTTTCCACTGGATGGCTTCAGCTCCTTTGTCAAAGATCAAGTGACCATAGGTATGTGGGTTCATTTCTGGGTCTTCAATCCTATTCAATACATTGATTCAATCCATTGATCTACCTGCCTGTCATTGTACCAGTACCATGCAGTTTTTAACATTATTGTTTTGTAGTACTGCTTGAGGTCTGGGATACTGATTCCCCCGGAAGTTCTTTTGCTGTTGAGAATAGTTTTAGCTATCTTGGGTTTTTTGTTATTCCAGATGAATTTGAGAATTGCTCTTTCTAAGTTTCAGCATCCTTTTATGCTAAAAAGTCTTGGAAAGAACAGGAATTCAAGGCCCATACCTAAACATAGTAAAAGCAGTATACAGCAAACCAGTAGCCAACATCAAACAAAATTGAGAGAATCTTGAAGCAATCCCACTAAAATCAGGGACTAGATTCAAATCAGGGTTAAGATTCATATCTTATCCTAGTACTTGAAATTTTAGCTAGAGCAATTAGACAACATAAGGAGGTCAAAGTGATACAAATTGGAAAGGAAGAAGTCAAACTATCACTCTTTGCAGATGATATGATAGTATACTTAAGTGACCCCCCCCCAAAAAAAAAACTCCACCAGAGAACTCCTACAGCTGATAAACAACTTCAGCAAAGTGGCTGGTTATAAAATCAACTCAAGCAAATCAGTGGCCTTCCTATACACAAAGGATAAGCAGACTGAGAAAGAAATTAGGGCAATGACACCCTTCATAATAGTCACAAACAATATGAAGTATCTTGGTGTGACTCTAACCAAACAAGTGAAAGATCTGTATGGGAAGAGCTTCAGATCTCTGAAGAAGGAAATCAAAGAAGATCTCAGAAAATGGAAGAATCTTCCATACTCGTTTATTGGCAGGATTAATATAGTAAAAATGGCCATCTTACCAAAGCAATCTATAGATTCAATGCAATTCCCATCCAAATCCCAACTCAGTTCTCCATAGTTAGAACACCACCTTTTAAAATAGAAAATATTACAAAGTCTGTCAATATATCTGCATTTCTCATCAAGACAGGTAGTGTGCCGTGGGAGCTGTATTAGTTTTCTCATTGCTGTGATAAAGTTCTCAAGGAAAACAAGTTAAATAAGATGAGGTTAATTTTGACACTGTGCGTGATTTCATCACTGTGGGGAAGGCATGGTGGCAGGATCTGGAGGCAGGTAATGTACTGGTTCCCAGTCAGGGAGCTAACAATGTGTGTTCTCATCTTGCTTTCTCCGTTTTTTCCAATTTATTCAGTTTAGTACCACTGCCAACATAATGGCACTGGCTCTATTTATTATGGCTATATCTCCCATTAACATTATCTAGAAAAATCTCTCACAGACATACAGACATACCGCAGTGAATCAAAAATCCCGTCAAGCCAATGATCAAGATTACTCATGAGAGTAATAACAGAAAGGCAATTATTTTATCAGTGTCATTTGTTTTCTTTGTTTGGAGAGAATTGTACTGTATCTTTGAATATTACATGATCACTCTCTTAAAGAGAGTTAGCACAATAACTACAGTTTTATAAGAGGATACTAACTACACCTATTGGTGAAAACTCAGGATATTTGTAGGCTTCTCTACATTTTCTTGTAAAAAAAAAAAGCAACAAATGCAAAACAAGGTATTTTCTGACTGCAAGAAAAACTGGAAAAAGCATCTAACAATATGATTGAGATTAAGTTACACCAGCATTCTATTACTTGGAAAAAGTTTTTCTTCCAAAATTTAAAGGAATAGAATGCTGCTTCATATAAAATATTCTTGCAGTAACATTTTTATAGTCATAAGAATAGTAAGTCCAGTCTGCCAAGAACTAAGAAACTAAACCAATTCAAAATGCCCACAACAACCTATTAAGTGGGAAGTGATGGTTGTAGTTCAGTTTTAGCACTTGCCTTGACTTGTTAGGTGGTCGTTTAATGTCATGCACATGCATACATGAATGAATGAATGAATGAATGAATAGAATCTAATCTTGCATGTACCAGTAACTTTTAGTCACTACAGAACTGAATACTGAGTTGTATCTTCAAGAATATACTTAAAAGCTTGTATTCATTAACTGCCAAGTTCAGTGATTTAGAATATAGGACTCTGCAGGGGTTCAGAGAATAGAACGACTGAAAATATCCTAGGCAAGGATCATTTACTTGAAATTAGTTACTGGAGTGCATATTTACAATTTTTGAAAAGTCCAAATAGCACAGTCAGATGTGTGACAAGATGAGAAAGCCAGCCTAAGTACTCCCTGTTCAAATGGAAATCACAGCCTAACTAGTAGGTTGCTCTGATCCAGCTGCGATATTGAAATTGTCACTTTGCCTTGTTATGCATTATGGACTGTGAGTTCTTTTATATATAAATCTCAAAGGTCACCTGACATGTCATCAGGCAATTACTACTTTCCTCATTGTGTAAGTTAGTGGCTGGTAAGTATGAGTCATTACAATGCAGGAGTGTTCTGTTCTTCCACCCAGGCAGCTCCTTGGTGATAAGCAGAGTTTGGAGAAATAAATTCATTAGAAATAATCGCACAGTATCCTGCTGAGGAGAACAGTGAGCTTTATTTACAGCACAGTGTTCTGGTTTGGCTTTAAGAGAATCACATTCACTAAAAATTATACATAATAGACATAGCAGGAAGGTGAGCTGGTGGTCATGCCTATTTTATTAAAGAGAAACACCTGGAAAGCAATGTTATAAGGATCTCACATACTTGCAGGTGTCTACAGGACTGAAGTCCTCCCTGCTCTTCAATTGCTTCTTAAGCTCTCAGACTTTGAGCTTAGAGGCATCCCAAGGCTCCCAGGCAAGAGGTATTATGCTAATTAAGTTCTGTTGGAGTTTTCTGGTCTAAGACAGAATCTAAGAGGAAATCTTGTTCTGAGAAAATTGATTCCATTCTATGAACGTCTCTAAAAAAGTTTTTACTTGCAATAAAAATCAAGGTGACTTAAAAATTGAAAAAATAATCTTACCAGCTAGTAAAACAGTGAAAACTCATTGATACTAATTAATATATTAGTTATATGTCATTGATATTGTTTGTGTCACTTTTTCTGCCTCTCTCCAGAATAAGTATATTTAAGACCTAATTGAATTAATTGATAAAACTATCATTTCTATAGGTGAGTTTCAACTATAGTAGATAAATTATAAGAGAAAATTTTTTTCCTTGACCGACATTACATAGCATACTTGGGAAAAGTTAGAACAAAAATATGTCAATTATAGACTTACAAATGATGAAATTATAAAATAAATAAGCAAATACTCTTGTGACTAGTATTTTTATGGTGTCAGTTTTCTTTGTAAGACAAGGACTGCATATTTTTTTATGTTGGCACAAATTAGTTTTAATTACATTAGAAATAAATGCAATACAGAAGTGGCTTGTGCTGAAGTGATGGCTCAGCAGCCAAGCGCCCAGGATGTTCTTCACAGAAGACCCAAGTTTGATCCCAAGCACTGACATGACAGCTTGAAAACTCCTGAAAATCCAATTTCAGAATACCTGATGCCCTCTTCTGGTCTCTGTTGCTACTTTATGCATTAGGTAAATAGGCATATATACAAAGAAAAAAAAAAAAACAAGATTTAAAGTAAAGCAGTGTTGTGATGTTAATATAAAAATTCTGTTTTCGAAGGTAACAGTAAGGAGACTTTAATCCTTAGTCCATTATGATCTCCAATTCCTTTCAGATTATCCAAGTACCCTTTTCACCTTAGTACAAACATCTTGAATCTTGGAGGACATTTTGTTCTGTTATTAATTTTTCATAATAAGAAAACTGTTGGAGATTCTTCTCATAATAGTGAATGATGGCATGATTTCAATGTTGGCATTTGTTTTTGGACAAAAGTGTACTTTTGTGTGCTTTTTAAAATAAACAAATATACAGTAAAAATTGAGAAGTAATGACAAAGGTTACTTCTATGGTCACACTGTCTAAGCCCAGTCTACTTCTTGATTCCCCTCAATAATTAGCAAGTTCTAAGTTTGGTACAGAATCTTCCAGGCTTTTGGCCAGTTATACATTTCTATACATACATACATACATACATACACATACATATATATATACATATATATATCCATGTATAGAAATGTATATATATACATACACACACACATTACATTGGTGTTTTAATTTGTATCTGGTAATATTGGGTTAGTGTGGAAAGCTATTTCCACATTAGAAGATGAATTAGAAGCTCTATCCCTTCCCTTTTCAGCACCACAGTGCCCTTCAACACGAGTCTGTTTCTTTTGTTATTGCCTTTTTTCTTAATGAACTAGATTATTATACTTTTGTGGATAGAACAATGAATATGATTTGGTTTCTATTGATTTCTCAATTTCCTATGTGCAATTGAACCTTGTCCTCATCTGCCATATATATATATATATATATATATATATATATATATATATATATGGCATTGTGCTTTCAAACATGGCAAATGTCTTACAAGTATTAGATGGTACTAGTTAGTTATTATGTCAATTCAAGTTGTTATGTATTCATGGAAATTTGCTTGCTATGGGATTTATTCTGCTGAACATTTCATTGAAAATTATACACTATTTTACTGAAGAACATGTGGTATATTGATATTCAAGAACATGGGAATAAAACTTTGTGAGAAAATATTGTGTAATCTAAATGGTTTTAGATAAGATGCAAAATTCAACAGGATTTCAGGAAAGAAAGAGTGGACTCAAACAAACGAGGTGATGGACTGCATTTTGAGAGGTGAAAATTTGAGTCACATTACTTAAAAATAAGAAAGAAAGATGAAAAGAATATATAAGATCCCTCTTAAATAAGGTGGATTTCAGTCTTTCATTTTTTGTAATGCTGAGTTTGAGTGTATGTCCTTGAGTCTTCTCAGTAAGTGTTCTACACCTTGGTATGTACCCAGCTATAAACTGTATTTTGCAGCTTTGCTCAAGCAAGTATCTTAGAGATTATGATTATTTCTGGTATAAAGACATTTTTGGAAAATTACTATGAAATGTAAAAGTCATGTTTCATGTTGGAATTATAAAAGGGAAAAACAATAATACTACTGTGTTAATCCAGAGAATGTCCAGAAACTATGATGTAATGTTTCAGGAAATGATTTGCACTTTTGGTTGCTGGGAAGATAAATACAAAAAAGACTGAGTAGCCTTTAGATGTGTGGCAAATACTACACAGCTGGGTGTTTTCATAGGCAGTGAGGGTGATTCAAAACAAGATGATGAAGAGGGGAAAATCATCGTCATTGAGTGGACAGAATAAATGGGGATTGAAGTGGAGGGTAATGGGTGAGGGCAAGAAGATAGGAGGTAAGAGATAGAGGATCCTGGCTGGGTGGATTAGAGCATGAGCCTCCTGTGTTAATGATCTATGATCACATATTAAAGCTTCTTTTTCATAAGTACATTAGATCAACATTCTTCTTAAAATGAATCTCTCTTGGAACAGATTAGTAGGTTAAAAGTGGAAATAGAGAAGGCAGAGAAGACAGCAATGATAAGTCAGGAAATGATTCTGTGGTTTTGAACAAGAATGATGTAAGAAACTAGAATATTTTGAGAGATATGGACATTGACTTGTTTGGGTAATTTTCTTGCTACTTCTTTATATGGGCAGGAGGGAAACTAAGATGTCAAAAATAGTAACAAATTTATTGAAGATTCTCTCTCTCTCTCTCTCTCTCTCTCTCTCTCTCTCTCTCTCTGTGTGTGTGTGTGTGTGTGTGTATGTATGTGTTATGTATGTATGTATGTATGTATGTATGTATGTATGTATGTATGTGTGTGTGTGTATCTGTATGGTGAAGGAACATAATGAGTGAGTAAAGAGGGTTTTTTCTTTTTGCTTCAAAATTTAAAAGGCAGCTTTTAATTATGGGAGTAAGATTGGCTAGATAGGCCCACAGTTAAAGCAACAGAAGCTTGAGGTGTCTGGTAAGATCACTGATGTGTACAGAATCAGAGAAGCATGTCTAGAAACTTGTTATAGAGTGTCTATGACCTATAAGACTCTCCTGTGCTCATCATTTTCTTCTATCTAGGACACTGCTCTTAAAGGTTCTACAACTTCACAAAAACATCTTTACAACATATGAGACTACAAGGATATTCCATATTGAAATAATAATTTATACATATATGTGCCCAATTATGGTATGTATGTATACATGCATATAAACCTACACCCAAACTAAAACTTATTCTTCATAACTCTTCATTTACAGATATTTTTTATCCTGGAGGAAACCAAGGCTCAAATAGCATCCTGAACATCATGACATAAATTCTTTACCCATTTTCTTAGATCTTATAATTTAAGTAAGACCATCTAAAAATCGATGTTATTGAGGAACGTTCCTAAAACAAAACACTGAATACTGATGTTTTCTTTCCTACAAGTTTAAAATTAGAAATTTCTTTCAAGGCTTTGTTACTGTAGCACTGCATGTTCATGTAATATACATGAATGAACCTTTATTTCTATGCAAATTCTTGTGTCTCAAAATGTTTTCTTAATAACATATCCCTAATTTTTAGAAATATGACAAGGTAGTAGAAAGTGGCTATCTGAAAATCTTCCTGGCTATTTTATTCCATGGAGCACTGTGTCATCTTTTTCAAAGACACACACACACACACACACACACACACACACACACACACACACACACACATAAAAATAAGAGCAGTGAAATTTCCTAAGACGCCTTTAGTATTCAAAAATGGAAGTCCAGTTCCAGATAATGAAGTTCACTATGGTGGAATTTGAATTCTACAGAAAACATTATATTAACTCACAGTTATTCATTCTAATAAAGGAGAAGGATCCCTGGATAATTGAAATCCATAGATAATTGAGAAACTGCATAGAGCAGTATTTTTCAAATTCGACCCATAGCAAATTATTTTATTGGCAGCATAGCCAAGTAACAAAGTTTTCACATTTAAATTTTGCTTCTCTTTTTCTTCTCACAAAATGGCAAGGGAAATGCCTAAATTAACCCACAGATATCAAAAGTTAATCAAGAGCAGAAAGCAAAGGCTACCTGGCTCCTAAATGATGGAGCCCGAACCCGGTGGCTGAAGCTTTTGTGGTACAAAGTTGATCTTATTTGGTATTGCACTTCAGTAATTTCAATATTTCACACAACAGATATTTATTAAGCACCTACTCCCTTCCTATGAGTTGAATAGCATGTTCATATATCCTTGTTTGACCTGTCCTTACATTGTATACAGACAGTCTTGTAAAATGATGGCTAAACTACATTTTGAGGCTCAGCTAGACATTAAAAAAAAGATACCTGATATTATGTTTTTAACCGTGACTAGCATAATCAGTGTAATTATCCAAAATTTAAAGATGAATTAAGTAATTCAAGCAATATATGTCAATCAGTCTCTGGACAGAAGGTGTGACAGAGGCTTAGATCAATAAATCCTTGGAAATACAAGGACGTTAAAGATAAGATGACCCTTTTAGTACTGTTAAAATTAGAATTTAACATGTACAGACATACATAAATGCACCATTCACCATTTGAAATTTTGAAATCTTGTCAGTAAATCATGCAATAATCATGGAGAGAAACTCCTTTTCAGGAAGCTGAGTCACATATCTCAATTCTCTCACAAGTTCAACTTGGTAGAAGGTCCACTACACTGGTTAGACATGGCCAAAAAGGCGACACTCTCTCCCCTCAGATCCCATTAAGTAAATACATAGGTAAAAAAACATACACAAAAATTGTTAAAACACTGTTGCAAAAAAACAATAAAATAAGATCTAAATAAATGGAGAAATGTTACAGATTCACATATTGAAGTGCTTACATGATACCAAGTTCTCCACGTGGTCTAAAGATTTTAATTGAGTAGGCTATATGATTCGTTAACAGAAATGATGTTTAAAATATATATGGAAAAACAAAGGATTCAGGTAACTCTGTATGTCATCTACAAGGAATAGATTTGAAAGTCTAACTTGGTGTTAAAATTTCATATAAATCCATAACAATCAAATAAGAATTTTGGGGTTTTTCATGCGTACCTGTGTGTTAATATATTTATGGGCACATTGATGCACCTTATATATTAAGGCAGAACTCCTCTCTGCCTCAGAGTCTTGCTAGCTTGCTCAGGGTATTCCATGGGCCTCTGCTTCTTCCTATGCATTGTAACTGTTAGCATACCATGGTGCTGACGGAGATATTAATGTCCTAGGAATGCTAACAGGCCCTCACACTTAAGAGAAAACTTGTACCACTGACCGATCTTCCTGGCACCCTCAACTGAGTTTTGAAAATAGTACAATCATAGTGAGGAGTATTTTTCAATAAATGATGTAGGGATTGTTAAATGCATGAACAAAGGCTAAGGATAGACATCCAAAGGCTAAGGATAGACATATCATATGATTTATTTTAGTATTACCTAGACATATCTTATTGTTTATTTTAGTATTTTCTAAAGAGATCTAGGTATATAAAACTTCTGGATAAAAATATAGGAAAATACTGGGTGACTTGACTCTCATGTAAGTAAATCTTATTGAGCCCAGTAGGTCATGCCCAGAGAAGAGACATTAAAGAGGGCTGGGTTCTCATTGAGAGGAAGGGATTCATTGGAGAGGGAGAGCAATTACAGAGGGGAGTAGTATATAAAAATGGTTGAAATCCAATTGGAAAAGCACCAAGAATTTGAAATGATTTTAAAAGAAATCAAGATAAATTTTATTTAAAATGTTGCATTATGAAAGACAAATGAAAAGAACATGTGCAGCTCTGTGAGATAAAAGGCCGCATTCACAGCCCAACAAGGGCTTTCTATAATGATCAAAAACCTACATAATCAATATGGTAAAAGATGTCAACAAAACATCATGAAAGAGAATTCACAAAAGACAGAAGGGTGTGAAGGGGCTTAACATCATTTGTAGTCTGGGAAGTGAGCAACAATCAGTAGTTGCACTCTTATATAAACTCAAACACACGAAGCAACAGGAATCTTCATGTATTGTTGGTACGTTATGAAATGGTGCAGCTTTCTAAGAAGGCAAATTGGTAATAATCATGCATCGAGTTATTATTCAACTGATATGAAATTGATACTTATGCAGATGAAGATTAACATAAACATTTGTACCATCTTTATTCATAGTCACTATCAACTGGAAAGAGTTAAGATCTCTTTGATTAATAAAATGAAGAAATAAACTCTGGTATATCCATACAATGGAAAATTATTTAATGATTTAGATACATGTTTCAGGAAAGAAAGGACATAGATGAATTAGAATTCCACTTAAAGAAAGGAGCGAGTGTGAAATGCTATGTACATTATTAGGCATATTGTATAATATATTGGTAAAGATGACAGAAATAGGAAAAAGATCTGTGGTTCACAGAAACTGGATGCAGATCTGAGCTGAGTAAGGGAAGTTGAAGGTTTTTCTAGAACACTGAATGCATTTGTGCTTCTGCAACAACAAGGATGTCACGGTTTACATTTTAATAACCCTGTAATTTCATAGCACAAAGAGTGAGCATTTAGGCAAATAAGAAATCAAACATTGAAGAAGTTTGCAGATTTTAGAATAAAACGCTGATGGTCAGAAGAAATCATAAAATGACAGAGATGCTGACAAATACAAACATAATAATTTTAAAGGTGATTAAAATACAGGAGATTACAGACAAGAGCAATCATGTATAACATTGCTCCATATGTAAAAATGACATTTCCAACCTATGGGTGATTAAGTAATTTTGAAAGCCCTATATATATTTTCTAGAAGGGAAAATACTTGCATATACTTGTTCTGTGTACACAGATGAGTGGTAAACATAAACACTTTCTCTGTCAGTTCAGAGGCCTCTAAAGGACAAGAGTCTAGTCATAATGAGTGCAGCTATTACATAGACTTTGGTTTTTATGCCAATGTTCATATGAAAACACTAGGGAGCCGTGAAAAAGTTTGATCTTAGTGATAGATCCATACATATACAGAGTGAATCTAGGATATCCTATATACCAAAAACATTACAAAAGTGTGCTCAAAAGATAAAAATTAACTGAAAGTGTGTGAAGAGACTTAGAAAGAGTTGAAGAATCAGTTAATAGAATTTCTACCAGTCAAAGCATTTGTGTATGTGTGTGTGTATGTGTGTGTGTGTGTGTGTGTGTGTTTGTGTGTGTGTGTATGTGTGTGTGTGTATGTATGTGTGTGTGTGTGTGTGTGTATGTGTGGTTATAATCTGTATAGAAGCCAGCAGAGAATGCTAGGATTCCTGCTCTATCATTTATTATTTCATTCTTTTGAGCTAGGATATCTCATTGAACCCAGAGCTGGGCTGGCAGCCAACAAGCTTCAGCAATCTTTTCATCTCCATACCAATAATGCTGTGGTTCCAGGGGCACATGCATCCACACCTGGATCTCTTCTTGTACATTGGTATCCAGACTTAGGTCTTCTTGTTTGTTTAGAGAGCAAACATTTGCTGACAGAGCCATCTCTCTCTGTCTCTCTGTCTCTCTCTGTCTCTCTCTCACACTCACTCTCTTGCTCTCTCCCTCTCCCTCTCCCTTTCCCCCTCCCTCTCCCTCCCACTCTCCCTCTCCCCTTTCCCTTTCCTCCCCCTCCCTCTCTCCCTCTCTCTCTTCTATTAGATATATTCTTTATTTACATTTCAAATGTTGTCCTCTTCAAATGTTCCCCCTTCCCTGAAAATCCCACAAACCATCTCCCTTTCCCCAGTCAACCATCCCCCTCCCACTTCCCTGTCCTGGTATTCCTCTACACTATGGCCTTAAGTCTTTCCAGGACCAAGGGTCTCTCCTCCCTTTGGTGTCTAACAAGGCCATCCTCTGGGGCCATGGGTAATTCCACATGTACTTTTTGGTTGATGGTTTTGTCCCTGTGAGCTCTGGGAGTACCAGAGCCATCTCTTTATTGTCTAAGTTGGAACAATGTATGCAACAAAAGTCAGAAAATGGTAGAAAATAAATCAAGTGTTGACAAAAAAATTGTTGAATAAGTAAGAGAAGAAATTCAAGTCTTGGAACTCAGTTCCAAATGCTTTGGTATTTACTGTTGTCTTGAGGAGAAGAGGATTACAATACACTCCTCAAGTATAGGCTTTACCATCTTTCCTCAAAATCGGCACAAAAGTGAGATAAAGTTTAACTCCCTTGTAGAAAACCTCTTAAATACTTCTATCAGAAATGAAATTCACTTGTGAGTATAGAGCGTAGATAGAATGAGCCATGAAAATGATTCTGCACCATATTCCATTCCAATCGAGAGGAATACATTTTTATAAACCTAAGTCATTATCACTCTCCAATGTTAAAGACAGTCACCCTGTTCTTATTTACCAGGCATGGTCACCTGAAATGGACTCAGGATTAAATCAAGCTGGGTTGGAGGGGCCACAGAACAACTGAGGCTGTGACAATTTTATTGAGAGAAATCAGAGAAATCTTTTATACCTTTATAAGAAATAGAATATAATGGCCGCTGCCAGGAATAATACAGTTGTAGTTGCCAGGAGACAATGACATTTGCAAGTTATACAGGATGCCCAACTGTCTAAGACCAATTGTCCTGTCAAGCTTTCCTGCTTTCTTGACTACTAAGGGAACATTCAAAGAAAGGCAAAGCAGCCTGAATACTACATGGCTTGAGGGCATGTATCATTGGTCTCTCAGTAACCCGAAGGCACTGTGTGCCCCAGGAGCCAAGGACTCTAATCAGAGAAACCTATGATGCATGCCTCTCAAGGCAGATAGGCTAAGCCAGCTCCATGGTTCCCTGGAACCCTTAAAACTGTTAAAGGCACCACCAATATCGGAAGACTGAAGCCCGACAAACTGGAGCTTAAAACAATGTGGGGCTATGCATACCATGGTACTTGGAAGTAGAATGTTAGGCAAGGATGGAAGGGATGAGAAAAGAAGAGGCTTGGATTGTTTCTAACACCTCAGCATTAGCTACTAGTTGTAACTAATGCACACACCCATTTAGGCTGGTAGAAATGGGAAAAATTGGCTAGAGAGTAAACTGTGGTACTCTGGATTTTTAAAATTGTTTCTCTAACTTTAAAGCTTTTCTAAAATTAAAAAAAAAATTGTCTTTCTAAGCCCCATTTGCACTGCTCCTGAAAATATAGAGTACTTTATTTTGATTATAAGTATGCAAATTAAGCATCTATAGTTCATTGAATTCTGATAAATATTACTATTGGTGAAATTGAAATATCACCAATAGAATATTTGGGGCTGAACAGTCAGTATGTTATTCTTAGTACTTTGACCAGTTATATATCTCTCCATTGACTGCTGTCCACTGGGGGGAAATAAAAAGGTCTTCACAAGATTTAGAGCTGAGCTGAGTCTATGGGTACAAACATAAATAAGAAGGCAATTGAATGGTATGGCCAGTTAGCAAAAGAACAAAAGCAGTTTCACCCTAGGGCCCATGACATTTCCAGACAAGCGCTTTTGACCAAGATTTTTGTGTTGGATGAAATTTACTTTTATGTAACAGCCCTTAAATGCAATGGTAAAGTGGTAGGTTAACCCATAATACTCATTCCCATATTGTACCAGAGGGCACATCCTGCCTGCATGAAACACCCAGGATCTAGCACTGAATAATACTCTTGATGTCCTTTCTCCCCCATCACTGTGCATAATAACTTCTGGCAGTATGAAGGCTAGCCATCAGGAAGTTTCCTTCTTAGGATTAGATTGCTTTCTCTGTGACAGCCAAAGTATGTGATGTCTTCAGAAATCGAGTTTTCCCATGTAATCATGATGGACAAGCATAAGAAGCAGCTATGTTGTAAAGAACTGTGCGTTCTTCCCGAGCAATTTGTCACGGAGAGTTATCCCATGCCTTTTATAGAAATTTTCATTTAACAACTCACGCCTTCTGTAAGTGTCATTGTCCACCAGCAAATCTAATTGCATTCATTTTTCTTTTGTATTAATTACTTAATAAATAATTAATTAATTCTATTATTCTTGGGCTTGGTCTTCTCATAATCTCCCTGATTTCTGGGATGTATTGTGATAGGAACTTTGTAGATTTATTATTTTCTTTGACCAATGTATGGAGCTCTTCATTGAATCATCTAAGCCTGAGATTTTCTCTTCTATCTCTTGTATTCTGTTGGTTCCATCTGTTCTGTTTCTTAGGTTCTGTTCCTGTTCTCTTCCCTAGGTTTTCTATTTCCAGGATTCCCTCAGTTTGTGTTTTCTTTGTTCCTTCTATTTCCATTTTCAGGTCTTAAATGGTTTGACTCATTTCTTTCATGTGTATTCATTTCTTCTTTCAAGGATTCTATCATCTTTATAAGACTGGATTTAAGGTCATCATCTTGTGTTTCAACTGTGTTAGGATATACAGGGCTTGGTATATTACCCTGGATCTTATTCATTGTGTTCTTATGCTGGTCTTTCACCATCTGGTTATCCCTGTTGTTAGCTGGATGTTCCTGATGCTGTCAGATCTCCTGGGGAGGCAGGCAGAGCCTTACCCTGACAGTGGAGTTCAGTGGAGCTCACCTCTGTTGGCTGTGCCCCAGGTGGGGCCAAATGTTCCTGGAGTCCTGCAGTCCTACTTGAAAAGGAAAGGAGAGCTGTGTGCTTGATGGAGCTCCAGAGGACAGAGAAGCCTCATCTCTGCTGACTGTGCCCCAGGTGGATCTGGCAAGCAGAGGATTAGCAAGGAGAAATATAAGCTGAATTTTCCTTACAGGCAGGTGATGGAACTCAAGGGTCGTGCAGCTCACCTCTGTTGGCTGTACCCCTGATCAATTAATTAATTGATTTATTTTATGTCAGGACCACAGTTTTTTCTCCCTTTTCTCCTCTGAATCGTCTCCCTCTCATACAACCCTCCTCCTTTATCTTCAGAAGTACTCCTATGAATATCATCAACCAGCCTTTGCATACCACTTTGCAGTAGGACTAGTCTCATCTTCTATTGAGGCTAGAAGAGGCAGCCTAAACCTAAAGGCAGGCAACAGAGTAAGAGACAGCCTTTGTTCCCATTGTTAGGAGTCCCACCCAGATCCTTTACTTATGTGAAGAGGGCCTAGACCAGTCCAATGCATGCTTTCTGTTTGGAAGTTCAGTCTCTGCTATATTTGCAGTCAGGACCTCAATATTACTGTCCTCAGAGAGGCTTCACCCATTGAATAATGGAAGCAAATACAGAGACTCACAGCTACATATTAGGCAGAGCTTGCTAAATCATGATAATGAGAGGGAAGAAGGATTATAGCAGCCCAAAGGGTCAAGGACACAAGAAAACCTTCAGAATCAAGTAACCTGGGCTGATAGTGGCTCACAGAGACTGAATGCATATCGTTTTTTTTTTTAAGTTGTATTTTGAAACTAGCTTAACTTTTAGTTGGTTCTCATAAGGCTTTTTGATACATACTGGGTAAACAGCATGAACTTAAGTATATATTTATGATCTGAAATGCCTATGAATAGATACCATGACTCCCAAAGCTGTTGAAAGGTCTTATACTCCATATTTCTGGCCCATTAAACTCATACTATGTTCAAAGCACAGATCCTATTACAATTTTACACCAAAGCAGAAGTCTCACTATTTTCTTAAAAGAACTTTAAAATGAAATGTATTCATAAAATAAAGCTGCTAGTTGGTCTTTCTTGTTAATTAAGCCTTGTATTGTCTTAGTTGCCATTTGTGCACTTGAAATTTGTTGCTCTTTCAGAGTTAAATTCACTTAGGCAAATGGATGACTTGGGTGTTGTATATTTCTACACACTAATAGAGTCATTTGCATGCTAAAGAAGTGGGAATTTTCCTCTTCTGTGGCCACCAAGGATTAATTTAATGAATTAAAGAGGGCTTGGATTGTCTTCCAGGAGACAGAAGGTTAAAAGGTACATTTTACTAAATATTTAAAATCTTTAACCTTTGTGATATAGAGCTCTATGATTTAAGAAATGATAGAAGCTTAAAGCACAATTACATCTTTCTTGAAATGTCCTCTTTCAAGAATTGTTCGTGATTCTTTGGAATAATAAGCAATATTTTCAGATAATGTTCTAATTCTGATAAGGAAGAATTTCTCATTATATCTGTTTCCCTGTGAGTTCTGTTTTATTAGACAGGTGCACAGCGTGGGGAAGTTTCCCATGTGTGCAGGAAGTACTAACGTCATATGTCTTTCTTCAGTGACATATGGGGCAATCTTAGAATTCACAGTGTCTGCTGCTAAATGAACAGCTTTAACGTTTCTATTTAATTATTAACTTGGTCACTCGTGGAAAATTAAAAGCCATCTTTTTACTTGTGCTCTTGGAAGATCTGTATCAATTTATTGGTTGACATCTGGTGTTATCACCCAAAGCTTTTGGGCACAGAAAAAGAAACTAACATAGTAGATGTTTTTGAAAGCAATGGAAATATAAAAAACAATTATTGGTTCTATTAGATAAAATTCTTTTTCTACAATAAGTGTGTTGCACATAATGTATCAAATATGCAGCACAATTGAGGCATCTTTGTAAATAGGAAATGATTCTTTAAAATAAAATGGTCTCTGTAGGAAGATAAGAATCAGTCGAGATGAAAAATGATATTAAAGAAATTCATATCCTTAATATGTGTAGAAATATGTGAAATTCTATGTGTGTTAATTTTAAGTAATATATTTTTGAATCACTAAAGTTCATTCAGTTCATAATGTATGTACTATGTTCTATTTGGTATTTAGAATAAATTGAAAATATTTTTTGAGGTTTTGGCTAAACTTAATTTTCATCTTTACATTATTTATAAATTTCTTGGCATTAAATATATGGATAGCAACACAAAAGTAAGGGAAGAGTTTAAGAACTTTTAAAATGATGAACTATACAAAATCTTAATGAGCAGTTAGTTACTTACATATCCATGTGTCTTTCTATTAGCAAGCTGGGGCCCTGAATCTCTGGAAAGTCCTTTAATTTAAGCCAGATGACCTGATCCTGCCAAAAGGATATCTGTCTACATAGGAGATTTGCTATTCTCTCTCCCTGTTTCCCTCCTCTCCCTTTTGCTCCTGCCCCTCCTTTTCTCCCATCCCTTTCTCCATTTTAGGGACATTACTATAACAATTCTAGATAATGGTTATGGTATACCTCTCAAGAGTTTGATTTTATTGTTGGCTTCTTTATTTGTTATATTTTTTTTCATTACATTTATTTTTCTGAAGTGGACTGACCTCATGACATTCCAGAGGCTCCACTGAGATGCCTGGAGACTGAGACCTCAGGATACTGGGTATCTTGGATCTCCTCTGGCCTGATCATGCTAACAACAAACAGTTGGTGAAGGAGGCACACCTTGAGATGTTCCAGGGAACCATGAACTTCTCCACTTCTAATTCTTCAACATCAATGACTCCTAATACTTGCACACTAAAATGGAAAATTACCAAAAGTCATCTGAATTTGTCATCTACAGAGGTTAAGTCTGTTTATTTTGAGTTCTGAATAGGACTAATAGGAAAGGTTGGACTTGGCCCCAATTCTAGTTGCCCAGTGCATGTGAATTATCATTGGAAACCTTGTTTAAGTTTGTGTAGAGGCCACCCAAGCTTTTCTTTGTGTTTTACCTCTCTGTGTCCCTCTCTGTGTCTTTTTGTCAGTTTTCTTGGCTTGGGAACAGATGTAAAATGGGAAGGGTTGGGTAAACTGCTCAAAGATACCTTTGAAGTATATGTTAGAACACTCAAGGGGGGTTTGTAGACAAGAAAAAAATAGTATTAGTTTTTCATCAGGAAAAGTCCAGATCTTCTGTGAAAACTTTTGGCTCACTTCTGGAGTTGGGTGGCCCAGTGAAGAATGTCTGGTACCTTTAGACAGTTCAGGCAATCTTGAATATGATAAATGGAAATCCAGGAAATCTGAACCAGATTTTCTATAATGATCAGTGTTTTTCTCTGGTATAAAATCCACCTCCATGTCTTCAAGATCTGTGCCTTCTTGTTTGGGACTTCAAGCTTCTTTCCTCAGCCAGGGCCATTAGAGAAACGTACCACAGGGAGTTGATTTTCCATCCTTATATACAACAGAATAGGCCATAGCTGCACCCCAGGAGGTAAATAATTTCCAGGGTCATGTAGGGGTGAAGGAAGCAGAAGAAATAGTTTCTACTTTAGAATTTTAGGATATTTCTACACTTCACACAAGTAGAGTTGCTCACACTATGAAGGTTCCATGAGGAATGTTGCTGAGTCAGATAGAGTCCCCTTCCTCCATCTAAGGGAGGTGCCTCCAGCTAGAGTAGGACATAAAGGGCCCCCTCTATCTCTTTGCTTATATCTCCTTAACAACCAGTTATCTGTATAATTGGAAAATCAGAGCCCATTTTCTCTGAAAAAGCTTGGCCTCCTTTTATTATGCCTGAGCCTGTCTTTTATACCCACAAGCTTGCCTGGGATGATTGTCAACATCTCCTGGACAGTCACTTCAGGACTGAAAGCTGGGATAGGGTCCAGTTGGAGAATAAGAAAAGTATTCTTGGGCCATGCAGAAGATTCCCCAGAGGAAAACACAACCCAAATAGTGCAGGTTTTCCCTCCTTCCCACCTGTTCAGGACACCAACACCAACCAAGGTAAACAGGCTGTGGACAATTATCACCAAGCTCTGTTGGGAAGATTGAAAGCAGCTGCTAGAAAATCCACTAATATGTCTAACATGGGTGAAATTATACAGGAACCCAAAGAATTATCCCCTGGTATCCTGAGATGCCTCTGCAGGGCTTACTGGGTGATGGGTCCCATAGATTTAGACACATTAGATTAGACGATCAGTTAGCAACCATTATTGCTTTTGTTATTCAGTCAGCCCCAGATATCAGGGGAAAACATTCTGAAGTTAAAGAGGCTTGTCAAAATAAATAGGTCCCAGTTATTGGAAATTGCTCAAAAAGTTTACAATAACCTTGATTCTGTAAAAACAAAACAAAACAAAAACTGACCCAAACAACAGTGACAGCACTCAAAGAGACCAATAAAAAAGATCCCAAAGGGGAAAGCCAGAGATGCCAGGAAACAAAAAGAGGCCTCAAAAGGATCAATGTGCTTATTGCAAACAAAAGATACTTAAAATAAAATGCCCAAATCGAAAGAGGTAAGAAGGACGCCCCATCATTCTTTTCAGCATGTAGTGATGGGGCTAGGACTCCATTATACTGAGCCCTGAAGAGCCCAGGGTAACATTAAATGTAGGAGACAAATCTGTTATATTCCAAATTGACAAAGAAGTTCTTTCAGTCTTGACAGAGCCCATCCAGAGAAGTGATGTCTTGACTCCATATTTTCTTACATGTGCCAGACATTCTCTATTCCCTATTTGGCAGAGACTTATTACAAAGCCTATGGGCCACAATATCCTCTTGGGAGGCCACCACTCACCTTACTTTGAATCTTCCTAAGTACCCAACTTGTATTCTTCTGACCTACCCTCTGTCAAGTACTGTACCCAAAAATGATGCTTGGGCTTCGGGAAACCTACAGAATTTACAACAGCTATTCCCTAGAGTTTGGACTGAGGATAACCTACCAAAATTGGTTCTCATAGATATCTCTTGATTCATGATTGTATGTGAGTTGGTTCCAAGGTATTGCAAAAAAGGTCCTTGCTTTTTGGCTTCTGTAGTTCTGCTTTTTGCTAACTGAAGTGTCCCAACCAGCATATAATTTTTGTACATGAAAGACAAAGAGCTGTAAAGCCCAGGGCTGCATGATTTAGATAAATTCCCCCACGCAGCTGCCAAGCAACAATAAAGATTTTTCTTTCAGCTTTTGAGGGTGTCTGTGTGGTTGTCTCTGGTGGGTTTAATTCACAACATCCCTTCACTGGCATAACCAACTGATTTCAGACTTTCTTAATATAATCACTTTAAAAAACTTTGTAGGAATGAATTATTATATAGAATAGATAGATTGTTAGATTAATTTTTGTAACCTATCGTATGGCTTTCTTATCCATTCTACTAGTTGTCAGTGCTTTTAAAATTGACCAATAATTTTGCTCAATTCTCTCACAGAATTTATAATCACCACATAATTGTCCACACTCAAATCTTCTATGATTATTACAGTGATCTTAGTTTTGTAATTATCAACACTGTTTTAGATAAGATTTGTTCCCTGAGTAAAAGCTTAAGATTTTGTCTTTATGAATCAAATTTTTCTTTGAACATAGATCTCAGGTACATTAATATAAAATGTCAGTTTATAAAATTCTGAATCCCATTTTGGTTGGTATTTAGAGTTTATTGAATATTTTGTAGAGTAACTTGTCTTCTGTGATCTATTGTGTCAATTCTGCTGGTCCTTTTTTCCCAATTGTTTGAATTTCTACAAAGTCAAACATTTAGGAAGATTTTGATACATATTCTTCTCCCTTTAATGTTATAGTTACAAATTTCTAAAAAAATTACACTAAAATTAGGACTTTTAGCATTATATTAAATAGGAGCAAAGACAGAGGACATCTTTTACTAATCTTTAATTAGATATTCATTTTTATATGTCATTTATGAAGTTAAAGAAGTTCTTCATTGCTCTTAGTTTTCTAAAGGATATTTTATAAAGATTTGCATTTTGTCATGTGCATTGATGTTTCAGTTGAAAGGTGCATTTTTTTTCTCTTTGGTGTGTGTATATGGTAGACTTTCACATGTTAAAGTAGGCCTAAATATGTGGAAAGATTCTTGTTTTTGTCATGGTCAAGGTTTTTATGCTGATGATTTTATTTTCTTAGCTTTCTTTACCTGGTTTTTATACATAAAATAATAATAAGCTCAAGGAGTTTTTTTTAATTCTACTTCTGCATGAATCAGATTTATGTATATAATATCATTTCTTAAAAGACTTGAAGAAGTCAGTTCTCTCCTACCACTGTGTTCCAAATCCGACCACACTCGTGTCTGCAAGAGTTGAGTGTATTCACTCACTGGGCTCCTCTCCAGCCTCACAAAGACTGTTAGTGGTCTTCACTTATCTTTGCTGTCTTTGGGGTCAGTGGTATTGATTCCATTTCTCATGCCTGAGGTGAACAACTTATATCTTTGAGCTGTAGGTTGGTTGATCGTTTTAATAGTTTCAGGAAATGAAAGCTTTTCAGTTTGATTTTTTCCCCCAGTCTTCTATTTTCACTGTAATGAAATCTGCTTTGTATTTTATTTTATTTTCCTTATGTTATGCTTACGCTTAATTTCCTGTGTTACTAATTTCCTCAGATGCAAGGTTATTGATTTTAGTCTTTTTTTCTTATTTACTTATTACATATTTCCCTTATGCATGGCTTTACCAAATTCCCCACATTTTAATATATTGTCTTTTCAATATTTTTCATAGGATTTTAGTTCAGTATATTTTTTAATTTCTCTTGAGATGTTCTTGGCTTATGCCCTATATAGAAATGTCTGTTCGATTTGTAATTTTTGAGAATTTTCAAGCATTCTTTCAGTTTCTGGTTTCCATTTTATTTTGAATGTGCTTTAAGAACAAACTTCACACTATTGCTCTTCTAGTAATTTTATTGTATTTTCTTCCTTGCAGAATGAGACCTTTGTGAATGTTTCACACAAACTTGAGAATAATATATATCATGCTGCTAGCACATATATTAAAGATGTCTCAGATGATTTGATTAATGGTATTGTTTAGATCTATTGTATACCCATAGTCTTCTGTCTGCTTAATTTGTCTATTTATAAAGGGCATATTGTAAAAGTCAACTATGGTATATCCTTTAGTTGTCAGTTATTTTTCATGAATTTTATTTTGCCATGATCACTTGTATACATATTTAAAACTTCTAAGTTCCAAAGAATCACCTCTCCATCATTCACCATCATTTCCTCTTTCGTCATATGCTCCAAGTTCTAAAATAATTACTTGAGTATTCTTTTAGTTAGTGCTGACATGGCTTATCTTTTCCCCACTGCATATATCTAGTAGTGCTTTTGACTTCAATATGAGTTTATTGAAAATAATTATAGTTGGGTTTTCTTTTCCTATGCATGCTGAAATTTTCAGACACAAAATATTAGCTTTCTGTTCATTTTTATTTTGAGGGATCATTGAACACATGGATTAAGATGTACTAGGTTTATACCCATTGCATTTGTTTCTTGGCTTTTCCCTTTTATCAAATGGTTGAGAAGCATCTAAGGAAATATTCAGCATCCTTAGTCATCATAGAAATACAAATAAAGATGACCCCGAGATTCCACCTCACACCAGTCAAAATAGCTAAGTTAAAAAACTCAGGTGACAGCAAGTGCTGACGAGGATGTGGAGAAAGAGAAGCATTCCTCCATTGCTGGTGAGATTGTAAGCTGGTATAACCACTTTGGAAAAAAATCTGGTGGTTCCTCAGAAAACTGGAACTAGTTATACCTGAAGTCCCAGCTATACCACTACCTTGAACATATCCAAAAGATGCTTGAACATATAACAAGAACACTTGCTCCACTATGTTCATAGCAGCCATATTTATAATAGCCAGAAGCTAGAAACAACCCAGATGTCCCTCAAAGGAAGAATGGATACAGAAAATGTCATACATTTACACAATGGAGTACTATTTAGCTATTAAAACTGATGACTTCATGAATTTTGCAAGCAAATGAATGGAACTAGGAAATATTACTCTGAGTGAGGTAACCAAGACCCAAAATGACATACATGTTATATCATCACTGATAAGAGAATATTAGCCCAAAAGCTCAGAAAACCCACAATACAACTCTTATACCATATGAGGCTTAACTAGAAGGAAAGCTAAAGTATGGATTTAGATGGGTCAAGAAAATAATTATCAGAGGTAGAGGAAGGGGATGGCACAGAGGGATAGGATCAAGTATGGTAAGAGGCAGGAGAGAAGTCCAGAGGCCCAAGAAATGAAGAAAAATATGTAACGGAGGTAGAGGGAACCACTAAAAGGTTCTAGATGCCAGGGAAGCAAGAGGTTCCCAGCACCCAATGTGGTTGACAGTACCCAAAACACCCAGCAGAGGGGGGATTGAACATGAAGAGATGGCATCCAGTACATAGACATGGCTTCCAGTGGAGGGAGGGCGCCATCAACCTATCTCAAAATCTTTAAGCCAGAATTGTTCCTGTCTAAAGGAAACACGGGGACAAAAAGTAGATAAGAGATTGCAGGAAACATCAATTGACTGCCTCACCTTGGGATCCAGCCCATCTACAGACACTAAACCCCAACACTATTTCTTTTATTTTCTCTTTTTGTATTATAATTTTTATTTTCTATATCCTATATTTACTTTCCAAATGATTTTTCCTTTCTGGGTTCCCTCCACCCCATAAGTTCCCTAAGCCCTCTTCCCTCTGCCCATTCTCCTATCAAGCCCCTCCTACTTCTTTTGCCAAGCACTGTTTTCAGAGAGGAGCCTGGTATGGCTGTCCTCTGAGAGGCTCTGCCAGTACCTGACTAAGACAGATGCATGTACTCATAGCCAACCATGGTACTGAATGCAGGGACCTCAATATACCACATTAGTGGAAACACGTAAGGAACTGAAAGGGATTGCAACCCCATAGGAAGAATAACAATATCAACTAACAGAACTTCTCAGAGCTGCCATGGACTAAACCATCAACCAAGGAGTATACATGGATAGGTCCATGGCTTGGTGCTACATAGAGAGCAGAGGACTCTAGGTCCTGTGGAGGCTTGTTGCCCCAGGGAAGGGGGATGCTAGGGAGTGAGGTGGGAGTGGGCGAGTCTGTGAGGGAGCATCCACTTAGAGGCAAATGGGAGCATGGAGGAGGTTGGGGTCTTGTGGAGGGGAAACTGAGATGGAGGACAACATTTGGTATGTAAATAAATAAAATAATTTTTTTAAATGCAGACTTCAGGAAAAAATGTTTAGTGATATTTTACAATTACAAAAAACATACTAAAGGAATATATTTAAAAGAATTGCTTTATTTTCAATAATATGTATGATGTGTGTCCATGTGTGCATATGTGTATGTTTGTGTGAATGCTCATGGAGGCCAGGAGAGGATGTCAAATCCCTGAAAGTGGAGTTACAACTAGATGTGAACCATCTGACATGGAGGCTAGGAACAGAACTTAGGTTCTCTGGAAGACCAGGAAATTCTCGTGACAAATTAAACATCTCAAAGGCCACATATATATTCATTACTTATATACAGCAGATGCTTAATAAAGTTTTGGCTTGAAAGCATATTCTGATCATCTGAATATCGGGGCCTGAAATTTGGCTTATTAGGAGTAAAATTAAACACATTTCTTTGGTTTACTATGATCATAGATCTTCTTTTCTGAGATTATATTAATACATTTTATTCCTATTACTTAAATGTGAATTAAGCAAATTGATTGTCTTGGGAACACTTAGATTATCTTTTGTTGTTGTGGAGATTTTGTCTTATTTAGCTCTTTACTTAGAGATAGCTATCAGATTCTGCTGTGTGGTATTGAAGGCATTCTGCAATGTGCCATTAACCTATTGCTACAGAACATGCTGCTTTGTGGCATTCTTCAAGCTGGGCAGTAACCACAGTTGCAGTGAGTTGTATAAATAAGCCAGCCTTTCCTCTGGTATTGGCAAGCTCTCTGTTGATGCAGCCCTTGCTCTGTTTAGTATTTGTAATTTGTATATTAATTTACCTAAAACCTAAGCCATTACCTGTTGGCTGAAGGCTCCAGCATTGGCATAGAAGTACTGTAGTGCATAAGCCATCAGACTTTTTTAAAAAACATTCACTGTTTACTAAGGGAGACAGGAATGAGAGTTGACAGTTACAATCCTCTAAGATAAATATCACGTTAGAGAATGATACAAAAATCTTTCTCCAAATTCTTATGTTTAGATAATTTGATCATTTTTCTTTGCATATGATATCTTTATTTTACTTATTTTGCTTTATAGAATGATAAATTATTTTCATAATCTCTTAATTTAATATAACATTCATGAAGAAAAATAAAATATCTTATTCATTACTATATTGTCATACTAAGTAGCATATTGCTTTGATAATGATTGTTTGGAAAGCTTTGATAGAATGAACCCTAAATTTTTAACCCTCAATATTAAAACTGATACTTTGCTAATGTTTCTTACCAAAATAATCTCTCTGTTATAAAGGCTGAACAATTTTGGAAGTCTTTATATTTAGGACTACTACATGATATAGCTTATATGTAAATATTTGAGTATTGTCTCCTAAGCTTTTTTAAATTAAAGATTGATATTTGCCATTTTTAAAGGCACAACCCAGAATACTATCTCTTTTGCAAGATATTTCTAATATATAAAACATAAAATATAACAATGCCTATTAGTGTCCATTATGCTTAATATTTTAATACATAAATACAGAGAAAAGTCCACAGGCCATGTGCTCAAAGGGGATGTCAGGACCTGAGATCCTTCTTCCTCCCCTTTGTTTAATGACCTCAAAGAGGTGAACAGCTTTTATGCCACTTTTCCCCCCACAGTGACACTGTGACTCAGCACAGGCATAGAAACAATAGGCTGAGAAATCATGAACTTTTAAACTTCTGAGCTGAAACAAATCGTCCTTTCCTCCTTATAAACTGTTTTCACTCATACACTTGTTATGATAATAGATTGACTAGCATATGAGTCACTTAGATCTTTAGAACTCAGAACTAACTTCTTGGAGAATACAATGTTCCTCTGTAATAAAGTCCAGCATATTTTTTTTCTGAAAACCTATGCAAAGACCCTTAACACCTACATGAGAATAAAAGACTTGTCCTGGATATTTCAGTGGAGGAAACTGACCAAATGCCAATGAAATTCCAGGATAATATCAATATGAACAGAGAACTGGATCTTGACGTTGTTTGATCAAGGATGGAATAGAAAATAAGATTAAATTTTGATGAGGAAATATTCTTCCTAGAAATGATGTAGAGTACCACATAGTCCCTCTAGTGCTAACATGCTTTGAGGGGAACTCTTGTAGTGGGATAAAAGAGTGGAGAGGACCCAGCACTGTAGATAAATTGAGTGAACTTTCAGAACTGACTAGCTGACCATGATCGGGAGGAAACTGATGGGCTTGCTGTTTATAACAAAGAATGGGCCCAACATCGAGAAAGGTAGTGCTAGGTTTTTTTCTGTCCAGTCCAGGCTAACATTACAAACTGGTATTCAAAAATGAATATGGTGTGATGCCTAAAGGAAAAAAATAAACATGATGTTGAAGTTTCTACCTAGCAGACAGCTAAAAAGACAGTAGACATTTTTCAGGACACAAGATAATTTGGCCATCTATATAAGGGGATTGCTTAGTCTATACAATCAAAATGAGTTACAATGTATAACTGAAATCTAAAGACATTCATTCTACCAAAAGTTCATGTTCTTTGTTTAGCTTATGTTGGCTGGAGAGAATGAGGCCCCATTGAGACTGAAATATCACAGCATCTGTAGAAAGCATTTCTCCAAATATTTCTTCTGGCTCATACAAGCATTTCGTTTCTAAAGAAAATAGAAAAATTTAAAACATATGGGCAGAGTAGGTTGTGTTTGTGTATTTAGAAATATACATGTGTGTGTGTGTGTGTGTGTGTGTGTGTGTGTGCTGACACACACATATAGATAGTTAACAGCAATTAAAGAGCCATGAAATTTAAAGATTATGGGGAAGTACTTGGGAAAACTTAGAGGGAAGAAAGAGAAGGGTAAATGATGTGACTACTTATAAAACAATCTCAAAAATTAAATGTAATAATTCATAAAAAAAAAGCTTTGGGATGACATTTTGTTGAGAGTGATCAACAGAGCCGAGTGTCTTCATAGCTGCCTGGTAGGACAGCAGGGCTACACTTCACCTATGGAAGGGCATTTTGCTAATTTTCTTTTGCTAAGTTTCATTAATAATCAAGATACATTAAAGTATTCACTGAATTCAATAGTTCATTAGTAGGGAATCAGCAATGTAAGAGGGTATGGGGTGGATAGAAGATGGCACTCCACTGATTCCCCAATTAAGTACAGAGACCCCAGTTCCCAAATCCTAGCAATGCTGGTTATTCAAGAGCACACTGGTGGTCCTTATGACAGTCTCCTCTGACTTGGGAAACTGCCAGTCTCTTAGCATGCTGTATTAATTTCATTCCTAAAACCAGAACGTAAATTTAGAATGTGAGAAACTTGCAGTCACAGATGCTGGCTATTCTAAAACATGCTGCTAGCTCCTCCCACTGCTCCTGAAACAGCTAAGGGCCTGAGGACACCACAGAAACCTGGAGGATCCAAAGAAGCTCTTTGGCTTCATTCTGCAGCTGCATCTAAATGAGTCTGAGAGATATCAGCTACATGTGCCAGATAGCCTTCCCTAGATCTAGAGATCAGTTTTACATTGTTCCTTGAGATTTGAAAACCATAAAATCATGACTGGATTGCAATTTCCCAAAAGCCCTGCAAGCTTTCAGGTGACCCATGTCTACACTCACCTTTTAGAATCATTGTCTCTCCACTGTTTTCTTATAAAGCTGCATTCTGGCCCCAGAATTACAGTGTATTGTCTTTCTAGGCTCTGGTCTCTAGAAAAGGAGGTTGGGATCCTAATCATTTTCTTCTTCGTTGGATGTTTCTTTCTTTATGTTATTTTTCTCATAATATCCAGAAAATTTCAATTCTGCATACCAAGAAATGTGAGAGAAAGTGGTTTACACACATAGACACACAGACACACACAGACACACAGACACACAGACACACACAGACACACAGACACACAGACACACAGACACACACACACACACACACACACACACACACGCACATAATTGAAAACTTCCTTAAAGTTCTGGGTCCTTGTAATCTCTTACCTTAAATGCCAAGTACAATATGCATAGATTCTTCCCAAAGACTTATTTCCTTTGCTTTGCTCTCTGGCATTATAAGTTCATTGTCAAGTGTGTGCTAATAACACTAACAACAGAGACTCATATAGGACATCTTTGACATGTACTTTACTGTTGTTGAAAGGAAAGGACATAAATATTAGTACCTCCCAAATCAGTTTAATCATTATCATGTTTTGTTAACAAGTTAGTCAATTAAACATGAAAATACAATCTTATAATTTGTTACATTTAACTATTTCATCATTTAAAACCTTGTCATTTTAATGATTTTGTACTGCATTTTTAGTAAAACTTATTCTTTTAAGAGTGGAATAGAAAGGCAAAAGACAAAATGTGTGTTGGTTCGTGGGGTAGAAATGAAATTTAGAATATTGACTTTAAAAACATGTAGGTGAAGTCCAAGCTTAAATGAAGCATTTTCCATTGAAATACAGACCAGTTGTCTGTACTTGATAAATATATATTTATAATTGCTTAAATCATATTTCAAACTGTCTCTATGAATACAGTCTCCCTAGGATATTTTAAATCTTTCAATGCTTTTATTAGGCCCATATATTAAAAAGTGTGAAATGATTATTTAATGAACTTTCTTTTCTGCTTCAGCTGCTACTATGATGCACCCACCCACAAAACTGCATTGAAGCAAAAGCAGTGTATTATAAATAGAACATTTCTAAAGACTATGATAAGGAATAATTTCAAAACTTGATGTTGCGAGCAGGTGCTGCGAGAGATTTTATATAGATATAAGAGCACTTCGATTGTTCTATTAGGTGTCAGTGAGTGGAGGTGCTTTGATACATAAAAGCAGTGTATAAGAGTCGAATGCAGGGCTGCGGGGAGCTGTACAGAACTGTACTTTGTGTCAGCATTAAGACATTCATGCTGCCTGCATGGATGGAGTCCATGATTTCAGTTCAAACACAAAATTAAAATTTCCTGATGAAAGGAATAGGGATCATAAAAACTTCCAATAAATGAATTAATGGGAAAAGCCAATTATTACAACAAAATTCAGAAATAGTTATTTGTGACATATAAAATCATTGAGTTTTTAATTTAATTAAATTTGCTGATATTTTCAAGCATGAATAAAGTGTATTCTGTTGACCCTTACCCACAAAACTATTTTCTACAATGTGTATGTGTGTGTGTGTGTGTGTGTGTGTGTGTGTGTGTGTGTGTGTGAGTTTATCCAATGCTGCATGATAAAGTTACTTCTCTCCAGAGCAGAGCAGTGGACATATACTTTAAAAAGGCAAAGAATCTTAGTAACATACCCAAGGTGCTGATTTTTCTATGCCCCTCTTTTTAAAATTATTTTTCAAGAATGAGAATTTTGAGGGATAAAAAGAACTGTACCAAGACAATTTGGAAAGTAGACATTTGTGTCTGACCCAGATCATCATTAGGGTGTTAAAAAAAAGAATATTTAGTGTAACTTCTTTTAACACATTTACTTATATGTAGTTAAAAATATAAAATCAAAGATACTAATTCAGACTGGAGTGTCAGTTGCTAAGAAAAGTCAATAAAATGACAATTATGGAATTATACTAGTTCTTGATGACCCATTTAACTTGTCTTTTAAAGAATCAGAAATTGAGTAGGGGAAAATAGTTTGTTCAAATTATTATTGAAAACTGAAATGCAACCTTTATTACAATATGAAAATTTTACCTTCTCCAGACCCTGAATCCTGAATCCACTTAGTTTTACCAAATATTAGACATTTGCTTTCTATCAAATCCTGCACTAACCACTCTGTTAAGAATGAGTAAGCAACACTATGACCAGTTCTCTCCTTCTTCATGGTGCTGCTCTTGTGTAGAAGGTGCAACTTGAATACTGTTCAAAACACAGCTTCTTCCTCTGTCCATTTGGTGCTGGCAGGTTTACAACCCTTCCTCCGAAGATAAAGGAAAAGAACTTCTCTAAGACAAGACTTTGCACATCACAAACTTAGGTGAAATATAGGAAGGAAGAGATGCTGCAATTTATTAATTTGGATGTTGGACAGAAACTGACCGGAAGTAATATGAGGACAGAGTGTTGACAACAGATTTTTACAATGTAGTTTTATTACTGCTAATCGAGCATATGCTAAGGTAATTGAAACACCTACTTAGAAAGGCTGTCCTCAGTACCAACAACACAACCAACATATTTTGATTACTGAGATACCAGGTTCTACTCTGCTTTAACACCCCTGTATTAAATAAAGACTACATGTTGAAACCTTGTGGACTTTACTTTCCATTTCCCTTCTGTCCACGTGATTAAAAGGTGAAGGGGTGTTATGTAGCCCAAAGCAACATCTTGCACAGATCTCTGGCATACTTGGGGGAATTGCTTTATAGTTAATGAACTGCTGAAAACGTTTCTAGCAAAACAAAATAATATATCAAATTCATTTTCCACTTTAAAAAATATGCTCATAATTTTTGATGTATGGGGGAAATGCCAAATTCATAACAGTCATTTGAAGTTAAAAATAGTTTCTAGCTGAGCACTGCTTGGGAGTGGAGGTGAAATAAGGGGCAAAGAATTAAACAGGGCTTGCCCTGAATAGAAGTACATATCCACCACTGCCAAATATGTCCTGAGCATCTCAGCAAGCAAATGGACAAATGGCTTCAAGCCTCAGTAGAGAGTCTGAATGAATGTCCATTTTAAAGAAATTTAATATTGTTAATGTTCAATAGAAAACATAATTAAGAAACCAACATTGTTTTCATCTTTCCAAATATAAATATTCTTGTTTTCATTGTGCATAAGTCCTGCTGTACAACTTTAAAAAATACAAGCTTGAGGAAGATACTTGTGCTCAACAATACTGGCAAGAGGTTGGATCTGAGTCACAGCTTCAGCTTATCAAGCCTGCTTCTTCTAGACATTCCAGGTCCCTAAACCCCAGTGCACTTGCAATTCATACCCCTTAAACACTATTCCTTAGGTATTTACTATATTTAAGAAAGGTATTTATTAAATACATATAAATTAAATATATCAAATATATTCAATATACCAAGAAATGCATATTCTCTTTCTTAAACTGGGTCTTGGAGCCATTGTACCACACTACAGCTTATATATGAAGTACTCACTGAAACCTGTCAGGCAAACTTGCTGTGTGATCGATCAGACACATTTCTGTGTAAGTTTGCTTTTATTCTAAGTACAATTTTTTAAAACATAGTGCATTCAAGGATCTTTAAATACATAGGACAAACAAAGTGTGTGTCTGTATATAGCTTTCTCTCTGTTTCTATAGCTCACCTCACATCTTAATTATTTTAATTCTGTACTTGAAAATTTTATTTCTTCTATTTAATTGTATTATGTGTTGTGTCCATGTGTGAATTCAAGTGTCCCTGGTAACTAGAGGTACAAGCTACTCTGTTTCTCTGGGACATGGATGATGGCAAGTGAAACAAGAATCTCTGTAAATAATCTCTTATTACTGAACCATTTCTGTATGCCTGATTATAAATATTTTAATCCATCCATCATTGTTAGATACTCATTGAAGCTCATAGTTCACAAGTATAGTTTGTAGAGTGTTTTTCATATAGCTATATGATTATTATTCAGAGTAGATTTTTTATATAAAATTGCATTTTAAAGGCATCATAACCCTTGATACAGATTTTTGACTACTAATTCTGTACAAGCTGCAGGAAGGCCAGAGAATGCTCTGCTTGCCCTGCTCCTTGGCAACGTCCTTTCCCTCCCTCTGGCTGTGCTTTGTCATCTCCAGGCAACAGGAAGGCTGGGCTGTGAGCCCAGCAGTATGCATTTACTCATCAAAGTGAGTACAGTTCTGACCTTGTCATATCTTTGTATTCTTAGCCATAAAACTTTCACAAGTGGGTTAATCTCTGCCTTGCTTGTTCTGAGGATTTATATTTTGTATATAACTCACAGTTTGCCATACATTTCACACCCCTTTGCTCCTTTAGTATCATTGTATATTTCATTTTAGTTTATGGTGCTTGTTTTCTATAAAGTTTTTTTCTCACTTCCTTTTTTCTCTTCCTACTTCTTTTTTTGTCCCTTCATGTTGTTGTTTGGTTGTTCTTGAAAAAGTGGTAGACCAGGCTGCCCAGGAGGTTTAAATCAATAGGATCAAGGTCCATATAAACTCACAGGCCTGCCTGGATCTGCACCAGATGGGGGCCTAGAGCTGAAAGGAGAGGTAGACACATGCCCCTATCCCTTACCCAGAAGCAATTAAAAAAGTAGTTTTCTCTAAGGGAGTTTCAATGGGGGAAACAAACTATCTAAAGGGTAGGCTGTGTGCCCGGTATTAAATGGCCATCAAAAAATAAGCTCAACAGTGATGTTGCAGACTTCTTGTCTTGTGAGGGCTTTGGGGGCTTTTTCCTGTTTTTTATCATCTATCTATCTATCTATCTATCTGTCTGTCTGTCTGTCTGTCTGTCTATCTATTTATCATCTATCTATCTACCTAGTTACCTACCTATTATCCATCTACTTATCTATCTCTCTCTCTATCATCTGTATATCTATCTATCTATCTATCTATCTATCTATCTATCTATCTATCTATCATCTGTCATCTATCTCTATCATTTATCTGTCTGTTTGTCTGTGTGTCTGTATGTTCGTCTGTCTTAGTCAGGGTTTTTATTCCTGCACAAACATCATAACCAAGAAGCAAGTGGGGAGGAAGGGTTTATTCAGCTTACAGTTCCAAATTGCTGTTTATCACCAAAGGAGGTCAGTACTGGAACTCAAGCAGATCAGGAAGCAGGAACTGATGCAGAGGCCATGGAGGGATGTTTCTTACTTACTGACTTGTTTCCCCTGGCTTGCTCAGCCTGCTCTCTTATAGAATCCCCCCCAAAAAAACAGCCCAGAGATGACACCCTCAAGGAACCCTCCCACCTTGATCACTAATTTAGAAAATGCCCCACAGTTGGATCTCATGGAGGCACTTTGCCAACTGAAGCTCCTTTCTCTATGATAACTCCAGCGTTTGTCAAGTTGACACACAAAACCAGCCAGTACAATTGACCCCTTGTCAACTTGACACACAAACACATCACTATTAACCCTCAACCCTTACTTTCTTATTCATCCCCAAGACCTAAATGACTTTAAAAGTCCCACAGTCTTTATGTATTAAAAGTTCAATCCCTTTAAAATATTCAATATCTTTTAAAATTCAAACTCTTTTAAAAATTCAAAGTCTCTTAACTGTGAGCGCCACTAAAATAGTTCCTTTGTCAAGAGGGAAAAATATCAGGGTGTAGTCACAATCAAAAGCAAAAACCAAACTCCAACTATCCAATGTCTGGAATTCAACTCATGATCTTCTGAGCTCCTCGAAGGGCTTGGGACACTTCTCCAGCTCTGCCCTTTGTACCACATACCTTGTCTTCTAGGCTCCAGCTGCCTGTACTCACTGCTGTTGCTGTTCTTGGTGGTCATATCATGGTACTGGCATCTCCAAAACACTACTGTCTTCTGCTGTAGTTTCACCAATAGCCTTTCATAAGCTCTTTTACTGGTGCCAAGCCTCAACTCCTATCCATGACCCCTCAGTCTTGGGCCATCAATTGCAACGAGGTTGCACCTTCACCAATGGCCTTCTGTGGTTTCTCACGGTGCCAAGCCTCAGCTGTTTTTCATGACCCCTTCTTGCCTTCAATACCAATAGCATCAAGGTGACTCTTACACATACCAAGTCCAGTCACAGCACAAAATAAAACTGTGGCTATCTCTGAAACACAGCCTCTGTGCTCTCAGAAAACACTTCCCAGAAGATTTCATCTTAGAGATGCTGGTCTCTTCTTAATCATTGCTAATTTCTTAGCTCCATCTAGCCAGCATCAATAGTCCCAGTACCACAAAGGTTTGCTTTAGTGGTTCTGGTATCTTGTTAATCACAGCTGATTCTTCAGCCCCAGCTAACCAAAACCACAGAATCTTCACAATCAAAACATGCCCCTGATAAGAGTCTTTAATCTTCCCTCTGAAATTTCACAAGCTAGGCCTCCATCTTCTATACTGTTCTTAACATTATCTTCCAATCTCCTACAGACCTTTCCACAGAGCTCTTAACATCCTAATGTCTCTTCTAGCTCAAAGTTCCAAAGTCCTTCCACAGTCCTCCCCAAAACATGGTCAGGTTGTCACAGGAATACCCCACCATGCTGGTACCAATTTGTCTTAGTCGAGGCTTCTATTCATATACAAACATCATGACCAAGAAGCAAGCTGGGGAGGAAAGGGTTTATTCAGCTTACAGTTCGAAATTATCGTTTATCACCAAAGGAGGTCAGGACTGGAACTCAAGCAGGTTAGGAAGCAGGAGCTGATGCAGAGGCCATGGAGGGATGTTTCTTACTGGCTTGCTTCCCCTAGCTTGCTCAGCCTGCTCTCTTATAGAATCCCAAAATACCAGCCCATAGATGGTACCACCCACGAGGGGCCCTCCCCCCTTGTTCACCTATTGAAAAAAATGCCCCACAGCTGGATCTCATGGAGACACTTCCCAACTGAAGCTCTTTTCTCTGTGATAACTCCAGTCTGTGTCAAGTTGACACATAAAACCAGCCAGTACACAATCTATCTAATGTATATATTTATCTATCTATCCATCATCTATCATTGTCTATTCTCTATCTCTCTCCTCTCCTTCATCTCTTCCCTTCCTCTTCCTAAAGGTCCTTTACACAAATCAGCTCCTCATAGCTTCCAGATTTGTCTTCTTATGTGACTCCTGGGTATCTTATGAGTGGGTCTCTTCATGGACATTCATTTCTAGTACCTTTTCTTTATCTCTTTTCCTACTGTTTGCTTTTGTCCTATTCCCCTGTGTTAGTTGTTGTTTTATCTTATTTTATTTTATTATTGTCCCTTAGCAGTCTGCTTGTTTTCTAATGAGAGACAGAAAAGGGTTGGATCTGAATGGGTGGGGACATAGGGAGGAACTTGGAGTAGAGGAAAGGAAAGCTTTAATCAGGATATACTATGTGAGGAGAAAACCCCTCTATTTTCAATAAAAGGAAAAGAATCTTTGAAACATGAATGTATTTCTTTGGAGTTCCATCTTAAGGTTAAACCAGAGAGGAGGTTATACTTGAATTTTGATAACACGAAACCAAATGAAAAGTGAAACACTGTGTGGCATAGATTATGAATCCCTTTTAAACCAAAGTTTTGCAAATATCAGTGCTAAAGGGAGTGCACTCAACATTTAAACACAGACAGCAATAAACCCTGAAAAGAAAGCTAGAAAATCAGATAAACATATTATTTCTTGGGTTTAAAAATAAAATAAAATATTGAGCCCAGTTTCTTTTATTCTTTTACATTGAATTAATTACTTATTACTAACTCATTTCTCACCTATTAACTAACATTTCATATGCAGTTGATATGAGTGTAGATTTGGCTCTTCCTGATTCAAATTCTCTCCTTGGTGGTTAGGTGGGTGTACATCTCCTCATTTTGCACTACTAAATTTTTAAAAGACTTTTATTTCGGTGTCCACTGTTGCTTCATCAAATTCCTTCCTCTCAAATATTCTCCTTCTTTTAACCTTTAATTATGTGTTTAATTCTGTGAGGCTGACAGTTTCTTACCACAGCATCGTTGTATAATTCAAGGAAACACTGTCTGGTCAGTTCCTAGCCTTCTTGTCCTTACTGAGAACATGTCCCAAAGGTCAAAAACTTAAAGCAAAATTTTATCGATATTACTAATTTCTGTCGGCACTGAGAAGCTTCAGCTGGCTATTTGTCACCCATAAAACATGACCACTCTGCCCTTCACTTCTGTCATTCACTTATTTAGACTCCACCAAGTCCATCCTCATTCTGGGTCTGTGGTGGTTTGACCAGGTATGGCTCCTGCAGACACTTTGTTTCAATTCTTGGTCCATGGGGAGTGGCACTGTTAGAATGTATGGCCTTGTGGGAGTCAATGTAATCTTGTTGGAGAAAGTGTGTCAATGTGGGCGTGGCCTTGAAGGTTTTTATGCTCCTGCTCTACCCTGTGTGGATTAAATCATCTCCTAGCTGCCTTCAGATCAAGAATGTAGACCTCTCTTCCCTTCCAGCACCATGTCTCCCTATACACTGCCATGCTTCCCACCATGATGATAATGGACTAAACCTCTGCCTCTGTAACCCGGCCCTAATTAAACGTTGTCTAGTATAAGAGTTGCCTTGGTCATGGTGTCTCTTTAGAGTAATCAAATGCAAACTAAATCAGGGCTCCAATAATATTAATGAGCTACTTGGAATGTTTCTATCCTATTCAGATGGAAATCATGATTAGGCAAGAAATACATTTACTTTGGGTTGTCCCAGACCCTTGATCACCAGAAGCTATATACTAAGATAACAGACACAGAAGCTTTATGTCCTTTAGGTCCCTAGAACTACAGACTCACAGTTCTTGGTCTTAGAAGTCAGACACTGTCAGTTATATGGACTGAATTGAAAAACTTGCTGCTTTGAGTTCTGGTTGGCAATGACTTGACACACAGCAGCTAGGGAAATCCTCTGGTCTTCGTCACATGTGGGAGCAACTGCAGCCAGGAAGAATCAGTGCCAACTAAAGCCAAAGCTCCTAAGCTTCATGTTCTGACCCTCTCTTTTTATAGCAGTTTATGTTCCCTCTCTTAAGCTTCAAGTGTCAGGACCTTCAAACCTTAAAACAGTGAATGTTTCAATTCCTGAACCTCATCTGACAGCACCCTTAGCTTAGCCTTCAAGGTTTGGCAAGGCCTAGAAATTCTCTCAGTAGTTTCAATTCTCTCTTTCATCTTGCTTCGCCTTAGATGGTAAGTCAGCAGCTTTGAATCTGTGCTCTCTTGCAGTTCAGCCTTTGTGTTTTAGTTAACTTATACACCCCCTCCTCCACCAATCATTGGCCCCACAGAAGGATGATCCATCACAGCCACGGATCAGACCCTGGCTTGCTTTAGAGTCATGTCTTCCAAACATGGAGGTTGTCTAGAGCAATAATGTCAGGAGCAATATGTTTTGGAACAAGAGTTTGGGTATCAGCTGTAATGATTAATTTAATTGTAATGAAATTCATTCAGAGTGCCAGTGGATTATTTAACATACCAGGATTGTCTTGAAAATAGTGTAAAATTATTTGCCTTGTAGCTGTTTGTCTGTAAGCTCCACATTTGAGGCTACTAACCATAGAAAGTTATCTGACAATTGATATCTTATTCTTCATAATTATAATTATTTGTAGGAAAAAGCAATCACAAATAAAGCACCTAAAATTTATGCACCAAAGGATTAATGTACCATTAACATTATTAGTGCTGAAAACTCATTTTTCTTGTGTGTTTGTGTGTGTGTGTGTGTGTGTGTGTGTGTGTGTAGGTTAGAGGTCATAGGCTGTGTTTCTTTTCAACTGCCTATCTTAAATTTGAGGCAGAGTCTTTCACTAAATAAAGCTCATTGATTGGTTAGACTGACTATGCAGTCACCCCAAGGGACACTGTCCTTCCTCCCTGTGCTGGGATTACAGTATGTGCCACTGAGCCTGATTTTTTTCCTTGAGTACTTGGGAACAAACTCAGTTCCTCATGCTTGCTTGACAAGCATATTAGCTTGCCAACTTCCCATCTCCTAGTCTTTCGTTTTATTTATTTATTTATTTATTTATTTATTTATTTATTTATTTATTTATTTTACAGCCCAAATGCTTCCAGCTCTGGGTACCTCCCCCACAGAGTCCCTTCTCCCAACCCTTCCCCTTTTTCTCAGAGAGTGTGCCCCACCCTATTCCTTCATTCTTATGTTTAACCACCTTATATCATCCTGGAGGCAAGTGTCCAGGAAGGACTGGGACCCCTCAATCTTAGTAAAAATCTTTAAGCATTTCTTTTGTAGTATTTCCTGTCCTTGAGAATGCAGCGTTTATTGATTACTGGGCTTTAGTATAATAAAATTTATACCTGAAGAATTTCTTAACAAATGACACAGAGAAAGGAAGTATCACTGTCCATTTTCTGTCCTCTTTGTAACTTTTCTAAGGTTAATTGCTATGTTCTGTATTCTAACATATAATACATAGTATTTTCATTCACTGTTTAGCAAATTACATCACATACAATTAGTAATGTACTTATTTTATATGAGTACATTAAAATATGGATTATTATTTTAATTCTCTGCATAAGTTCCCATAACAAATTCTATTTAAATTAGTTTAATAATTATCAAGAGAAAAATCTAGACAAAGCTTCATGGTGCATCAGTTGTTTTTTCTATGTCCTTGGGTTGATGTTTATAAAGAATGCACACCAAGAAAAGGTCACAATTTTATAACCTGCTGATTTGCCTTTCACTTTAGTCTTCTATCTGCAGTAAATCAGTAATCCATTCCCACTCTTTAACAAGCCACTCTGTTTCTAAATTTAATTTAAAAACTACATTTTTTTTAAATTCTGAAAGTTACAGGAATTTTTCTTTATTCCTACAAGTATTAGATTTAACAAAGATGATGTTAGCTGAGAGTCTCTAAGGAATTTTTTTCTATATTAAGAATTTGACCTTTTCTTCTTTTCCATTTTTCTACTCCTTTATTTGTGAAATATTTATATTACTTGTGAAATATATAGTAGATAACTGTATCTTTTTAGATATATCTACATGTCTTGAATATCTTTATAGTTTTAGCTTAAACTGTTTTATACTACACTGTGGCTAGTTTTATCTTGACAATTATTCATTCTTATGTTTACTCTCTAATAATTTCAAATCAACAATCATATTAATATTACAGAATGTAAACTAAGTCCCTTCTTTGCTTGGTTTGCTTGTTTCCTATCATCCTTCCTTTCTCTGACTAGAGAATAAAGGTATTTAGTGGGTATAATTTTTTCATGCCTCTTTTTCAGCTATGGTCAATTGTTCCCTGGTTAATGCTTAACATTTGGTTCCATGAGTATAAATAAAAGGACCATGTTTTAAAGTTTTTGTTCCTGATTCTATGGCATACATACTTTTTCATAGTCAATTACCAACATGATATTATTATGCATAATGTCAGGAAATCATACAAACCTTTTCTTCTCATCGAGTTGATATGGCTTATGAGCATATACTACATATGCTCAAACACACAAATATTTTTAACTAATTATAATTAAGATTAGTTACCATCTCCTTAGGAGATAATTCTCATCTCTGTATATTCATTTAAAATTTTCTTTCCTAGAGTATGAGTTTGATCGTAGTCAGGAGATCGAGATGAGGGTGGAATGTATGACTGCCACTTCTGAAATATGTGGTATGGAAAGATATGAAAAAGAAACATCAATACCATTACAATTTTCTCTAATTTTTCATAAAAATCTTTCCCCCTAAGTTTTCCATTCTTGATTGCTGTTTTATTTGTTTGCTGAAGCAGAGATTCACACTCTACTACAGACTGTGCTTGGATGCATGACACATCTGTCACAACAATGCTGGGATATGCACACTATTATACCCAGCTGAACTTCCTCATCTGAAAGTTTCTGCAAACAAATTCTCAACCATAGGTAGTCTTCAGTTTACACTCAAGTAGGACAAAAAAACCCGCGATTACTTATGTTACAACATGCAACCAGACCTTAGTGATTGGTAAAGTTTGGTTTTAGTTTTACCATGTGTGAATCTGGTTCACTTTATCTGGTATAAAAAACAGTTCAGCCTAGTGATAAAAACTACAACAATATCCAATAATTTGCCTAAAACAATGTAGTGCAAAGAGGCAGCAAATTATACAAGTCATTGCTGTTACATCACAATGAAACAGTTTGGTTTTAATAGGTTGTTAACTATAATTATGGTGCTGTAAAACTGGTCTTTTGAATGTTATTTAACTCAATCGAAAATTATGGATTTTTGTTAACTAATAATTTATTTGGTGTTGGTGATCAAACCCTGGGTCTGGCTGATGTAAGTGCTTTGCATTGTTGTCTCTGTCTTTTTCCAATATGGGCAGTGATATGAGCTTGATTTCTTTCTGAGGAATTTCTATTAACATATGGAAGAGGGTTTGGTTGATATAAGCAATTTAGCTGAATATTTAAAATGTTTTGTATTTATGTATGACTGCAACTTACATAACTTAAATATGTTTATCACACTAATGTATGAAATATGTTTATATTTTATTATAAGCATATTTCATGCATTTACTTGATACATACTACCTTAAGAAATCCTTCTTAGCTGTGGAATTCCATGTAAGACTTGATTTACTATTAATATTTTTGTGAGTTCTTCAGTTTTGTATGAGCAAAACTCGAGTGAGACAGGTTGCAATAGCACCTAGGTTGTTCTTGAATTCACCCAATAAGGAACTTCTTGTTCTTCTGTGGCTATTTCACTAGTTCTAGGATTACAGGCATACAATACTACAGAAGGATTAAAGGTCTGTCTTATCCATGAATAAAATATGTATCACACCATTTAATGATAGTGTGATATAAGCATAAGGGTACATAGTATACCCCTTGATTGGAAATGGCCATTTTTAAGACAGACTAATATTGAATTGACCTTAGAAGGAAATTATTTTCACCCTTGCACATGTTGGACCTGTATATTCAGCTAAATCACTTAAGGATTTCTTCACATGAATTGCTGTCAAAGAAAGATCTCTGTGGTTCCTGTGCCTCCTTCATTACAGTCTATAGGGAAGTGAGACTCCATTGCAAACTTTACAAATCTAATAGATAGGGGAGCAGGAGGGTCTGATTTGTAAATCTCTGAGTCTGTCACTTAATTACACCACTAGTTGTTTCTTTTTTCCCTTTCTCATTTGCAGAGTACACATTTGTAACTCATTAGTAACAAGCTCCCCTTCTCTTGTCGCTATAAGTAGGAGACAGTTTATTCTTTGCTTCAAGTCTTTTTCCTAATCCTCAGCTTTTAATTAGCCATGTCCTGTCTTCCTGATCTTCTCCATGACATCCTCAGGTATTAATCCTTTCCAATTCAGGTCCTTGTCATCACAATCTAGTATAATTTAATGTCTGTCTTTAGTTAACTTTAATTATGTGATTTTAGTTTAATTCTTATTTCCCAACCTTCTTTTTGAAGAGTCAGTCTTGCTGAGAAATAATTTATGCAATAGGTAATTCTAATATCCCCAGTGAGTTTCCAACCAGTGTAAACCCCTCCATGAGTTTTGGTGTGGGTTGGATATAGCAATTCATGTCTAATGAAGACAATATTCAAAAAAATGGGCCTTACTCTCAAAGTAAGTTTCAACAACTGTCCTCTTTCTATGTCTCTGTCTCTCTCTCTCTCTCTCTCTCTCTCTCTCTCTCTATCTCTCTCTCTATATATACACACACACACACATATATATATATATACATATTATATAAATTATATACATATTATATATATGCGTATTATATAATAGATATACATTGAATATGTATATAATATGTATATATATATATATATATAGAGAGAGAGAGAGAGAGAAAGACAGAGAAAGAGACATAGATAATTATATATATTATAAATTTGTAATTGGATTTGTCATTTCATTATACCACTAGTTGTTTCTTTTTTCCTTTTCTCATTGTATTTATATATATAATTTCAGTTTAGGATGATTAAGTATAGCAACAGAAATTTTGTAAACTTTTTATTTCATATAAATATATTTTTTGTTGTTTACCTTCAAATATTGAGGCAAGTAGTTGTATGGCTTTATGGCAACTGTAACTGTTTGCTTACTAGTTGTGGTGTCTAGTCTCACCAGATTTATGTGAGAGATCCAGGTGCTCTATCACAATCAGATTCATATTTTGTTGGAACCATTACTTCTGCTTCCACCTGCTAAGTGATATTAACCACCTTCCAAATATTTATTTGCTGTCCCCAGATGTTCATTGCTGAAATATTTTCATGAGACTTCTGCCAAAAGATATTCTCCACATTTATGCCATTTATATTTATGCCATTTATGCAAATATATATGTACATATATATAAAATCTGTCTTGGTCTTTCTCCTCCTTTTTCAACATCTCCTCATTTCCAGTAATGGCCACCTATTATGCAGTTGCTAGCCTTGGGAGAACCCAATTAGCAAAGGATTGAGAAACCATCCACAAAGGCAGTGAGTGCTGAGCTAACTTGGCAAAATGCCTCAGGAGTGAATTGGACGTGGTTCTTTCCACATTGAACCATACAATGTGACTGGAGCCCCAACACCTCAGCTGGTAAGAGACACTGAGACAGAGGCTCTAGGCCAAATTGTCCCTGTGTTTCAGACCTACAAATATTTCTAGTTAAAAAAAAAGTTTCTTGTTACAAAATACTGAGCTTGAGAAGAATTTCTGATACAGCAATAGATAACACTATTATTTTCACATATTATATTTCATCTTCTTAAGTTATAATTTTTCAACTTTGCTATGCATTGCATATGTATTTTTGAATGATCAAATTAGAACATCATAATCAAGTATAGGATATTTCCATCATTTGTAAAATTTCCCCTTTATATTTGAAAATCTATTCCACCTATCTCCTGGCAGCATTAATTTGACTTTTGTCCCCATGATATTGCACTTTCCAGATTTTCATATAATACAAATAATTTAGTGTGTAGCTTTTAATTATGCTCTTCTTTGCTTTCTATACTATATTTGAGATGGAAATGAGATAGAATGTGATATCTTTATTTTATTCTATGCATGCAGCACAGTGGTTTGTTTATTCTTAAAGGGATGAGAGCAGGTAATAGAAACTTGTCAGATCTATCAGAGACCCTGAAGCAGAAGTTTTGAGAATATCCTTGTGGAGTTCAGGAATATCAAGAGAATTCTGAGTCCTGTTTTGCTCTTACATCTTATCCTTACCTGGAAGCTATACGCGAAGACATAACTAAAACTGAGGAGACCCCTGAGTTCCTAGTGATGGTCAGCTTGACTGACCAGCTTCCTACAATTCTCATGCCTCATGCCCAGTTACCACTATAAGTTCTTGAAAAAGCCCCAGACTAATAATAAGTTGACAGTGTAATTTTCCTGGGATTTGCCAGCAACCACAGAAATTCTGCCTTCTCTTTATAACTCACCCTCTGTAGTGTATGATTATCATTCTTTAAGTTTTGTGATGTAAACTAGTGCATCACTGGCTTGGAAAGGCTTTGATAGCCATTATATTAGCTCACAAGAAACTGAGAAAGACTCCACTTCTCCCAAAGACAACTAAACCAGGCTTTTTTTTTTTTTAAATGAAAATATAAACATATGAAATAATTTCAGTTTAGGATGATTAAGTATAGCAACAGAAATATTTTATTGCATATAAATATATTTTTGTTGCTTACCTTCAAATAATATTGAGGCAATTAGTTGTATGACATTATGGCAACTGTAACTGTTTGGTTACTAGTTGTGGTGTCTAGTCTCACCAGATTTATGTGAGAGATCCAGGTGCTCTATCATGATTAGATTCATCTTTTGTTGGAACCATTACTTCTGCTTCTACCTGCTAAGTGATATTAACCATCTTCCAAATATTTATTTGCTGTCCACAGATGTTCATTGCTGAAATATTTTCATGAGGTGTCTGCCAAAAGGAATCCTCCACATTTATGCCATTAATATGGTAGGAGAAAGAAGTTACATTAATGCTATCTATTTATAAGGACTGAATACATTATGTGATTTTTCTGTATTTAATAATCTAACCATGAAATAATTACACAGATTTTCTTTGTCTTTCCCCATCACCTTTTTGTTGTTTTCAAAAACAGAGTCCTTTTTGGTTTGTATTATCTCATTCTGCATAACAGTTTCTAGTTTATTTACTTGAAAATTGGATGCTCTTAGCTTTACTTATATTAGCGAGCTATAGCACCAAATCAATAAATGTGAGTGTATAACTGGAATAAACAGAAAAACCAGAAAAGTTCAAGGGGACACAGGTGGGAAGATCTAGGAAAGGCATAATAGGACACTGGTATAAAGAAGGAATGGAAAAGGGAGGTCTTTAGTTGGTGATGGGGAAGGAGGTCAATACAGAAGGAAACAGTGAGAAGGATACTTGAAAAAGTCATAGCAGAACTTTTATTTTATCTACTTAAAAATACATATAGTATATGTAAGTGCATGTCTATGCAAATACATTTAATTTAAATGTAGTTATACCATTCAGTAGTTACAGCCCCCTAGAACCATGGACTGGCTACAAATACTACAGTGACAGGAATGGCAATTTTGACTTTGAATTATTGGTCAGAGGATACCAAGAAACTACTAAATCAATAGGCTAAAACTATGTTTGAATTGTCAGTGAAAATGCTCAAAAAGGCATCTTGAATTGTTTTATTGTCAAATATGCTACAGAAAGTTCCATCCATTTGTTTGGTGCTTTCTAATTTGTTAAATTTCACAAAGGTCTTAGTCACAATGGTTCAGTCTTTCATTCCAAGTATGTTCTATGTCTTTTTCTCATGTCCATAATTTTAAGTGACAATATTTTACCCATGTCTCAGAAAATGCCTACATCATTATTTTTTCCTATTCGGTGATATAAATTATAATTCTGGGAAAGGGGAGTCTATTCTTTTTTTATTAATTCCTCTTGGAATCTATTTTAATTTGAAATCATGCACAATTCCTACTTTATTACACCCAAATTCATGCTGCTTGCTTTTTAAGAGTGATTTTTTCTCTATACTGAACTCATTAAATTAATATTTTCTAATTCTTAATGTGATTTTTACTATAAAAGCATTTCATAACATTTATAAAAATAGTAAGTTTATAAACCTAGAAGTATTCACTTTAAAATAATTTTCAGAATTCTTATAAACTATAAATATTATAAAGGAAAGAAAAGAACAGCATATATATACATATATACATATATTCCCAACATACTCTATGAATTTTTATGTTCACTGAAACATTCATTTCTTATTTCTAAACTTTTTTGTTGTATGAGATACTGACATGTTAAATTTTGTTTGTAAAATTTATGTTTATATATATACACACACATATATATACATATATATGTAGATATATTTTTCAATCAGAATTAAAAAACACTGATATGTAACTGTTTATATTTTCTGAACTTCCAGGGAAGACTGCAAGCTATGCTGATAGTGTTACTCCTGTCAAGGGCTTGGCATTTTAGCACATTATGGGATTAGGTGCAGGAAGAGTACTAGCAACACCCACTGACCTGTATGTTAGAAAGTGGATGATCAGAGGAAAACTTTAATAGGATTATGAAGTAGTTATTGATCACATGCACAATATTTTTGATAGAATTGAGACAGCTATTTGAGAAAGTAATGTTCAAACTGAAATTTAGAAGACAACAGAACATCCATATAATGAAAAGAAGGAAGAGATACCAGGAAGACAAAACAACAAATGCAAAGTGTCCCCTTTAAGAAAAAATAAAAAAATAATTTTCGATTGAGAAATATGATAAAATGACAGCACTATAACAAAGAAATCTGGGGACTGAGATAGAAGTGTTAAACTCTAAATGAGGCTGGGTTATTTAAGCCCAAATGAGAATGACATAGTTAAGTCACTAAGTCAGTGTGACTATCACAAGGACACTTTGAATTCAATACCAAATATATAATCATTCAGTGTGACTATCACAAGGACACTTTGAATTCAATACCAAATATATAATCATTCAACTCAAAAAAATTAGGTAAGTTTGATTTTATTGAAATTAAATTATTTTGTCCCAAAAGATAATGTTTAGAAATGTGAACACAGTATGAACCACAGATTTGCTATAAATACTTGGAAAAATAAAGGTTTATGATATCCAAGTTAAATGATATGCAATGATGGAAACAAATGTTATATCAATAATGTGATTACATAATGCATTTATTACAGTGTAAATGTCTAGAAAACTGATATTATCAAATTAGGGAAAATCAAGTAAGTGAACAAACCAACCAACCAACCAAACAACCAAACAAACAAACAAACATACAACCACGTAACTATACTATATTGAGTTTATCTCATCAGACACTCTTAAAGTGCCACATAGACACTCTTAAAGCTATAGAGAAGTCTTTATGCCTTTATTGCAAGCTGGTTGCTACACAAGGAATTTGTCCAAACCATGCACTTTTGAGCCTTACAGTCCATTGTCTTTTACACATAAAAAAGCTGCATCCTCATTGTCATACCTCAGTTAATGAGAGGCAAAACTAAAGAAGCCAAAAAACAAGGTTAGTATACTTAGTAACTTTCCAGACTATGGGCTAGGTCTTTGATAGACTAGGTCTTAGTTCTTGTTTTGGCAGGTATTGGCAATGATGTGCTAGGACTTAAGGCAAGAATGCTGCCTTTAACAGGGCATCAGTCATGCTAAGGTCTGAGGAGCTGTAACATCTATCATTAGTTCTACAGAAAATAGTTGAATCTTGGACTCACATTGAAGCAGGGAGTTGCAGCATACACTCAGCACTGTAACAGAATTCACTCTGTGTTTTACATTAATAAGTAGGCAGTTGAACAAGTAGGGTCCTATAGTGATGGCTAAAAGAATCAATGGCTCAGGAATGGCCATGAGTATTTTAAAAGAGACCAGGCAAGAGGGGCATCCAGGAGTCAGTGTGCTCTGGTGAGTCCAGCAGGCCCCTGCAGGAGCCTTCAGGTGTCTGCTTCAGGATCTGAACAGCCTGGGCCACAGCACCCTGTCTCCAGGCAGTGCAGGAGGTCAGCTGTGCATCAAAGGCCACCTGGGAAGAGGCAGCTTGCACTGGTGAGTCCAGCATTGACAAGACCAACTAACACCAGTGAGAACTAGATGGCAAAAGGCAAACACAGGAACGTCACTAATAGAAATCAAGGCAATATGGCAGCATCTGAACCCAATAAAGGTATCAGCATGTCCTGGATACCCCATCACACCAGTAAAACAAGATTTGGATTTAAAATCACTGGTCATGATGCTGGTATAGGAACACATGAAGGACATACTTAAAGAAATTCAGGAGAAAATGGATCAAAAGTTAGAAGCCCTTACAAGAGAAATACAAAAATCATTGAAAGAAATCCAGGAGAATACAAAAGCCAATAAAAAGGAAACAGAAAAATCACTTAAAGAAATACAGGAGAACTTTGGTCAACAGGCTGAGGTCATGAAAGAGGAAACACAAAAAGCTCTTAAAGAATTACAGGAAAGCACAAACAAGCAAATGAAGGAGCTAAGCAAAACCATCCAGGATCTAAAATCAGAAGTAGAAACAACTACGAAAACTCAAAGGGAGACAACTTTGGAAATAGAAAACCTGAGGAAGAAATCAGGGGACATAGATGCAAATATCAACAACAGAATACAAGAGATAGAAGAAAGAATCTCAGATGCTGAAGATACCATAGAAACCATGGACTTAACAGTTAAAGAAAATGCAAAATGCAAAAAGCTTGTAACCCAAAATATCCAGGAAATCCAGGACACAATGAGAAGATCAAACCTAAGGATTACAGGCATAGATGAGAGTGAAGATTTACAACTTAAAGGGCCAGCAAATATCTTCAATAAAATTATGGAAGAAAACTTCCCTAACCTAAAGAGAGAGATGCCCATGAATATACAAGAAGCCTACAGAACTCCAAATAGACTGGACCAGAACAGAAACACCTCCCGTCACATAATAATCAAACCCCCAAATGTACTAAACAATGAAAGAATATTAAAGGCAGTAAGGGAAAAAGGCCAAGTAACATATAAAGAAAGACCTATCAGAATCACAGCAGAGTTTTCTCCTGAGACTATGAAAGCTAGAAGATCCTGGGCAGATCTCATGCAGACTCTAAGAGAACACAAATGCCAGCCAAAACTACTATACCCAGCAAAACTCTCAATCACCATAGTTGGAGAAACTAAGATATTCCATGACAAAACCAAGTTTACCCAATATCTATATCCACAAACCCAGCCCTACAAAGGATAATAGGAGGAAAACACCAATACAAGGAGGGAAACTTCACCCTGGAAAAAGCAAGACACTAACCTTTTCTCATCAAACCCAAAAGAAGTTAGCCAATAAAATTTAAAAAATAACATCAAAAATGACAGGAAGTAACAATCACTATTCCTTAATATCTCTTAACATCAATGGACTCAATGCCCCAATAAAAAGACATAGACTAACCGACTGGATACGTAAACAGGACCCTACATTTTGCTGCTTACAGGAAACACACCTCAGGGTCAAAGACAAACACTACCTTAGAGTAAAAGGCTGGAAGACAATTTTACAAGCCAATGGTCTCAGGAAACCAACTGGAGTAGCCATTCTAATATCAGAAAAAATTGACTTTCAACCCAAAGTCATCAAAAGAGACTCTGAGGGACACTTCTTGCTGGTCAAAGGAAAAATACAACAAGAAGAACTCTCAATCCTGAACATCTATGCTCCAAATGCAAGGGCACCCTCATTCATAAAAGAAACTTTACTAAAGCTCAAAGCACACATTGCACCTAACACAATAATTGTGGGTGACTTCAACACTGCACTTTCCTCAATGGACTGATCAGGAAAACAGAAACTGAACAGGGACACAATGAAACTAATTGAAGCTTTTGACGAATTAGATTTAACAGACATATATAGAACATTCTATCCTAAAGCAAAAGAATATACCTTTTTCTCAGCACTTCATGGTACCTTCTCCAAAATCGACCATATAATTGGTCACAAGACAGACCTCAACAAATATAAGAAGATCGAACTAATCCCATGCCTCCTATCAGATCATTATGGAGTAAAAGTGGTCATCAGTAGCAACAAAAACTACAGAAAACACAAATGCACGTGGAAACTGAACAATATTCTACTCAATGATACCTTGGTCAAGGAAGAAATAAAGAAAGAAATTAAAGTCTTTTTAGAACTTAATGAAAATGAAGACACAACATACCCAAATCTATGGGACACAATGAAAGCAGTGCTAAGAGGAAAACTCATAGCCCTGAGTGTCTCCAAAAAGAAAATGGAGAGAGCATACACTAACAGCTTAATGACACACCTGAAAACCCTGGAACAAAAAGAAGCTATTTCACCCAGGAGGAGTAGAAGGCAGGAAATCATCAAACTCAGGGCTGAAATCAATCAAGTAGAAACAAAGATACAAAGAATCAACAAAACCAGGAGCTGGTTCTTTGAGAAAATCAACAAGAGAGATAAACCCTTAGCCAGACTAACCAAAGGGCACAGAGACAGTATCCAGATTAACAAACTTAGAAATGAAAAGGGAGATATAACAACAGAAACTGAGGAAATTCAAAAATTATTAGATCCTACTACAAAAGCCTATACTCAACACAACTGGAGAATCTGGTGGAAATGGACAGTTTCCTAGACAGATATCTGACACCAAAACTAAATCAGGATCAAATAGATCAACTAAACAGTCCCATAACACCAGAAGAAATAAAAAGGGTCATAGAAAGTCTCCCAACCAAAAAAAAGCAAGGGACCAGATGGCTTCAGTGCAGAATTCTATCAGACCTTCATAGAAGACCTAACACCAATACTCTTCAAACTTTTTCACAAAATAGAAACAGAAGGAACTCTACCCAACTCGTTCTATGAAGCCACAATTACACTGATACCAAAACCACACAAAGAAATAACAAAGAAAGAGAACTTCAGGCAAATTTCTCTTATGAATATTGATGCAAAGATACTTAATAAAATTCTTTCCAACCAAATCCAAGAACACATCAAAATGATCATCCACCATGATCAAGTAGGCTTCATCCCAGGGATGCAGGGATGGTTCAATATAAGGAAATCCATCAATGCTATCCACTACATAAACAAACTCAAAGAAAAAAAACATATGATCATCTCATTAGATGCAGAAAAAGCATTTGACAAAATTCAGCATCCTTTCATGCTAAAAGTCTTGGAAAGAACAAGAATTCAAGGCCCATACCTAAATATCGTTACAGCAATATAGAGCAAACCGGTAGCCAACATCAAATTAAATGGAGAGAAACTTGAAGCAATCCCACTAAAATCAGGGACTGTCCTCTCTCTCCATATCTTTTCAATATAGTACTTGAAGTTCTAGCTAGAGCAATTAGACAACATAAGGAGGTCAGGGGATACAAATTGGAAAGGAAGAAGTCAAATTATCACTATTTGCAGATGACATGATAGTCTACTTAAGTGACCCGAAAACCTCCACCAGAGAACTCCTACAGCTGATAAACAACTTCAGCAAAGTGGCTGGTTATAAAATCAACTCAAGCAAATCAGTTGCCTTCCTATTCTCAAAGGATAAGCAGGCTGAGAAAGAAGTTAGGGAAATGACACCCTTCACAATAGCCACAAACAATATAAAGTATCTTGGTGTGACTCTAACCAAACAAGTGAAAGATCTATATGACAAGAACTTCAGGTCTCTGAAGAAGGAAATCTAAGACCTCAGAAAATGGAAAAATCTGCCATGCTTGTCGATCGGCAGGATTAATATAGTTAAAATGGCCATCTTGCTAAAAAGCAATCTACAGATTCAATGCAATCCCCATCAAAATCCCAACTCAGTTCTTCACAGAGTTAGAAAAAGCAATTCTCAAATTCATGTGGAATAACAAAAATCCCAGGATAGCTAAAACTTTTCTCAACAACAAAAGAAATTCTGGGGAATCAGTATCCCTGACTTCAAGCAATACTACAGAGCAATAGTATTAAACACTTCGTGGTATTGGTACAGCGACAGACAAGTGGACCAATGGAATAGAACTGAAGATCCAGAAATGAACCCACACACCTATGGTCACTTGATCTTCGACAAAGGAGCCAAAAACATCCAGTGGAAAAAAGATAGCCTTTTCAACAAATGGTGCTGGTTCAATTGGAGGTCAGCATGCAGAAGAATGCAAATTGATCCATTCTTATCTCCATATACTTATCTTCACTCCAAGTGGATCAAAGACCTCCATGTAAAACCAGACACCCTGAAACTAATAGAAAAGAAACTGGGGAAGACCCTAGAGGACATGGGCACAGGGAAAAAGTTCCCGAACAGATCACTAATAGCTAATGTTCTAATATCAAGAATTGACAAAAGGGACCTCATAAAATTACAAAGTTTCTGTAAGGCAAAGGACACTGTTAAAAGGACAAAACGGCAACTTCAAATTGGGAAAGGATATTCACATCTGATAGAGGGCTAATATCCAATATATATAAGGAACTCAAGAAGTTAGACCCTAGGGAACCAAATAACCCAATAAAAAATGGGGCACAGATCTAAACAAAGAATTTTCACCTGAAGAAATTCGGATGGCCGAGAGGCACCTTAAGAGAAGAGGGCTTACAGGACTTTCGGGGAGTGGGGGGCTAGAAAAGGGAAAATCATTTGAAATGTAAATAAATTATATTGAATAAAAAATTAAAAAAAAAGAAAAAAAAGTGCTCTACATCATTAGTCATTAGGGAAATGCAAATCAAAACAACCCTGAGATTTCACCTTATACCAGTCAGAATGGCTAAGATCAAAAACTCAGGAGACAGCAGGTGTTGGCGAGGATATGGAGAAAGAGGAACACTCCTCCACTGCTGGTGGGGCTGTAAGATGGTAAAACCACTTTGGAAATCAGTCTGGCGGTTCCTCAGAGAACTGGACATGACACTTCCGGAGGACCCTGCTATACCTCTCCTGGGAATATACCCAAAGGATTCCCTGGCATGCAATAAAGACACATGCTCCATTATATTCATAGCAGCCTTATTTATAATAGCCAGAAGTTGGAAAGAATCCAGATGCCCCTCAAAGGAGGAATGGTTACAGAAAATGTGGTATATTAATACAATGGAATACTACTCAGCAATTAGAAACAATGAATTCGCAAAATTTTTAGGCAAATGGTTTGATCTGGAAAATATCATCCTAAGTGAGGTAACCCAGTCACAAAAGAATACACATGGAATGCAATCTCTGATAAGTGGATATTAATTAGCCCAGAAGCCCTGAATACCCAAGGCACAAATCGCATAACAAATGAAGTATGGAGAAGGTCCTGATCCTGGAAAGGATTGATCTAGCATTGGAGGGGAATATAAGGACAGAGAAAAAGGAGGGAGGTGATTGGAGAAGGGATGGAGAGAAGAAGGTTTATGGGACATATGGGGAAGGGGGGATCCGGGAAAGGGGAAATCATTTGGAATGTAAACAAAGAATATAGAAAATAAAAATAAAAAGAAAAGGGACCAGAAAAGCAAGGATTGATGCCAATTATAAGATTCCTTGTAACTTATTTATCTTTACTTAAGATTATTTCTGATAATGGCTAAACTTTCACTAATTTCTCCTGATTTGCTGCATAGAAGCAACAAGAGTTTTCCAGTGCCACAGAGACTTCATGTTTCATGAAGAGGAAGTCCAGCCCTCTGGGATTCTGAAGAACAACCTCAGTGAAGGAGTCTACCAAGACTTCCAGATAAGATATAGAATTATCCAATGGCTGAGGCCTATATGTACTTGAACACTGACTTCCTTAAAGTTATTGTACTTTGTAAACAAAAGTTCCAACTGCAGCAGTGACTGTGATGCCTGCTGAAGGATGATGTTGGCTAGCTGTGCACTGGAAAGCTTAGAATCTAGATTTAAGTGGGCCACACTCTCTTCTCCATTATAAATGAATACTTGTAGAACAAGGAAGCACATGAAGACCCAAAGGAGTGGGTCTTCAGTGCAAACAATTTATAACATGCACACTTAGTTAAGCCTGTACTGCAAGCAAGCCAGATAGTATCTAGAGCCTGGAAATATATTCTGGAGTTAACCTGTTGTACATGGTTACAGGAATCTGCATAGGGTGAACTATATAATATATTTTGATGGTTTTAAACAGGCATTCTTTCCTTGGAGGTATTCTATGGTAGGCTGAGATTGGTCCCATTTATAGTTATCTGGATTGAAAGTGGAGCTTATGACTTAATTATTTCAAATCCTAATATAATATAATTGTTATGGGTCTATCCTACAGGGACACAAGACAAAATAGGACATTCATAGTCATAGGTCTTGTGTCAGTCTTAACTCTAGTGGGTCAGAGGTTCTCGTTAAGACAAATCTATTATGGTCTTTTGGAACCTCTGTCACCTGGTATGTTGTTTAGATAGCTTTACACTAGGGATCTTCACTCTGATAAGGACCACAGGAATAAATCTTTTCTACATTGATTATAGGCTCCAAGTAATAGTTCTCTTTACCCATATAAAGTCACTAGATTGGAACTTGTTGGCAGGCTCAAACATAGGCAACTATCTGATGAATAGTCCTCTAAGCTTGTAGAATCTATAAAAATTTGAGACAGGAATGAATGGTTAATAATTTCTGTCTTATTAAAATCTTAGCTTACAAAGGAGAACAGGGGGCCTCTGAAACATAATTTCAAATGGGATGACACATTCTTACTATGGAGTTCACTTAGCTGTTAAAAGGGCAAAATATGGGAAGTTGACCCACTTTTTGTCAGTCTTAAAAGCATATTTAGCTAATATTTCCTTCTCGATCCTCTCCAATTGTCCTGATTTTCCAACTAACATTTGGGATCTGTGAAAGATTTGGGGAATTTTGACCATGAAGTCAAGGAAAATTTTTTTGCACTTGGGTACGGGGAAATCCAAAGCTAGGAATTACTTCTTGGAGGAGTTTCATGGTGACCACCGAAGCTGTTTCCATCTGGGTAGAAGTCTACCCACTCTGTAGAGAAATTTTAATCCAACAACATGTCTGATCAGGCAAAGGGATCCCATGCAGAACCCTTCTAGGTCTATATGATACAGCCAGAATTTAGGCACATTCTGTATTACAGTATGATCTGTCGAAAATACAGGCATTCCATTAGTACACATTTTAATCCTTAACAATGAAGGTAAGGTGAGTTTATAGAAACAAGTAGTCATGTTTGAAAGTGATTTTTAAAGGAGGGACAAAGTGACAAATCAGAGAGAAAATTTTCAGAGTGAGTCAGAGATAGGATATGCCCAACTCACATGAAAATAGTACAGGAAAGAGAGGCTACCAAAGGGCAGAGGGTGTGTGTGGCAGTTTTATTGGGGTAGATTTTCAGAGACATGTTGCAGAAAGAATAAGCTAGACACAGGTAAAGATAAAACAAGCAAGAGAATGAAAAGGATTGGAAGATTAGAACATATTGCCAAAGTTATTATGAAGCCATGCAGAATACTTCAGAGAGAAGCCAAACTGACTCACTCAGCTTGGAAGATTAGGTTGTAGGGAGGGTAGAAGCTTCCAGGCATAGGCCTATGGGTAGGTAGAACAGAGAAATATATTTTGGGCTCAGCCCAAGCCCTGTATTTGCACAGCTTGGGTACAGCTTCCATCTTGTTACTTCATGTGAGGTAATAAAAACAACATTTATATCATTCAGAAAAAGCATCTATTAAAATTAACAAATACTTATACCCAAGAACTGTGTATTTATCTTTGTAATCTACATCTTTTAATATTTTCCAGGGATGTATCCTCAGCTGTGGACTACTTTCAGGATTTTTCTTCCCTCTTAGGCATTTATTTGTATACAAGTGGTATATCTACACACAATATCTTTGACATTGCATTGGCAAAGACTGCTTTGGTGGGTAGAACATATGGCCTAGATTTCTTCTGTTTTTGACTTCCTTTCTGGATGAATTAAGAGTCACCTTTCTTGACAGAGGTCTCCCCAACTGACATGGTACATTGTTGGATATAACACTGGTTTCCCTACAGTACAATGTAAATTTATATTGACACTGTATAAGTGATAGTTTTGACTTTCCCCCAACCAAGTCCCTTGGTGTTTGCTGAGAGTTCAGCCTTATGTTAGGAAGTTCCTTTGCTGAGGAACTGAGTTCAATGTGTCCTGTCAAGGATGACAACTGTGGCCCTGATTTTATTCTGAACAAAACTGCTCCAATCAGTGGACTTCTTTTGTTTTCCACAGAAGTACACCTGTTGGGTCAGTTATGATAGATTAAACCACATCAGCTACCTCCATGCTATCATTGAGGGACTCTGTTGTGTTAACATCTGGCATTAGACTGGCTGAGTTTATGGCTGCACCTTTACATGAGTGAATATGGACTGGTCTAGAAGTGTTTGGCAATGGTTCATTAGGGAGGTAGGCATCGACTTCCCTGGGTTTTCCCTCAAGAAGGCCTCATCTGAGTGTTGTGTATTTAGGAGCAGTTCCTGTCCCAAAGGCAACTTGTCAGCTTCCTTCACTAGAATGTCTGTCAGCCACTGCCTATAGAGAAGCCAGCAGGTGGCAGGTAAATTAAAGTGGGTGGTTGTCTCTAGTTTACTAAGTTTCTCTCAATTCAGAATGACTAAGAAGAAGTGGGTCACAGCACCTTGTTCCAAGTCCACCATTAGAGTTGTTGTCTCAGAAAAGAGAGTAGTCTGTTCAGCTTACCCTTGGATCACTGTCGGTTGAGATATCCCTAATCCAAACCAACTCAGTAAGGGCTGAGTAGGCAACAACATCTGACTGCATCACAAGCACAATATTGCTTGCTTGCTGGTTTTACGGCACATCTTTCTACAGGAGTGAATCCCTGTTAAGCCTCCCATAGGCACTCCAGGAATTCAATATGTGACTCCTGAGGCTTTTGTAAAACCTCACTCACCTTAGACAGATTGGTAGGTTTTCTAACACCTGCCCTCAGTCCTCCTAAAATATCCTGGCAAACACTGTTCAGAGTTCCCATTCATTGTCATTGTTGGGGTCCCAGTCAGGTAGGCCAGAACATCAGCTGTATTTGTGCTACATTGTCCTCAAGTGATCCTCCTCCAAGCCAAAGGCTTGCTTCAAGCCAGATCCTGTCCCATTCCTTGGCCATGAAGAAAGTAACCAAGTGCTATTGGTCAATCAGCTGGAACCAGCTGGTAGATGTAAAAGGGAGTCTCCAGAAAACTGATGAAAGCCTGAAGAATGTTAGAGAATAATAAGCTCTGAGTTTTCTAAGTATACAGATCACTAGCTGAAAATGAGGAGCAGAGATAGAATCTTCAGGTGTTGGACCCATGAGGTTCACCTCTCTAAGAGGAGCGATGGGGACTGTCTCTGGTCTAGAGCAATTTCTACCAGAACCTTCATAGCCAGAGACATTTCATGCCTGTAGGGTAAAAGGGATTCGAGGTAAAAGAGAGCATATCTCTCAACCAGAGAACAGTCAGAGAAATTACTTTTCCCTCCAGGAGTACAGCTTAGCTAACAGTTTTCTCCTTTCCAGGCATGGCCAAAGGTACTCTGGGACACATAATTGTGAAGAGTCACTCTCTTCTGGTGTGGAGGAAGGAACAGGGGAGGTATCAGGTTTTTCTGCTCAAACCAGCCTAACCAAAATTATCCTGGTTCCCAGTAAGAGAACATAGGTAGGTCTTAAGCCATAAATGTTCACCTTGAATCAGAGAAAGCCACTGATCAATATAGGGACATTGGTGGGGAACATTTCAGATGGCTAAACTCTTTGGGGAATCCTCCTTCACTGAGTCCTCTAACTTCAAGGAAGACCCAATTGATTTCATAGAAGGTCTGGAGCTTCCTGAGCCCAAATCTTATGTTAAGTCCATCCTCATCCACAAAACACTCCTTAAAAATGTCCTCATTTTGTCAGGTATTAGATCATATGTGCTGGATTTTAATGTCAGAATAGGGTCTTTAACAGGGTATGTGTTGGGCTAAGTTCTAGGGGCCTCTTACAATATTCTCTCCTTTCTAGAGTGAGTGAAAAGTGGTGCAGAGAATCTGATTTACATTTAGTCAGCATCTAACAAAACTAAATCCACACCCAACATTTGCTTCAGGGGCTGTGGAAGATAAAGGTAAAGATCACTGACTCCAGGATTCTGGAATGAAAGAGCAGAATAGATGAGTGAATGGAAAAATTTTAACGCAGCAGAGTTATTGGATGTGGCATTTAAGTAGCAGATATGTCACCAAGTAAATCTCAACATAGTACATGCACTTCGAGGAGTTATGACATTTGAAAGGAGCTTCATGAATATTAACAAATATATCACTCAGGTGCAATGTGTGAGTCACATAAGAGGTTATGTTCCTATGGAGGTAATGGGTAGATCATAGATTGCTGTCCTTTATGTTCAATTTTGATATTGATCTCATATTACTCAAAAAGTAACACACATATTTATATAAAATATAAAGATCAAAGAGAAGAAGTTTTGCAACATAGACTGAAAAGTACCAAATGACTGAGAGAAAACTAAGATTATCATGTCCTAAGTCTTAAACAAAGAAAGTATATTCATGTAGTAGAGAGGGATTAACTGAATTGGATGCTGTCAATGGCCTAAGATTGATGACAACTCATGATTACCCACTAGATTAATTAATGTCAAGAATAATGTTTATGGTGTCCTAGAGACAGAAACTTGACTGACTTTAAAAGTAACAGGACTCCTCCTATGAGTATCTTGTTCCATACTTTGGACTTCCTTCTTCTTGAGCTTCATGTGGTCTGTGAATTGTATATTGCGTATTCTGAGCTTTTAGGCTAATAGCTCCAGCCACATATATAGCAGAGGATGACTTTGTCAGACATCAGTGGGAGGAGAGGCCCTTGGTCTTGTGAAGGCTCCATGTTCTGGTGTAGGGAAATTCCAGGGGAAATAGGAATGGTTGGGTGGGTGGGTGGGGGAACACCAACATAGAAGCAGTATGGGGGAGGGGATAGGGGTTTTCAGAGAGGAAACCAGGAGAGGGGGTAACATTTAAAATGTAAAGTATCCAATAAAAAATTTCAAAAAAAGTTGCTAGTGGGAGAAGGTTTTATTTTTTTTATTTAAAAGGCAAAAATGAACAGTTTTTTATAAAATTGTGCAATATTGAGATACTATTGATTTTAAGATAGGATATTCTGAAGTTAAGTAATTCATTTTTTAGAGAGGGAAGAATCATTATTTAATTCATAAACCTTTTGTAGTACCAGAGACAATGCTTTTCAATAGGTAAAACACCACCATCCTGGAGTGACATGTTCATAGGTATAATCAGAGTATCCAAATCCTCAAAAATGTGGATGATATTGTTATGCAGGAGACACAGTTGGTTCATTCCTTACAATAAGCTAAAAGACAGACTGTAAAGGCATGGGAGGAGGGAGAGTAGAGGGTGTCATACTGGGAGGATGTGAAAGGGTTGCCTGCAATGCTTGTTTTTATAGTAAAAAAGAAAACAGCAGTAAAGAAATGGGGATATTGAAGGACACTGATTTCATAGTGGCCTAGTAGTGAGTAATAATTGTTTTGTTACATGGAAAACTGAACTTCCAATGCTATATATAGGTTACTGGAAAACACTGAGGAACATTTCGCATTGAGGACATGAACATAAATGTATGTGATTTTTATGAATGACCTTGAACTGAAGGTTTGACTGATGTGGAAATCAGAAATTGGGGGAAAATGGTATGCCCTTAGATCCAGTCCACTTAACTTCAGGTTATGGATGTCTGGATTTGAGTTATAGAACTGATCCTAACTTCTAGCAATCATGAAACAAGAGATACAGTATAACATGAGGTAGAATAGAGCAATGAGGTATTTGACAGAGTAATGATCAGAAGGACTATCAAAAAAATGATGCTAAACTAAGTGATCATGACTCAGGAGCTAGAATCCTCAAAGCAGTATGTGTGGATTATGGCAATATGAAGGGGTCACTCGTTGACTGGTTATGCTCTATCCCATGAGGAGTAGAGGTTCCTCCTGTAACCTTCTCCTCCTGAATTTCTTATTGTCTCAAGCGTTTGTGTGGACTATTGCTAAGTGGATGCACTCCAGAGGGACTAGGGGCACTAAGACTGGAGGTGCAAGGCATGGGCAGAGTGGAAGAAACCCTAAGCTTGATAGGCCAGATAAAAGCACTATTGAATAGAGAGACCTTGCAACAGCATGAATCACGACCTGTCACTGTTTGCATATAGATTTTTTTTTAAAGGAAATAAAGACTTTCTCTTTGGCTGGCAGGCTTCCTTTAGTTCCATAAATCTTTCCCAAATGCTAAGAACCTGCTTGAATTTGGCAAGCCAGATGAGTAAAAAGGTCATCTTCTTGCCTAATGGCAGATTCTATAGTTTTTACCACACAATTCCCTTTATGGTCATAATTGTCCCTTGCAAAAATATAGTGTTATAGCAGACTCATAAAACTGCTGCCTGTGGAGTAAACAGGAAAGGGCACATTCTCATTTCCAAACAACTTTGTGTCAATTGAGTTTTAGCTTGCATTTAAAATGGAAAGCAGTGATTTTCCTAACAATGCGGGGCTGTGATAGACTGTCTCTTTGACCTTTCAGTGTGGAGATGAATCTGTTTGCTCCCATTTGGGAAGGCATTCTTTTGTAGACTGTAGATACAGATCTGACTCTCACATATTTACTGTTCCTAGGAAAGCAGAGGAAACAGCTTTCCTTCGAATCACCCAGCATCTAGGGCAGTGTTAAGTCCAAGGAAGGACTTAATGATGGATGTGTTTTGATGTAAACCCAGTTACTATTTTCAATCTGTAAAAAGAAAGAAAAAAGTAATCGGTGCATGCTAAAGTATGGATATGTCCAGTATCCTGAAAGAGAACATAAATTGATCTCTGAACTTTGAAGTTTTCAACTACATGGTATGTGTCAAAAGAAAGAAGAATTTTTAAAAGCCCCGTACAAGGGAAAATGACAGTGGAATATGGCACAGACACAGAAGTTAAAGCCATCCTTCTCTATGAGAAAAGAACATGGCTGCTTTCTCCATTCTGCTACTTATAATAAGAAATAGTGATTTTTGGGGAGGTGATAGGTTAACTAGACAAAGGAACCTCCGTTGAGCATAGTATATCTTACAGCTGCACAGGTGCAAGGCAGAGAGGTCATAGATCTGAGAAAATGCTGTTTAGCTTTTGAGTTTTAACTTCTGTGACCAGTGGCTGCCTGGGGTTTTCCATGTCTGTAGATGTTAGACTGTGAGCTACAAATCACAGCCTCCTTTCAAACTCTGCTCTTGAGCAAGTTATGCCACATTTATTCTCTCCTGTTTTATCTGTAAACAGGGAGAATCATGCCCACTACAAGGGGTATTTGTTGAATTAAGCATGTTTACATCTAAAAGTCCTATATCAGTGCCTGGCAGTATATAAGAACTCAAGTGTTAATTGAAAGAAACACTGGGATCAGTTAGGATCCACAATGGTTTCCTTGGAGGGCTTGAACACAGCAATGTGCTTTCTCACAGTGTTGGAGAACATCAGCATGAGTTAAGGGGCTGGCTAAGGTAAAGTATTCTGAGGGATGAAAGGAATTTGTTTCACTTCTTTCTCCTTGACTTGTCCTTCCCTGCATTTTTGCATCTTCTTATCATTTTGTTGTACAAGATGCCTCAGAATCCTTCATGACAGCGGTCAAGTTACATTATAGCTCGTCCCAGTGGCCTCATTTTTATTTCATGCATATGCAAAAATCCTAGGTCCACATAGTCACATTTTGAGGGATTGAACATAGAAATTCAGGATGTAAATTTTGTGAAGATGCACACAGGCCATTACAAGAATCCTACACTGGGATACCAGTCAGATCACTGATTGCATCTTTCTAAGATTTCTTTCCCTACCTAATCGCACTTGTGGGTATTTTTCTTGCAACCAAAAATTGTTTATAAAAATACTATATTTTAAGGTTGCTGTTGAGAAATATATATTTTTAAAGTGATTAATATATGGCATTTACAAAGCCTGACATTTTGCTATTAATAAAAATCCATTAAACAAACACCAATATTCCTGGATGGGTCAAGAATTGAAATAGGTTGGTCTTATTTCAATTAGGCTAGTGTTTAGAGTGTGGATAGAGATATATTTTCAGGTTTCATTAAGCTTTTCTATAGTTCCTGTTTTCGTCCTGGTTATAAAATAATTTTAACAGACTGTTCAGTGGTTATTAAAGTCTTGTGTAGACCAGAGAAATTTGTTCAGCATATCGAAACCTGTTTATCTTTCAAGCTCTGTGAACCGTGCTGCGTACCTTTTACAAAGCAATAATATTGCCCTGACATGGAATCCCATTAGCAAGCCCATCTGCAATTGAACAAAGGTACAAAAAATTGAAGAAGCTTTGCAGTTTGTTTAATGTCAGCTTTGAAAACAAGAATTATGTTTTGGTTTTGAAATTCTTTTATTTATGTGTCAGAAATGGGGTCTAGGTCATCCCTCACTGGCTCCCATAGAGAGGAACTCAGAGCATCTTTTGTCTGTGTCTGTAAGAAAGACTCATTTTATAAAGACTAACACAGATAAATGTCTTTTTATCTTCTTGTCTTAAAAACTCAAATCTGTATCTTTAAGGAAAGTTCTTTAATGATAGTGACAAGAAAGTAACACTATCACATCCATACCATTTCCTTCTTTGCCTCCTATGGCTGCTTTTTGAGAGAGAGAGAGAGAGAGAGAGAGAGAGAGAGAGAGAGAGAGAGAGAGAGAGAGAGAGAGAGAGAGATATTCAAATTTAATGTACAACTCAGGAGCTAAGAAACCCAGTATCAAGGAAACAGCAGGTCTACATCCATTCTGAAGCTCTAGTGAGATTTCTTCCCTTCCCTTTTTTTAGTTCATGGCAGCACAAATTAAAGTCGACCCTTCTCCCAATTCACTTCTTCATAATGTTCAAAGTAATTAGAGTTCAGATGCATTCTAAACTTAAGATGATCTTATCCTAAATTGTCTAGTATTACATCTACACATATTCTATTTCCAATGAAAATAACATTCAGAGAAAACCTGGATTTGGATATCAATATACTTTTGGTGTTTGCGCATACAGAGCACAGTTCAAATCCTGTCTATACTACGCACTGTGGTTCAGATAAAATTAATCCACATTTTAGAAGCCCCAACACCTCACTCTAGCCAGGATAACTAAAACTATATCAATCAATTTTTCTATCTTTAATATCAGTGTATGCTGAGAAAGGGGTAAAATTTTCAATTGTAATAACCAGGTTTTTTTCCCCCTAGAATTTGGAGACTTTTCTATTCTACTATGGTATTTTAGGGTTTGTATGTTTTGTTTACATTTTTGCTTACAAAAAATATTGTTTGAATCATTATGCTCAACCTTATTTAGGAAGCCATTTTTGCTTTAAAAAAAAATCATTAGTTTATTAGATCCTCAGAACCTGGATGGAGTTCAGGCAGTTGTGAGTCTCCTGATATGGACGCTGGTGGTCAAACTCAGGTTGTCTGCAAGAGGAGTGTGAACTTTTAACTGCTGAGTCATCTCTCCAACCTTATTTCTTCTGACTTTTAAAATCTTTTTATTAATGTTTCTGAGAGAAAGATGTCTGTTTAAAATGAAAACAGAAAGTAGCATAAATGCCCTGTAAATCCTGTGAATAATAATTCCTTATCCACACTAATGGAAATGCTTTCAGTATCATTTTGCTTTAAACCCCGAGCATTTGTGATTTACTTACAGTGCTTACCTCTTTATGCTTTTCTACTATAGACACAGTTCTTTCATGTTGTTTTCTTTTGCTATGTGAAAGCTCAAAAACTTAAAGCCATTATCCATCTTATATTTTAGACACTAACCATCGCCCAGTGACCCATGTACTAATAGGTAATTATATACGTGGGCTTTGGTCCACAGAATGATACTTAAGAGAAAGATGTGAGGCTTAGTGGCAGTATTAGAGTCACTAGACATGGCTGTGGTGACAAGTCTTGTTTTCTTTATTGAAAAATATGAGGTGAATATTTTGTTCTTCAGGCTTTCCTGCCCTGATGTTCTGTTTCATTATAGGCCCAAAGCACTGCAGCCACCTAAGCATACATGGAAATCTCTGCAGCTGTCAGCAGGAATAAACCATTATTCTTCATAATTTGATGATCTTGGAATTTTGTTATGGTTATGGGATGCTAAATAACAAGGCTTGTATGCAATTGATCTTTTCAACCTTTCATGCTTTCCAGTAGATTGCTTATTCCACTGAAAACTCAATAAGTGGTTTTTAATTAATTAGGGATGGTAAAAGTAAAAAAAAAAAGAACAAAATAAAACACTATTCTTCTATGAAACTGATATTTAAATGTCTCATATTTAGCATTCTGTGTTAGATACCATAAATTGCGCCTTTCAAAATTTTCATTTATTGCCCCCAAGTTTAGTATAAAAATTGTTTTGTTAGATTAATATCTTCCTTATTTTTATCTCTCTTATTAAATCTCTGGCAATTGTAGTCCTTCTGATGAAATGAATAAAGGAAGGAAGGAAGGAAGAAAGAAAGAAAGAATAAGGGTATAGTAGGTTACAGTGACTGTGACTTGGCATGGCCCATAATAATGAAACTTAAGCTTTGAGGAAATAATTTAAAGTACTTGGCTAGGATTCAACATGCATTAAAGATGTCAGTATGTGAAGCAGGACATTTTGATCGTATAGTTTTAAAAATGTATTTACATTAAAATGGCTTCTGCATAATATATATGACAATGACAAGAAGCAAAGCACAAAACTAATACATGACTCTCCTCTGAGAGTTAGTAGCTTGTGTCTCTTCGTCTTCTTTCTGCTCTTGTCTGCGCTGATCAGATGGTAAATGTTATTTCAAGTTTGAGATAGATCTCTACTGTCTCCATCTCTGGAAAAAATAGTTAAGAGAATAAATAAAAGCTATAATTTAAATATCTGAGAAATAATACCAAAAGTCATGAATGAAATGAATTTATCTGGAGGCAGGAAATGATCTCAAAATGGCTAATGGCCCTGGCATTACTGTGTTAAATATCAGCAGCTCATAAAATGCATGGGGTCTTCTATCAAATCTAAAAGTGGATTGTTATTCCCATAACATTTATGTCAGTACTGTACCAGTATATCTTGCAGAGAGGTCACTGTTGTAGGTCACAAACTTCGTAACTGTGATATAGTTTTCTTTTCCTTTCTAGTAGCCTAAAAGTACCTTTCAGCATCATGAATACCAGTCAGTTGTGACGAAGCTTCTAGTTGGGCATTGCTTTAATTAATCCATATGTAATCCATACATAATTAAATGGTATCTTCAGCAACAGAACCATAAGATCAGGTTATGGAGCAAAAATCAGTAGTCTTGTAGGTAGCCTATGGTTTTTGAGGAGATCTATGAAAGCCCTTTGACCAACTACATCACTGGTTGTCACTCCTGTCACTAGAGATTATACTTGGTGACATAAGATATCAAGTTGGGGAGTTGCCTGTTCTATTATATGGTAACTCTATTTAATTTACTTTCCTAAGCATATAAATTTTAGGAAGCATCTATAGTAATAGGTTTCCTTACAACTTCTCAAAATACTTTTAGTGTTAGTTGTTTCTTTCCATATTCCTTTCCTATCCTCCTCGCAATATAAACCTATCCTAGGTTTTATCTTTTTATTGCACTTATATCACTTATGTGACCCAAAACCTGAGATTGAGTATGTCATAGACATAGGGTAAAAGTTATTACTTCTGCAAAGAGAGAAATGACTGTGATGACATAGTACTGTACCCATAGATCAGAGCATCACTATACCATGTAAAAGATATGTCCTTTTGTAGTAGATGGTAATTATCAAAGAGATCATAGTGCTCACAGTGTTCATGGAATAAGAGACTTTGAAATATTTATCCCTAAATGGAATTCCTTTTTCAAATACCACCTCTCATAGCTCAGGCTCAGGGATCTATGCAGAATAAGAGTCAGAAAGTTTCTGAGAGTAAAAGTTTATGAAGGACTCCAAGGAATAGCATCTTTCAGCCTTGATTGAATCAAGAAACATATGAACTCAAGAGCCTGCGAGAGCATAGATAAGACCTATACAAATTAAGGTCAGATGAGAAAAGGAAGTAGACACACAGTTCTACCTTTAACCAAGAAGCTAGTAGCAATGGAATCTTTCTGAGAAAAGGAAAATCAGCTTTATTCAATGAAGAATTACTGAGTTTATCAACCTTACTCCAGGAGATTCCTCATAGCCAGGAGTTGTTGGCCAACACAAAAAACACTATGACTTTTGTGCATATTTTATTTTGTTTTTATTTGTTTTTTTATTTTATTTGTTTTTTTATTTTTAAAAAATATTTTTGTTGAGGAAGAAAGAGAAAGAGAGAAGAAATCATAAATTGGGTAAGAGAGTAGTGTAGAGAATTTGGGAGTTGTATAGAGAAAAGAATATTGTCAAAAATATTGAATACAATTTTTGAAATTAAAAGGAAAAGAGAGAAAAAGAAAAAAAAAAGAAAATTAGCAACTATTCTTCAGAGTCGGGTTTGACCAGTTAGATTGGTAAATACAATTGATTGAGACGTTCGGAGTTTCTTGTATGATGTGCTGTTCATACTCAACTAGCTCCTCAAGGCACTTCAGTAGAGAGCAGTGTGCTTTTCCTAGGTTACTGATTTGCTTTTTTCTAGCTATAACAAAAGAGATGAGTAGTTTAAAGACCTCAATTCACTGAGCTACAGGTATGTGTTTATTCTTACTAATAAGTCTCACTGAAACTGAACTCCCTGATTCTGACTTACTCCCTATCTTCCATTACTACCATGTCCATTTTTCATTATTATGAAAGTCCCTGACAATGTAAAATTGAATGTAGGCATGCCATTATTGAAAGAAATACAAGAATGGAATTGAGACCTTTCTGTGTGCTTTGATGCTAAGATATATGATCATGTTATGACATAATTCTCTGCTCTATTTTCTCCCTAATCCCCTTTTTATAATAAATATTTTACACGAAATCATATTGGTACAAAACAGGGAACTTATCAAAATAATTGTTCTGTATACACAAGTAGGAAAAAATGCCATCTCTGGGGCAAGTATTTAGTCTGATTATTTCCATTTGGAAATGATTTTTTTTTCATACCAGAGATCCAAAAATGAAAGGCAGGGAACACAAGGTACATGATAATCTGCAGAGATTAAGCAGATGCTTAGCGTACTTGATTAAAATGTGCTTCCAAGGAGAGTATGGTGCAGCTGATGTGGCTTATATACCACTTCAAACATCCTCACCTGTCACAACATCATTTCTTCACACCAAAAGACATTGGATACCCTCTTCTAGACTTCTAGACATGTCCTTCTTCAAAACTAGACTTTGGTCCTTTCCCTTCCATCTCTAATGGCTGGAAGCTGCATCATTTGTCACTTTCTGCAGTCCCTCTTTATAATCACTTATGAACAAATTGGTTGTGACTCTCTTCTCTCCCTCTTCACCACCATGGGCATTGCCATGTATGCAGGTCAAACCGTTCTTGTTGCACTTCCCCAGCTGAGGTCTGCTTTCTCCTCACGAGTGAGCCTTTTTTTTAAATCTTCTGGTGAATTTGTTGCTCTGGAATTTTCCCAAGATGTACTAAATATTGACATAAATTGCCCCCAGTGGTTTCTCTGTTGCCTCATGTTCTTTGCATATATCATTTTGTTAAAGTTATCATCTTGTTTAAAGTTACTTTTTGGCTCATTATATCATTTCACAAAGCATCATAAAACTGCTTCTCTATTACATGTGTGCACACTACATAACTGACTAATTTCTTACTTCTGAAGCATCACATCAATCGCAAGGTCACTTTGGGGATCTTTTTTTCTTTTAAATGAAATGGCAATGTGCCAATGTTTTGGTGCAGTGTCCAATTCTAATGAAAGATTAAACATTTTAGCCAGCAGTTCCAGTGTCCTCTGGCTGTTTGAAAACATTTGGTTGGATGCCATCTGTTCTTGGTGATTTATTTATGTCTTGTTTGTCAATTTGTTCTAAAGTACTCTCTCTAACTATTGATCAGTTCCGCTAACCTGTGCACTATGTAAGAGAAGACAGCAATGATTAGCCAGGAGATATGTGCCGAGCAAAGTGCTGGCCACTGTGGCAAAGACAGGACATCTTAAAAGGATACTTATTCTTTAGAAGTTTGTTGAAAGGTGGTACATTAGCTATTTGTCTTGCAGCTGCAAAGAAAAAAAATTACAAACCTGATTTGGGAAGGAAGAGATTTTAGTTCATAGTCTGAGAGTGTAGTCTGTAATGTCAGAGACAGCATAGTTTCAGGAGGCTAATAGAGCAGTCACGTTGACTGTCCAGTGAGTGAGCAGAGCCAGGAATGTTTATGCTCAGTTCTCAGTTGACTCTTTTTATTCAGTCCCTGCCTCCCTGCCCATGGAATGATGCTGCCAACATTTTAGAGCATGCCTCCTCATCTCTATTTACCTAAAATAAAAAATAAAACATCCTTCATGGACACATGCAATCATTTGACTATAAGGAGAACCTAGAACGTCTCAAGATGACATGAATTAGGAAGCATCACATTTGGAGCAAAAACAAAAGTAAATTTCTGGGTTTCATCAAGTTCAGAGGACTCCAACAGATATAAAAGTGCGTTACACTGCCTTAGTCACTGCCTTACCTGCTTCTTGTGCTGCCTTCTCTCCTCCTCTGCCAGCTCTTCCATGCTGTTGAGGACTCTAGACCTCTCTCTATCTTTCATATGCTCCAAAAAGCCTTCTAGATTATTTTTCCATTCCATTTTTATTTTATTTTAGTTTCTGGAAATGTAAAAGAGAAGTGGGACTTACTACAGAACCAAGTGAAGTGCTGTCAGGGTGTAAGAGTTGGAAGTGGCCAATAAAACATTGTGCCACTTGCATTTATGGAGATTTCCTATTTTTTTTTTTTTAACAAAACTAGAAACAACAGTTTCCATTAGGAGTGTCTTCCTGCTCAGGCAATTGATAGGGTCATTTGGGTTAACTACCGAGTGACTCAGAGAGAGGAATTGCTACTTGTCTTTTTTTATAAGTTAAATTCTTATATAAAGCAATGTAGTGAGGAAATGATACTGGTGGAAAGTTCATGTTCTGTGCAGGTCCTCTGGCTCTAGCATCCTCTTAGGCATGTTCTTCTCAAAAGCCTTTCCATGTCAGCACCTGACCATGGCACTAAAGTCGGTGCTCCTGAGATTTTTACCATGATTGATCATTCTGATTGTTTTTGCTGTCTGTATATATCCTGCTTGAAACCATCACTCCATGTGTGAGGAAATGGGCAGAGTTTTAGTCTTCCTAATGCTCTGTCCTTTGAGCCATGAAGTATCATTCTTGCTGATCTTCCTTTTTTAAAATGATGTCTTATTTGCTGCCCTGAGCAGAGCATCAGTTTCAGAACAAAGGGAGGCAGAATGGACTTCACAGTTTTCTTTCCTCCTCCTACATTTTGACTCTTCCCAACATAAATTATCCTTTTCCTTCTTTCCTACAACCAAACATTAAAGTTCTCATTCATGTGAAAAATTTTGTACTGATCCTTGTCCTATATAGTCTTCATTCAGTATTGAATGAATACAGAATATCTCACTTATTCTTCTCAAACTCCCTACAAAGGGATCACTATTATCCATGTCTTCAAGGAGTCCATACATAATCCAGTAACCTGAGCTCAAGGGCATGTACCTAGTAAGATTTCATTCTTAGAATTGCTAGCAGCTTGCTTTCTGAGTGGGAAATTCTAGTATTTCCACTGTTTTGATTTTTAATCTATTTGTCATAAAAAATAAAAGTAATATTTTGGTTACAGTGAAAGCAACAGGATGAATTGAAGACATGATAAAAGCATACGTTAAATTGCAGTGCTTGATTGGTCCCTCCCTCAGAATAATTTGTTTAAATCCTGAAGCTCTCTCAGCCAAATTTGAAATCAATAAAAAATCCGGCCACTGCTCAAATCAGGCATCATCTGCTTCAAAACTTGTCATGTCTCCTTCTGATTGGCAAGTGAGTCACAGCCAAGTGCTTATTAGACCGTTAGGCTCCCTTCCAGTGCAGTCTTCAATTATCTTTGTGATTGTACAGCAAAGAACATTTGCTTGATGAAGTAGGGCTGATTTGCTTATTGTGTGTCTCTGCATTCTCATTAATCTCGGCCATTCTGCAATTTGTATTGGTTTTCTAGTTATTAGTGTGAATTCATGAGAGCATGTTTTATTATTAGTGCTGCCTCTTTGACGTACTTAACCCTTTGGAGTATGCAGAAAATGTGACTAATTTCCTTTCTGTGCAGGCTGAATGTGGATGGCTGCAAACAGGACAGAGACTGGTATTCTACCTGGTGGCTTTCAAGAATCAGTAGGGATACGTTATCACTATTGTCAAACAGTTGCTTTTTTCTTCTTCCTAAGACTTATGCAGATTAAAGTCATTTTCTTTTTCTTTGACTTTTTTCTTTGTGACAGATCATCACACTGTAGAACAAGCTTTGTCCTGATGCTTACTGTAAATTCTTGTCCCTAAGTGCTGAGATTTTAGTCCAGTATCCTAAAAACTTTTTTTTGTAACATTGTGATCTATCAATTAGTTATTTTTGACCCTTTTTGGTAATATATTTTTAATAATATTAGATTCAATGTCAGTTTTCCTCAAAAACTTTCATTGGAAATTCTCCTGAATCTCCCTACAAAGATACAAAGAACTTTCCATTGGATGGTGCCTATGAAATTTCTAAATTATATTTATGGTCCTTGAAAAAATATCATTTTAGAAAACTGAAAATAATGAAGGTATGGTAGTGTCGATCTGGAGGAAAACCTGCTTTTTCAATCACTGGATATCCCTAAGCATTTTCAAACAATGCAGTTCTATTAGGGGACCCTATGCCTTTAAGTATAAAATTAAGAGAAAAAAGAAATATTAAGAAAGTGGAATGTTTTCTAATCAGCTGCTTGTCTGAGATGTGTACTTTTATATAGATCAGTATGGTTCCTGCTTCAAGGTTTACGGTATTGAAGTTTGGTGCAGGATTGTCAGAGTCACAGAACATGAGGCCTATGACCTGACAGATTCAAATGTTGGCTTCCTGGTAATACACATTGGGGATGAAATTGAAAGTTTCCACTACAGGGTGCGCTTTTAGAAGGCAACTAAAGGAGAAAAATGAAGTGATACATGGAAGAAATGTGATAATAATAAAATTACCTTTTCTTTACTTACATGGATACTGTCTTACTGAAACTTCGAGCCTCTATCTTTCTAGGTCATGGAAGGGAGCAAGGGTTTTTTTGTTGTTGTTGTTTTGTTTCTTTTTTTTGTTTTTTTTTTTTTGTTTTGTTTTTGGCTTTTCCATTTTTTTCCTCTTTTTTTCATTTTTTTTATTTACATTGCAAATGATTTCCCCTTTTCTGTTTTTTTAAATGTGTTTATATCTGATGTATTTTATTAACCTTGTAATCTTGTGTTTTCATTTGCTGTTGACTAGTTTAGACTCTGTCAAATGCCAAAAGATGTGACCACCTCCCTGTTCCTGATCAACACATATAATTCATACTGTGTTAAGTTCCCAGGGGAGGCAATAGTGTTTTATAGATGCAATTATTTATTATTTAATTATTCACTACTCATAATGTGAACCCTGAGTAAAATAATAATTTTCTTCCTATAGCTAAGTGTTATTATCTATTCAATATTATGAATTTCTACCAGATACAAAATAATCATAACTCATTTTCAATTCCTATTAGTTACTAATAATTTGAATTCCGATTAGTTCCATAAATATTAGTTGTTAAATGAAAATAGTTGATTTGGATTCATTAAATGAAACATAATTATTAAATTTAACTTCATGTGGAATTGAATTTTTATAAATTGCATAACATCTTTGAAATTAAATATATTTACATGTGTGCTTTACATTTTTGTGTTTTCTATACTAATTATTTCATAATTGTTCTTTCCAAAGTGTTCTAGACTTTCAATTCAGTATCTCCAAAATATATCAAAATATACTGACTCTTCTTATAGTGACCACGAAACTTTCAATTCCTTTCTCAAATTCTTTTCAAATTCTATTCCAAGCACATCCCTAACTATTTGATTTATATTTGAGAAGATTTGCAATGTTTTTTCCAATATTTTTCTTTTAAATACCAAAATGCATTCATATATTTGTCCCAAGTAGTGAATAAGGGATTCTGTGACATGAGTAATCTGTTATAAACGTAAAGAGTGAGTTTATTTGTATGTGGATCTTTCTTTATTAGTTTTAATTATATGTCACAGTTTGAATCCCCCATACTGATATCTTTTTCTTGTCACATTAACATTCTAAACATTGTTTGTTCCTTATTTTCCTTCTGAATTTAAGACAAACCTTTAGAAATTTTATCAACAAGTCTCCTCTTAGTAAAATTTTATCTCTGCTTAAATCTAACAAAAAATGTCTTCTCTATATGTTTGTAAGTATGTGTGTTAGAATGTGTGCACATGTGTGGATGCAAGTTTACATGTGTCTTTGTATAAGTATAAATGTGTACTTATGTCTCTGGGTATATGTATATGTCTGTGCTGAGCAGTATCTTTACACATGTTTTCTGATCACCAAAACTTATTCATACATAATGGCCTGTTGTTATCTTCTATTAATGTGCTCATTGAAGATTTTTTCTTCTTAATGATCTTTAAAAAAATTATAATCTTACAGTGTTCAGACAGCAATAAATATTCCTCTTCTTTCTTTATTCATATTTTCATTTTGTTGACCATACATTTTCACACATAAATTTTAAATGGTAAAGTTTACTAATATTTTATCATTTTAAACTAATAGTTTAGTTAATAAGGTAAAATTAATATTTAGTAAGCTTTTAGGAGGTGATGAAGACTAAAAGAGCATGTACTTATGAGTAAGATTCATCATATACTTTTATATCTTATAAAAGTATATAGAAAGCTATGTAGGCCCTACCCTAGTAGACTTTTATGGAGACTTTTAGTTTTTCCTCACATTTCTCTTCTTATTTCAAAATATATAGTTTCCTTTGTTCTTAAAATATTACTTATTGAATATCTCCTTTATAACATGGTACTTATAACCAAGATTATGTAATTATGTGCTTCAAATATTAAGAGAGTAGATTCCCATGTGTTTTAGTCTCTTTGCATTAATCAATAGATAAATGGTTTCTGAAGTGTCAGTCTCTGTAGAATGACAGGCAAGTCTCTGATTCCTAAGTGGTGTCCTGATATGAATTCCAAAGGAAATGAGTACTGAGAAATGTCACATTTAAGATTTCATTTTAGGATGGAATTTGACAATTTAGCAAAAGTTCAAACCATTAAATCAGATTTGCTTAGGAAGCACACATATGTATACACTAACATATGCTATTAAAAAAAAAAACCAAACCTTAAAAGAAATCCAGTTCAGGCTGATACAGTTTGATTATGAAATGATCCCCAACAGGCTCATGTGCTGAATGTTTGGGCTTTAGAGAGAGACACGATTTTTGAAGGTTCTGGAGGTAGGGCCGTGAAAGATGTTGCTTTCCCAACATGGGGTATATGCCCCCATCTCTATGACATTTAGTTTGTTTTACTTTGCCACTTGCCAAAACTTAGATTCTAAGACTGAAACATCAGAAACATTGAACCAACATACAGTTTTTCTTCTTCTCAGAGGTGTTTGTCACAAATTCAACTGAGTACAGACTCCAACAAAACACAATAGAAAATAGAACAACAACAAAAAAAAGACACAAGATTTGGAGATGTGTTAATATGACTTTACCTTGATGGTGGAACTAAGATTCTGAGTGCTTCCCCAATCCAAATTCATCAGGTTTTGCATACTAAATATGTGCAGTTTCTCAAATAAAAATTCACCTTAATAAAACAGCTAAAAGCAAACCAATTGATCTATTGTGTCTCCACTCTCTTTCACCATTGACCTTGTGATTTGTACACAATTACATTAGCCTTTGAGAAAGCTTGATTGATTTTCCTTTTTTGCTTGTAATACTCATTTGTCTTTTCCTCTTTATGCCACTAGCAACTTTATTACTCTGTTTCCAGAACAAATAAGAGTTGCCACACAGTAGTAGGAAGAATGATGGGCCACAAAAATAATGCTTATACCTTCAATATGGAGTTTGGAGACGTTGAAATGTTACCACAGGAGGCAACCATCATGGACAAAGCTTGTGTTGGACCATTGGATAATCATAGTATCATGACATGGAAAAGCAGAACTGTCAGAAGAGAGTCAGTGTGTGAGACAGGCCGGAGATGAGCATATGGATGAAGGAAGGCAAGTTGGGTCAAGAATTTAGTGACCTCTAGAAATTAGGGGTTGTGCTCATGTGATAATTACCAAAGGAATGGGGCTTTGAGGGTGACAAGCACAAGAACCTGAACTTTCTTAGGAAAGTAAATGAGGGAACAAAGAAATAAATTTGTCCCAAGTTCCACAATGAAATGCAGTTACATCAAACTTTTGCTGTATCATGGAGGACTATCATGGCCTTTTTTGGTGTACAGCATTTGTTCTCAACCTTCCTAATATGGTAACTCCTTAATTCAATTTATTATGTTATTGTAACCCCTAAACATAAAATTATTTCACTGCTACTTCACAACTGTAATTTTGCTGCTTTTATGAATCATAATGTAAATATCTGATATGCAAGATACCTGATATGTAACACCTGGGTGAGGGTTATTCAACCCCAAAGGACCTTTGAGAAACACTGGCTAATTGAATCATACAGACATTTATTTGTATTGTTTAATTTGCATGTATTTGAACTAAATACCGTCTAAGTCCTCTAATAGATCAGTAAGTATAGTGTTCACTCATCAGGAAGTTATTAGAAACATTATTTATATATCTAGCAATAATAATAACTTCAATAATATATATAATATATGAAATAATGTTCATTCATATTTATTGATTAATTTCTACATACAGAAGAAAAATTTTCTTAACATATAAATGATTATTTCAGAACTTTGCATACTTAAGTGCTAATGGCATTAATATAATACCTTTTATTTGTATACATAAAAGGTATTTATAAAGCAGACAGAAGGAACTGGAAAAAGAGAGAGGGCAGGTCACTTTCTTAAGAACCCATAGTATGCCTGACTTAGGCAATGGGATGAGTAAATATGCTTATTCATTTTGTTTTAGTTACATTATTATTACTGTTGTGACAAATGCTATTGTTTTTATTATTATGCTATACCTGCTTGATTATAGTTTATGTATTTTTAATATCAATAAACAGCACAGAGATAACAGATCACTAGTGGAAAATCATAAGTGGAATATTGACTTGGGACAAAGATTCCCCCAGACCCTACTTTGGTTTGATCTAGTGGCCACTTCAGCTAATAGAGCACTTAGCGATTCAGGGCAGAAGCAGGAGACTGACTTATAAGTAAGGACAATTACTATTCACTCAGTGAATTTAAGCAGCTTACTGTACATTCTCTGATTGCACAGTTAATCCTCCTAAATAATGTATACTAGCTGGCTTTTTTAAAATCATGAATTAGATCAGATAAAAATGTCCAAAGAATAGAAATATGAAATAGATTATTCCAATCTGAAGCTTTATCTCATCATAGCGTCTTAAAGGGATTTATTTCCATAAAGGATAGAAAAATGAAGTGTCTGGATTTCTCCCCTTGTATCCAGAGGGTCTGTATGTTTTGTTCATCTGAGTAGCTGCTTTCATAACACATCCTCTCTGGTTTTCACAGTATTTAGCCATGGGACTTGTGGCTGATAAAGCAGACATGTGTGAGAAGTGAGACACTGAGAAGCAGTGACCAGCTGTTCATTATTATGATAGCACTGAAATGAATAAATCCGGCTTCCTGTGGGAGACAAAATGATCCATCCTCCAGAGAAGGGGCTGTGTGGAGCGGAGACATTCAGAGTGCTCTGGGTGTGATGACAAGGACAGCCCTGAAACTCGCAAATGGATTCTCAGATAAGACTCCTACCCCTGACTAAGTAAATGCTGTACCCAGTTGGCCTCCAGCTCCCTGCAGATAGCTCTTGCTTTTCACTTATTCCAAGGGCAGCAATCACAGCATCCTCCTGGGGTCTGAACAAGATGAATAATAGGGAGCCATTGGTGGTTGTAAGATAGGTTGCAGGGCAGAGACAGGGAGAGTGGAGAATATTACAATTGAATTAGACTTCTGGTGAGCCTGGGCCAAAGAAAGGAGCTTCCCTTACTCCTACTTTTTTCTCATTCTAGTTCTGGCTTGCCTTCTCAATTATCAAACCATATTCTGTGACTAGCACTCAGCGCAACTATGGACTACATTTACAGTGCACACTTATCTTTAGTCATTATGACTCCATAAAATGTCTAAATCAGAGATTTCAACATCTTCCTGATTCGTGTCTTTTACCAACTTCTGCCAGTCAAGAGCCACTGGAATGTTTATTTTTAAATTATGTGTATAAGTGTTTGGGAAGGTAAGTGGTGTGTGTGTGTGTGTGTGTGTGTGTGTGTGTGTGTGTATGCATGCAAGTACTCCTCGTGAAGGTCAGAGGTATTGAATTCTCATTTAGTTAGACGTATAGGAGTTTTCAAGCTTCCTGACATGGATGCTTTGAACCAAACTTATGTCCTCTGGAAGCAAAATATAATTTTAATCAGTCAGGAATCTCTCTTCAGCCTTTCCCAGGATCTTTCTCATGAGCAGATCTGTTTCTGTCCTTTTATCCCCCGTCAGTCTTGCCTAAACCAAATCAGAATGAACATTAAGAACACAGCCCAGATAGGAAAGTGCTTGCCACATAAGCATGTATATCTGAGTTGAAACACCCAGAACCCACATAAAACCAAAGGAAGAGGTGTGTGAGCATAACTCTACTGCTTTATCTTGAGATGAGAAACAGAGAGCAGAATCCACACAGGTTCAAGGGCCACTTAGCTCAGGACATGCAACAGTAACAAAAGACCCTTTGTCAAACAAAGGGAAAGGCCATGATGGACACTCAGGATTGTCCTCTGACCTCCGTAGGAACACTGTGGCATAGGTTTGCCTATACTTCTGCATATGAACATTAACACACATATACACACATTCACACACAGGGAGAGAGAGAGAGAGAATAAAACTCATGTTTGAGGGTGTAGTGCAATAGGTAGGGTACACGCGTGAAGCCATGGGTGACACACTTCTTCCAATGTGAGCACACCTATTCCATCAAGGCCACACCTCCTAGTAGTGCCACTCCCTTTGGATCAAGAATTCACACACAAGAGTCTATGGAGGCTATACCTGTTCAAACCACTGCAATGGTGCAGACCTTCAATACAACCACTCAGTAGACAGAGACAGGCAAATCTCTGTGAGTGTGAGATCATTCTGATGTACATAGTGAGTTCTAGGTCAGCCAGAATCTTGTCTCAAAAAAGAAAAGAAGAAGAAGAAGGAAGAGAGAGAGAGAGAGAGAGAGAGAGAGAGAGAGAGAGAGAGAGAGAGAGAGAGAGAGAGAATAAAAGAACTCATGTTTGAGGTAGGGTACATGCATGAAGCCATGGGTAGCTCATGCATGAGCCAGGACCTCAGAAAATAGGTAAGATGGTCCACATCTATACTGTTATACTGTCAGCACAGGAGAGCGAAAGACTGGAGAATCAGAAGTGAAAGCTCACCTTAGTTATACAGTTTGATAGAGGTCACACTGAGATACAGGACACTATACTATATCAACAAGAGCAACAGCAACAACTAAAACAAGAATAACAAGAACAAATATATATATATATATATATATATATATATATATATATATCAAGAACAAAAATATATATAATATTAAAAAATACCCTTGAAAGCAAACACTTACCCGCCTTCTCTTATCACTTTCTACAGAATCATCAGATTCACTTATTCTGTTGCAAATATCCTATATTCAACTTTTTCTCTGCAATATATTCAGCCACCAAAACAGCAAGTTCCTCCTCTCCATTGTTCCCTGTTTGCATCTCCTTGATAGCAGTGGGCCTTCTGCACCTGAGACATTCTCACTATCATGTGTGCACTTTTACCTCACAATCCTGTCTTCTGTTTTTCATTCATATTTCTTTTATTGAAACAGGGTTGTTGAAACAATTTGCTCTTAGGTATATGTGTGTTTAAATTTGATAAAATGTTTGATTCATTTTTCTTTTTTTATTAGATATTTTCTTTTTTTATTTTCTATATTCTTTGTTTACATTCCGAATGATTTCCACTTTCCCGGTTCCACCCTCCCCATAAGTCCCATAAGCCCTCTTCCCTCCATGACCATTCCCCTATAAACCCACTCGCATTTCTCTGTCCTGCTAATCCCCTACAATGCTGCATTATGCCTTTCCAGGACCAGGGCCCCCTCCTTCCTTCTTCTTGGGAATCATTTGATATGTTAATTGTGTCTTAAGTATTCAGAGCTACTGGGCTAATATCCACTTATCAGTGACTGCATTCCATGTGTATTCTTTTGTGATTGGGATACCTTACTTAGGATGACATTTTCCAGTTCCAAACATTTGCCTAAGAATTTCTTTTTTTTTCAATTTTATATGAATACCATTTTTTATTCGATATATTTTTATTTACATTTCAAATGATTTTTTCTTTTCTGGACACCTACTCCCCAAAAGTCCCATAAGCCCTCTTCCCACCCCCTGCTCTCCTATCCACCCCTTCCCACTTCCCTGTTCTGGTTTGCCCTGTACTGCTACACTGAGTCTTTCCAGAACCAGGGGCCACTCCTCCTTTCTTCTTGTACCTCATTTGATGTGTGGATTATGTTTTGAGTATTCCAATTTTCTAGGCTAATTAGTGAGTGCATACCATGATTAATCTTTTGAGACTGGGTTATCTCACTTAGTATGATGTTCTCCAGCTCCATCCATTTGTCTAAGAATTTCATGAATTCATTGTTTCTAGTGGCTAAATAGTATTCCATTGTGTATATATACCATATTTTTGCATCCATACTTCCCTTGATGGATATCTGGGTTCTTTCCAGGTTCTGGCTATTATAAATGGGGCTGCTATGAACATAGTGGTGCATGTATTCTTATTACCTGCTGGGGAATCCTCTGGGTATAGGCCCAGGAGTGGTATAGCAGGATCCTCCAGAAGTGAGGTGCCCAGTTTTCTGAGGAGCCAACAGACTGCTTTCCAAAGTGTTTGTACCAATTTGCAACCCCACCAGCAGTGGAGGAGTGTTCCTCTTTCTCCACATCCTCGCCAACACCTGCTGTCTCCTGAATTTTCAAACAGCCATTCTGACTGGTGTAAGGTGAAATCTCAGGGTTGTTTTGATTTGCATTTCCCTAATGACTAATGAAGTTGAGCATTTTTTAAGATGCTTCTCAGCCATCCGAATTGCTTCAGGTGAAAATTCTTTGTTTAGCTCTTTACCCCATATTTTAATAAGGTTATTTGGCTTTCTGGGGGTCTAACTTCTTGAGTTCTTTGTATATATTGGCTATTAGCGCTCTCTCTGATGTAGGGTTGGTGAAGATCTTTTCCCAATTTGTTGGTTGCCGATTTGTCCTTTTGATGGTGTCCTTTGCCTTACAGAAACTTTGTAATTTTATGAGGTCCCATTTGTCAATTCTTGATCTTAGAGCATACCCTATTGGTGTTCTGTTCATGAACTTTCCCCCTGTACTGATGTCCTCAAGGGTCTTCCCCAATTTCTTTTCTATTAACTTCAGAGTGTCTGGCTTTTCAGGGAGGTCCTTGATCTATTTGGAGTTGAGCTTAGTACAAGGAGATAAGAATGGATCAATTCGCATTCTTCTCCATGGTGACCTCCAGTTGAACCAGCACCATTTGTTGAAAAGGCTATCTTTTTTCCACTAGATGTTTTCAGCTCCTTTGTTGAAGATCAAGTGGCCATAGGTATGTGGGTTCATTTCTGGATCTTCAATCCTATTCCATTGATCTGCCTGCCTGCCTCTGTACCAATACCATGCAGTTTTTAACACTATTGCTCTGTAGTATTGCTTGAGGTCAGGGATACTGATTCCCCCAGAAGTTCTTTTACTGTTGAGAATAGTTTTACCTACCCCAGGTTTTTTGTTATTCCAGATGAATTTGAGAATTGCTCTTTCTAACTTTCATGCTAAAAGTCTTGGAAAGAACAGGAATTCAAGACCCATACCTAAACATAGTAAAAGCAATATACAGCAAATCAGTAGCCAACATCAAACAAAATGGAGAGAATCTTGAAGCAATCTCACTAAAATCAGGGACTAGACAAGGCTGCCCCCTATCTCCATATCTTTTTAACATAGTATTTGAAGTTCTAGTTAGAGCAATCAGACAACATAAGGAGGTCAAAGGGATACAAATTGGAAAGGAAGAAGTCAAACTATCACTATTTGCAGATGATATGATAGTATACTCAAGTGACCCAAAAAACTCCACCAGAGAACTCCTACTGCTGATAAACAACTTCAGCAGAGTGGCTGGTTATAAAATCAACTCAAGCAAATGAGTAGCCTTCCTATACTCAAAGGATAAGCAGGCTGAGAAAGAAATTAGGGAAATGACCCCCTTCACAATAGCCACAAACAACATAAAGTATCTTGGTGTGACTCTAATCAAACAAGTGAATGATCTGTATGAGAAGAACTTCAGATCTCTGAAGAAGGAAATCTAAGAAGACCTCAGAAAATGGCAAAATCTTCCATGCTCTTGGATTGGCAAGATTAATATATCAAAAATGGCCATCTTACCAAAATCAATCAACAGATTCAATGCAATCCCCATCAAAATCCCAACTCAGTTCTTCACAGAGTTAGAACACCACCTTTTAAATTAGAAAACATTACAAAGTCTGTCAATATATCTGCATTTCTCATCAAGACAGGTAGTGTGCCGTGGGAGCTGAATTAGTTTTCTCATTGCTGTGATAAAGTTCTCAAGGAAAACAAGTTAAATAAGATGAGGTTAATTTTGACACTGTGCGTGATTTCATCACTGTGGGGAAGGCATGGTGGCAGGAGCTGGAGGCAGGTAATGTACTGGTTCCCAGTCAGGGAGCTAACAATGTGTGTTCTCATCTTGCTTTCTCCTTTTTTTCCAGTTTATTCAGTTTAGTACCACTGCCAATATAATGGCATTGGCTCTATTTATGATGACTATATCTCCTATTAACATTATCTAGAAAAATCTCTCACAGATATATAGACATGCCACAGTGAATCAAAATCCCTTCAAGCCAACCATAAAGATTACTCATGAGAGTAACAGAAAGGCAATTATTTGGGATTTTGATTATTATATGATGGGAGGTATTTCTGTTCTGGTCCAGTCTGTTTGGAGTTCTGTAGGCTTCTTGTATGTTCATGGGCTTCTCTTTCTTTAGGTTAGGGAAGTTTTCTTCTATAATTTTATTGAAGATATTTGCTGGCCCTTTAAGTTGTAAATCTTCACTCTCATCTATACCTATAATCCTTGGGTTTGGTCTTCTCATTGTGTCCGGGATTTCCTGGATGTTTTGGGTTACAAGCATTTTGCATTTTCTTTGATTGTTGTGTCAGTGCTTTCTATGGTATCTTCCACATCTGAGATTCTTTCTTCTATTTCTTGTATTCTGTTGCTGATATTTGCTTCTATGATCCCTGATTTCTTCCCCAGGTTTTCTATCTCCAAAGTTGTCTCCCTTTGTGATTTCTTAGTTGTTTCTACTTCCGTTTTTAGATCCTGGATGGCTTTGCTCAATTCCTTCACTTGTTTGTTTGTGTTTTCCTATAATTCTTTAACAGGTTTTTGTGTTTCCTCTTTCATGACTTCTGCCTGTTGACCCAAGTTCTCCTGTATTTCTTTAAGTGATTTTGCATTTCCTCCTTATTGGCTTCTATCTGTTCACCCATATTCTCCTGAAATTCTTTAAATGATTTTTGTGTTTCCCTTGTAAGGGCTTCTACCTTTTGATTCATTTTCTCCTGTATTTCTTTAAGAGCTTTATTTATGTCCTTCTTGTGCACCTCTAACAGCATCATGACCAATGATTTTAAATCCAAATCTTGTTTTTCTGGTGTGTTGGGGTATCCAGCACTTGCTGTTGTCAGAGAACTGGGTTCAGATACTGCCATATTGCCTTGATTTCTGTTAGTAACGTTCCTACATTTGCCTTTTGCCATCTGGCTATCTCTGGGGTTAGTTGGTCACGTTGTTACTGTCTGGTACTTGAACCTCCTGTAAGCCTGTAATGCTATTTCTTCTCCTCTGGATGACTGGGTTTCCCTGTCACAGATTACTGATGGGCTGCTCTACTCTTGGGTGCCATTAGATCCCTGATGTGCATTGCCCCAAGCAATGTTATATTGGGGGAGGTTGGGGTGTGGGGGATGGGGGGAGGAGGTTGTCTCTGTGAATCTGGTGCTGCCTGTCCTGTCTGTCTGGGAGCAAAGATGGCAGCGGGAAGCCCCTCCAAGTACAGATTACTGTGCAGGGCAAATGACTCCTGACAGCATTGGCACACAGATGACCTGCAGAGCTGCCCAGATCTTGGGCACATGTAGAAGCCTGGCAGTCTGTGTCCCAAGTGATGTTAAACCCTGGATATCTCTGCGTACCTGGTGCTGCCTGTCCTGTCTGTCTGGGAGCCAAGATGGTGGCTGGGAGATATTTTTTTTATTTACATTTCAAATCCTATCCCCTTTCCTGGTTTTCCCTAAGAACCACCCTATCCTATTCCCTCTCCCTGTGCTTACCAACCCACCCACTCCCACTTCCCTGTCCTGGTATTCCTCTATACTGTGGCCTCAAGCCTTTTCGGGGACAAGGAACTCTCTTTTCTTTGATGTCCAACAAGGCCATCCTCTGCTACATATGCAGCTGGAGCCATGGGTCCCTCCATGTGTACTCTTTGGTTGCTAGTTTAGTCCCTGGGAGCTCTGGGGGTACTGGTTGGTTCATATTGTTTTCCTCCTATGGAGCTGAAGGCTCCTTCAGCTCCTTGGGTCCTTTCTCTAGCTCCTCCATTGGGGACCTTATGCTCAGTCCAATGGTTGGCTGAGAGCACCCACTTCTGTATTTGTCAGGTTCTGGCAGAGCCTCTCAGGGGACAGCTATATCAGGCTCCTGTCAGCAAGCACTTGATGGCATGGACATTAGTGTCTGGGTTTGGTGACAGTACATTGGATGGATCCCAAACAATTGTGTCTTGACCAGACACTCAGAAGACTCCAAGGTTCTCAACTCTATGATGGTCTGGAGCACCATGGACTGCACTCCTCTCACATATGCATCTCCCTACTGGATCACATAACCACAGTGAATAGCACCAGCCTATTTGTTTCTCTGGGACATTAGCTCCCTGGGTTATTGTCACCTCATTCTAATGGGATGTCTCACAGTCATTGTCCGGAGGGTGTGAAGCAATTTTACTTCATTAGCAAATTTAAATCCACAAGCAAAAAGTGCCAAATTATGCTTTATTAATCCTGTTATCTCAATACTAGACATATTAATAGAAATGGCAAATTGTCCTTTCCTGCAGTAATGATTCTAATCACCTCATGATGACAAAAGCAGTTACTTCAAATCTTTCTGATCAGGAAGGAAGTGTCATCACATCACATCTTTAGTATTTTTATGAACCAAATATTAGATATCTTTGCTTTAATAAGAAGAATGATGTTTTTACCTACATATACATACATGTACATGCCTGTTTCTGGTTTTAGTGTGAGCCTTATACCTCCTATTATGATTCCTTCCAAAACCACTTTGAAGTAGATAGTACTGTTTCCCATTATCTCTATTTCCCTACGCATGAATGGATTTAGCATGTCTACTACTTAGCCTTTACCGACAGCCATCAGCAGGAGTAGAGGGGTTCACTATGCTGGGTATTGAGTTTGTGGAGTTTATTGTCACTTCCCAAGTGGTTTTAGAAAGCTGGGCTCAAATACTTACATTTTAAATCTCATAAGGGCCAGATCCATATTTGTCTTTTTCACCACTGTTTTCCACTAAACTAGACAGTGTAGATATTTAATGATTCTTTGTCAAATGAATGAATGAATGAATGAATGAATGAACCTATACTTTGGATTCTGCTCATTAGCTTTAAAGCTGTTCAGCTGTTGAATCTTGTCTCTGCTATTTATTTGTTGAGTGTTGTTGCTCATCTCAGGTATATCATCCAACGTCCCATCAGTTGGCTTAATCACAAAGAAAATAATTACTTCTTGGGGTTTGTTGTTGGAAATAAATAAGACATTGTAACACGTTCTTACCATAGTACATCTAGCATGAACTTGATGTTAGGTAAATATTACCAGTTATCTTCCTGCTTTAAGAAAGAAGTTTTAATTCATATCCATTTAGGTCAGTGAGTGATTCAATAATTTCTGTTTTTTTCTGAAATCATCATTCCATATATATAATTCAGGCTGCTTGATTTATATGCACCCTGTTAGCTGTTTCTAAGTGGTTTCCAGATTTTGCATGCCCCTGGAGTTTATCTCATTCTGCTATGTAGGTTGCAAATAAATTTTGAAAATTGTACCAATATAACTCAACAGTGTTTTATTCTAGAGGATTTAGTTGTGAGTTTTACTTAAAGGATGACAGCAGTGAAATGTTTAGTAAATCCATACCTGATTGGAGAGGGGATATTAGAAGTTAAGCTCCTGATTTTTTATATATCTGGGCATTAAGTTCCCTTTGTATTTTGCCTGGTATGATAATCCACATGGAAAGCATCACAGAATTTGGAGTTTATAAAGCCCTCTCTAAATAATTCTTTTAACCATGTGATTACTGAAATGTGTTATTTTAGTTTGTAGTGCACAGTTGAACTATGTAAGGATAAAAACATTAGCTTCAGTATTAAACAGTATTGTAGGCATGACTACTTTAAGGAGGTTAATAAAGTATCTTATTTAAATTATTTGTGTTGTGATATTATTTTAATTCATTTTGTTTCTTTCCTTCAAACATTTTTTATAAACTTTTAAGTCATGTTGGAAAGTACATCCTTGACTATTTTTGCTATGAAAGTTACTGTTTATCTGAGGATTCCTTGCCTTAATGAAACTGCATGTGAGTTTTTGGAGGCATGGGGAAGCTGTATCAGCTGTTTCAGTCGAGAATTTAGATTCAGATCCAATAATGGGGCTGATTTGTTACCTAAGTTGCTTCTTCAACTGATATTCACCTCATTTCCTTGTTAGTCTATATTATATATCTGCCTAACTACCTGCTTGTGAAAGTACAATCACAGACATACACACATGCACACACACACACACACACACACACACACACACACGCACGCACGCACTTACATGCACACACATATACACACACAAGAATACACGAATGTACACACGAATGGAGCAGAAGCACCACAAATAAGAATCTTTACGTTTTTGTGAAGTGTTTTATTTTGCTCCTGTATGCTATTGATAGTTTTATGTTTGGCAATAGTATCACTTTGCATTCATGTGCAGTTCTCTCATGCTATCTTTTTTTAACCTTATAACTCAGTGAGAAATGGATGGTGGCACAGTGAATAGCATTAGTTGTTGAGGGAAAGATGAAAAGCAATCATGGAATTGTATCTTCATATTCATTAGGATCTATGTGGTTTTCTTTATTTTTCAAGTTGAAACTAATTCTTGCAAACATTGAGTAATGTGTATGCAAATATGCATATGTGTTTACATACATACATATGCATACTTACATGATATAGTCATTCATATACATATATACTACTGTGGTTCTAGGATTAGGAATAACAAATTCAAGGTCACAGAGAAAGGTGAAAAGCAATACTAAAACAGGACTCCCAGCAATCAGGTTTTTCCATTGGTGAGAAGCATTTTTTGTTTCCCACAAAGGTCATTTCAGGAAAAAAAAATGGATGTATTGATGTGCCACAAAGTTTCCAATTAAAATGAAACTGGCTTTATTGAGTCCCAAGAAGAAATATATTATTTCATCTTAGATTACTTTGTCTGTGGTAGTGAAGTGCCAGTGAGAAATATTAGCACTTCTCTTTTTCCACTGAAATGTTAATATCTGGGCATATTTGAGAAGGAGCCACCCAGCGGCAGCTTTCCAATCTCTTATCCCTTATATTTGCAGAGCTGTTGAAGGCTCACAGAGTACTTTCAGAAACATTATCTAATGATGTTATTGAAACAATCCCAAGACAAGATATTATTAATGACCCATACTCAACAAGGTTATTCTAAAGATAGAGAAGAAGAGGGACTTACTTAAGGTCACAGAGCCAGTTGTGTGAGAAGCAGAGCACAGCCTTCCCCAGGTGTGGAGCATTTGTCTCTAGATACTGTATTAGCTGTTTTGAGTAGATGGAGCACTGCTACCTCAACCCACCTCTTTCTCCCCTCGAAACTGAGTATTTCTTTCCCACTCCCTCACTGTCTATTCACTTGGGATTTTTAAGTTGTTTACATGAAACTGAGTTGAGAATAGCATGACCTGAACCATTCCAACAGGAGCATTACCGTGCAACTGTGAAGACTTTGTGTCCTAAATTCTCTGCTTTGTGTGGAAGAAGGCTACAATGAGAACTACACTGGAAAACATTGAAGTAAACTCTGGTGGTCTTCAAATTGGCCCCGGGACACTGTTGAGTGAATCATTTCAATAATCCTACTTTTGGTTAATGCAAAGGATGATGACCCAAAGATTTTAGGAAAACCTAGAAAGTAGAGTTCTCATAAGACAAATATAGTAAGGATTTTGGAACTGTCCATTAAGTATGTGTGCAGTCATCTTTCATTTCCATCTCTATCTTTCTCACTTTACTTGGGTGTATTTCTCCTTGAGTGTTCTTAACTTACTATTAAGGAAAATGCTAAAACATGTTTCTTTGATCTTACTGTCCACAGTAGGCCAGTGAAATGAGGTTTTACTTTCTACTCTGTCTTTCTGGAGCATTTTCCAAGCATCTTTCGAGAGGGGAAGGCAAATGGAGGTTTGTGTTACTTGTCAGAGCTGGGAAGTCCAAGAAGTAGGCCCTGCACCTGAGGTCCGGCTTTCTGGTGATTTAACTGTTTCCTGCACACATTGTTACACTGTAGGTCTTTTAATACTCATCAGTCATTTCTTATTTGTAACAGTCACATGACGTGTGAATTAATTTTGAACATGTTTTAAAGGTGTATGTGTGTGTGGTGTGTTTGTGTGTGTGTGTGTATTCATTTGACTGTACAGTTTTTTACTCCTTTATTTATATTTCACAGCTTATCTGTCATAAGTGACCTCATTTTCAAATAACTTGGTAGACTGCTAGGCTATCTGCAGTTGTGATATCAATTATACCATTTTGCAGGGAGACAGAATTCTTCTGGGAGCCTATGTTGGCCACAGAATAGTTGATATTCTTGAGGAAACATAGACTTGCCTTCTTGACTTTCTACTTTCTAACCTAATGGAAATAACAACTGAGTGGCTTTTTGTATAGACACATTGCTGGATGAGTGATGAATTCCACATTTAGTGGATCAGGTTATTCTTTTCATTATTTTAAGAATGCTGCTGAATATGAAATTAGATCCTCAAAGTCTGGTGCTGTTTCAGAGGATGGATTTAGTCTGTGGTAGTAAGGTCACCTTAGATTTGGGCATATGTAGTTTTCTTTTGTCTTTTATTTTCTTGATTATGCAAATAAAATATTTCTGAACACTTTAACTTAAAAAGTACAAGCAGAAGATATGCCAGTACATTAATTTAATTCTCGCTTCACAATGTGCTGTTTGGGAGTTCATCTTCTCCTACAGTTTCACCATTCTAGCAACTGTGTAAACAAAGCTTTTTCCCACTGTGATTTTGTAACATCCAAATCAAAATGCTAAAATCCAGACTTTCCCAGTGAGATAATTAGTATGATTAATGAGAAAAGCTTATGTTTTCCTTCTAACTGTATAGTAACTTAGCAAGTTGCCTTTAGAAAAATGCTTCAGCCAAGTTTTAATTTCTACAAATGCTATAAGCATTTACTTACTTGCCCAGCACAATCCTAGTTACCTTTGCAATGCTCAGAGACGACCCTATAGTAGTTACCACTCATTTCTTGCTCTTTCATCTTTTGGTTTACTTCAGCAGTCTTCTATGCTTCAATTCCCCTCTGAAGCAACTTTTGATTCCCCAGCAGAATTATTTAATTTTCTCATCATTATAAAATACTAATTGCTCTTTTATGGCATGCATGTTATTGTTACTGACACTAACTGGTTACAAACAAGCGACAAATAGAGATATATAGACATGACACCTTCTGTATCCACGTGTGTGTGTGTGTGTGTGTGTGTACACATGTGTGTGTGTGTGTAATGTATATGTGGTACATGAGCAAAAGTGCAAATGTGCTTCTGTGAATATATGCAGAAAATACAGCAGGGCATCAGACATCTTCTATTTCTTTCTGACATGTAACATTAAGGATAGAGTCTTTAAACTAGAAGCTAGTCCTTTGGCTAGGTTGAATGGCAGGCAGGCCTTAGAATCTACATGTCTCTGAAAATTTTGGGGTTATAGGTAAGTCAAATATTTACAAATAACTACCAAGTTATTTGAAAATGAGGTATAAAAGGATTATATGGATTGAAGTCATGTCCTCATGCTGCAGAGAGAACACTGTAGCCTGTAGAACCATAAAATTCTTAGCCCAATGTCCATTCATTTTAACTTTCCTTCAAAGTACAAGACAAACAAGAAGTGCGCACATCAAACATAAACTTACTGAAAACCCTTCAGAATGAAAATATCTGCATAACCACTATCCAGAGAAAGGAAGATCATGGTGAGTTCCTATGTGGTCCCATTGTTCTGCTCAGGGAAAGCTCTTCAGATCTTATCACCACAGATGAGGTTTTGTAAGTCTGTGTTCTTTTGCCCAATATTACATTGTCAGTGCATACCCCAATTGTTTAATGTGTGTGTGTGTGTGTGTATGTGTGTGTGTGTTGGTACACTGTGCCATAGTTCACATGGATAGGTAAAACCATAAGCTGGAGGAACTGATTCTCTCCTTCTGTCATGTGTGTCCAGAGAATGGAACTTGTATTTTCCAGCTGGACAAAAAGGGCTTCCAGTTGCTGAGCCATCTCATGACCTGTTAGCATTGTTTATTTAACTTCCCATTTTAGGAGTATATTGCAATTTATTTACTCATTTGAATGTTGAGAATTTGATTTTACTTGCTTGCTCTGTTAACTAGTTTGAGGCTTTGAGAAAAATTGCCGCTCTGCAGATTTAAATACAGGTTTTTGGGAATTTACATATACCTTCTATTCACTCAGTTGTTCTTATCTTGGAATACAGCATTGTCAACAAGAAATTAAAATTTGGTTTGAAATTTCTAGTATATTATGATGTCTATAAATATCCATTTTTCAAAACAAATAAAGGATACTTCTGAAATTACTCAATTTGACAATACCTAGAGTGGAATTTTTGTATCCATCTTATTTGCCAGTAATAATAATAATTGCAATAGTATATGCTAATAATTTAGTTCATATGTGTCTGAGCCCCCCCCTTTTTACTTGTGCTGAGTGCCTGTGCTATCAGTGTTCTGTTCAGAAATTTCTTTCCTGTGTGAGTCAGTTCAATTTCTGTTCTATCAAATTCAATGAGTCAGGCCTTATGTTGAGGTCCTTGATCCAAATGAAATTGACTTCTATATATGGCGATATATATGGATATTTTATATTCTACTTACAGCCATCAAAATAGAACAGTACCTTTTGTTGAAGATACTGTCTTTTTGTTCCCTTGTATATTTTTGCTGTGTGTGTGTATGTATGTATATATGTATGAAAAATCATGTTTCCATAGATGAGTGGATGACTGGCTAGGTTTTCAATATAATTTTATTAATGGCATGTCTATTTTATGCCAATGCCATACTGGTTTTATGACAATAACTCTACAGTATAGCTTGAAATTTGGAGAAACAATACCTCTAGCAGAGCAGTTCTTTTATTATTCAGAATTGGTTTAGCTATCCTGCTGTTTTGTTTGTTTTACACACACACACACACTCTCTCTCTCTCTCTCTCTCTCTCTTTCTTAGGTGAAGCTGAAATTTTTCTTTTTAGTTGAAATTTTTTGTGGGGATGTGTTGACTCTGTAGATTATTCTCAGTAAAATGGCCATTTTCATAGTTAATCATAGTGAGTCAGAAGCATTATAGAACTTTCCCCTTTCTCATATCTTTTTTAATTCCTTTCTTCAATGTCTTTTTAAAGTTTTTATTATACAAGCATTTCACTTATCTGGTTCGAGTAAACTTTCTCTCTCTCTCTCTCTCTCTCTCTCTCTCTCTCTCTCTCTCTCTCTCTCTCTGTGTGTGTGTGTGTGTGTGTGTGTGTGTGTGCATATCTGCTGCAGAAGTTTCCTGGTGGAGCTTTGGAGTTTTTAGGATCACTTTGTATACAATTATATCTTCTACAAATAACAATATGTTGACTTCTTCCTTTGCTATTTGGACTCCTTTGATGTCCTTCTGCTGCCTTATTCCTCTAGTGAAGACATAAAATACTATATTAAATAGTATTGAATGAACAAACATGTCTTGTTTTTGATTTTGATGTAAATTCTTTGATTTTCTATCCATTAGATAAACATGGGCTTTATGTACATTACCTTTATTAAGTTGAGGTATAGCCCTAGTGTTTCTGGGACTTTTACCATGAAGTGGTGTTGGAATTTGAAATGAAGTATGGCATTTCCCTTTTAAATGGATCTTCATAGTGCTATCTGCTTAATATCTGTAAAGGCTATAGAGTTATGCTCTACTCCTAGTACATTGCATAAATGTGGCACCATCCTCAAAAGCTAATGATTTAACTGTAATTTACAGAAAAATGTATAGTGAATAAAAGAAATCAAGTTTTCTCTCCACTTCTTAGGATACTTTTCACGGCTAAACACCTGTTTTTATCCACTTTGATCATTCTGTTACTCTCTTAGAAACATGTTGTTTTAAGCTTTGCACCTTACATCCAAAGATGTCTCAAGAAGACTTGGAATCTATCCATGCTGAACTTCTTGAATTTAAATAAAAAATATTCCAAACCATAGGTAAAAATTTGTACTGTTAATGAATATACACTAAATGTTGCTACTGATTTTTTTAAAAGAAACAATTGGATTTAATTAAACCACAGGGTGAAGGTGCAGTAAGTGGTAATGAAAATAAATTAGAATGTATAACATCACATTACAAGTATACTAGTAGATAAGTTCTCTTTCATCACCTAACTATGGAAGTAAATGAGAAAACAAAAATAAAGTAGAAATTAATGAATTTCACTTAGAAGATAAAGATGAATAGAAGTGTCAGAGACAAGAGCAAAGCTGGGAAGAATTCTAGTGGTTACCAGGACAAGGTGAAAAAAGAGTGCCCCAGTAATACCGAGTGTGCTGTATATATAAAATGATTTATTGAATTGTTAAGAAAGACAAAGTGAAATGCTGAAATCAGAGCAATAAGCGGGACCAGGTTAGACTTCTAAATAAACAGAACAATAGAGTACTTCAAAGTATCTATTAAAAATAGTGGATCTCAGATTCGGTTGATTACACCAATAAAGCATTAAATATTCTGGGAAGTAAAAATTTACATATGAAAACAAGTAAACTACAAGTTTAAGTTTTTTATTATTCTATTTTTCAAGTACAGCATTTATATAGATATTTTCTCTTGTTATAAAGCAGTTTACTTATCTTATTATATCAAAACTTTAAATTTAGGGAATATTACTCTCTCAGCTGTCTGCCCTAAATTTATAAATGAGTAAGAGAAAAAATGAAATAATCAACATTGAGCTATAAGCAGCAAACAAGGATAATACCAATTTTAAAATCTCAATTATTTTTTCAGAAGAATAGCTAGAGTAGGAATTTTTTCAATAAATATTGATCAAGGAATTTAGCTAATTACCTTTACTTTGCCTTGGAAACATGAATCACATAATTTGGACAATATTGGAGTTAATAACTTCACATTTCCAGCTTCTGATTTACAGTGATTTAACTGACATAAAATGAAGTCATGAACCATAGGTCCTAATAATGACAGAATCTTGGTATACTTAAACCTAGTGGCATAGCAATAACACATTCCTGAGTTGCCCTGGATGGAAATCCCTAGAACAAGATCTATAGGCATGAGTGCCTGCATTTTATACATTTTTGTCTTGTCAACTTCTTTGTGAGTATAAGAGGAGAATTCTTCATGAGACAGAGACTTCTGAGATTGTATTTTTTATTTGTTCGCATCAATTAGAGAAATCCTAGGATTACTTTGAGGAAACACACAATAACTTGGGAAATGCATCTTATGCATTGTGTTCTTGAATCATCTTTTGAATGTTTGTCACACTTTCTTACATCTAGCTTAATGCATAATTTAAATGTTGTGGGTATCAGTTCCTATCATCATTTGGCTTTAACATCCATCTTGACTATTTCCCTGGTAACAAATGCATTTGACACTATCACAGACGAAAAGTTTTCTTTAACCTGCCATTTTCCTATTGCTTTGTTTTATTATGTTGAGAGTGGTTCTATATACAATTTATGCCAATATACCCAAACCTAGTTGAATTGCCCTCCAAAAATGTAGGTTATACAATTTAATAAATTCCTTTAAAGTATTGATATGCTTTTAGTCATCAAATAGGAAGGGAGTTTGACAAGCTATTTGTCATGGAGATTCTGAGACACTGCATATTTAAATTATCTTCACTGCTTTTGTTGTTATGTTCTCTGTAGTCAAGTATATCAGATTTACTAGTGTTCTTTCTCTTACTTAAATCCTGCACCCTATCTATCTCCTTTAGCACAGTTATATTTAAATTCACTGATTTCATTTCTGAACATGTTTACATATCTATTTATTCCACTCTAAATGTGATACAGGGTGGATCCTGTACCTTCTTTATAAGGTATAATCATTTTCCTATTAAAACCCATTATTCTTGGTCAGAAATTTTTGTATAAGAACTCCATAAAAATCTAATAGGATTCAGGGAACTTACATCGAAGACAAGTAATTACATCCTGAGAATTTAACACGTAAATGAACAGTAAAATTGGGATCTTGTGGTGGATATTGTTTGAGGCAGGCAATATTTTTTTCACATTTTCATACTAAAAAAAATCATTTGGATATCAGGTAACAGATATTACAAGAAGTAGCTGGTAGGTAAGAGCATCCAATAACACATACCTGTGATTTTTCTTAAGTGTGTCTGTCATGTGATGCCCTGTAATTTATAGAGTGTCACGTGGACTTTGTATATATGCTTATTGCTTATTTGTTTTTAAAAAATCAGTTTTCCTGATTTTTTTTGAGAAAGAGTCTCTTGGATTTTGTAGTTTGTCTCATGTTTGTGTTTGCTTGTATAAGTGTATGTGTGTATGTTCATGTGTGTGTGTGTGTGTGTGCGCGTGTTTGTGTGTTGTTTTTCCCATACTGCTCATATAGTCCTTATTTTTTAAGGAGATCTTATACCAGTAGTATCATATCTTTTAGTTACTGAAAAATATTTCCTGTGTATTGATATGTTGCTGGTAGAAAGGATGCTACGTCATGCACGCAGTTATGCATGCACTTTTATTGTAAATCCTGTTTATTAGCCTTGGGTTTTGTTCTCTAACTATTTTGTACATTTTATGTTAGAATGTGAGTAGAATGTGAGAGCTGCTAAATGTGTTATAGTATTTTAAAATCTGCATATTTAACAAGTCTACAGAAGATTCTCAAGAAATCTGTTCTTCACCACTGGGAGCCACTCCTAGTGGGGAACTCAAACCACACTGTGGTTTGCTTAGCTATATACTGGTGATTACAGCATGGTAAGGACAATCTGATGAAACTTGTATCACCATGAAACCATCACCAGTAGGCAAGACACACTGTAGGATTGGGATTGGGCATTGTAGGTTGGCACAGAACAAACAGATGTGATTGTTATTTATTATATTTTTAATAGAAGATCTCTTTCAAATATTGACATATACTTGAAAATGAATTTTTTTCTGTATTCTTGAGTCTGACTGAATTCTTCCAACATTCTATATCTCTGACTGTTCTGTACTTTGCTTAGTTCTGACTCTTCTAAGCCATCTTTGATCCACCCATTCCTTCCATCTCAGTTGCCTCAGCCCTTTGGAATGCTTATTTTGAAAACATGGAGACCCAAGTTTGAGTATCTCTTTTACTCCCATAAGAAGTCAGGCTAGGCTGCATGTGCCAATAATCTCAATTTTGGAGATTGAGAGTGGGGGCAAATCTTCAAAGTTCACTTTCCAGCCAGTCTAGTAGAAATGGCTAAGAGTTGTTGTTTTAAGGCAATAAGATAAAGAGCAATGGAATATGATACCCGTCTTAGTAATTGCTCTATTGATATGAAAAAAAATCATGATCCAGGCAATTCTTATAAGAGAAAAAAGCATTTAAATGGGGGTCTTGTTTATAAGTAATTACATCCTGAGAATTTAACACGTAAATGAACACTAAAAATTGGGACCTTGTGGTGGGTATTGTTTGAGGCAGGCAATATTTCTTTCATATTTTCATACTAAAGAAAATCATTTGGATTTCAGGCGACAGATATTACAGGAAGTAGCTAGTAGGTAAGAGCATCCAGTAGCACATACCTGTGATTTTTCTCAAGTGTGTCTGTCACATGATGCCCTGTAAATTATAGAGTGTCTATATATGAATCTTTTCAAAGGTTTAGTTCACAATTTTCAAGGTGAAAGCATGCAGGCAAGTACTTTGGCCATTAGCTGAGGGATATATCTGAATCCATAGACACTTTAAAGCCCATGGCAATAACACAGTTTCTCTGACAAGGCCACACCTACTAGAAAGAGGCCATATTCCCAATCCTTCTAATCCTCCTCAAATAATTCCACTCCTTGATGAGTAAGTATTCAAATATATGAGACTTTAGATGGCATTCTTTTTTGTTCCATTATTTTTTATTGGTTATTTTATTTATTTACATTTCAAATGGTATCCTCCTTCCCAATTTCCTCCTCCACAAGCCCTAGATCTCCTCTTCACTCCCCCACCCACACACCCACTCCTGCCTCAGCGGCCTAGCATTTGTCTATCCTGGGTCATCAAGCCTCCACAGGACTAGGGGGCTCCCCTTCCAGTGATGCTACATAAAGCAATCATCTACTACAAATCCAGCTGGAGACATGGGTACCCCCTGTGTACTCTTTGGTGGCTAGTTTAGTCCCTGGAAGCTTTGAGGAGTCTGGTTGGTTGATATTGTTGTTCTTCCTATAAGGTGGCAAACCGCTTCAGGTCCTATAGTCCTTGCCCTAGCTTCCCATTATGGTCCCCACACTCTGTCCAATGTTTGGCTGTGTGCATCTATCTTTGTATTGGTCTGGATATGGCAAAGCCTCTCAGGGGGACAGCTACACCAAGCTCCTATCAATAAATCTTGGCATCAGCAATAATGTCTGGGTTTGGTATCAGCAGATAGGATGAATCCCTAGGTGTGATAGTCACTGGATGGCCTTTCCTTCAGTTTCTTCTCTACTCTTTGCCCCTGAATTTCCTTTTGAAAGGAGGAATTCTGGATTCATATTTTTGAGATAGGTAGGTGGCCCCATCCCTCAACTGATGGGCATGCCTATCCTAGATATGGTCTCTACAGGTTCTTTCTCCCTCGGTATTTCTTCTAAAGCCCTCCCTGATAGGTCCTGGGAACCTCTTGAGTTCTTGATGATAGGTGGCCTTCTTATTCAAGCCATCACAATATCTGAAGTCCTGAACTGACCTGTATGCATTTTCATCATTTGGACACTTCTGTATACATACACACATCACATATACCCCACCCCTATGTGTGTGATTTTTTTTCTTTTTTATGTTTGTGATCTCTATTACCAAATACAAGTCTAAGAGGAATTTATAATGAGTAAATGATAAATGGTGAATAAATTTTTGCATACAAATTATAAGTATTTTTACTATGTATCATTGGCTGTCTGAATTTGAATTATGCCCTATTTCTAAGATATTCACATTCTAATCCATAGAATTTGTGAATATGTTAACTTCTTAGGACAAAGTAGCTTTGGAGATATAATTACAGATTCTGTCTCTGAGAATTTCATCCTGGTTAATCCAAATATTCTAGCTATAGTTCTAATTATTCTCACAATGAAAGAGAAAGAGCAGTCAAAGAATTAAACAGGCAACTTCGAGAGGTAGGAGGTGGGGGTACCCTCTAGAATGTAACAGAGAACTGGGAGGTGAGAGACTCTCAGGACTCAAAGGAGTGACCTTGGAGGAAGTATTCTGCAGTGGGAGACTTGAGGCCCCAGGCAGTTGGGAAGTCTGGTAGAATAGTTATAGGGGGTTGGGGACATCCTCTTGGAGACTAGGAAGGAGAATTGGGAACAGTCAGAGGGCAGACTAGGAGGGGGATAATGACTGAACTGTAAAAAACAATTTAATAATGATAATCATCATCATCATCATCATCATCAAACAAAGAAGTAGGACATATAAAAGTACAAGAATTTACCATCATGTTTGCAAGGTTCCACTAAGAAATGCAATCAGATATCTGAGTTAGAAAAAGTAAGGAAATAAAACAAAGCAAAAACAAAAATCTTACTGAAGCCAGTGCGAAGAATTCTGCCTTGGCAGAACTTAACACTTTTAGTCTCACCTCTAGCATTACGGGAGAAAAAGAATGTTTGTTGTTTTAAGCCATTTGAAATGATAGTCTATTGTTTAAGATGATCAGAATTTGTTAATAGTCATAAATTTAATGAACATGAGAGGAAAAAGTCATTGATCACCTTGAAAGACATTGGTAAAAGTTATGATTGTTAAAGCTGTTTCTAGAAACACAGAAGAAGAAAAATTGATGGCCAAGAAAATCCATACCATATTACAGAATGTCTAAGCAAATATACATGCTCAAGGTTATATTAATAGTGACAAGGAATTTAGATCATGTTATTGGAAATAGTTGGGAAGGAGCTCTTTTTTGTTCAGGGATAGTATCCATTAGCCAGAATTAGGTTCTACAGGTGAATAGAAAGAAGCATCTATAAGAGCTCACATTTTTAACTGAATAATTTAGAGGTAAACTGTTGGGATTACAGCTTGACTTTCTCTAGTTTCTTACAACAATGGAAGACATACAAGCACATGGAGCAATTATTTAATTAAGGGAATTCTTGAGACATGCATGTTATAAAAAACACTAAAGCAAGAAGTTGTCAGGAGAGCATATGCTCTTAAGATAGGGACACCCTTTGCCAGGCTCTTGAATGGATGTAGTACTCGAAATGTTGGGCCACACAGTTCTCTTTTTGAAGTGATTATTAATGTGCCTCACAGATCCTCTCAACCAGCTCAGCAGAAATCTTAGACAGGTCTGTGGAGAAGCCTTTCATCTGGTAGAGAGAATCCTTGCGACAAACACAAAAGACCCAGAGGGGCTTAAAATATTAAATCAGCAGAAATAGTGTCAGCTTAGAACAAAAATAGCAGAGGGAAGAGAAATGAGAGGATGCCTTCGGAAGTCCAGCATCCCACAAGAAATAAACAGGCTCATAAAAGGACTTAGGCACAAATGCATGTTTCCTCCTCTATTTATTTATTTTGTAAAGTTAGAAGTAAGTGAAAAGCCCAGAAGGAAGGACACTGGGTAATAATGTGATCCTAGACCACCACCACGGTATCCTGAACACAGAACTAGAGAGTTCCATGACAGAGTTTGCTGTAGGTCTTACAACTGAATGGAGATGGCTCTATTTGAATTTCAAACTCAAACTGTACCGGGTTGTTTGGAAGAAGATAGCTTGTTTTCTTTTCAGAGATCCACTGATGGAGAAGCTGTCCCGAGATTGATTAAATGAAGGATCTTTCCCATATTAAATTTAAATTCAAATAATGAGATTTATATTTTTTGGACTGTACTGACTGGTTTTCTGTGTTAACTTGACACAGGCTGGATTTATCACAGAGAAAGGAGCTTCAGTTGAGGAAATGCCTCCATGAGATCCAGCTATAAGGCAGTTTCTCAATTAGTGATCAAAGTTGGAAGGGCCCTTGTGGGTGGTGCCATCCCTGGGCTGGTAGTCTTGGGTTCTATAAGAAAGCAAGCTGAGCAAGCCAGGGGAAGCAAGCCAGTAAGAAACATCCCTCCATGGCCTCTGCATCAGCACCTGCTTCCTGACCTGCTTGAGTTCCAGTCCTGATTTCCTTTGGTGATCAACAGCAACATGAAAAGTGCAAGATGAATAAAACCTTTCCTCCCCAAATTGCTTCTTGGGCATGATGCTTGTGTAGTAATAGAAACCATGACTAAGAACTGCACATTTTGATTATTAGAGTCACAGCTGTGATATTGTGTAAGTTTCTGGGCAGAGGAATATATTTTGTAGGTGGAAAAGGGCTAAGGAATACAGTTATAACATATTCCACCCTTTTTCTCTCTGTAATTTTTAAAGATGACTACCTGATTCTTTGGTACTGTGAATAGGCTAGGAGGTTATGGGGAGGGACTGTAGTCAAGACTTAATAAAGGATTTCTACTGACATATAACTTTAGACTATCTATTCACCCTAGAAGACCTTAGATTAGTGGTTTTGTCCAGGAAAATGGCTGGTACAAAATAATCTTTTATGAATTATCTGTATTAGGAGAATAGAACACTGTGAGAGGAGCCATATTTGGGCTTTAATGTTCATGAGAATTACTAGAGAACATTGCATTGTATGTCCAAATCATCATGACAGGACCTTAACAGGAAATGTCACTTTTCTTTACAACCTGGAGAAGGACTTTTACTTCAAAGTAAACAGCTCAAAGTTAGAAAGAGAAAAGTGTTACTGCCAGGGTGACTTTGGGAAGCTTAGAGGAGATCCTTTAGAACAATATCCTGAACCATGAAAAATATCTGACTTTTATATATTTTTAGGGTGTGCTGAGATACTCTACCTCAAGTTTAGCATGGGATAGTCTACATGATGCAAAGGGAAACAAATATAGGGCAGGACAGAATCAGAATCTGCAAAAACTGCAGCATAGAACCATTTCTTTTTTTATATATATATATATTTTATTCGATATATTTTTAATTTACATTTCAAATGATTTCCCCTTTTCTAGCCCCCCACTCCCCGAAAGTCCTGTAACCCCCCTTCTCTCCCCCTGTCCTCCCACCCACCCCTTCCCACTTCCCCGTTCTGGTTTTGCCGAATACTGCTTCACTGAATACCCAAAACATAGAACCATTTCTTAATTCTGTTTCCAAGGGAGAGACCTGCTAGATCATGGAATGAGGGAGTTCTTCAGGTTGTAGGACCAAGCTTCTTAGAGTGATCTGTATGTTCCTGGAGCAATCCTATGACTTAACAGGAAAGTGACAGGATAAATCTACAATGTGTTATGCTTTACTAGTCATCTCTGACGAACAAAATATACTCCTAAATTGTGCAAAAGTTATCTGACAATTGTTTAAGTTTGTGCCGACAATGTATTTATTTCCACTAAATGCTTGAGTAACTGTATTTAAGCAACTATTTCTCTGTGATGTATTTTACAGAGTGCATGAGGATATATTTCAGTCTTATAAATCTGATAGTCACCACCAGATACTTCTTTTCCTATGAAATGTTTTGCCACAGGCAAGCTTTTATCTTCTTCCTCTCTGTTATTTTGTATTCTCTCTGTCTCACCTTCAGAAATTGAGGCATCTCCCAACATCCATTAGACCACACCAGGGCACTTAATCATGTAAACAGAGAAATCAGTGTCACTGCTAATCTGTCATCTAATGGCAAATTTTTTAGCTCCCTGTTCTTTGATGGCGATGATGAAAGGGAATACATCTTTACTTTATCTACTCCAGAGTGCACATTCCAGTTTTAGAATCCCAACATGTTCTCCTTGTAATTATAATAATAATAATAAAATCATGTTTCTCTTTTTTTCTTTCTTGATTGTAAATACATTAGCATTACTTTGGAATAGAAGAAGCCCATTGGCATTCTAGTTTCACTTTGGAATGCAGTGTGCAATGTAGGACAGGGCAAACAATAAAGGGAGAAATAATGAGGCTTGTGTACCAAGTAATATTTTAATCATGTAAAGGACTTTAGTGTTTCATCTTTGATTTTGTTATATTAAGGGTAATATTGAAGGTAGTGGATCATAGTGAAGCCGTCTTCTCTGTGATTCATCAATCCCAAGGGGTGGGGTGGGGTCACATGTAGTCCTTTCTTAATGATTGGTCTCTAAATGAAATGACCTTTTGTGCCATCCAGAAGCAGATAGCTCCTTGATAATTACATTTAGTGAGAAGACAGAAAATGTATGTGCTTGTTGTTCATAATTACTTAAAATAACAGAGAAGAGGCAGAATTATTCAGGCTTATTCTTTGTTCAGATAAAGTAGTTTCTCCTATATTCATATAGGTACAGTAATCCCCTTTCTATAGAATTAGATTTAAAAGACTAGAAGTTTGTGATTTAGAAATCCACCATTTATAAGATCTGTCAGAAAGAATTGCTTGATTGTATTCTCCTCATGTCTGCCAGGCAGGAAAACTTTAGCTCCCAATGATTTAAAAATTGCCTAGTTTAAATAAATGGATAATTGACAATATTATTGGAACAATGAGATTGATTTTTTTGCTAATATGTTAATCCCCCAATATTTAAAGGGCAGTGATTATCACACTTGAGTGACTCAGTCTCTGAGATTCATTGGACTTTGCTGTTTGCTTGGACCTTCCTTCATCCTGTGAGTGGACTCTTTTAGCAATAAACTGGAAGAGTCAGATCTTGTGACTAGTATGCTTCGAATACCTTTATATTGCCCTTAAAACCAACAAACAACCAATCCAACAAACAAACAAACAAACATCCAGCCAGTCATCCATTTGAGTTTGGATAGAAGATGAAATTTTCCTCATTTCTAACACAGGAGTGATCCTTGAAATAACTACAACTCCTCTTTGGAGTTAATTTTGGTTAATTTCTATTGTTTTGATTTCTGGAAAAATTCAGGCCTTTTACTAGAGTAGTGTACATAATCTCAAGTTTCCTGTTTATGTTTTGTATAAAGGTTACAAAAAAAAAAGAATAGAATACTGGAGAAAATAGGGGTACAATCACTGAGTGTTCCTTACCTGCTCTCACCTCTACTGGCAGTGTGACTTCGTTCTTCCATAATCTTTAAAATTCAATAAAATTTCTTGATTGCTCATTGAAATACAGGAAAGATATGTTAATTAGCCATTTTTAAAAGGAAGAAGTCTCTATTCCTTGGGAATTCTAATTTATTCATTTGAATAGATAATGCATAATTATGAGATATTTCTCCTAGGAATGCAGGAAGAGGGTAGAACTGTGGCCTGGCCTCATGAATATCACAGCTATAGGAGACTGAACCTTCTGTGACTCTTGTTAGCATTGTTGGCTAAAGACTGTTCATCTCACTGTTGATCCTCTTGTCTGTCTCATTATACCTGAAAAGTTGGACAAGCAAATGATAGATAAATTATAAATTTACTAATAATCTAGCTCATTTTAGTTATGAAAATGAAAAATCAAAACAACTTAAATCCATGAGCTTATGAAAATCTAAATTACCAATGCATTAAAAGATTTTTAACTATGAGAACAAAGTTTTCCTGACAATACAAGTCATAAATCTTAAAAGATCAACCAACGAAATGCCAAGCAAACAAAATGTATAAGCAGCAAAAACTCAGAAATAGTAAACAATGTTTTCTAGAGATTTCAAAAAGGGAAGAAACAAACACACACACACACACACACACACACACACTAAAGCTTGTTCACATTCACAATGAGGAATTGTATTCTTGAGTATTTAGTGAACAAAATCTTTTCAGATATAAAAATCAATATTATTCATATTGACTTAGAAAGTAAATAGTTGAGTTATTAAAAATTTGGCTTTAGATTTAAGCAGACATACCTTGTCCAGATTCAATTCTTAATTTAGAAAATTAATTTTTCTGTAAGAGAAATAATCAAAATTAGTTGTCTTCATTATGTCTTCGGAAAATCAACTGCAATAAACCATGAAAAAGTGTTATCCACATTCTACCACAAAACAGTGTTTGGTGTAGTAGCAATATTTATAATTCATATGAGCCCAACCTATAGTGCTGTATTGCTATTCTAGATGAAGTATCAAATGTAGAATACTCACAGATAGTAAACTGGAATTAAGTCTCTTTTAGGTTGTTATGTGAAAGTGAAATTTCCTGAAACAGATAAAATGGAAATCTTCTGAGTATCTTTCTATGATAATAATAAATTAAACTCCAAACTCTTTTGAGTGATTAATCTTTCAGTACCTGTGAAATAGGATTTAGTATGGATAAGCTTAACTCTGAGAAGTGTTCTATCATTCAGAATGTCTTTTACTGGTAGACTGCTTTGTAAAACAAATTGGTGTTTTTTCTTTATATATCAATTAATTTATTTATTCACTTTACAATTGCAGCTCCTTTCTCCCAGCACCCCTCCTGATAATGTTCAGTACCCAGTACCTTACCAGCCCCTCCCTATCCCCTTCCCTTAAAGGTTGGTGTTTTGTAATTTGTTTTACTAGTTGTATTTCTGTTGGATTAGAGATAAACCCTCCACATAGAACTTATGTACATTTTTGACATATTTGAGACTCCCAATTTTCCAATCTTTAAAGCACACTCAAGATTTCCCCATACACTCCAAAGATGAGGAGGTTGATTGGCACATGTGAGAGCAGGTAGTAGGCCAGTTTTCTTACTGCTTGTGATTCTCTTTCCCTATGAACACAGAATGCATTAACTTCTGTGCTTAAAACCGAAGAGCCTCTCTTATTGCCTGCATCACCTTTCAGTCTATACTTCTGCGTTTTATACAACCACAATGTGTTCTTACTCATTAAGTCATGCTTCTGTAATAACAATTTAAAATTTCTTTGTGGCTATTATTTTTACTACAGCAAATGTCAGTATTATTTAATTGGAGTGCCTGAAAGCTCTAGGGTTGTTACTTTATGTAGTGTGTAAACTGAAAGAACAAAGAACAGAACATGTACAAAATTCTTTTTGAGCCAAATGTTAGAAATTTTAATTGCCTTGTGAATTACAATGATTAACATAATATGATAAGATAATTAATTTGTCCTTTTCAGCGTCTGTTTTCAATAAGACATGAAGTGATGAAATCTTTGATTCAAAATTCAAAGTATCTCCAGGCTGTTAGGAGATATATCAATTCTTATATATAATTCTCAAGGCTTCTAAATTTACTCTTCTGTATCCAAACTTTATTTTCTTCTATTATCTTCAAAGTTTACTCCTCCTCCAAAAGTGGTTGTTTATAGCATTCATATACATAGGATCTTAAAATTCTCCTCTGATTCCTGAATAAGCATAGAATTTATTATCATTTTGTACTAATGGTAAGCCTGAGCTATGCTAATAATTTATCCTTTTGCTTTGTAAGATGATGATGTTCACAAATCCAGAATACATTGGCACATTTTCCTTTCATGTATATTTGTAAACATGTGTTCACACATGATTTCATTACTATGATATACCTATATATACATATATGCATAACTTTTATGTATTTTTTATATTCTTCTAGCTTATATTCAAATATTCTTGACATTATTCTGGTCCCTCCTTAAGTAATATGTTAAATAAAACAATATTTTAGAATTCACACACTATTTCTTTAAGACATGCATTTATCTTTCTGAAGGCTATGTTCTACACGTGTTGTGTGGGAAATGTTTGTGGACATTACAGTCTGAACATGAGATGTTTCCTACATGCTTATATTTATTCATTTTATTCCTTAGAAGGTGATATATTTGGGGGGATTCTGGGAACTTCAGATAGGACTTAATCAGAGGTAATGCATCACCAAGGCAGTGATGGAGGCATTTTATTCAAGGCCCTTTATCCATGTCTTCTACTCTATGCTATCAACAATGCAGAGATCACATGCTCTGGGGAATGCTCCTGATGACATAATGCTTTTCATGAGGACATTGGCCAGAGTAAAGCATGGACTCTCTAAAAACCCTCTGAAAAAAAGTATTAGAATTCCTCATTTAAATAAATAATCAAGCAGTTTGAGAACACTGAGGTAAAGCAAACTGACCCAGGAGATCCAAAATGTTTTGGGCCATGTTCAAGAGATTTTCATAGTCTGTTTGTATCTTTTGTCTCAGAGCCTACAGTGGAAACTTGTTTGAAATCATCACAAGATATTTTCATAAACATGTATAGGTTTTAAATGCTAAATAGTCAGTAAGTAAACAAATAACTATATGAATGAATGGGCAAGTGAAGATTGATTTCAAGAAATGCTTAAATAATGGGTGTGGTGGTTTGAGTGAGAATATCCCTGACAGGCTCATATGTTTTAGTTCTTGGTCCTCAGTTTGTGGCTGTTTGGGGTGGATTCGGCAGTTAGGAGCAAGGCCTGAGGTTTCAAAAGGTGCATACAATTTTGCATTAGTTCTATCTGCTTCCTTCCTGTGTATCAAGATATAGATCACCATGAACTCTTAACTTTCTGAAATCATAAGCTCAATTAAAGGCTTTATTTTATTGCCTTGGTCTTGGTATTTGTCACAGAGGTAGAAAGATAACTGAGACACAGGAGAGATAAGTCAAGCCCAGAGTGTAGAGGTCTTGACTATCATACTGAATGATCTGGATTTTTAGTTTTTATGAGATATTTTCTTTATTTACATTTCAAATGCTATCCCTTTTCCACGTTTCTCCTCTGAAAATCCACTATCCCATTCCCCTTTCCCCTTCTCACTTACCTACCTACTCCTGCTTCCCAGACCTGGCATTCCCCTGCACTAGGACAATGAGTCTTCACAGGTCCAAGGCCCTCTCCTCTCAATGATGTCTGACTGGGCCATCCTCTGCTATCAATGCGCCTGGAGCTATGGGTCCCTCCATATGTACTCTTTGGCTGGTGGCTAAGTCCCTGGGAGCTCTGGGGGTACTGGTTGGTTTGTACTGTTGTTCCTCTTATGGGGACACAAAACCCTTCATCTCCTTGGGTTCTTGCTCTAGGTTCTCCAATGGGTAACCTGTGCTCAGTTCAATGGTTGGCTGAGAGCGTCCCACTCTGTATTTGTTAGGCACTGGCAGAGCTCCTCTGGAGACAGCTGTATCAGGCTCCTCTCAGCTGTCACTTGTTGACACCCACAATAGTGTCTGGGTTTGGTAACTGTGTATGGGATGGATCCCCTGGTGGGGCAGGTTCTGGATTGTCTTTCTTTCAGTCTCTGCGCCACAATTTGTCTCTGTATTCCCACCCATGGGTATTTTTTACCCCTTCTAAAAAGGACCAAAGCATCCACATTTTGGTCTTCCTTCTTGAGCTTCATGTGGTCTCTGAATTATGTTTTGGGTATTCTGAACATCTGAGTTAATATCCACTTATCAGTGAGTGCACACCATGTGTGTTCTTTTGTGATTGGGTTATCTCACTCAAGATGATGTGTTCTAGCTCCATCTATTTGCCTAAGAATTTCATGAATTCATTGTTTTTAATAGCTGAGTAGTACTCAATTGTGTAAATGCACCACATTTTATATATCCATTCATGAACATTTCTTTAAGTGCTTCTTAGCCATTCTCTATTCCTCAAGTTGAGAATTCTTTGTTTAGCTCTGTACCCCATTTTTAATAGGGTTATTTGGTTGTCTGGAGTCTAACTTCTTGAGTTCTTTGTATATATTGGATAATAGTCCTCTCTCAGATGTAGGAGTGATAAAGATCTTTTCCCAATCTGTTTGCTGCTGTTTTGTCCTATTGACAGTATCCTTTGCCTTACAGAAGCTTTGCAATTTTAGGAAGTCCCATTTGTCAATTCTTGATCTTAGAGCATAAGCCATTGGTGTTCTCTTCAGGAACTTTTACCTTGTGCCCATGTGCTTGAGGGTCTTCCCCACTTTCTTTTCTATTAGTTTCAGTGTATCTGGTTTTACGTGGAAGTACTCGATGTACTTGGACTTGAGCTTTGTATGAGGGGATAAGAATGGATCAATTTACATTCTCCTACCTGTTCATCTTCAGTTGAACCAGCACCATTTGTTGAAAATGCTGTCTTTTTTCCACTGGATGGTTTCAGAACCTTTGTCAAAGACCCAGTGACCATAGGTGTGTGGGTTCATTTCTGGATCTTGAATTCTATTATATTGTTCTACCTGCCTGCAACTGCATCAATACAATGCAGTTTGTATGATGATTTCTCGGTAGTACAGCTTGAGGTCAGGGATGGTGACTCTGCCAGAAATTATTTTATTGTTGAGAATCATTTTTGCTATCCTGTTTTTTTTTGTTATTCCAGATGAATGTGAAAATTGCTATTTCTGGCTCAGTGAAGAGCTGAGTTAGACTTTTGATGGGGATTGCATTGAATCTGTAGATTGCTTTAGGCAAGATGGCCATTTTTACTATATTAACCCTGCCAATCCATGAACATGGGAGATCTTTCCATCTTTGAGATCTTTTATTTCTTTCGTCAGACAACAACTTGAAGTTCTTGTCATACAGATCTTTCTCTTGTTTAGTTAGAGTCACACGAAGGTATTTTAAGGATATAATTACTATGTACAATAAGGACAAGAATCCAAAGCCTGTAAAGTCAAATCATAAACATGCTGTGTTGTAACTTTCATTTACTTCCTTTGGAAGTATATGTTGTTTAATATTTGGTAATAACTTGCTTATTTCTGCCTACAAATTATAAGTAAGCTACAAATGTATTAATTATTATTGACACTCATGCAATAATCAAGATTTCCAACTTTAAAGAAACTGTGTACATACAATAATTTGGGCCTTCTGCTGAAAGCTGTCAAGAAACAATGATATGTGTGTCACAACTTTGGTAATCTCCCTGTACAGAAGCCATTCATGTTTTCTTTGCACCTGTGTTTCACTGTTTCTCCTCAATCTGACATCACTATCTTTTTTTCTAAGTGGTCAAAGGATTATATTCTTTCATCTTGCTAGGTGCAAACAACTATTCCTTCCTAAGACATTTTTGAAATTGCTTTGATGGTCTATCTCTGCCAATACTGGCATTCTCCCACTGGTACATCCTGTAACTGAGCGATATCCTTGAGATGATATCCTAGGATAACTCTGTAAGTGCATTGGCTGTTTATGATTTAATGGTCACAGGTTGGAATTCAGATTGACTTTGGTCTCTCTTTAGCCCTGTAAACAGATATTTGTTGCCCATCTAAGTGTTTGATCTAAAATGCCTCAGACTACTAAGTGAGTACTTTAGGAATGGACAAAGAGACTCTTAAAGCAACCCAAGATCTAAGAACACCATAGGACTTGTACCAGAGACTTTTCTTTGTTAAATCTCATCTACCCAATGCTAACACTGCTATATTCTGAAAAGTCTTATGATTTTATTTACTTTGTTACTATAAAAACTCTACAAAATGGTTTGCACATTTAAACGGTGGTATTTAGAGTACCATGAAGCCATAGTCACTTGTATTTAGTTCCAGATTCAACTCTTATTCTCTTTGAAGTAAGAGCTATGGTGTTTCATTTTTGACAAGACTATTGTAGTTTGAAAATTTAGTACCTATGAGGCATAATATTTAAACTACACAATAAATTCTTGATTTTGTTTATTGACATGATTGTTCCTTTTTTCAACTTTTGAAATATTTGTAACATGCGATAACAGCCACAAAAGAGAAATAGTTTTCTGTCTGCAAAAAGCAATTTCCTGTTTCAGCTAGTGTTAACTAGCTTAGCAGTGATTCCAAATGCTCAACAATGACAACAAAATCCTGCTATGAAACTCTTTGAAGAATTCTAAAAATTCTATAAAGTGGCTTTGCCAAATCACAGCTTTTTCTGGCAGAGTCATTTCAAGTTATTACACATTTTTGATTTTTTATTATCAAACTGATTGGAATTAATTTTGTTTTCTTTTTTTCCTCAGTTCCCAGACACCAACCTAATTGGTACTGTTTCTGCTTCAGTTGATTAGTTTTGCTGTTTATGTGCAATTTGGGGTTTGCAAGGAAACAATGATAAGCAGATCGAGTGTCAGAAAATTTGTCAACACGTGGCTTTCCTGTCTAAATTGAATATGGAGGGTAAAAATTCATCAAATGCACCTTTGAAACTTACTTTGAAATAAGCAGTTTGCAAAACTATCTAATGGTAAGTGGAAGGAATCCTCCAAATACAATGATAAACATCATAATATTTGTCAAAATAATACAAAATAACCCATACTACTTTTTTACCTTAAAGTATTACCATGGTCATGTGAAGGTGGTTTAGTTAGTAAAGTGCTTGTTATGCCAGTGTGCAGATATTTTTTGACTCTTAATATCCACAGTCAAAAACCTAAAAGGTGGCCTGTGTTTATCATGCTACTGGAAATACAGGTTTAATGGACATTGTCTCAAAAATAAAGGCTTGAATGATTGAGTAAATTATCTTATGCTACCCTCTTACATACACTAACAAGTTTATGTATCATGCATGAGTACACACTCACTCATACACACAGACACAGACACACACATACACTCAGACAGAGACAGAGACAGGCTGAGGCATATACATCAGACACACACACACACACACACACCACCACCACCACCACCACCACCACCACCACCACCACCACCAACCCCACAACACACTATTAGAATTAAGTTGATAAATATTCCCAGTGTGTATGGAGAAACCCCCTCCTTAATTCTGAGGGCAGGTAAGTGGGTGGCGGCCACATGGCTGTGCAAAGCTTTCTGTTTTCTTTTATTTTTCCCCCTTCATTTTTATTTTATTTTGCATTTTTTGATCTACCACCCTTCTATAACTTTTGTTTCTGCCTTCAAACTCCCACAACTAGAACAATATATTCACATTTTTGAAGCAAATAGTATTTAGATATAATCGTTACCTATGTGATTATTTGGGGGGAAGTCAAAAGCACTTGTCAGTACTGGCTTTTCCATTGTTCTGGTCTCTCAGCAGCTAAATAAACCTCCCAACAGTGCAACTTGAGCTACTGCAGCTTTTTAACTCATAATCACGCAAACAAGCAGCAAAGCCAACACAGGGTGGAAACAAGTAACAAACCAAACAAAATTCAGAACCTGGACCCTAAGCATTTTTCCTAAGGAATTTAACTTAAACATTTTCTTATGGGCTCTCTATATTCCTTATTTTATGGTATTTTTAAAATAGTGTCCAGTCATAGCTCTTTCATAATACTGGAAAAATTGTTTGTTCTTTTTATTTTTGTCATGTTAAAAATTCCTTTATTTATGTATTCACTTATTCATTTGTTGTGTTTTTAACAGGGGAGAGGTGGTAGGGAGGAAGTGCCTGCCACAGTACGTAAGTCAGAGGACGATTTATGAGACTTGGTTCTCTTCTTTATCACGCGGCTTCCAGAAACCAAGCTCAGATCCTCAGTATTAAAAAAATAGTTAAATAATCATGTTAAAGGATGAGCAAGGAGTATATCTAGTGTGGATTCATATAAATTCTTTCAAAACATGCCATGAATTGCTCGTTGTGCCTACAGTTTTCTTTAAGGCAGAAATAAGCATTTCTATTCGTATAGACTCCACTGTTTGGTAACATGTGGCCTTAAGAGCACACAGTACATATGATGTTGATAAGACTCCCCATGTCTTGGTGGTCAGCTTCTCTTCAGTTCCTTGCCCTGTTGTTGCGCATGCAAGCCCATCAGTTGTCCATTGTAACCCGCCTCATTCTCACGGGTCTTCTCACAACTTCCCCCTTCCTTTCCCAGCCTTCACTTTGGTTGTAATTGATTACTATGAAACCCTTTTCTGTTACCTTTTTCTTTTTCAGACATCTATGAAAACCTCTCTCTTTCTTATCTTAAATATAGAAAGTAGAAGCTCAAATCCTTTTGTAGATACTGTTACTCATGGTACTCATTTAAAAGAGTACATTTTAGCTGTCAAGAGGAATACTCCACTGCCTTGTAACTTTCTTGTTATTGTTTTAGTTATATTCCTGGGTACATCATCTGACTATTATAGTTCAGTAGAAGTTAAAACAATGGGTAAAAGTACCCTATTTTTAAAATTCACTTTTAACTTTACTATCTCACATTATGTTGGCAGTGAGTGACACTAGAATTTGGCAAGTCTTTATTCGTGAAAAAGAATTCCCTGAATATTAAAACTGAGAAAAGAAAATAAACCTCAGGCTAACAGTCTGGATTATTTTGTGTTATTTTTACAATTCTTGTTCCACATCTTTTGAAACTTTCCCCTGCTTTCTTAGATCTTTGGACATATGTGATAGCTACAGAGTTCCACAGATTTTCACAAACTCAGAATACTTGAGTTTATAACCTTCTGATCATGAAACAAAAAACATCAATAGACCACAGGCCCCTAGCCCAAGTCTCTATAGCTCTGTACCTAAACCCATCTCTACAGACTGCAGAGAAGACTTTCCAACCCCCTTATGTGTCAGTCATACTTCTATTGACAGATTCGTTTGTAGAGATACACTGGCTAAGTCCCACTGCCTAACTGCAAATGTCCTTGGAAATCTTGACATCCTTTCCTGGTTCTAAATATACCCAACTTTATATCCAAAATAAAATAATTTATCAGACCTAGAAAGTTAACAGAAGAGCAAAATAATAAGATTTGCATGAAGGTTTAATTATCTGTCTCCAGACCAATAAATTGAATCAATGATTCCAGACCAGTGATTGCTGATCACATGCTCTAAGCAAATTATTCTAGAACAGTTATGCCTGGCCATTTTGACCTTTGGGATTGATTGCTAGAGAATTTTATAAGAAGGTAGCTCAGATTAACCTTTGAACTAGCCCTTTTTATCCTCAGACCAACAGTCTGAGAGCAAATAAAAATAGCTAGATTTCAAAATGTATTTAGAAGATACCCCCTTTCCCCACTTTACCCCTGGTGTACACAGCCTGGAACATCAAGACCCAGGAAGCCCAAACCAAAATAGCACAGGGGCTATTTCATATGCTTCCTACTAGATTTGCTTTCTGCTCTTCAGTTTGTTCAACAAAATAGTTATAGTGATCTTGATATAATGTGCAAGTCAAATCATGTAGCTATTATTCCTTTTAGTACTTAAACATTCCTATTGGCCTTTTAATCTCACTAGGAAGAACATCCAAATTCATTAAGATGGCTTTAAAGTCTATAATCTGCTATGTCCAGCAGAGCAGCCACATCTGCTTGTAGATGCAGAGCATTGCAAACTGGCATAATACACATTGAGGTGAGCTGCAAGTAACAAATGCATAGCAGATTTGTAGAGAAATGTGGTAAAGTTAATATGAATAGCTCAACAATCATAATGGATTATAAGCTAAAATATGCTTCATAATGTTATTCTACATAATTTAATATTATAATTAATTTCATGTGCATGTTTTACTTTACAATATGACTTTTGGAAAATAAGTGTTTCTATTTGGGATCAATACTATGCATCTACTGGACAGCACTCCTGCAAACAGTAGAAACTCTAATGTATTATTCTTAACCACATCTCCTGCTAATCCTTCACTGTTTCTCACTGAACTGCCTTTCTTGTTCTTTGTACATACCAGGCATGCTCCTGCCTCAGGGTCTCTGTGGTTCAATTTTTCCTTGGTTTAGAGATTTCTTTCCTCTGACATCCTGTGGTATCTTTATCACTTCCTTTAGGCTTTCTCCTACTGGGTAATTTTCAGTGAAACCTTCCATGCAATTTGATCTAAAATTGAAATCCATGAAATTTTGTACTCTGTCGTACCTTTTTACTTTTCTTCTTATCTGTGTAACACAGCTATATATCATACAGAGTAAGCAGAATACTAAAAAAAAAAAAAAAAAAAACTCTTTAATTGTAGTATAAGAATGAAAGAGGTTTTCTAGTCATAGCAATGTTTACTCAAAAGTTCTAAAAAGTAGGCAACAGTCAATCTACAACTTCAGAGCTCATAGCTACAAAGTAGGTGCCCAGCGATTCAGATGAGGCTGACATTCATAATTACGAGTTGAGTCTCTGTATATATAATCTCAGAGTTTTACATCATACATTGTGATTGTTTTCTCATATTTCTAGCCAATGAGGAGATTAGAGCAGAACAAATAAAGGAATTTAAAATTAAGACTGAAGTACAACTGAAGACTTTTTTGTTGCAGTGAGTATTTTTTTTCCCCTTGCAAATAATGGTTTGTTGTGAGTGAAACATATGAGAGCAGGCCTGTCTGTGTTGTCAGTAACATAGGGTACTTATTCCTAGTAGCATATTCTATCAAAACCATAACAAATACTACAGAATGAGATCTTAAAATACCATTGTTTTCACACTGTGTACTTTGACTTAATAATGATAGCTAGTGCACAGCATCTCTGAGCACTACCTACGGCCATGAAAATCAGGATGGAAGGTTTTATAAATGTAGGAGTATTAACCATGTTACTTTCACTTGAGTTGTGAGAAGTAGTCCCTATTTATCTCTGTCACTCACTATATCTATGAGTACATACTGAACAAACTGATGTTGAACAAATGTTGTTGATATATCATTGTCTTATTTAGGGTTTTACTGCCATGAACAGGCACCATGACTAAGGTAAGTCTTATAAAGGACAACGTTTAATTGGGGCTGGCTTACAAGTTCAGAGGTTCAGTCCAGTTTCATCAAACTGGGGACATGGCAGCATTCAGGCAGGCGGTGCAGGAGAAGCTGAAAGTTCTATATCTTCATCTGAAGGCTGCTAGTGGAAGACTGACTTCCAGGCAGCTAGGATGAGGATGACACACTTACTTCATCAAGACCACATCTCCTAATATGACCACTTGCTGGGCCAAGCATATACAAACTATCACATACATCATGCCCAAAACAGTTGCAAATGAAACATCTTTTTATCTTTGGTCCCTTTCCTTAAACATTAGTGTCATAGTAAGATGCCATTCTTTTCATGAATCATTGACCACCAACATGATGATGCCAACTGTATGTAGAGAAATATGGAGGTCTTCCAGGTCCAAACTGCTTGTTTCATTTTATCCTAACTATACACAATAACAAAAAATGCAAGACAATAATTGTTTAATCAAGCCATATGTTTATATCATTTCTACTTCCTAATAATATACATACTAAATATAATAGTAATAGTAATAATAATAATGATGATAATAATAATAATGATGAATATAAGAATGCCACACAATAAAATGAACAGAAATATAGCAAATATAATTGTAAAAATCCTAAAATATTTCAAAACAAATCAAAATGCATTAAGCAATGCAGCTTGTATAAACACTTATTATAAGCATTGGGCTTTTGTCATCCACATGATGACAACGTCCATCTGTGACCTCCAAATCTAAAATATCTAAGGTACTCTTCTGATCTCCATGAATACCAAGCTCATGTGTGGTACACATTTGTACATGCAGACAAAATATTCACCTCAAATTAAACTAAATAAATAATGACTTGAAAAGGAGGCATGGTTTGGAAAAAGAAGGAGACCAGGGAAGAGATGAGAGAGGATTAATGAGGGTGAATATATTCAAAGTACATTATATGTATTACATTTTAAATGAAAGCAAAAGTGATACAGGTAGACATGTCAGTGATGAAAGGGAAGGGATCACCAAAAGGTGTCGGCAAGCCTGTTGTGGATAAGACAAACTGAAATGTTTGTATTTTGTGAAGTAGCAAAACAAATGGAAGGACAGATTCACTCAACATACTCCCTCATCTTGCTCAGAATATGTGAATGTGAACATGGCTTTTGACAAGATAAACAGAGTTTTCCTTTAGTGGATGTGATGCTGCTACCTCTGATAATACAAGTCAGTTCCCCGTGATCAGCAGCACTCTTCCACAGCCATTCAAGAAGCCTCCTCTTCCTCTCTGATGCGCACATGGCAACTCTTTGTTGGCCTTTAAGTTTTGCACATTTTAAAATTATAATAAGCCAACCAGCTTAAACAATTATTCTTACTTTTCCTTTCTGCTCTCAACAAAGCTACTTGGAGAAATAGTTTTTAATACTCCACCCTTATTTATCTTTTTTGTAAGTCTGTCTTCATGTATATCTGACTTCTGTTTGGGAAAAAAAACAAACAAAACCAAAACAACAAAAACCCTACTCTATAGTCTCAGCTCCAAACCACTCTTGACTAATTAGATGCCTTAACACCTTTCCACTAAGAAGACTTTACCTTTACTATATTTCATTCTTTTAAAAACTCTCCCCTGACTTCTTGTCCTTTTGGGTTTATTCTGAAAAACTGGTCATTCATTGAGGTTTAGCATTGCTCTTTCTTTCCATTAAACTGTACAGATTCTATTTCCATGTATTTAACTTGAGGGCTTCTAAGATATATACTTCACTGTCCAGAAGAACACCCTGTTCTCTCTTTTAATTACACAGACCTAGCAGATTTTAGTGTTCAGAAGTAATTATCTAGTATTCTTTCTTTTTTTGTTTGTTTGTTTGTTTGTTTTTTTTGTTTAGTTTTTGTTTTTTTCGAGACAGGGTTTCTCTGTGTAGCCCTGTCTTGGAACTCACTCTGTAGACCAGGCTGGCCTTGAACTCAGAAATCTGCCTGCCTCTGACTCCCAAGTACTGGGATTAAAAGCATGCGCCACTACTACCCAGCATTATCTAGTATTCTTGAATAAGTTACTAGATTTTTCTCTTTTATAATAACAATACTAATAATTATCATTACTGTTTTTATTTAGCAAAAGTCATGATGATAGTAACAACTAATGTCTTAGAGTTTTTCTTCTTTTGATAAAACACCATGACCATATTTATTCTCTTACAAGTTTCAGGTCATTGTCTGTCACTGAAGTCAAATTGGGAACCCGAAGCAGAACCCAGAGGCAGGAGCCTTGGACAAGCTTGGGTTTCTGGCTTACCTCTCCTGTCTTTCTCAGTTTACTTTCTTAAAGCATCTAGCCCCACCTGCCCAGGAATGACGCTGCCCCAGAGAGCTGCATCTTCCCATTAATCATCAATCAAGAAAATGCCTCACAGGCCAATCTGTTAGATGCATTTCTCAGTTGATGTTCCTTCTTCTCAAATAGTTTGAGATTGTGTCAAATTGATATCAAATTAGCCACTACCACTGATAACCTCAGGTTTTTTGCTTGTTTTGTTTTAAGTAAGGAGAATATAGGATAAAATGCACTAACATGTTAATGTGTTTCTATATTTCTGATATTTATCATCACTTTACCTTGTGTTTTTTCCTAAACTGAGTCAACCATCTAAAAGCATCATCTTCTGTAAGTCAGTAATCCAGTCAATCCTACCTTTGGTTATGCAGCATTTCAAGTTAATGATTTAAGAACCATTCTAGGTCTTGTTTGTGTGTTTTGATTTTAGCAGTGATCACACCCAGATTTCTGTACAAGTTAGACAAAAAAAAAACCTTTGAAATGACTGTGATATAGTATTTTGAAATATGTAATAGATTATTTATACTAAACAGATTATATTTAGGAATATGTAGCTAGACATTATATATATATATATGATAACTATATATATAATAGAAGAAGTTATGGATTTTATAAGGAACAATTAGAAAATGTTGAAGGGAAGAATTGGAAGGAAGACATTTTGTAATTATATTATAATCTCAGAAATAAAATAAACACATAATGAAGGATGTCTAGGAAGAGAATTGGTTATTCTCTGCTTCTTTACTATAGGAAGTGCTGTCTAATTTTGGTTGTATAAAATAGCCTATGAAAGTTTTTAATTAATCCATGGTGGGAGACTTCAGAATAGCCCTATTTATAATTGCCAGATGCTGGAAAGAACCCAGGTATCCCTCAACAGAAGAGTGGATGCAAAAAATGTGGTATATCTACACAATGGAGTACTATTCAGCCATTAGAAACAATGAATTCATGAAATTCTTAGGCAAATGGATGGAGCTAGAGAACATCATACTAAGTGAGGTAACCCTGACTCAAAAGGTGAATCACTCACTAATGCACTCACTAATAAGTGGATATTAACCTAGAAAACTGGAATACCCCAAACATAATCCATACATCAAATGAGGTACAAGAAGAAAGGAGGAGTGGCCCCTTGTTCTGGAAAGACTCAGTGAAGAAGTATAGGGCAAAACCAGAATGGGGAAGTGGGAAGGGGTGAGTGGGAGGACAGGGGGAGAGAAGGGGGCTTATGGGACTTTTGGGGAGTGGGGGGCTAGAAAAGGGGATATCATTTGAAATGTAAATAAAAAATATATCGAATAAAAAAATGTTAACTTGACTCCTTTTTTTGAAGTTGTAGGTTATCAAACATGTAACAAGGTTACATTATGGGTAACCAGTCAACAATGGCTTATTTTAAAATAAATTTTAATGACATCATTGCTATATTAAGTAGAAATTTGTATGTCTTTTGTAGCTGACAAAATCTAATTTAAATAAAAACAACTCATATCAGGCCTTAATATCATACTTGTTTTATGTAACTCACAATAAGGAGATACTGAGACTTAACTGCTATTTTTCTATTCCCTTGTATTTTTATATGCAAAAAAGTAAGAATTTATCAGAATGTTTCAAACATGAATTATACTTTTGCTTTCAGTATTTTCTTACAAGGTTATAGTTATCTATCAGTGGCCTTCTACTTAAAGTTACTATCTAGATATAACAAAAGTGTATATTGTCAGCCAAGCATACAAGAAAGGCTTTGTCTCTGTGCCCGTGGCAAGGTCTATAAGAAGTGGAAGCCTTATATTGTGGTTAATTGAGTAGAATATAATCCAATGCAGACCTGAATATCAAAGTCATAGAGAGCACACTAGTCCATGATCCTCTACCCAAAGGCCATGCTTCTCACACACAGAACATGTTCCACAGTTATACAAAGAGTAATGGGGGAGTGTCTACTCTTTTCTGCTTTACCAAGTTAAGATTTGTTGGAAAACATAAATTGCTATGTGAATAACACTTAATAAATGCAAAATAAACTGAACCCTTTCATTGAAGTAGGAGAGACTTTGTGATTTGTCCATCACAGGAGGCAAATTTTCAGTTTTTTGTACTAGCAAATTAAAATCTTAAAATAATCAGAGCACTAAACTTGCTATGGAGTGCGTGGTGTTTTAGACCCCTTTAAGCTTTATACTACCAAACTCTAGAGGATTCAGGATCTTGGACATCACTAAACTAACCTTATTCAAATTTTTATTCTATGCATATAGAGAAATAAAAGTTAATTTTAAGAACAATTTTTCCCTAAGAAAAACATCTTAAGAATATTTGTGTGGGAAAAATATCACAGAAAAAAGCTATCACAATGCTGAATGAAAAAAATTAAGCATACTATAATTAGGTTTCATTGGAAACCAGAATAGTCATAATAATTTCAAATTATTAGACTTGTGGCCAAGTGTCATTTTCTTAATATTTTTCAGAGAATATATCTTAAGAATGTCACCATTGCACCCTAGTTTCCTAGAAAAGGACAAACACGTATATTTTTGTTTTGTTAAGGCTCTGAATCAATGACATTTATGAGTATTTTTTTATTTATTAAATTGTTTTTAATTGTAAAATAGTAATTATCTCAAGCTTATTAATAGAAAGTGTTCATTATTGGTATCTTAATATTGCAGAGTAACTACATATTGTTCTTCTAGTTTCCTTCAAGGAAATTGCTATTAATTTGGGCACATTATCTATTTTATGTATGGACACATATGTACATGTGTGGGATTAAATAGTGCAAATGGTTTATAGAACTTTTCCCTCAGAAAAATCAGGTCTAATATGTTGAACTGTATTTAGACAAATGGGTTTTTATAAACTCAGGTTGCTAAAAGTTTTGTGTCTTGTTGAATAGCCAGGATAAAGATTTTCACCTTCCTCTAAGTACAGTTTTGGTTGAAACCATTTACTGTTTGAGGTCTGATCAGTTCATTAGTTTTTATTAAATAATTACAGTGTTGTTTCTGATTCCTATTAGGAGAAAGGAATTGGCTTTTTGAGTCATCTCATTTTTAAATTACATATTACCACCCTGTGTGTTCTTTTCAGATATACATCTTAACTTAATGAACAAAGTGCCCCATGTGATATTTGACTGCAGAAATGCATGTTTTTATTTTTGTATCTTATATAAAATACCCATCCCTAATAAAAAAGAAGTTTGCAATTTTGAGAGCATGAGACAAATACCTCAGTGGAGGAGGCCAAGAAGTCAACCAAGAGACTAGGGATTGGCCAAGACATTTCCCCATATATCCTTCTCAAAAACTAATTCAACTGTTTGAAAATGACTTCTAGAGCAAAATCAACTAATTTAAGATTTAAGTATAAAATTTTAAGCAAAGTATTTGAAATTCTAATCAGTTTGCCATTCTCCTACAAAATACCTAGAAAGTTTTAAAAATTTACATGGTAAATAAGAGTGAAGTTTTGTTGCTTCTACTAAATATTCCCTATGTAGTGAACACAAGGAACATAGCAGAACTAAAGAAACACAAAGACTGTACACTGTTAAGGGTTCTGTCCTGGAGACCCACAAGATCTGAGGGTTCCTACAGGAAGAAAGAATGAGATTTCCTAGGAAGAGGGCACACAAGCCTTAGGAAATGTGGCTTTGAGGTGGGTGTAGAAAGAGAAGGGCTACATCAGTCAGTATGATATTTTCTAGTTCCTTCCATTTACCTTAAAATTTCATGAAGTCATTGTTTTTAATAGCTGAGTAGTACTCCAGTGTGTAAATGTACCACGTTTTCTGGATCGATTCCTCTGTTGAGGGACATCTGGTTTCTTTCCAGATTCTGGCTACTATAAATAAGGATGCTATGAACATAGTGCAGTATGTGTCCTTATTACATGTCGGAGCATCTTCTGGGTACATGCCCAGGAGTGGTATAGCTGGGTTCTCAAATAGCACTATGTCCAATTTTCTGAGGAACCACCAGACTGATTTCCAAAGTGGTTGTACCAGCTTACAATACCACCAGCAATGCAGGAGTGCTAATCTTTCTCCACATCCTTGTCAGAATCTGCAGTCACATGAGTTTTTGTTGTTGTTGTTGTTGTTGTTGTTGTTTGTTTGTTTTTGTTTTTTTTTTATCTTAGCCATTCTGACTGGTGTGAGGTGGAGTTTCATGACTCTTTTGATTTGCATTTCCCTGATGATTAAGGAAAGTAAACATTTCTGTAGGTGCTTCTCAGCCATCTGATACTCCTCAGCACATCATATGCACTAACTTATAAGTGGATAAGATCCACTTATCCCTGAGAATACCCAAGATAAAATTTACAGAACACATGAAGCTCAAGAAGAAGGAAGACCAAAGTGTGGAGGGTTCGGACCTTCTAAGAAGGGGAATCAAAATACCCATGGGAGGAGATACAGAGACAAAGTGTGGAGCAGAGGCTGAAGGAAAGACCATTTAGAAACTGCTCCACCTGGGGATCTAACAAATAAACAGTTACCAAACCCAGACACTATTGAAAATGCCAACAAGTGTTTGTTGACAGAAGCCTGATATAGCCTTCTCCTGAGAGTCTCTGTCAGTATCTGACAAATACAGAAGTAGAGATTCACAGCCAACCAATAGACTGAGTACAGGGTCCCCCATGCAGGAGCTACAGAAAGAACCCAGGGAGCTGAAAGGGGTTACAGACCTGTAGGAGGAACAACAATATGAACCAACCAGTATATCCAGAGCTTCCAGGGAATAAACCAACAATCAAAGAGTACACATGGAGGGACCCATGGTTCTAACCACATATGTAGCAGAGGATGACCTTTTTGGACATGAATGAGAGGAGAGGCCATTGGTCCTGTGAAGGCTTGATGTCCCAGTGTAGGGGAATGTCACGACAGGGAAGCAGGAGTGGGAGGATTGGTGCTTGTTGGAGGGGAAAGTGGATAACATTTGAAATGTAAATAAAGAAAACATTTAATAAAAATAATATCTACTAATATCTACTACTAATATCTGCTAATATCTACTTATTAGTGAGTACATACCATGCATGTCATTTTGGTTCTGTTACCTCACTCAGGATGATATTTTCTAGTTCTATTTGCCTGTAAAACTGGTTGTCCTCATTCTTATTAGCTGAGTGGTATCCCATTGTGTAAATGAGCCACATTTTCTGTATCCATTCTTCTGTTGAGGGACATCTAGTTTATTTCCACCTTCTTTCTATCACAAATAAGGGCACTATGAACATAGTGGAATATGTGAGCCTGTGGCATGGTGGGGCATCTTTTGGGTGTATTCCCAAGAGTGGTCTTGCTGGCTCTTCAGGTAGATCTATTTCTAATTTTCTGAGGAATCTCCAGATAGATTTCTAGAGTGGTCATACCAGTTTCCAATCCCACCAGAATTGTAGGAGTATTCTTCTTTCTCCACATCCTCACTAATATGTGTTGTCACCTGAGGTTTGGATTATAGCCATTCTGATTAGTGCAAGGTGGCATCTCGGGGTCATTTTTATTTGCATTTCTCTGATCACTAAGGACTTTGAACATGTTTTTAGGTGCTTCTTGGTCATTTGAGATTCCTAGGTTGTGAAATCTTAGTTTAGTTCTGAGATTTTTTTGATTGGGGTTTTTTTTTTTTTTTGGTGATTAGCTTCTTGAGTTCTTTATAAATTTTGGATATTAGCACTCTATTGGATGTGGCGTTAGTGAAGATTTTTTGCCATTCTGTAGGTTTCCAGTTTGTCTTATTGACTATGTCCTTTGCCTTACAGAAGCTTTCCAGCTTCATGAGGACCAACTTACCAATTCTTGATCCTAGAGGCTGAGCCATTAGAGTTCTGTTTATGAAATTTTCCCTGTGCCAATGAGTTCAAGGCTCTTTCCCACCTTCTCTTCTATTAGAATCAGTGTATCTGGTTTTAAGTTGAAAACATTGATACACTTGGACATGAGCTTTGTGCAAGGTGACAAATAATGGTTCTACTTTCAATTTTCTACATACAGACAGCTTTTTAGACCAGCACCATTTATTGAAGATGATTTCTTTTATCCATTGTATACTTTTGGCCTCTTTGTCAAAGATCAAGTGTCTGTAAGTATGTGATTTTATTTCTGGGTCTTAAATTATATTCCATTGATCAACGTGTCTGTCTCCATGCTAATACCATGCAGTTTTAATCACTATTTTCTCAGTAGTATAGCTTTAGGTCAGGTATGGTGATTCCATCAGCAGTTCTTTTATTGTTAAGAGTTGTTTTTGCTATTCTGTGTTTTTGCCTTTCCAGATGAATTTGAAAATTTCTCTTTCCATATCTTTGAAGAATAGTGTTGGGATTTGGATGAGCATTGTTCTGAATATGTATATTGCCTTTGGTAGGATGGCCATTTTTGCTATATTAATTCTACCAATTCATGAGCATGGGAAATCTCTCCAGTTTTAAGATCCTCTTTGATTTCTTTCTTGAGATACTTGAAGCTATTGTAATACAGCTCTTTCATTTGTTTGGTTAGAGTTACCCCAAGATATTTGATATTATTGTGGCTATTGTGAAGGGAGTTCTTTCCTAATTTCTTTTTCAGTGTGTTTATTATTTGTGTAAAAAAAGAAAGGCTACTGATTTATTTGCATTAATTCTATATTCGGCCACTTTGCTGAAGTTGTTTATGAGTTGGAGAAATTCTCTGGTATATTTTTTGGGGTTGCTTTGTGCACTATCATATAATCTGCAAGTAGTACTTCCTCTTTGCCAATTTGTCTACCCTGATTTCTTTGGCTAGAGGGGGTAGGATGGGGGCATGGGATGTGGAACAGTCAGAGGGTGGACTTGGGGGGCGGATAAAATCTGGAGTGTAAAAAATTAAATAAAAGAGAAAGGAAGGAAGGAAGGAAGGAAGGAAGGAAGGAAGGAAGGAAGAAAGAAAGAAAGAAAGAAAGAAAGAAAGAAAGAAAGAAAGAAAGAAAGAAAGAAAGAAAGAAAGAAAGGAAGGAAGGAAGGAAGGAAAAGGAGGGCAGTATACCAGAACAGGGAATTACAGTAATAACTGAAATACCATGGCGTGTATATAAGAAAAGTTTGTATATACCCAGAAAACCATAAACTTTCTACAGAGGATGGTCTTTCACTTTAAACCTTCCATGTGCTTAGTCCAATAGTTGGCCCTGTAGAAAGGAAGTGTAGAAAGTGTATTTTGTGATGTCTGAAGGATGTAGTTATATTTGAGCAGATAATTCTAATAACTATTGTTAGCTTTTATGATGTTGGGTGGGTGCTATGACAATACAGAAATGAGTCCTTTTACTTGACCCCAGGGTAGGCAGCCCTTGAATTCTTCTGTGACAAAATGAATAAAACTGAAAACTACAACTTAGTTCAGAAAGGAGTTTATGGAAGGAGCTAAACAGCTTAGGTAAGAAAAGGCAGGTGTGAAGGGGGAAGACCAGGAACAGTATTAGGAGGGTAGATAATATGACATTGGAGGTAAAGGAGAAAGTTGAGGGCCTGCTTTAGAAGCGTGCTTTAAGCTTTGTGGTTTATTCTGGTTTGAGCCATGGTTCCTGATTCATGTTTGGTGTTTTGCTATTAGATTGGACTGCTGATAAACAAGATTGGAATCTCTCCAAGGAATGACTTCTAAACAGGTCCATGCCCCCTTGTCCTGTTAACCATCTTTCTCCCATTCCTTTGGTTGGTGGGCTATAAGGGAGGTTGAAGCATTTAAGAGCCCTTATAAAAGTATATTTTAAAAACATGCCTGGGCCTACAGCTTGTATTTTCTTCCCTGAAATGTTTAATAATTAAAAGAGAAAAAGGCGAGCCCTGGCTAATGTCATCTTTACTAAATGATTAAAGTCAGCACCCCTGTCAATGACATTGTGAAACAGAGTGTGCCTCTTGGTGCGCGTCTCTAAGAAGAGGCTATTCTTTTCAATGTAAATCTTTGATTTTATCACAAATATTTCTAATTCCACCTTCAATTAATTTAGATAGAGTTTTTACATCAACCAATCTTTATGTAAAATTTTCCATGACATAGTCAAGTTTAACATGTTTGTCTATTTATTTCTTGAATTTTACCACAAATATTTTTCATGTAAATCTTCAATGTTATCTGAAAATGTTTATAATCCCACCTTTAATCAATTTAGGATTATCTTTTTATCCATCATTCTGTCTATATAATTTCCATGATAATCTTTAATTTTAACATGTTTCTCTATTATTTCTATATAGACAATTTTTCATAAATATTGTCCATGTAAATCTTCAAGTTTATCAGAAAATGTTTATAATTCCACTTTTAATCAACTTAGGAATACTTTTATGCCTACCATTATTATACCTATATAAAATTTTCCATGATAATGTTCAATTCTAACATGTTTTTCTACAGTTTCTACAATTTTTATCAGAAATATTTTGCATGTAAATCTTCAATCCTATCATAAAATGTTTCTATCCCATATTTCAATTAATTTAGCAATGTTTTACATGTCTACCACTTTACTCCTTAATGTTCCATGACAATTGTCAATTTTAATGTGTTTATCTGAAATAATTTCCATGTAAATCTTTAATTTTATCATAAAGTATCTTTACTTCCCTTAATTTCCCGATTCAATAAATAGAAAATTAAAACTAGCAAACAAAAAAACAAACACAAAAGAAGCATAATTTAACCTTTAGGCAGTGAGTAAGACATCAGACTCTTCTCTTCTGGAAAAGAAGTTAGTCAGACTTTTATTTCCAATGTGTACAAGATGCAAATTGGGAGAACAGATCTGAGTTTGAAGGATTGGTCAGGGTCTTTCCTGATAACCAAAGGAAAACAAAAGTACAAAATTTAACTAGATACATTTCCAAGGTTACATTGGTACAATTTTGTGATTGCATGTATGATTGTAAAACTGGGAAATTCCCCAATAGGTGTTCAACAATATAACTCCAGCCTCGTGGACAACTAGCCACAGAGAATGCTTGTTATGTAGCTGGCAATTTTAAGTACAATTTTAGTTTTATTTAGAAATTATTTAAATTTAACCAGGTGCCTTGTAAGTACTGTATCTACCATTTCTGACAGCCCCCAACTTTTAAGTTTACAGTGTTTTTTTGTATTCCCTAAACATAATTCTAAATACCTCTCCAGTGTCTCAACTAAGATCTGTAATCCACAATCTAGAACTAATAACTGTATAGTATAGTCTTATACTGAACTGCCTCACGCAGCCTTGAGATGAGGGGTTAAGCCTCGTCTTAATGCATCTTGTTATACCATATTTGGCTTATATCACTGGGAGAGCTGCTTTTTTCTTAAGGGAAATGGAGAAACTGTAGACTTAAGGGAGAGAGGAGTTGAGGCAGGGTAACCTGTTGTAAAGGACGGACGCAAGTCTGTGGATGGAATGTATTGTATGAGGGAAGAAGAAAGAAAAAGAAGAAAACCTAAATTTAGATTTAAGATAAAGTTTATTGTTTCTCTTTAATTCAACTTCCCTTTTCAACTTGCTTCCTCTATGCCTTCCTCATCTTTGCAAACAGAAACTTAACTTTTCACTTCTCTCTCAGTTCTTTTCTTCCAATGTAATGATCAGAAATGTCAAAAGGCCAGAACAGAATTGATTTACTTCCATACACACTGCTGTCCATAATAATACTGCTCTTCTCCTCATTATTGAAGTTGTCTTCTAGCTGGCCTCCCCTACTTTGAGCTTTGTTCTTTATGGTAACCTAGTCAGAAGTTTAGCTCATGGTGATTATTTAGTCTTCCATGCGATGTTTATACTAGAAGGGAAGAACTATAAAATCCTTGCAATAATCTGATCCTCAGTTTTTGTCATCTAATTTGCTTCTGTGCTCATGTTTACTGTTTCAACCAATTATGTTCTCTTATTCCTTAAAGTCGCAAATACACTGACTGCAGAATGTTACCTTTTCCAGAGTCTCTTCCCTTTCATTCTGCATAGTTTGCCTCTTCATCTTCTCTATGACTGTACATCAATACATATCTCTTTTATGCTTTCTATAAGGACTGTATTTATTATTTCACAAAATGGATACATGTAAGCCCTGACCTCATGAATTTACTGTTCTCCACAGTCCTTAGAATCATCTAGCAAAATTCATTTTTTTGTACCTGGATTGTGATCTCTTTAGGTAGACTGTGAATTATCTGAAATGGATATTTAATCTACATGACTTCTTAAAAAGAACTGAGTGTTTTCTAAAATAAAGTAACTGATACATTTGCTGATAGCAGACTATTGGTATTTAGAAAAATTCATGCAAGGTGGCAAATCGTTAGAATGGGCATCACCCAAAAGTGTCATTGCATATAGGAGGTGCCCTGTAAATACTTATACATTAAATTATAAGATGAGCTGGAGGGAACTAGCATGAAGCAGCTGCTGCCATTCTTCCTGTGCAGCAAGAGAAAGATGGAAGAGAGGGAGTGGATGAAGTTCTGAAGGTGAGCATTTATTATGGTGCAGGAATTAGCAGTGATGTCAGCATGGTTTAAATTTATTCTATATAAAAGTATAATAGTATTTAGTCTATGAAATGACAAGTATGGATTCTGTAAAATCAATAAGCTCTGTGTTCATCTCCACTTTGTAACCCAGTCTGCTCATCTTCACCAAATCTAGATCAAAGTCTCATCATTATTTTTTTTAATTTTATAAATTGCCTCTTTATTATTTTGTTTAATTACTTGAATTTTTTCAAACCTTATTTTTTTTATTCGATATATTTTTTATTTACATTTCAAATGATTTCCCCTTTTCTAACCACCCACTCCACGAAAGTCCCGCAAGCCCCCTTCTCTCCCGCTGTCCTCCAACCCACGCCTTCTCACTTCCCCGTTCTGGTTTGGCCGAATACTGCTTCACTGAGTCTTTCCAGAACAAGGGGCTACTCTTCCTTTCTTCTTGTACCTCATTTGATGTGGTGATTATGTTTTGGGTATTCCACTTATTAGTGAGTGCATACCATGATTCACCTTTTGAGTCAGGGTTACCTCACTTAGTATGATGTTCTCTAGCTCCATCCATTTGCCTAAGAATTTCATGAATTCATTGTTTCTAATGGCTGAATAGTACTCCATTGTGTAGATATACCACAGTTTTTGCATCCACTCTTCTGTTGAGGGATACCTGGGTTCTTTCCAGCATCTGGCAATTATAAATAGGGCTGCTATGAACATAGTAGAGCATGTATCCTATTACATGGTGGGGAATCCTCTGGGTATATGCCCAGGAGTGGTATAGCAGGATCTTCTGGAAGTGAGGTGCCCAGTTTTCGGAGGAACCGCCAGACTGATTTCCAGAGTAGTTGTACCAATTTGCAACCCCACCAGCAGTGGAGGAGTATTCATCTTTCTCCACACCCTCTCCAACACCTGCTGTCTCCTGACTTTTTAATCTTAGCCATTCTGACTGGTGTAAGGTGAAATCTCAGGGTTGTTTTGATTTGCATTTCCCTAATGACTAATGAAGTTGAGCATTTTTTAAGATGCTTCTCAGCCATCCGAAGTTCTTCAGTTGAGAATTCTTTGTTTAACTCTGTACCCCATTTTTTAATAGGGTTGTTTGGTTTTCTGGAGTCTAACTTCTTGAGTTCTTTATATATATTGGATATTAGCCCTCTATCTGATGTAGGGTTGGTGAAGAACTTTTCCCAATTTGTTGGTTGCCGATTTGTCCTCTTGATGGTGTCCTTTGCCTTACAGAAACTTTGTAATTTTATGAGGTCCCATTTGTCAATTCTTGATCTTAGAGCATACGCTATTGGTGTTCTGTTCAGAAACTTTCTCGCTGTACTGATGTCCTCAAGGGTCTTCCCCAGTTTCTTTTCTATTAGCTTCAGAGTGTCTAGCTTTATGTGGAGGTCCTTGATCCATTTTGATTTGAGCTTAGTACAAGGAGACAAGGATGGATCAATTTGCATTCTTCTGCATGCTGACCTCCAGTTGAACCAGCACCATTTGTTGAAAAGGCTATCTTTTTTCCATTGGATGTTTTCAGGCTCTTTGTCGAGGATCAAGTGGTCGTAGGTGTGTGCGTTCATTTCTGGATCTTCAATCCTGTTCTATTGATCCTCCTGCCTGTCACTGTACCAATACCATGCAGTTTTTAACACTATTGCTCTGTAGTATTGCTTGAGGTCAGGGATACTGATTCCCCCAGACTTTCTTTTGTTGCTGAGAATAGTTTTAGCTATCCTGGGTTTTTTGTTATTCCAGATGAATTTGATAATTGCTCTTTCTAACTCTGTGAAGAATTGAGTTGGGATTTTGATGGGTATTGCATTGAATCTGTAGATTACTTTTGGCAAAATGGCCATTTTAACTATATGAATCCTGCTGATCCATGAGCATGGGAGGTTTTCCCATATTTTGAGGTCTTCTTCCATTTCCTTCTTCAGAGTCTTGAAGTTCTTGTCATACAGATCTTTCACATGTTTGGTAAGAGTCACCCCAAGATACTTTATACTGTTTGTGGCTATTGTGAAGGGGGTCATTTCCCTAATTTCTTTCTCAGCCTGCTTATCCTTTGAGTATAGGAAGGCCACTGATTTGCTTGAGTTGATTTTATAACCTGCCACTTTGCTGAAGATGTTTGTCAGCTGTAGGAGTTCTCTAGTGGAGTTTTTTGGGTCACTTAGGTAGACTATCATGTCATCTGCAAATAATGATAGTTTGACTTCTTCCTTTCCGATTTGTATCCCTTTGACCTCCTTATGTTGTCGAATTGCCTGAGCTAGTACCTCAAGTATAATATTGAAAAGATAAGGAGAGAGGGGGCAGCCCTGTCTAGTCCCTGATTTTAGTGGGATTGCTTCAAGTTTCTCTCCATTTAGTTTGATGCTGGCTACCGGTTTGCTGTATATTGCTTTTACTATGTTTAGGTATGGGCCTTGAATTCCTGTTCTTTCCAAGACTTTAAGCATGAAAGGATGCTGAATTTTGTCAAATGCTTTTTCAGCACCTAATGAAATGACCATGTGCTTTTTTTCTTTGAGTTTGTTTATGTAGTGGATTGCATTGATGGATTTCCATATATTGAACCAACCCTACATTCCCGGGATAAAGCCTACTTGATCATGGTGGATGATCGTTTTGATGTGTTCTTGGATTCGGTTGGCAAGAATTTTATTGAGCATTTTTGCATCGATGTTCATAAGGGAAATTGGTCTGAAGTTCTCTTTCTTTGTTGGATCTTTGTGTGGTTTTGGTATCAGCGTAATTGTGGCTTCATAGAAGGAATTGGGTAGTGTTCCTTCTGTTTCTATTTTGTGGAATGATTTGAAGAGTATTGCTGTTAACTCTTCTTTGAAGGTCTGATAGAATTCTGCACTGAAACCATCTGGTCCTGTGCTTTTTTTGGTTGGAAGACTTTCTATGACTCCTTCAATTTCTTTAGGCATTATGGGACTGTTTAGATGATCTATTTGGTCCTGATTTAATTTTGGTATTTGGTATCTGTCAAGGAAATTGTCCATTTCCTCCAGATTCTCCAGTTGTGTTGAGTACAGGCTCTTGTAGTAGGATCTGATGATTTTTTGGATTTCCTCAGTTTCCATTGTTATATCTCCCTTTTCATTTCTAAGTTTGTTAATTTGGATACTTTCTCTGTGCCTTTTGGTCAGTCTGGCTAAGGGTTTATCTATCTTGTTGTTTTTCTCAAAGAACCAGCTCCTGGTTTTGTTGATTCTTTGTATGGTTCTCTTTGTTTTTACTTGATTGATTTCGGCCCTGAGTTTGATGATTTCCTGCCTTCTACTCCTCCTGGGTGAAATAGCTTCTTTTTCTTCCAGGGCTTTCAGGTGTGTCATTAAGCTGGTAATGTATGCTCTCTCCATTTTCTTTTTGGAGGCACTCAGGGCTATGCACTGCTTAGCATTGCTTTCATTGTGTCCCATAGATTTGGGCATGTTGTGTCTTCATTTTCATTGTGTTCTAAAAAGTCTTTAATTTCTTTCTTTATTTCTTCCTTGACCAAGGTATCATTGAGTTGAATATTGTTCAATTTCCACGTGTATGTGGGTTTTCTGTTGTTTTTGTTGCTATTGAAGATCACTTTTACTCCATAGTGATCTGATAGGAGGCATGGGATTAGTTCGATCTTCTTATATTTGTTGAGGTCTGTCTTGTGACCAATTATATTGTTGATTTTGGAGAAGGTACCATGAGGTGCTGAGAAAAAGGTATATTCTTTTGCTTTAGGATAGAATGTTCTATATATATCTGTTAAATCTAATTGGTCCAAAGCTTCAATTAATTTCATTGTGTCCCTGTTTAGTTTCTGTCTTCCTGATTGGTCCATTGAGGAAAGTGCAGTGTTGAAGTCACCCACAATTATTGTGTTAGCTACAACGTGTGCTTTGAGTTTTAATAAAGTTTCTTTTACGAAAGAGGGTGCCCTTGCATTTGGAGCATAGATGTTCAGGATTGAGAGTTCTTCTTGTTGTATTTTTCCTTTGACCAGCAAGAAGTGTCCCTCAGGGTCTCTTTTGATGACTTTGGGTTGAAAGTCAATTTTATCTGATATTAAAATGGCTACTCCAGCTTGTTTCCTGAGACCATTTGCTTGTAAAATTGTCTTCCAGCCTTTTACTCTAAGGTAGTGTTTGTCTTTGACTCTTAGGTGTGTTTCCTATAAGCAGCAAAATGTAGGGTCCTGTTTACGTATCCAGTCAGTTAGTCTTTGTCTTTTTATTGGGGCATTGAGTCCACTGATGTTAAGAGATATTAAGGAATAATGATTGTTACTTTCTGTTATTTTTGACGTTATTTTTTAAATTTGATTGGTTAACTTCTTTTGGGTTTGATGAAAGGTTACTATCTTGCTTTTTCCAGGGTGAAGTTTCCCTCCTTGTATTGGTGTTTTCCTCCTATTATCCTCATCATTATTTTTTATCAGCAACCATCTGTTCACTTGTGCCTCCACTTTACATTACCAGTATTTATTCTTCACATGCCAAATATGAATATTTTGAAATAGATATTGGTACACACATATTGTTGGCTTTCTGACCAAAGGAATTCCTCCATATTTATATGTAAATCTTTGACTAATGAGCTATGAATCATCAGGAGTAATTAACTGGATATACCATGAATATACTATGAAATTTTGTTATTGTTCAGTGTTGGTGTTTAACAGAAAGTGTGAGACGTTATTTATAAATATATATGAAAATATACATTTTGTAGGGCATCTCTTTCTAAAAATATACTACTATAATTTTCTATTCACTAAAAGTCCTTCAAGTGTAGGAACTTGACAAAAGTCACCATATTCTCTAATGATTTCACTTCATGATGACAAATGCTTGGCATTTTGTAGCTGGGCTTTAGGGTGAAGCATGCATAATGGGTACCTTCACCAGCTTCTCTGTCAGGGAATTTCTGACAAAGCAGTATAATTAATGGAAATATAGCTTCAGCAGAGTATGTCAGTAATTGGGCAACAATGGAAACATATGCCTTGTTTGATGAACCTGAATGTGAGAGGAGGTGGGTGAAAACACAGTAAAATGCTTATTCTAATTGACAGTCTACCTGGGGTGATATTAACGAGGCCTTAAATGTGTTGATACAAATCAAGATGCAGCCAGCAGCAAGGCTAAGGCAGATTGAAGAAACTGGGAAATTGGATATATTAGTGTCCCAGGGGCAGATGAAGCAATGAGGTGCTGGTAGAACAGAGCACGATACCAACCACCTCAGATAGTCAGCCAATGAAAAAGAGATCCAACATTTTCCTTCCAAACCTGATAATGCAGACATTTAGGATAAGTGAAGAGAATTTTCTAGAGCAACCCTTATTTGCCTAAATTAGAAATTTGTGAATAACCCTCTCTAGCTCCCAACAATCATTTAATCTAAAAGTTATAAACCTTTTAGTCCTATACATTTCAAATATCTGAACCAATTTTTCTATACCATCCCATCTTCTCTATATTTGAAAGACACCAAATACTTTACAAACTGTGCCCATATTCAGACTATGCCTTCTTTAAATCAGGCCACTTAAAAGCTACCTGAGAAGTACAAGAACAACAAGTAAAGGTTGCACAAAATTACTAAGGTACAGGATAAAATTCACAGTTAATATGTTTCAAATGAAACATATAAGCAAATCTTATAGGAAAGATGTAGCCTAATATGTTTTATTTTTTCTAAACTGTAGATCCATGATGTAAATGTACTGTCTCTCATTATATGAAATTAAACTGAGGTACATTGCATTTAAATAAATTTTTATCAACCAAGTTCTCTGGTTCTTGGTGTTTTATCTCTACCCAGAAGGGATCAAGATATCCTATCTTTGGTTGGAGAATAGAACTCTCAACATAAGTTCTGCACCTCTGTCTCATGTCCCTTCCAAGAGCAAGCTATCTTCTGTGTTTTAGGTAGTTTTTCTTACAGTTACAAGGGAGTACCTTGTACGTCCTAATTAGCATCTCTGTCTGTCTCTGTTTTTCTCAGTCTCTGTGTCTCTCTATGTATGTATGTGCATATATTGTGTGTGTGTGTGTGTGTGTGTGTGTGTGTGTGGTGTCATGTGAGGCAATCTCATTTTCACTCTCCAGCTTGAACTTGGTGAAATAGATATCCTTCCATCTTTTCCTTCCTGAAAGAGGTCATGCTTTATATTTCTTCTGATGTGGATTTTATATTGTGGGTAGCCTTCACTCTGAGTGTTTCAACATTCTTACATTCAACAGACCTAGGATCAAAAATGTAATTTAAAAGTATATTTGTAGTAAAAATGAACAGACTTCTGATATTATTCCCTAAAATGTTGCAGGGCGGCCATTTATATAGAATGAACAACACATTAGATATTAAAAATAATGTGAGATAACTTAAAATCTATGAGAAACTGCATGTAGGTTATATGATATTAAATCATGTATATAAGTGTCTTAATAGCCATCTATTTGGGTGCTCAACAGAGTTCTGGAATTCATTTTCCATAGGCGTGAGGACAGCTGTGTAGACCCATATTATATAACAGATTCAGAGAGGAAGAGGAAGCAAGAAATATATTTCTGAGATTCATTCTAGATTCACCTGAACAAAATATCCTAGAAGAATCATTTCTTTTAAGAAATACTTGATGAAATGGTGTTTGATCTCTAGATGTCTAGATGATCTACATTTTCAAGTAACACCACAGCTTGCTCACTTACTCTATAACACACCAACTGCTTAAGTTAGCAAGACTTTTCTTAAGGCATAAGACAAGGCTGAGAATATTTAAAGTCAAGGGCATTGATAAGTGTGAGGTACAGGTCAAATTCACAGGAATAGGAACAACTTCAACTATTGTCCTTGGTTTCACCAAGACCTTTATTTTTATTCAATTGTTTGATATTAGGTTATTTCTAATATCTTTTTAAATGTTTTACTTTTAACCTTTTACTCTTTCCTCAGCTCTGTGCTCTCAACATTGTCCTGAATGCATGGTATCTGTTTAATATATGCTGCTAAATGTACATCTACATAATTAAAAATTTAAAGGTCTCATAGTTGTCTAAAGATATTTTCAATCACATTTAAAATACTGTTAAAGAATAGAGAAAATACTCAATTCTTTGTGTCCCAATAGGCCATTCACTTAAAATATGGTATCATAAATTTTACTTTATAGCATATTTGTTTTGTGCCTAGTTGATTAAAGCTACAGGTTTACCTGTACTAATTTTCAGCTGTTGGTCTTGAAAGTTTCCAGAGTTCCTTGCAACTTATTTCTTTCAGGCCTTCAGGAGTAGTTCTTAGCCTAGTCTGCTAAGATCTCCAATGGACTGGCCCAACATTTCTGTTATGTTCTATTATATAATCAAAATATTGGCCTTTAATGGACACAGAGTCAGTTTGAATTCTGGAAAGCCAACATAAACTTAGGCTTGCATTCAACATGGCACATCACATAATCAAATGGGAGAGAGACAACAGGTACATGTACATCATGCAGTAGGAATCAGCCATGGCTAGGTTGCTGAGCGGACTAGGAAGGAACCATTTTCCTTGTGTTGTGGTAATGTCTGCTTTGCTCATTTTCCTAATGAGTGTAAATATACATGAGGTAGCAATTAGATGATACAGAGACATGACTAAATATTGGATCACTGGCTTAAAATAATCATGACAAGTGTAGGGTTGTGTTATCCATTCTGACAAATCTGAGGTGGAAAGAAACAGCTAACACAATAAAACCAACATTGAAATCAATCTCACACAAAGGCAAGAAGTGCAAATGAGCACTTTTCTCCTCAGGGAATTCCATTCATCAGCTAAGAATGTGGCTTGGTTCTTTTATTACTTGTAATTCATCTCAGAAAGTTCTCTAATCCCAGGAGGAATCCTGCTTTACTCATTCCCACTCACTGTGGGACTGGGTCCCTGTGAAGCAGTTATTTTTACTCAACAATTTATACTCTTAATTTGTTTCTTAAGTATTACCATTGGTTACCCTGCCGATCTTCACAAACTCTATTTATATCCCAATCAAATTAGAATCTCAAAAGCATTAGTGTTAGAAGAGAGATCTTGAACTTATCTTCTCAATAACTTTTATGTTTGAGATGGAAGAGCCTAGAAGCAGCTAGAAGTGTCTGAGTGGCATGTTGTCCGTTGAAAACCTGTGAATGCCTCAGTGAACATAGTGGAATCCCCTCCCCCCACCATTCCACAGATTTCTAAGTTTTAATAGGATAGTGACTATTTTTTATTTCCTGTTTTCTTGTTCATTTTTTAACTCCACAAGAAGAAAATCTGATACTGAGCAAGTGAATTAAAAGAAGGTAGGACAAAGTCAATTCTTTAGCAATTATTTTTCTTCTTTAGTTTTGAAAAGTATGTCAACACCTTGGGTATGGTTTGCTGAATTATAGAGCATCGCAGCCTGATACGTATCCGTATAGTGAGCAGGGCCAGATAAAGTTTAAAACATCTTTTCTTAGAAAACATAAAAAGTGCTTGACTCAAGTACTACCTAGTTAGGCACTGATTTCTTTGAAGTTCTATACTTATGTATAAAATTTGCACAAATATATGTACTCATATATGCATATTCATGTATATACATACATACATATATATAAATATATATATGAAAATGACAGCTCAACTGACAGATGGATGGTAGATGAATAGTTGGATATTCGAGAGGCAGAGATGGGCAGTGGTGCCACACGCCTTTAATCTCAGTACTTGGGAGGCAGAGGCAGGCAAAATTTTGTTTTTGAAGCTACCCTGGTCTACAGAGTAAGTTCCAGGACAGCCAGAGCTGTACAGAGAAACCCTATCTCAAAAAAAAGAAAAGAAAAGAAAGAAAGACAGACATATAAAAAATATTGCAAAGGTACTAAAGCTGAGAGCACTATCAGTATCAGAGCTTCCAGTTTTATCAGAGAACCTTCCCAAGTTATAAACTCACAATCAGATTGATTTTTTGTTGTCGCTGTTGTTTTGTTTGTTTGTTTTTTGTTTTGTTTTGAGAAAGGGTTCTCTCTGTGTAGCCCTGGCTGTCCTGGAACTCACTCTGTAGACCAGGCTGGCCTCAAACTCTGAAATCTGCCTGCCTCTGCCTCCTGAGTGCTGGGATTAAAGGCCTGTGTGCCACCACTGCCAGGCTTCAGATTGTTTTTAATATGTAAAAAAGAAAACATTTGGTGCATCACCCTGATCCTCTCTTTTTGCTGGTGAATATATTTTGGTGATGTACCTTTAGTCTTTGAGATGTATCAACTATTTTCAGTGAGAACACAAAAGTTAGACACCTGAAAGCCCCTGCATGCATAATTTTCTTCAGTTCCTTCTCTCTAATGTGAAGATAGTAAAAATTTATCAACTTGAAGGGATGTAGATGGTCACCATGCATACTCATCTTCCTTCCTTTCATTCCTTCCTCCTATCGCCTCAACACTGACCTCACACCACAAGTTCGGCAGTTACATGACTACATTTGCTGTTTCTCCAGGTTCCTCTTTGATCACAGACTTATCAGATTCTTGATTTAAAAAAAAAAAAAAACCTTTACTGCCACATTTTTCCTTTTTCTTAAATTATACCTTGATTATATGATTCCTCTGTTTCTTTCCTTCCTCCAAACCCTCTCATGCATTCCTCATTGTTCTCTTTCATTCCAATTTATTGCATTTTTCATGAATTCTTCATGTTACATGCATTTATGTAAATATAGGCAAACACATGCAAATATAATGACTATATATTCATTGATGCCATATACATATATATATATATATATATATATATATATATATATATATATATATATAATATATAGTCATATACATACACACAACTCAGTCTACATATTGTTACTTATATGTGAATTTCACACCTGACCATTTGGCATTGGACAAACAATATGTGTTCTCTTTTGTGAAGACGATTTGGCTTTCTCTCAGAATTCTGTAATTGGCTATATTTTCTTGTATAGGACTGAGCCTCATTGGATTTCTTCCTTTCACTTTGGCATGTCTTTTGTTGTCCTTGTTTAGCTCATGGTCATGTTGGTGAAACTTTATAGTTGTAACTTCTTATACTACTGAAAGACATAATTTCATAGCAAACTCTCTGATCTTCTAGTTCTTACAAGCTTTCCAGGATGTTTTCTGGAATGCTGAGGTGTAAGAGTTGTGCTTTAGATGTATTCCCTGGGAGTAAACTCCACAACTGAATTTTAGTTGGCTGTGGATTTCTGCAGGATCTACATCTGTGGCAAAGAGAAGACTGCTTAATGAGCCATTAAGACTACACTTACCTGTGCATATAATGATAACTATTAGGAGGTAGTTAGAAGTTAAAATGGGTTGGTAAAGTGTGGGGCCAGGAGGAACAGGCTGGAACATGAGTGGGGTCAAGGCATGTCCAAAATCCCAAAAATCATGTCCTGAGATGGGCAGGAGTAGGATTGCTGCACCCTACACCCTACTCCAGGCCTTCATGTCCTGGCACATATAGCTGTATCCTTCAACCTTACCTTGCCAGATTATGTCACATAGCCAATTGCCAGGTTAAACTTCCTTTCTCCTTAAAAGGTCATGCCCAGCAGCATCTGGAATTCTTTTTTTTTTAAATTTATTTATTCGATATATTTTTTCTTTACATTTCAAATGATTTCCCCTTTTCTGGCTCCCCACTCCCCGAAAGTCCCATAAGCCCTTTTCCCTCCCCCTATTACCCCATCTACTCCTTCCCACTTCCCTGTTCTGGTATTCCCCTATACTGCTGCACTGAGTCTTTCCAGAACCAGGGGCCACTCCTCTGTTCCTCTTGGACATCATTTAATATGTGGGTTATGTCCTGGGTATTCAAAGTTTCTAGGCTAATATCCACTTATCAGTGAGTGCATACCATGATTGATCTTTTGAGACTGGGTTGCCTCACTTAGTATGATGTTCTCCAGCTCCATCCATTTGTCTAAGAATTTCATGAATTCATTGTTTCTAATGGCTGAATAGTACTCCATTGTGTAAATATACCACATTTTTTTGTATCCATTCCTCCGTTAGGGACACCTGGGTTCTTTCCAGCTTCTGGATATTATAACTAGGGCTGCTATGAACATATTGGAGCATGTATCCTTATTGCATGCTGAAGAATCCTCTGGGTATATGCCCAGGAGTGGTATAGCAGGGTCCTCTGGAAGTGCCATGCCCAAATTTCTGAGGAAATGCCAGACTGATTTCCAAAGTGGTTGTAGTATCTTGCAATCCCACCAGCAGTGGAAGAGTGTCCCTTTTTCTCCACATCCTTGCCAACACCTGCTGCCTCCTGAGTTTTTTTTTTTATTCGATATATTTTTTATTTACATTTCAAATGATTTCCCCTTTTCTAGCCTCCCCACTCCCTGAAAGTCCCATAAGCCCCCTTCTCTCCCCCTGTCCTCCCACCCACCCCTTCCCACTTCCCCGTTCTGGTTTTGCCAAATACTGCTTCACTGAGTCTTTCCAGAACAAGGGGACACTCCTCCTTTCTTCTTGTACCTCATTTGATTTGTGGATTATGTTTTGGGTATTCCAATTTTCTAGGTTAATATCCACTTGTTAGTGAGTGCATACCATGATTCACCTTTTGAGTCAGGGTTACCTCACTTAGTATGATGTTCTCTAGCTCCATCCATTTGCCTAAGAATTTCATCAATTCATTGTTTCTAATGGCTGAATAGTACTCCATTGTGTAGATATACCACATTTTTTGCATCCACTCTTCTGTTGAGGGATACCTGGGTTCTTTCCAGCATCTGGTGATTATAAATAGGGCTGCTATGAACATAGTAGAGCATGTATCCTTATTACATGGTGGGGAATCCTCTGGGTATATGCCCAGGAGTGGTATAGCATGATCTTCTGGAAGTGAGGTGCCCAGTTTTCGGAGGAACCGCCAGACTGATTTCCAGAGTGGTTGTACAAATTTGCAACCCCACCAGCAGTGGAGGAGTGTTCCTCTTTTTCCACATCCTCACCAACACCTGCTGTCTCCTGAATTTTTAATCTTAGCCATTCTGACTGGTGAAATCTCAGGGTTGTTTTGATTTGCATTTCCCTAATGACTAATGAAGTTGAGCATTTTTTAAGATGCTTCTCTGCCATCCGAAGTTCTTCAGGTGAGAATTCTTTGTTTAACTCTGTACCCCATTTTTAATAGGGTTGTTTGGCTTTCTGGAGTCTAACTTCTTGAGTTCTTTATATATATTGGATATTAGCCCTCTATCTGATGTAGGATTGGTGAAGATCTTTTCCCAATTTGTTGGTTGCCGATTTGTCTTTTTGATGGTGTCCTTTGCCTTACAGAAACTTTGTAATTTTATGAGGTCCCATTTGTCAATTTTTGATCTTAGAGCATATGCTATTGGTGTTCTGTTCAGAAACTTTCTCCCTGTACCGATGTCCTCAGGGTCTTCAACAAATGGTGCTGGTTCAACTGGAGGTCAGCATGCAGAAGAATGCGAATTGATTCATCCTTATCTCCTTGTACTAAGCTCAAATGCAAATGGATCAAGGACCTCCAGATAAAGTCAGACACTCTGAAGCTAATAGAAAAGAAACTGGGGAAGACCCTTGAGGACATCGGTACAGGGAGAAAGTTTCTGAACAGAACACCAATAGCGTCTCCTGAGTTTTTAACCTTAGCCATTCTGACTGTTGTGAGGTGAAATCTCAGGGTTGTTGATTTGCATTTTCCTAATGACTAATGATGTTGAACATTTCTTAAGGTGCTTCTCAGCCATCTGAAGTTCTTCATGTGGAAGTTCCTTTGTTTAACTCTGTACCCCACATTTTTTATTCGATATATTTTTTATTTACATTTCAAATGATTTCCCCTTTTCTAGCCCCCCACTCCCTGAAAGTCCCATAAGGCCCCTTCTCTCCCCCTGTCCTCACACCCACCCCTTCCCACTTCCCTGTTCTGGTTTTGCCCTATACTGCTTCACTGAGTCTTTCCAGAACAAGGGGCCACTCCTCCATTCTTCTTGTACCTCATTTGATGTGTGGATTATGTTTTGGGTATTCCAGTTTTCTAGGTTAATATCCACTTATTAGTGAGTGCATACCATGAATTATCTTTTGAGTCTGGGTTACCTCACTTAGTATAATGTTCTCCAGGTCCATCCATTTGCCTAAGAATTTCATGAATTCATTGTATCTAATGACTGAATAGTACTCCATTGTGTATATATACCACATATTTTGCAACCACTCTTCTGTTGAGGGATACCTGGGTTCTTTCCAGCTTCTGGCAATTATAAATAGGGCTGCTATGAACATAATGGAGCATGTATCCTTATTACATGCTGTGTACCCCACTTTTTAATAGGGTTATTTGGTTCTCTGGGGTCTACCTTCTTGAGTTCTTTGTATATATTAGATATTAGCCCTCTGTTAGATTTAGGATTGGCGAAGATCCTTTCCCAATCTGTTGGTTGACATTGTGTTCTTTTGACAGTGTCCTTTGCCTTATAGAAACTTTGTAATTTTATGAGGTTCCATTTGTCAATTCTTGATCTTAGAGAGTAAGCTATTGGTATTCTGTTCAGGAAATTTTTTCTGGTGCCCATGTCCTCAAGGGTCTTCCCCAGTTTCTTTTCTATTAGTTTCAGTGTGTCAGGTTTTATGTGGAGGTCCTTGATCCACTCTGAGTTGAGCTTAGTACAAGGAGATAAGAATGGATCAATTCGCATTTTTCTGCATGCTGACCTCCAACTGAATCAGCACCATTTCAATATAGTTCTTGAAGTTCTAACTAAAGCAGTTAGACAACATAAGGAGATCAAAGAGATACAAGTTGGAAAGGAAGAAATCAAACTATCACTATTTGCAGATGATATGATAGGATACTTAAGTGACCCAAAAATCTCTACCAGAGAACTCCTACAGCTGATAAACAACTTCAGCAAAGTGCCTGGTTACAAAATTAACTCAAGAAAATCAGTAGCCTTTCTATACTCAAAGGATAAGGAGACTGATAAAGAAATTAGGGAAATGACACCCTTCACAATAGCCACAAACAGCATAAAGTCTCTTGGGGTGACTCTAAACAGCTGGAATTCTAACTTATGTAAATGAGGTATCCCCAGCACCTTGGACCCAGCCAATGATATATACTCCCCTGGATAGCTCCTACTCACTCCCAAATGTTTAAATAGTGTTTGTTCCCCCCAATAAACTGCACAAGTTAGCAGAAGTTGTTCCCAGGTGTGTGAGTATTTTCACCCAGACACAGATCAAGATCCTGCCTGTACTCACTCTTCCTGACTAAGCTTCCCTCCCTCCAGTCTAGCCCTGTTTGCATTATCATTCTAGATGATGAATGCTCATTTAAACTATATATGAATATTTATTTTTAAAGTTATTTATTTTTATTCTTTAATCCATTTTTACAGTCTAGACTTCACCCACCTCCTGGTCTGCCTCCTCCCCAGACTGCTTCCTATCTCATACCTCCTCCCCCTTTACCAGTCTCCAAGAGGATGTCCCCACCCAAGCACTCCTACCCCACCAGACCTCCCCATTCCCTCAAGCCTCAAGTGTCTCTAGGGTTAGGTGCATCTTCTCTCACTGAGGTCAGACCAGTCCGTCCTCTGCTGTATATGTGTCAGGAGCCTCATATCACTGCTGTATGCTGTCTGGTTGGTAGCTCAGTTATACAGAAATTTACTTGCATTGTAAAAATTTTATATAAATAGTTAATAGTATGATTTCTTATGGATTTCCAGTCATACTTATTGTTAGTTTAGCTTTTTCATTCCTCCTGTATTTCCCTCCCTGAAGACCCCTCCTTTTCATTTCTCTGATCAGACCATGTGTACCTGGATATTTTCCTCTGTGTTGCTCTATATCTCTCCTAACTTAACAATGATCCCTTTTTCCTTTTTTGCTTTCTACAGTTGCTCCAGGATATGTAGAGCCAGAAGTCTCCAGTGAACATGTGAGTTTCTCTTTCTGGGTCTAGGTTATTTTATTCAATATGATCTTTTTTGTTTTAGTCATTTACCTACAAAATTCATGATTACATTTTTCTTTACCAATGAATAGTATTCCATTGTGTATATGTACCCTATTTTCATTTCCCCTTTGTTGGTTGATGTTTAGATTGTCATGTAATATTGTTTCTCCAGATTGCTCTTTAATCACAGTTTCATTTCATTCATCAATTTCTTATTTTCCTACCTCTTTTCCTGTCTCTTATTCATATTGAGTTGAGAAATAGTAAGTTATAAAGCACAATTTGTATGAGATATCACTTTACTGACTGCCTACATTATAGGAACACTTTATCACACGCATTTGTATGCTTACTTGTATCTTTTATATACAAAATTTATAAATACAACATATATAAATATATACATACATGCACACACACACACACACACACACACATATATATATATATTAATAGGTATTTATGGTACCCACACATACCTATTAGTATAAGAGGATTTTACTGGAAGGAACATTTTATAATAGCAAAACACTAAGCAGGGGAAGCAGAGACATCACAGTGGTCAAGAATGTATACTGCCATTGCCTAGGACCCGAGTTCTTTTTGCAGTATCCATTTGTTAAAGCTCACAACTGCCTGAAACTCCAGCTCCCAGGAATGGGACATCAGCCTCTGGACTAGGCACATACATGAGCACCTTACATGTAGACTTACACATGTATACATACTCACATAGAGTCACACTTGATCCACTATTAAATATCTGATAAATCTTTACAAAATCAAATATATAATACTGTATCATTTGATTGGGTCTCCATTCAAATGCTTATGAGTTTTAATAAAATAATATAGAATAACATATAAATTCACACCAGTAGATTATCTAATATAATTTGTCTTCTTTAAAAATATCAAAATAAGTGACATTATATAGACTGAGATGATTATAATTATGTACTTTGGAAAATATGTGTACATGCACATACACAGACACACATGTGCACACACACATGAAAGAGAAAGAATTTGTACTATAAAGTCACCTACATAAGACTGAGGTTTTGACCTTTTGTTGTTACTGGCCAGTGTTATGTACTTTGGAGACTGACATTTCTTAATTTTGTATATCTTGGTAGATTAATATGTCATAATAGATTCTTTGTTGGTGTTTTGCTAAAGTATTTTTTATGTAACAACAATTTTACTGATAGATTTTTTTATGTAACAATGAGAATAAAAGGCTATGAATTTGAAAAAACGCCAAGGGAAATTTTTTCAATGGAAGAATTAAGTAATATTTGATAAACCAATAAATTTATTTTGCTTATTTATTTAAACTGTTTTAGATATTCTTATCTATTTGTTTAAAATGATAGTAATTGGAAAATAATATTCACTTAGGGAAATTATGTCTTTAGCCATTTTTCCAAGAAGTAATTTGTATCTTTCCTTATTTTTATGTTGTAAAACATTCCCATTTCTTATTGAGTTCATTTATAGAAGCACACAATACAAATGCATCAAAGCAACTATTTTTTAATATTTTTGTCAAAGAAAGTTGATTTTGTTTAGCAAAAAAGATAGATTAAAGTATATAAAATACATTTCTTAGATTGAAATTGGCAAGAATGTAACACTTTACAAATTTAAATATTTCTGAAATTAATCTCATCCTTGATATTCATTATCCAAAATTTTCTGCAGATTGTCTCTGGAATCACCACAAATTGCTCCTTATTCAATTTTATGTCTAATTCAATTTTTTTATGGTTGCTATAAGTTCAGAATGGTCTTTCTCAGACAAGCTCTCTTAGTTTCCTTTCTATGTCAAGGTGTAAATTATGTACTTTATTACTTTCAGTGCAATTGATTATGTCTTTTCTGAATTCCCATATTGAAATCTTAGTTCACATTTCCACAGTATTTGAAGATTGGGTCATTTAGAAGATAAATACATTCTGATGAGTTCATGAGGTTGAACTCTCATAATGGAACTTAGGGCTCTCTTAAAAGGACACAGAGAAATAGTTCCAACCCTATTAAGTCAGAACAATACAAAAGATGGTGTGTCCAAGCCAGGAAAAACTTCATTAAAAATTGACAACCTATCACTTTTTTCTTGGGCTTCGCAGCCTTCACAGCTGTAGAAATTTGGTGTCTACTATTTAAGTCAAAGATTTTATAGTGTTTTCTTATGGTACCCAAACCGAAATTTTTCTTTAAAAATAAGTATCTCAAACTTTACTTATCCTTATCTTTCCAGATAGATTGTAATTTTAATTATGCAATTTTAAAACTTGTCTATTTTTGCTTTATTCCTATAAAGTACCCTTTATGAGGTCAGATCTTTCCTTTTTGTTGTTACTGAGCAGTGCTAGATACTTAGGAGGCTGCAGTTTTTAGGCAAGTAGTATAACTTGCCAGATTAATATGTCATACTTCTACCTTGCCAACTGCTCTCTCTCTCTCTCTCTCTCTCTCTCTCTCTCTCTCTCTCGCTCTCTCTCTCTCTCTCCTCTCTCCTCTCTCTCTCTCCCTCCCTCCCTCTCTCTCTCTCTCTCTCTCTCTCTCTCTCTCTCTCTCTCTCTCTCTCTCTGTGTGTGTGTGTGTGTGTGAATAGTGTTGAACTATGACAGAAAGTGAGCTTATGTCCTCATCCATACCTGACTATTAAAAGAACATGACTTGTGTGAGCCCAGTGCAATTATGCACAGCTGTTGAGAGTTCATGACTGCCATGGTCACATCATGCTTTGATGATAGCCATTAGGACCTTGCATCCCCTTTTGTGACTCTTATTTTTTTCATCAAATCATCTGAAACATTCCCTGAACCATGAGGTAATGGTACATCTTATTTAGAGCTGAGCTTTCAACTGTGTTTATGATCAACATTTTGGGCAACCATTGCCTTTGCATTTCCCATATTAATTACAAGGAGTGGCATCTTTGACCAAGGCTGTAGTTATCTGTTGTCAATTGGAATAAACACGAATATTTAGAAGGTAGTCAGATTAAGCCAGGTAATAGTGTTAGGTCTCCCCTAAGAAAACCTTTTCAATCGTGAGATTTAGACTGGAATTATATAAAAGCAACTTTTATTTACCTCAAGTAATTGTCATCTCTGAGGCTTACTGCTGAATAACCTCACCTGTTATGGGTCTTTTTTGAATTCTGGTTGGCTGTTTTAACTCAGCTGTTCTGGCTCAAATTCCTCCCCAAGTTGACTGATTCAAACTGGCTTCTCTCCACTTCTAACATTTTTGCTCTGCTTGACCTCAAACTAATTCTAGCAATTAGTTCTAATCTTCTGGTTCCCTATTCTCTGGCTTCAGATGACTCTGCTGGCATACACTGAACTGCCCAAGCACAAATCCACTGCACTGACTTGACTCACTGCAGTCAACTGCCACAATTTACTAAACAAAATGGAACTCATTCTACTGCACTGACTCTCAACTCCTTAACCCGGAACTGCATTGAAGTCATTGATTTGAACTCAACTTATTGATCTCAGAACTGCATGCCTCTGTCTCTTCAGTGCTGGGAATAAAGGCACATATCACCATGCCTGTACCTGAGGTTTTCTTACCTGAAACTTGCTTTATACCGGGCTAACCTTGAACTCAGACAAATCTTTCCTCTGTCCCCAAGGATTAAAGGTTTGTCTGTATTGCAGCTGGATCACCCAGACCTAGATGGACTTTCAATATGATCCATTCCCACAACAGTCATATTTCTGGATTAAAATTCTTTTGCAGGCTTATTTATAGTGCTATGAAAGGATTTTCATTTATACAGTGGGCCTCAAACCCAGTCAAGTCGTGGTTAGTCACCCCATAATAGTCCTGACAATATTCAACCATAAAACATTCTTATTTATATAAAACAATTGCAATTTTTAAAATTAGTAGCTTTGTTATTCCTTTTAAATATCAATTTTATGCATTTAATAAAATGTAATACACATGTAAAGCCCATGGGAACATGTACCAAGATTTCTAGATATACTTTTGATTTTCTTACTTAGATAAAGAATTTATTTAATGCCCTTTAGTTTGTTACCTGTTACGCAGGATCATCCTTCAAATTGTTGCTGAGGTTTCAGGATGATTGACTGTAGCAGTTGTAAGTCCAAGTAACCTGGCCTCTAGTCTTAATTTTCTGAATATACTAATGATATATATTCTGATAAGTTGTTTAAGTCTAAGAATCTGTTAAAATATAGTTTAATATATGTGTATGAGTATTTAGCTTGCTCATGTTCATTTATGGCATGTGTGTGCCTTGTGCTCAGAGTCCGAAGAAGTCATTGGATTATTTGAAATGGGAGTTACAACACAGAGGGTAATAGCCACCATCTGTACTCTATGAATCAATCTGAGTCCCCTGAAAGAACACAAAGTTCTCTTGCCTGCTGAGCCATCTAGAATCTTAATTTCATCATCACAAGAGGAGCAATAGTGCTCAAAATATAAGTACTTTACTAAAATAAGATTAATCTTATGTATGTAAAATGGCTACCTAACTTAGTTCTCACTAGATCTTAGTTATTTTCCTTAATTTTTCTCCAAGTATTAGATACTTAAAAGATTGGAACTGATGAATAATAATCATAGTATTTTCCAGAAAATATTATTTCATGTATCATGTATTGTCTATATTATACATTTGAGTATCTATTTTAAAATATGTGATTGTATATCATAAATGTTATCAAAACCATAATCTTTGAGAAATGTCAAAGATGGTATCAAAATTGCTCTCAGGGCTCCAGATGAGGTGTTGAGCAAATTAAAACTTGTGGAGTAGAATCTATCTTCTGGAAAACTTTAAATAGTAGACTGATAACATCATATGAAGTTTATGTCAAAGTTAAGGGATGGAAAAGTGAAGTGCATCACACCACAAAGTAGATCTTCAGTGAATCAAGCAGAAATGATCTTAGCACACTGATAAATATGTATGTCCATCTAATGAATATGTATATTAAGAGGCATCACAGTCTAACAGAGGGAAAGCAATTGATAATGAACACTGCTGAGAAGCAACTGATACAACACAGAGTGAGGAACGAGTGAGACTTTCAGAAACAGAAACATGTATATTCATTTTTTGTTGCTCTCATCTGGAATAACCTTCCAGAATTCATCACCTTCCAGAACTGTAATACTTCATTCAATTGTAAAGATTGTGATGTTGAAAACTGGCAAGTAGTGGCCCCTATTAATTATATTATAGACTAAATTACACATTGCAATGGGGAAAATACCAGCTCAATACATGGAAATTGATAACAAGACAGTCCAGCTGCTGAAGTCAATACTTTACAAGCCAGAAGACTTAAATATAATCCCTGGGAAAGAGAGAACCGAGTCTACCAGGCTTTCCTCTGACCACTGTGCAGGTGTCCTGGCACATGCACACACACACACACACACACACACACATACACACACACACACACATACACTCAGACACATGAATGATCCTATTGCATGTATAATGGCAGCCATTAATTCAGGTCATATCTAAATCATTTCTTAGAAACATTCTGTTGCACGATATTTTATGTATCTCAATTTTTAACTGAAACTACTACAGTGTAAGACATGAGAAAAATTTAAAGAATGAACAGGGAGGTCACTATGTTTATCTATGTAATATTCCAAGACATTTGTTCTGTTTCTCACCCTGCTCCAATAAAGACTTCTTGCTTTCACTGCTCTTTCTGCTCCATTTTGTTTGACAGTCTTGCTATGTGTTTGACTGAAAGACTATGAGACATTGTTGGAGAGGACATTAGTCCTCTCTATTTTCACTTTCTTCAGTGCCCTGATTTTTAGTTCTGAAAACAAGTCCTTTGGACTTTGTACAGTCTTCCACTCAAGCATATTTCTTAGGTTTCTGTGCTTCAGTATGTCGCTCACAGTTGCCTATTATCTCAGCTTAGGTTTGCCAGGCACGAATGAATCATGCCCCTTGTGATCTACTGCACTCTCATTGCTTCTGTGCAGATCTTACACTCTTTCTGCATAACAGTCTTCCTTTATAGATTTTTTCTTTTCTTTTGTTCTTTATTTATTTTAAACTCCAGATTTTATTTCCCTCCCGGTCCACCCTCAGCTGTTCCACATCCCATACCTCCTCGATGACACCCTGTCTCCATGAGGATGTCCCCACTCCCACCCACACCCCACCAGACCTCTAAACTCCTTGGGGCCTCCAGTTTCTTGACGGTCAGGTACATCTTCTCTGATTAAAGGCAGACCTGGAAGTTCTCTGCTGCTTATGTTTTGGGGGCCTCATATCAGCTAGTGTATGCTTCCTGGTTGGTAGCTCAGTGTCTTAGAGATCTCTGGGATCCAGACTGAGAGTGCTGGTCCTCTACAAGGTTGCTCTCCTCCTCAGCTTCTTCCAGCTTTGCCCTAATTCAACCACAGGGGTCAGCAGATTCTGTCCATTGTTTGGGTACAAATATCTGCCTATAACTCTTTCAGCTGCTTGTTGGGTCATTCAAAGGGCAGTTATGATGGATCTCTTTTTATGAGAGCTCCACAGCCTCAGTAATAGTGTCAGGTCTTTGGGCCTCCTCTTGAGCTGGATCCCACTTTGGACCTGTTACTGGACCTTTTTTTCACGCTCCTCTCCATTTCCATCCCTGCAGTTCTTTCAGACAGGAACAATTATGGGTCAGAGTTTTGATTGTGGGATGGCAACCCCATCCCTCACTTTATGACCTGTCTTTCTGCTGAGGGTGGGCTCTACAAGTTTCCTCTCCCCAGTGTAGGACATTTCATCCAAGTTCCCTCCTTTGAGTCCTGAGAGTCTCACCTCCCAGGTCTCTGGTACATTCTGTAGGCTCCTTGCAACTTCTTACCTCCAGAGGTTGCCTGTTTCCATTCGTTCTGTTGACTCTCTTTCCCACACCCAATACCAGATCGTGTTCCCTTCTCCTCCAACTCCCCCATTCCCTGTCCACTTTCTCTCCCCCCACCCCAGTTTTGTTTTTAAGAGTTTTCAGTTTTGTCATGGAAATGCCTGAATGGAGGAAGGAGGGAATATTTATTGAAAGAAAGACTTTTATTTTAAATTGCATGCTGTTCTGAGTAATGATATCTTATTCTGTCTAAAATGGGAGTCACATACACCTTGATTCATGTGGCACCTGCCACTTATCTTCACTACAAATCGATTCAAGTGATGCAATGAATTAGACATATTCCTAGCAGCACTGTCACTAGAAAGTCTGTAGTGCTCTAATGCTTCATCACAGTGCCTGTCACTTACTTCATTTTATCTTTGCATGCAGGCATGTTATCAGGTCACATTAGAAGATGATGCATACAAGCTGATATGTTGAGAATGAGATTAGGTTCATTATAACTTTTATTTTGGTAGATGTTATTGTTATTAATTTTGGTTTACTGTGTTGAAGTCACAAACAAAGCCTTATCTGTATGTGTATGCATGATTATATAGAAAGGACATGAAATATATTAAACTATGACAAATATTTTAAAGAATATAAATGTATAATACAAAATAGGGACATGTTTATGGAATCAGTTGGGATTTTACACCATAACAAAATTGAAAAGTCATTTAAATATATGAGGACATAAAATATTTCTCTATAATACAATGTTATATAACCACTGTGGATATATCCTTGCAGATAAGTATACTAACTGTAAAACAAAAGCCGTTGGCTTTGAGCCTGACCTACTTGAAGATTAATTTCACTGGTGTTATTTATTATTATTTTCTGAATAAATCCCTATCTATATAAGTAAACATTGTCTTTCTTGACAGAAGTTTCCTTTAAATTTTTCAGTAGTTTTTAGATTTTCTTTCTGTCCTTCTGTGCCCTAAACTCTCTGGTAGTTCTTGGTAACCCTACCAGATAGATTTTGCCCAAATTCTATGCATTTCACCTTGGGTGGGTGAACCTGGGTCATCAGACAAAATATGGTGTTGGATTTAAAGTGTAATTCCAATTCCTAACAAATGAATAAAAATCAATGTCTACATTGATGAGAAGCACAAACATCCTTCTAAATGTAAGAAAAGTTCTGTGGAATTAATTACCAAGTTCAACTGACTTTCTCTTGTATCATGTAGATCAGAACAAATGTAAGGTAATTTGTCTATATTATGTCATTTTTTCTTTATTATTTTACTTAAAGTAAGGTTGTAGTTTGATTTCCATACTGTATCTAAAAGTAACAATAAATATCAAGTGGTATTACATGGAATTATTGTTATTTTTCTCCCACATTGTGATTATTAGTCCATCCTAATTTTATCCTATATGAATAATAATATAAAACATTTTATTTTATAAAAATAAAAAGAACCCTTTCATATTTCTTTTGAAGACTTGATCACTGACTTTGTGGCCAGACTTTCATCATACTCTTTACATCAGGTTTGTTCTTTCAGATTCTATTTCATAATCCCTTTCTACTATCCTTTTCTTATGTCCAAATATTCCTAATTCCTTCCAGACTACTGAACTGAACAATCTTCTAGAGCAGCTTACATACTCTTTTTTTAAAGCCTATCATATTCTTCTGATGCCTAATTGTCATAATGACCTCTGTAGTTATTTTAACTATGTAGACATGGTCCCTGGTGTCCTGCTGATTGCCAAGCTGTGTCACCTAGGATACGTGGCCCCGATTCTATGCCAAATTAATGCACTAGACTCTGCTTCTCTTCCTTCAATTTCTCTAAATTCTACACAAACGTTTTTGATATACTTGAGAGTTTTTTATTCCATATATATTTTTATTTACATTTCAAATGATTTCCCCTTTTCTGGCCCCCCCAATCCCAGAAAGTCACATAAGCCCCCTTCCCTCCCCCTGTTCTCCCACCCACCCCTTTCCACTTCCCTTTTCTGGTTTTGCCTTATACTGCTACACTGAGTCTTTCCAGAACCAGGGGCCACACCTCTGTTCTTCTTGTACCTCATTTTATGTGTGGATATGTTTTGGGTATTCCAGTTTTCCAGGCTAATATCCACTTATTAGTGAGTACATACTATGATTGATCTTTTGAGACTGGGTTACCTCACTTAGTATGATGTTCTCCAGCTCCATCCATATGCCTAAGAATTTCCTGAATTCATTGTTTCTAATGACTGAATAGTACTCCATTGTGTATATATACCACATTTTTTGCATCCATTCTTTTTTTATTCGATATAATTTATTTACATTTCAAATGATTTCCCCTTTTCTAGCCCCCCCACTCCCCGAAAGTCCCGTAAGCCCCCTTCTCTTCCCCTGTCCTCCCACCCACCCCTTCCCACTTCCCCGTTCTGGTTTTGCTGAATACTGTTTCACTGAGTTTTTCCAGAACCAGGGGCCACTCCTCCTTTCTTCTTGTACCTCATTTGATGTGTGGATTATGTTTAGGGTATTCCAGTTTTCTAGGTTAATATCCACTTATTAGTGAGTGCATACCATGATTCACCCTTTGAGTCTGGGTTACCTCACTTAGTATGATATTCTCTAGCTCCATCCATTTGCCTAAGAATTTCCTGAATTCATTGTTTCTAATGACTGAATAGTACTCCATTGTGTATATATACCACATTTTTTGCATCCATTCTTCTGTTGACGGATACCTGGGTTCTTTCCAGGTTCTGGCTATTATAAATAGGGCTGCTATGAACATAGTGGAGCATATATCCTTATTACATGCTGAGAATCCTCTGGGTATATGCCCAGGAGTGGTATAGCAGGATCTTTTGGAAGTGATGTGCCCAGTTTTCTGAGGAACTGCCAGACTGATTTCCAGAGTGGTTGTACCAATTTGCAACCCCACTAGCAGTGGAGGAGTGTTCCTCTTTCTCCACATCCTCGCCAACACTTGCTGTCTCCTGAGTTTTTAATCTTACCCATTCTGACTGGTGTAAGGTAAAATCTCAGGTTTGTTTTGATTTGCATTTCCCTGATGACTAATGAAGTTGAGCATTTTTTAAGATGTTTCTCCTCCATCCGAAGTTCTTCAGGTGAGAATTCTTTGTTTAACTCTCTACCCCATTTTTTAATAGGGTTATTTGGTTTTCAGGGGCCTAACTTCTTGAGTTCTTTGTATATATTGGATATTAGCCCTCTATCTGATGTAGGGTTGGTGAAGATCTTTTCCCAATTTGTTGGTTGACTATTTGTCCTTTTGAAGGTGTCCTTTGCTTTACAGAAACTTTGTAATTTTGTGAGGTACAATTTGTCAATTCTTGATCTTAGAACATACGCTATTGGTCTTGTCTCCGGCTGGTATTTGTGCCTCTTTTGAGTCTCTAGGGCTATCTCTGCAACACTGCAACACTGGATGGCTGGGTTTCCCCTGTTATAGATTGCTGATGTACTGTCCTCCTCTTGTGTGTCCTTGGAGCCCTAGTGTGCCTTGCCCCAGGTTGTCTGTGTGAACCAGGTGGTGCCAGTTTGCTCCTTCAGTGAGTGCTGATGGGTTATGCTGAGGGACCTTTTTCTGAGTGCTGGTCACTCTGCTGGGCAGCCGATCTCCCAACCAGGTTGGTGCAAACAAGGCTAGCCTAGCTGCTGAGGCCCTGAGTCTAGGCAAAAGCCTGGCAGGCTAAGGCCTGAGAAAAGTTCCCCTCAGGCTATGACTGTTAACTGGTTCTGTCAGGTGGCCAGGATGGCATTGTGTGCATGTGCTCCCTGAAAGTACCGGGAGAGTCTGCTAGGCTAACAACCTCCTGGCCGGGTTGGCACACAGATGGCCCACCGAGCAGCCCAGGGCCTGGGGGCAGTCCGAGGCCTGTTCATCTTAGACTCCCCCCCTCCCCGCTTTGTTAGCCTCGGGCTATGACTCTTAGCTGAATTTGCCTCCTAGAAATATCTGGCATCCTGTAGTCGAAATGGGGGAGTGTGTCTGGCCAGGCAAACAATCTCCTGGCTGGGTTTGCACACTGCTGCTCCCCCCAACAGTCCTGGGCCTGGGTGCAGGCCAATGCCCTTCAGGCTTAGACCCCCGCGATGTTGGCCTTGGGTTATATTTATGTACCTCAGTCTGTCTGATTTCTCTGGCACCTGAGATCCAAGATGGCAGAGAGTCTCTCCTAACTGACTGGTGGGAGGCAGAGTTCTGATGTAGCTTCTGTGTGGTGAAAGGTGCTGTAAATCTGCCACTGCTTGCAGCCTGGCTGGCCAGCGAAGGTCAGTGGTAGTGGTCACAAGGCCTGCCTGGACCGTCACCTTGGTTCAACTGCTGATGGCCCTTCAGCTGGACCAGCTGCTGCTGCTGCTGCTACCGCCGCCCTACTTGAGAGTTTTTAACTTTAGCATTGTGCACTAGCGCTACACATACTTTTAAAAATTAAAGTGCAAATGTATTTAACTCCTAGAGGAACTTCTTTGTAATCATTCTCCTCAAACTTATGAATTCTCTTAAGATATAACTGTATTAAGACAGTGTTTTCTAAACATCATTTTCAAATATCACAATTTCTGAGACAGGAGATGTATGTAAACAAAATGAGCAGGGTCCCTAGTTACACCTCATATTAAAATATGCTTACCTTTGAAGTGTGTTCCAGCAAACTTGCTTTGAATTTTCAAATAGGCAAAATGTTGAGGAACATGGCAGACATAAAAAAGTGTACAGGTTCTGAGTCTGGAATTACAAAATACTGAAAATATTCTTCCTTTTCAGACTGTATTCTGTTCTGTGCAGCATTGTACTTTCCCATTATATCTCATTAGAAACTACTACCAAGGAGATGTTTCAGATTGGTACCCTAGGAGTCCTTTGTCGAATTGGAATCACCTGGGACGGCTAATGTTGGGCCTTATTTCAGAACAAAATCAACATTGTAAATATGACAAAATAATGACATGTATAAGCTGACATTGTATAACATTGATCAGTTAGGGTTGGACAGTTGCTGCTTTGAGTTCTATATTCTATAATTTTTGTTTACTCTTGACATTCCAGATGAGGAACATATACTTGTATCTGCATATTTAGGCCGTGCAGATGACAATTGTACGATCATTCACATTTAACGTGTGCTAACAGTACTTTCACTGTAGTCATTGATTGCCTTAACCTTGAAGAGACACACAGCGTTTTGGTATGAGGATCAAATAGAAGTATCTTGAATTTTTTTATTATAAAGTAACCTACTGCACATATTAGTTGAAAAGGCAGCATTTTGAAGTTTGTCAGAGGAATGCACAGCCCATGAGTTGTCATTCAAATGAATACACTTTGGGAAAAAAGTTAGAATGATTATATATTGATATTTACCTCAGCTGTTATCAAGTTTAACCCCAAGATATCCATCTTGTGGTCACTTTTTGCTTATACTATTGAAAGCTATCTGAAAAATATTAGAATTATTTTAATGCCAAACACACATCTGAGCTTAATATTTATCAATTATATGAAATATTTGCATTGAAAAGTCAAAAACATTTTTAAAATTATATGTAGTTCATTTTATTATCCAATTACACAATGAGAAAATAATTGATATTCAACCTTTTTACTCCAATTCTATTAGTAATATTTCCTCCAAATTACATTATCATCATTTTACATTAGTAATTTAGATAAAAAATTATTGCCTATTATCTTCACCTCATTACACAGTTAAAGTGAGAGGAAAAATAAATTTTCTTGAAGAAATAAACCAAGATACAAGTTATTAAAATATGATTTTCATAACTTTATGCCATTGTTTATTAGCAGTTAGCTTTTATAACTCATTATTAGCACTTTTTGGATTACGTAAATTTTCATTTTATAGTGCTTCAGGTTTTTGTGTAAGTATTTCTCCTTACTCAGATAACCAAAAGCATCTATAAATTTACTCTTTCAGATTATTTAACATTGCAGAACACATCATGGCCACTTAATGTTATCACTGAATTAACAAGATAGATTAAAATTCAACGCTTGATCCTCAACTACACTAGCTGTGTTCAAGTATCCAGTAGTCCAAATAGCCAGTGGCCTCTTTATCAAACAATGTAAAATAGTTTGCATCAGCAGGAACTCCATCTAGTGCCAAAATCCCATATTCTTCTTCCATTGTCATCTATTTCTTTGTTCACAAAGTTTCTATTCCTCCCAAATTAGATTGATTACTCTCCTCTACTGTGTTGTGTGTTCATTCTTCAGCTATGGTTAACACTGTGCCTTACAACATCTTCATCATTACAAGATCCCATTTAGCATTTACATGACCAATATGAATATATGTGTCTGTACATATGCCATGAAGTCTGTTACTTGTTGGAAACGTAAATGCAAGTAACAATTACCTTGTTATGTGAAAGATCATTATCTAATAGGGGAAATTAGCTGGTAAACAGGTGAGTAAAGATGATAAAGGATAAAAGGTAGAAAAAGTAAAAAGTAGAGTAGAGTTTCATAATTATGGTAAACCTTGCTTTAGTAAGTTGAAGAGTCAACAAACTTACAAAGTAAAAATGATAAATGAATGAATATAGACACCTTATAAGACATAGGAATGTAAAATGTAGGAGAATGAAGTAAAGTAGAATAAACTTAGGAAATAAAGGCTAATTAACATTCCTATACTATTTGCCCTGGAACATGTATCTTTTTCCAGAACATGTATCTCAATACTGTTTTAGTCCATGACACTGCAATCACGAAAATCCATTAATGCTATCTTGGACTTATTTGAAAACAGAAAACACTGATAATAGATTGAATGCAAAGGTGAAAAAAGAAAAGATTTGTGTTTCTGCAAAGTTCATTTTATGAAGAAGAAAGAAAAGCAGTCAATAGAAATCTTTTTCACTAATCTGAGTGATGGAGTATAAGGTACTTTGTAGTGCAGTAGTTGTTGGAAAGGAAGGGAAGTTTAAGAATTTAAAATATGTAATTTACTAGCAGAAGATTCTGAATGAGTTTCTGTTTTTAAATTTCTAGGGAGTCTAACAATTACTGCTTATATGCCATTAATAAGCTTGCATCTCTATCTGCAAATATTTTTGTTCACTGATATTTACTGCAAATTTTTATTATTAGGCTTCTAGACTCATACACGTACATGCACACATTACACACACACACACATATATGTATGTGTGTGTGTTTGAAGATCTATATCTATCTTTATCTCTATCTCCATCTCCATCTCCATATATATCTATATATGTCTTCAATCAAAAGTAATATTATTAGAAATGTTTCTTAAATGCCTACTAGTTGAAATGGGCACTGGAAAGAAAAATGATGGTTGTAAATTGGATGGTTTTCATATCACACTAAGCTTATTTTATGCTTTTTACAGTTGTTTTTCTCTTTTTCTTTTTTTCTCCAAGTCAACATAAGGTCTTTATTGGCTGGTAATTATACTGAGTGTTCTCAAACCCAGTGCAGCCAGTCCTGGGCCTTCCTAGGGGTAGACATTTAAGCTCAGGGAGTTATATGGAAGAGTGGAGGAAGGACTGAAGGATCCAGAGAGGTCAATGATACCACAAGAAAACATACAGAATAAACCAAGGTAGGCCCACAGGGGCTCACAGACACTGAACCACCAACTAGAGAGCATACATGGGCACCAATACATATGTAACAGAGTTTTCTCACAGTTTCTATGTAAGAATAATGTAACTATTGAGTCTCAGTCTTTGCAATTGAAAAGTAGAATTTCTTTCTTTGATCTTATTTGTCTTGTGATATTATCATGCTAGAATACTACCAATATCTTATTGTGTCCTACAAAATTTGAGAGAAAGAAAATGAATATAGAATTTATAGACAAAAGAGCAGTTATCATTTGTGAATGCCTGATTACCCTGGATGTATATTTTTATAAATGCTATTATTTTCATTTCTCAAAATAATAAACTGCTAGTAATACTGAAAAATAGTATTAGTTTCACCATCTTTCCAAAAGTAGAGTTTGTTTCAGAATACCTTGGTGTCTTAGTCAGGGTTTCTATTCCTGCACAAACATCATGACCAAGAAGCAAGTTGGGGAGGAAAGGGTTTATTGAGCTTACACTTCCACATTGCAGTTCATCACTAAAGGAAGTCAGGACTGGAACTCAAGCAGGTCAAGAAGCAGGAGCTAATGCAGAGGTCATGGAGGAATGTTTCTTACTGGCTTGCTTCCCCTGGCTTGCTCAGCCTGCTCTCTTATAGAACCCAAGAGCACCAGCCCAAAGGTAGTACCACCCACAAGGGGCCCTCCCCCTTGATCACTAATTGAGAAAATGCCCCACAGATGTATCTCATGGAGGCACTTTCCCAAGTAAAGCTCCTTTCTCTGTGATAACTCCAGCCTGTGTCAAGTTGACACAGAAAACTAGCCAGTACAAGTGACCCCTTGTCAACTTGACACACAAACACATCACTATTAAACCTCAACCCTTACTTTCTTATTCATCCCCAAGATCTAAATTACTTTAAAAGTCCCACAGTCTTTATATATTAAAAATTCAATCACCTTAAAATATCCAATATCTTTCAAATTCAAAGTTTTTTTAAAAATTCAAAGTCTCTCAGCTGTGGGCTCCACTAATATACTTTCTTCCTTCAAGATGGAAACATATCAGGGCACAGTCACAACCAAAAGCAAAACTTAAACTCCAATGGTTCAATGTCTGGGATCCAACTCACGATCTTTTGGGCTCCTCCAAGGGCTTGGGTCACTTCTTTAGCTCTGCCCTTTGTAGCACACAGCCTGTCTTCTAGGCTCCAGCTGCCTGTACTCCACTGCTGCTGCTGTTCTTGGTGGTCATTGCATGGTACTGGCATCTCCAAAACGCTGCTATCTTCCACTGTAATTAGTCTTCACCAAAAGCCTCTCATAGGCTCTCATCAGGGTGACAAGCCTCTGCTCCTATGCATGACCCTTTCAAGTCCTGGGCCATCAATTGCAACTGAGGCTGCACCTTCACCAATGGCCTTCTATGGCCTCTCACTGTGCCAAGAGCCTCAGCTGCTCTTCATGACCCCTTCATGCCTTTAAAACTAGTACCATCTGGTTGACTCTTACACAGTACCAAGTCCAGCCACAGCACAAAATACAACCGTGGCTATATCTGGAACATACTCTCTCTGCTCTCAGAAAACACTTCTAAGAAGATTTCATCTCAGTGATGCTGGTCTCTTCTTAATCACCACTAATTTCTTAGCTCCAGCTAACCAGCATCAATAGTTCCAGTAACACAAAGGGTTGCTTTAGTGGTTCTGGTATCTTGTTACTCACAACTGATTCTTTTTTTAATTTTTTTTAAATTTTTTTTATTGATATATTTTTTGTTTACATTGCAAATGATTTCCCCTTTTCTGGGTCCCCACTCCCTGCAAGTCCCATAAGCCCTCTTCCATCCCTATATTCTTCCATCTGCCCCTTCCCACTTCCCTGTTCTGGAATTCCCCTATACTCTTACACTGAGTCTTTCCATTACCAGGGGCCACTCCTCCATTCTTTTTGGACATCGTTTAATTTGTGGGTTATGTCCTGGGTATTCAAAGTTTCTAGGCTAATATCCACTTATCAGTGAGTACATACCATGATTGATCCTTTGAGACTGGGTTACCTCACTTAGTATGATGTTCTCCAGCTTCATCCATTTGTCTAAGAATTTCATGAATTCATTGTTTCTAATGGCTGACTAGTACTCCATTGTGTAAATATACCACATTTTTTTGTATCCATTCCTCTGTTGAAGGACACCTAGGTTCTTTTCAGCTTCTGGCTGCTACAAATAGGGCTGCTATGAACATAGTGGAGCATGTGTCCTTATTGCATGCTGAAGAATCCTCTGGATATGTGCTCAGTAGTGGTATAACAGGGTCCTCAGGAAGTGACATGCCCAGTTTTCTGAGGAACCGCCAGACTGATTTCCAAAGTGGTTGCACCATCTTGCAATCCCACCAGCAGTGGAGGAGTGTACCTCTTTCTCCACATCCTCACAACTGATTCTTTAGCCCCAGCTAACCAAAACCCCAGAATCTTCACAATCAAAACATGGCCACTGTAAGAGTCTTTAATCTTCCCTCTGAAATTTCACAAGCCAGGCCTCCATCTTTTGCACTGTTCTTAATATTGTCTTCCAAGCTCCTACAGAACTTTCCACCAAGCTCTTAATATTCTAATGGCTTTTCTAGCTCAAGCTTCCAAAGTCCTTCCACAGTCCTCCCCAAAACATGGTCAGGTTGTCACAGGAATACCCACTACGCTGGTACCAATTTGTCTTAGTCAGGGTTTCTATTCCTGCACAAACATCATGACCAAGAAGCAAGATGGGGAGGAAAGGGTTTATTGAGCTTACACTTTCACATTGCAGTTCATCACTTAAGGAAGTCAGGACTGGAACTCAAGCAGGTCAAGAAGCAGGAGCTGATGCAGAGGCCATGCAGGGATATTTCTTACTGGCTTGCTCAGCCTGCTCTCTTATAGAACCCAAGAGCACCAGCCCAAAGGCAGTACCACCCACAAGGGGCCCTCCCCCTTGATCACTAATTGAGAAAATGCGTTCTTGGATTCGGTTGGCAAGAATTTTATTGAGTATTTTTGCATCGATGTTCATAAGGGAGATTGGTCTGAATATTTCTTTCTTTGTTGGATCTTTGTGTGGTTTTGGTATCAGCGTAATCATGGCTTCGTAGAAGGAATTGGGTAGGGTTCCTTCTGTTTCTATGTTGTGGAATAGTTTGAAGAGTATTGTTGTTAGGTCTTCTTTGAAGGTCTGATAGAATTCTGCACTGAAACCATCTGGTCCTGTGCTTTTTTTGGTTGGAAGACTTTCTATGACCCCTTCTATTTCTTTAGGGGTTATGGAACTGTTTAGATGGTCTATTTGGTCCTGATTTAATTTTGGTATTTGGTATCTGTCTAGGAAATTGTCCATTTCCTCCAGATTCTCCAGTTGTGTTGAGTATAGGCTTTTGTAGTAGGATCTGATGATTTTTTGGATTTCCTCGGTTTCTGTTGTATTATCTCCCTTTTCATTTCTAATTTTGTTAATTTGGATACTTTCTCTGTGCCCTTTGGTCAGTCTGGCTAAGGGTTTATCTATCTTGTTGATTTTCTCAAAGAACCAGCTCCTGGACTCTTTGATTCTTTGTATGGTTCTCTTTGTTTCCACTTGATTGATTTCAGCCCCGAGTTTGATGATTTCCTGTCTTCTACTCCTCCTGGGTGAAATAGCTTCTATTTGTTCCAGGGCTTTCAGGTGTGTCGTTAAGCTGCTAGTGTATGCTCTCTCCATTTTCTTTTTGGAGGCACTCAGGGCTATGAGTTTTCCTCTTAGCACCGCTTTCATTGTGTCCCAAAGATTTTGGTATGTTGTGCCTTCATTTTCATTAAATTCTAAAAAGTCTCTGATTTCATTGTTTACTTCTTCTTTGGCCAAGGTGTCATTGAGTAGAGTATTGTTCAGCCTCCATGTGTATGTGGGCTTTCTGTTGTTTTTGTTGCTATTGAAAACCACTCTTACACCATAGTGATCTGATAGGAGGCATGAGAATAGTTTCATCTTCTTGTATTTGTTGAGGTCTGTCTTGTGACCAATTATATGGTCGATTTCGGAGAAGGTACCATGAGGTGCTGAGAAAAAGGTATATTCTTTTGCTTTAGGGTGAAATGTTCTATAGATATCAGTCAAATCCAATTGGTCCAAAGCTTCAATTAGTTTTACTGTGTCCCTGTTTAGTTTCCGTTTTCCTGATTGGTCCATTGGGGAGAGTGGAGTGTTGAAGTCCCCCACAATTATTGTGTTAGGTGCAATGTGTGCTTTGAGCTTTAGTAAAGTTTCTTTACGAATGAGGGTGCCCTTGCATTTGGCGCATAGATGTTCAGAATTGAAAGTTCTTCTTGGTGGATTTTTCCTTTGACCAGCAAGAAGTGTCCCTCCGTGTCTCTTTTGATGACTTTAGGTTCTCTTGAGCCTTATTCTCCTGCATTTCTTATGTGATTTTTCTGTTTCCATTATACGGGTTTCTAGCTTATTCATGTTCCCCTGTATTTCTTTAAGAGATTCATTTATGTCCTTTTTGTGTTCTTCTAGCAGCATCATGATCAGTGATTTTAAAACCAAATCTTGTTTCTCTGGTGAGTTGGTATAACCAGGACTTGCTGATGTTGGAGAGTTTGGTTCAGATGCTGCCATATTGCCTAGATTTCTGTTAGTAGCGTTCCTGCGTTTGCCCTTTGCCATCTTGTTCTCTGGATTTAGTTGGTCTTGTCCCTGGCTGGTGTTTGGGCCTCCTGAGGGGCTCGGGGGCTATTACTGCAGCACTATATGGCTGGGTTTCCCCTGTAGCAGATTGCTGCTGTGCTGTCCTCCTCTTGGGTGCCCTTGCAGGTCTAGTGTGCTTTGCCCCAGATTGTGTCTGTGGACCAGATGGAGCCTGTGTGCACCCCCAAGGAGCGCCGATAGTGTATGCTGCCGGGACCTCCCCTGAGTGCTAATCACTCTGCTGGGCAGCAGATCCCCCAACCAGGCTGGCGCACACAAGGTTAGCCTGGCTGCCCAGGCCCTGGATCCAGGCTCAAGCAGGTCAGGAAACAGGAGCTGATGCAGAGGCCATGGAGGGATGTTTCTTACTGGCTTGCTTCCCCTGGCTTGCTCAGCCTGCTTTCTTATAGAACCCAAGAGCACCTGCCCAAAGGTGGAACCACCCACAAGGGGCCCTCACCACTTGATCACTAAGTGAGAAAATGCCCCACAGCTGGATCTCATGGAGGCACTTCATCAACTAAAGCTCCTTTCTCTGTGATAACTTCAGCCTGTGTCAAGTTGACACAAAAAACTCACCAGTACACTTGGTGATGTATTAGAGGGCCAATGAATATAGCTAGATGTTCTGAAAATGTAAAGCTAATGTTTTTTTCTGAAGTCAATGTGGTTAGCTTCGATTTTTTTTGAGTGCTACAAACTGGCCTAGTTAGAAAGAAATTATATTTAGGAAAGGATATTTGTAATCTATAACTATTTCTTGTTTGGCTTTAGAACAGTCATATTTAGTTTTATCACAAGTCCCTGAAGTATCTAGCCTCAGGTTCTTGATCACCCAATCAATAGGGTCAGGTATACATTCAATCTCTTGAGGTCCTTAGGACTAAACAGGTATTGGTTGATTATTCCCACAAGCTTTGTGGCACCATTGAAACAGCATACCTTGTAGGCAGAATACTATTGAAGATAAAGGGTTTTGTGACTGGGTTGGTGTTTAAATTCATTTTGTGGCAGCATTCACAGTACCTTCCTCTATCAAAAACACAATAATGTATGAGTGAATGCTTTTGTAACCAGCAGCTCAATCTCTCCATCCATTTGGTTTAATGAGATAAAACCTAAAACCCAAACTTCCAGCTTCCACTGAGGCAAAAACCAAAACTTAAACTTTATAACAGTGTTTGAATTTTGTCTTGTTCACTAGCATATTTCCCTAAGAGACTTGTTTAGTGGATTCTGAAGAGGTGCTACCAATGGTCCACTTAGCCAATTAAATCTCCTCACTCTTATTTTATTCACTCAAATATGTTGATTTTTTTCCAGGTTACATTTTTCAAAGCAGTCCCAAAATTTGTCACAATAGAGAATAAGCTTTGAAACATGATCATTTGGGGAAGAACTCCATATATATGACATAAGAACATGGAGGTTAGAACCCACAAGGAGGACAGCAATGAGATCTAAGAAAAACAGCCTTGCCCAGTACTCTAAAATAGCAGAAATATTAAAGACAAAATTTGGGTTAAGAAGCTATTTCTATATGTAAAATGCTTGTTATACAAACATGAGGATCAGCATTTGGATTTGTAAAATCCACAGTAAAGCTGAATAGGTTGATGGATACGTGTTAGTCTAGCCCTTAAGAAGAGGATATAGAAATGATTGGGGCGAGCGAGCTAGCTAGACTAGGTGACCACTGTTTTGTAAACAAGTCTGCCTCAATATATCAGGTATAAAGAAGTTAAGAAAGATACTCAACATCCACCTATAGTCTTCCTCATGCACATTGATGCAGATGACCTCCACATGTTTATCCATATACATTTGAAGGCATAAACACACATTTTCAAAACCATACACATATGAAAATGAGAGTATATATATCATAGAAATCATGAAAGTAGAAACATTTTAAGATGAAAAACTGTGAGGAACCATATCAAAAACAGTGGCCAAGTAAGAAAGGAATTATCAGGCATGTCTACTGAATTTATTAAAATAGATTAAAACAATTTGAGGAATCATAGCTTTGTCCAAGGATAATTAAGATAGCAGATGAATAAGAGAGTACAGAGGGATTTTACTTCTGCAATATAGATACTTAAGAAAGGGATCACATCAAAAGGCCTTTTAGAACTGTATGATCTACTGAAATAATCCATCCTTATTACTTCTGACTGGAATATAGAAACATCCTTATTACATACCTTTAATCCCAATGCAAATAACATTAGTTTGTTGTAGGAAGCAGCCAGGTTTGAAAGTAACATCTAATTGAGGGGCAAACAAAGCGATTGATCAGAGAAAGATTTCACAGACTGAGTCAGAGATAGAAAATGCCCAACACTCATGAGAATAGATTTCAGTGCAGTTCCCTATAGTCATTGCTGTTCAGTTTATGGAATTCAGAGGCAGTTTTTCCAAGCAGAGCAATTCAGTAAGAAGCCTGGAGAAGCCAATTTGAATCAATCAGCTTGGAGAGGAGTTTGGAGCCAGAACACCTGGGTTGAACCATCCAGGCAAAATTCGCTAAGAACTGAAAGACTGAGCTTATTCCACAGTAAACTTCTGATATGACAGTTATATCTTATGAATAAAAGATACCTTTACAATAGAGCTGAAGGCAGAGTGGCATAGAACTCAGTGCTAGTAGTCCTTCATGATCTCTAATATGCCCAGTGAATTCTTTAATGATTAATATGCAGGTTATAAAAATATTAGTGAAATTTTACAATTTCCACTAAAGCATATGGCAATTCTGAATTTTGTTTTTATCTCACTTAAATTGTTATTATATCTTGATTATTTTGTCTCTTATTTCAGATAAAGTATATCAGTTGGTCTTAATGTAGTTATTGGTTAAGTGGGCATATTTGTTTAGATCTTTTCTAGTAAATTCTCTATGCTCACTAGCAACAGTCAGTAAATGTGGCTCTAAAGTTCATAATTCTTGTCATGTATCTATGTTGGAAAAGTTGCTAACTATATAATAGAAGTATGTAACAGATATTCTACCTCAAAATGTTTCAGGATATTGCATGAGGATATATAAAGTAAAGTGTTTGGAAGGGTCCAGATGGACTACATGTTTTGTGTGATGCAAATATAGTTATTGTTGTTCAAAATAGTCTTTTCACTCTTCTGAGAATAGCAATGTGGCTAAGCCTGTGAGTGTGTAGTCAGATAAGACTTGAATACAAAGCTTTATAGAACTTCTTGTGAACCTGTCAGCAAGTTATTCTATGCCTTTAAACTTGGTTACTCATCTATAAAATTGGAAATGTTGTAGTACTGTTTTGAGAATTATTGGCCTATTTCTTACAGTATGTTTTGCGAGGTAATTGGCATTGAAGGGATTGAATAAACACTCAATGAATAGGTACTATTAAAGCTTACAGTTTTTATTTCCCTATGCTGTGTGTTTGTAAACACTTGTGCTGCTTTATGGGCATTTCAATTTCATTCCTAATCCCCCCGTCAAGACCTTGTAGAAAACAAATGGCAAAGATTGGAATAAATTGAGAAAATAAGTCAATTATGAACCTCGTAGTGCTTTAGTTTAGGAGGCAGGACACTGGGGAACCACAGGAGACCTTTCAGAGTTCAGTATTTAGGGTTGGAAGACAAGGGTTAGGGCTGTATTTCAGAACCTGAGAGAAAATGTGAATATTGACTAAATGTTCCTGGATTTGTAGGTATCAACCTCAGGAAGAGCAAGGAGACAATTTTAGATGCCTGTCTTTCCTTTTTCCTTTGATGGGCTTCGGTAGCTTGTACACAAAGACCAAGTGAAACCAGAGATTCCAACAGCTAGTACCTTAGTCACTTTCATCAATTCCTAGTCATAGAGTGAATATTTTCAAGAAATAAAATGTTTTAGAACTAAAATTCATTGCCTAGCTCTGTCTTTTCTCATGTAATTTCTTGCCATGTATCTAATCTGACATTTATTTAATAAAATTTGAAAACTTTGTTATACTTTTTGCCACTGATGTCATGAATAAGATGATCTTCCTCTAACCTTCTTCTGTATATATATATAACTTATTTATTTTGCTACTATATTCTTAAATTATTTAGTACTTGATGCACTTTAATTTTTCTCAAGAATATAGCTTTGTAAATATATTTTATTTGTTAAATATAAACTAAATATAAATTCTCATTTAGAGGATTATGACTTTGATTATATAAGAACTGAAAGGTTGGGACCTAGAATTAGAAATGACTTTTAAAAACCAGCCCAAATTGGGATCCATACCATGGGTGGGCACCAAACTCTGACACTATGACTGATGCCACGTTATACTTGCAGACAGGATTCTAGCATGACTGTGCTACAAGAAGCCCACAAGAAATTCAACCAGCAGCTGACTGAGACAGATGCAGATACTTACAGACAACCATTGGAGTGAGGTCACCGAACCTTATGGAAGAATTAGGAGAAGGATTCAAGTAGCCGAGGGGATGGCAACCCCTTAGGAAGAACAAAATATCAACTAATCTAGATCCCTGGGAGCTTCCAGATACTAAGCCACCAACCAAAGCTGGTCCATGTCCCTGGACACATATGTAGTAGAGGGCTGCAATGTCTGGCCTCAGTGGGAGAGTATGTGTCTAATACTGTAGAGACTTGATGTCCCAGGGAATAGGGTTGTTGGTGTGGTGTGGGTGGATGACTGATGGGTGGGGGTGATAAGAGGGAGCATCCTCTCAGAGGCAAAGAGGATAGGTGATGGGATGAAGAATTATTGGCGGAGAGTGGGGTGGGCAGAGAGACTGGGAATGGGAGCAACATTTGGAATTTAAATAAATAAAACAATTTAAAAAGCAGTCCAATAAAATTTGGTAGATATATATTACAAAGAAAAAAGAGAATGTATGCACACACAACGTATTGTCAAGATAAGTCAGGGCATTATACCTCACCTTGAATATACAACCCTCCAATCTTAGCCTCTTAAATTTTGGGATTACAGGATTATCTGTGAGTATTATTTGGAATCTCTCACTGTGTAGACTTACTAAACACATTGATTTTTGCTTAAAATTCATATTAAAATTCACCTTCCAAATTTTACTTTTCTAACTATAGACCTGGACTTGTCAATTAAGATCACCTTCCTTCCTCCCTCTCCATTACTCTGTACTTTCGAGATCTGCATAGACTTCTTTTATGGCATGAATGACGTTCACAAATTTCTGTACTTTATACTTAGCACTAATTTCTCACCTTCTGGATTATGGGGTGGAAAATCCACTGTCAGTTGCTAGAAATAATCAAAATTAAATAAGCATGATTTAAGTGTAACTGAAGGGAGGGATCTTCTCTGGGGCTGAGACAGAGCAGTCATTCACAGTCATTATTCTCGGTGATGTGCTTTTTGTAATAGAAGTCAGGAAGAATGAAAACCAGCACTAAAGTTAGACTTAGTTTACGGTTATCTGTAAAAGACATGACATTTGGTAGATTTTGCCTTGGGGAAGTAACTATGTGTTTAAAGAAGTGATAATCAACGGTCGGGAGATAGTTCCAAAGAATTGGGGACTCTGAGATAAATAAGTCTGTACAAAGTAAGAAAGGAAATGCTGTTCTGAACAAAGAAAACGGTAAACCTGGCCCCCTTCTGTAGCTCCTCTCTTTATGGCTCGTGTGAAACTGTAATCATTTTGAAAGTTTAACATTTGTTCCAGATGTTATTACATTTGCAGCAGGCACTTAATTATAAAGGCTGACATCTTAAGTGGTGTGGGTGGGCAAGGGTGCTGAGCTGGAGGAATGGGGGTGCCAGTGGGTGACAAAGTAACTAGTCAGGGGGCCTGCCTGATTGGAGGCTTCGCGATTAGAATCACAGTTCATTATGCAATTAAGTGTGACAATGATTTCATCTTGAATTTGGATTGTAACTAACATTTGGCTATTAATCTATTCAAATTCAGGAAATATAATTAAATATACATTATTGCTATGACAACTAATTTTTAAAAATAATGAATCTTATTCACAGTATCAGGTATCAAGATAATAAAATTAATTTGTCATATAAAAGGTCTTCTCTTACATATAATTTTCAACTAATAAACTTTATTCTAATTATTTTACACCATATATTTTAAATAAACATAAGAGTTTTAGGTAGAAAAGCAAATTATTTTCATGATAATTATAGGCATATTTATAATTTCTTTTTTGAAAATTAAGTGTATGTGCTTGTATTTATATAGTATTATAAGACATTTTTAACATTTAAATATTACAGTTATATCCTAATAAAAACTTGATAACCTATAAAACTACATTTTTTAAAATCTTATTTTATTATATTCCTTATCTGAAAGATCTAAGTTTTCCTTTAATAAATATGAAGACATAATAAGGGATGCCATAATTTTCTTAATATGATTTGAAGAGTTCCATGTAAAATGTACATTGAATCATATTAATGAAAATAATTAGTTAAAATAAAATATTTCAAGGTTGATTTGGTTCATAAGTCATAAATTTAGAAGTCTTCCATTTATAGATGTAGATCACATTAATTCAAAGTGTAGATGGCTTTAGAGTAAAGATTAATGAATAGAAATGTGTTTTCTTTAAGTGGCATTTTGAATATCACTCATTAATTAACTGATGTTCTCAGACCAAATGAGAATTCTTATTTTTCTTCAAAAGACTTTTGGTTTTGTGACTTAAATGGATTCTCTGGTTGTATTGAAACATGAGCAAGCCTGTCTTTTCTGACATATACTCTGGTTTTCCTCTTTTCAATGTGCTTAGCTTTGTAATGAATCATGTTTTGGAAGATATTTGTTGTTCATCTGGAAATGATGGAATTCTGTATACTAGGAATCATTTTAAAAGCTGTATTTTTTTCTGACTTCTTTAGATCCAGTGATCAGACTCTGATCATCGGGCCAGCAATCTAGCTCCTCTGCTCTCAAGGCTCTAACCAGCCTAAGATTCTGTACTGCGAAGCATCGAGGCCATGCTGCTATTACTGATATGTGATCTACACGTTTATTCATAAAGTATCATCTTTCTGTGGTGATTCTAGTTTCTGATACTGGTTCCTTAATTTTAACACACACATTGTTATGAAATGTAATATTTAAGTCAAATGCATGTTTGGAATTACACTGCTTGAGTTTTTTTATCCCAATTATGATATATCTGAGGCCAAGAGCTATGATTATGTCTTTTCTTTTCTCTCAAATAATCTGGTGTGTTGGGTGTTAGGGAAACTGCCCCATGGGTAATTGATAGGTAGTCATATGTAATAATAAGGCAGTAGGGTTGAGTAAAAGGTTTTGGCAGTATTACATGATTCCTCCAAAGCCCCGATGTGACCATATTAAAGATCAGACAGACTTGTAAATGGCAGTCTCTACATTGAGATCACTAATGAGTTCAACTGCCCGACACACCGAGTATCAGTCTTTCTTTTTTTCTTCCAGATGTATTCTAGGCAGCAAACATGCTCAGTAAACAATACCAGTTGTTCAGTTGAGACCCCTTTCACCTTCAAAACCCATCTCTCGGAGCAAGAGCCTATGACTTCAAAAGGTTTGTGGAGAGAATCCAGCAGCGAGACTAAACTGCAGAAAATGTTTGTGGGCAAACACAGGCTCTGATCGTTCTCTCACGCCTCCTCTGAATAGAAGTGGGAATTACGGGCTTCATCTTATTGTTTTAATTAGCCTTAAGCAGCCCTTTTCAGATCCCAAAGAGACCAGAAATTCCTCGCACTTCCATGTGAGAATTTTGTGGTCTGGATGTCATGGTGATAGGCTTTTATTTGCTTCAGAGGGGAATGTAAAAGAATAGCCTTCCCAAGCCTACCTACCTTCCAGTTTTCACTACTTTGAGAAATGGTTCTCCCCTGTGGACCATTTGGGAATGTGCTTCTATGTCACTGTCTTCTGTAGGGACCCATGCCTCCATCTGCATATGTAGTAGAGGATGGCCTTGCTGGACATCTAAGGGAGGAGAGGTCCTTGGTCCTGAAAAGGTTCCATGTCCCAGTATAGGGAAATGCCAGGACAAAAAAGCAGGACTGTGTGGGTTGCTGAGCAGAGGGAGGAGGGGTAGGATAGGGGGTTTTTAGAGGGAAACCAGAAAAGAGGATAACATTTGATATGCAAATAAAGAAAATATCTAATTAAAAAAAAGGAAAAAGACAGCCTTTCCCATGGAAATAGTGTGATGTTTGTCATGCTGAAAAGATGCCATTATCTGTGATACAGAAACTTTTTCAGGGCTTCACAGAGGCTAAGTGATGCTTTGGGTCCATCACTGTCACCTGCAGCTTTTCCCTTCTCAAGTGATTGACTCTATGTGTGGCAATGGCTATTAGTTCTCAATACCCAGTGACTCACAGAGAAGACACAGATGACCAAAATCCAGGGAGAAAGGTCCTGTTTGAGAGAGAGTGAAGATCATTCCCAAGCAGCGCTTGTCTGTTGTTTGTTTGTTTTTGTCACAGTTAAGTCACACCAACAGAACTGTTACATACACACTGCCTGCAAGAGAGCTGATCCGGAGAGTCAATGGTGCGCTCTTTATTTGGATGGCCGATTATGCAGCTACCTCGGCAGACTGCAGAATCAACTGGAAGCTTGTCAGCATTTAATTAAACAGGACAAAAGAAAGTCCCAATAATAACAGTGTGAAACTGCCAGAGAAAAATTATGACTACAAAGGAAGAAATCATCAGTAATTAACCCCGACTGGAGACTGCAGAGGAGCCTCCAGAAGGAGGGAGAGCACATGCAATCGGTGTTATCATTGCTTGTCTTCAAGGATTTTACTGTGTTTCATTATAACTTCATCTGAATGATCACTCAGGTTTCTAGAGAAATGCTGGAAGTGAGGGGTAAGAATCTCCCAAACGCCACCAGGGCAGATGACTTTAAACAGAGCTTTTTCTATTGCTTAATAGTTGGGTTTCTCTAGTAGTTCTTTTTTTTTTTTTATTTTTTATTTTATTTTTTTTTTTTGTGGCCCTGCTGAGATCTTGGGAGGAAAACCAAAAGAAATTTCAGATATGTTGTTCTGGGGCCAACAAAGAGGGTAAATTCTAAGCATGTGTATAAAGTGAGAGTCAATTGTATGTGAAGAATCTGAGTCTTCTCTGACTCCTTTTAAACCCCCAAAGCTCATTAAAAAAATGAACTGTCTCCCGAGTAGGTCTGCCAGAGTCTGACAAATACAGAGGTAGATGATGGAAGCCAACGATTGGACTGAGTACAGGGTCCACAATGGAGGAGTTAGAGACAGGATGGAAGGAGCTGAAGGGGTTTGCAGCAACATAGGAAGATTGATAATCTCAACCAACCAGGCCCTCCCAGAGCTCCCAGGAACTAAACCATCAACCATAGAGTACACATAGAAGGACACATGCCTACAGCTGTATATGTAACAGAGGATGGCCTTGTCGGGCATCAATGGGAGGAAAGGTCCTATGAAGGCTGGATGCCCCAGTGTAGGGGAATGCCAGGGCAGTTAAGTGGGAGTTGGTAGGTGGGTGGGGGAACACCCTCTGAGAAGCAGGGGAAGCAGGGATGAAATGGGGGTTTGCAGAGGGTAAACTGGGAAAGGGGATAACATTTAAAATGTAAATAAAGAAAATATACAATAAAAAAATTGGAAAAAAAGAACTAATATGGGCTATTACCTTTCCTGCCTACAGAAAGAACTATCTGCTTTTTGTATTTCGCACTAAATTATGATTATTTATTAAATGTAGTGACTTTTTTGAGTTCCTTCAGAGAACAGTCTGGAGTTTATTTTTCTTTATACATATTTTACTTTCTGTGTGTGTGTGTGTGAGAGAGAGAGAGAGAGAGAGAGAGAGAGAGAGAGAGAGAGAGAGAGAGAGAGAGAGAGAGAGAGAGAGAGAGAGAGAGAGAATCATAGCATGCAGAGATCACAGGACATTTGTGAATTGCTTCACACCTCCCTCCCCAGTGAGGTAGTCTCTTGCCTTTGCTGTAGCTTTGCTGCCTGCTAAGGAGTAGCTCCTGGCTATCTTGCTGTGATTCTCCTGTTTTCATCTCTCATATCTTGACAGTAGTGCTGGGATTATAGATGCACACTGCTGTGTCTAAAATTTTTTTATGGGTTCTATTCTAGTCATCTAGCTTACATTTCAGACTTGCAAGGCAAGCACTTGAAATCCCTGAGCCATCTCAACAGCCCTTTAGATTTTCTGACTTTCCCTTGTTGCCCAGTATATAGGACAATACCTGATCATATATTACAGTCTACATGAAGTCTTTCATTTTAATCAGGGAAATTCATACTTTATGTAGTAAAAATGTAGATGAAGATAGGTATAAATATAGTAGAAGTCGATATATATGACGTGACTTTAATAAAATTTAAGATGGACTGATTTTCAAAAACCTGAGATTATCATCAAAATCATTGACTGAAATTTCAAAAAATGAAATCCTTCTGTTTTGTTTTATCTTGAGACAAACACATTGAGTGGCTCAAGGTTATCCTGACCTCACCATGTAGCTCAGGTTAACCCCAGGAGTAACATTTTGCTATTCCTGACCTGGACTCAGTGTCAGTATTAGAGTCAAGTGCTATCAATTCTGAAGAATTTTACTATGATGTTCTGAGCAGAAGAAATGCTAGCTTTCTAAACCTTGGCAGTACTTAAAATTTTCTTACAGAGTCTGAGAGTTCAGTAATTGGTCATTAATTACAAGTACCTCATACATGCTGTCTTTATTATGGGCATAAAGACAATTCAAAATAACAAATTTTGCATTTGGAAGTTTGAGATTTTAAAAAGTCAAGTTTATTAAATGCACCTGCATTTCACAGAAAAGATCCACATAGTAAAACTATACATTAATGTTATCAGTTATTCAGCTTTATGTAGGTTTATTCATAGCATTTATATATATTTTAATATCCCATGGAATCTATCCTCATGCTTGATGAATATCAATTTGTGAACTTTTGTGACTTATTGCACACCCTAAAGAATTGGGAAATCCAGAGATAAATTGACTTTTTAGCTAGAATAAAATTATGCAGAGAAATTGGGTTTATTTTTCTTCCTCAATATGAATGATACATAAGCCCTTTATAACCGCCTGACCATAAAATGATAACTATGCTTTCCTGATATTAACTTGCTCCATAATCTTACAGTGAGGATGCTTCTTTAATGATTTTAAACTCGACTCCTCTGGAATTCCAATTTACTGTTAGCTTGTTATCTGTTCAATAAATGCACTTGTTTCATAGTTTAAATAATATAACATTATGTTTCATAATGAGTCAAATTACATTTTTAAATGAAAATGTTTTAAAAGTATTATCTCAAGCCATTGTTAAAATAATCATTCTGAAAAATGATTTGGCATGATGGTTATTAGAACAGATTCTTTTGCTAAAGGCACTCTAGTATTGTAAACATCCATTTGAGTGACATTACATACTTTGTTGAAAATAATCCATAAATACTTGATTCAGGCTTCTTATTCTTTGGCTAGTTACAAGTAAAGAGTAGTTACAATTTTTTGATATTAGTTCCTTTGTACATTTTTAAAAACTGTTCTGTCTATCTACAGCACAGACTATCCTTTTATCCTATCCGTAACTATGTAATTCTCAACCAGTTTCCACTTGCATATTGTTAATTGTTGTTTAGTACAGAGCATCATTGTAGCATCATAGTCCATAGTTGTTTATGTTTCTAGTAATTGCACTAAATATTCACTTAACAATATAGATTTAAATAGTTTGCATCCATGGGCATTAGGGAGAAAAGTCAAATTTTCAGAGAAGGTGATTTCGCAGCCCCATCTCATTATCTTCTCCTTCCATGCAAAGGAAGAAATCTGTTGTATGTAGGTTCATAGTCTGGTTCCCTCATGTTTCAATCTCCTGCAAAAATGGGAGATCTTGCCAGCATGCTTAGTTCATTTAAAAAGAGGCCTACTCAAAAGCTTGTGTTTTTTTTTTTCCTAATCTACTAGTGAAGATTCAACGAATTACAGTACGAAAAGGAACCTGATTGACAGAACTAATGAAAATTTCAGTTTTAAATAAAATATCTATCTATATCTTAGAGCATTGGTGTTCTGTTCAGGAACTTTTACCCTGTGCCCAAGTCCTCAAGTATCTTCCCCAGTTTCTTTTCTATTAGTTTCAGTGTGTCTGGTTATATGTGGAGGTCCTTGATCCACTTGGAGTTGAGCTTAGTACAAGGAGATAAGAATGGATCAATTTGCATTCTTCTGCTCTAATATCAAGAATTGACAAATGGGACCTCATAAAATTACAAAGTTTCTATAAGGCAAAGGACACTGTCAAAAGGACAATACGGTAACCAACAAGCTGGGAAAAAAATGTTCACCAACCCTACATCGGATTGAGGGCTAATATCGAATATATACAAGGAACTCAAGAAGTTAGACCCGAGGGAACCAAATAACTCTATTAAAAATGGGGTGTAGATCTAAACAAAGAATTTTCACCTGAAGAAATTCAGATGGCTGAGAAGTATCTTAAGAAATGCTCATCATCATTAGTCATTAGGGAAATGCAAATCAAAACAACCCTGAGATTTCACCTTACAACAGTCAGAATGGCTAAGGTTAAAATCTCAGGAGACAAAGGTGTTGATGAGGATGTGGAGAAAGAGGAACACTCCTCCACTTCTGGTGGGAATGCAAGAAGGTACAACCACTCTGGAAATCAGTCTTGAGGTTCCTCAGAAATCTGAATGTGACACTACTGGAGGACCATGCTATACTACTCCTGGGTATATACCCAGAGGATTCCCAGGCATGTAATAAGGACACATGCTCCACTATGTTCATAGCAGCCTTATTTATAATAGCCAGAAGCTGGAAAGAACCCAGATGTCCCTCAGTGGAGGAATGGATGCAGAAAATGTGGTATATTTACACAATGGAATACTACTCAGCAATTAAAAACAATGAATTCATGACATTTGTAGGCAAATGGTTGGAACTGGAAAATATCATCCTAAGAGAGGTAACCCCATTTTTTAATAGGGTTGTTTGGTTTTCTGGAGTCTAACTTCTTGAGTTCTTTATATATATTGGATATTAGCCCTCTATCTGATGTAGGATTGGTGAAGATCTTTTCCCAATTTGTTGATTGCCGATTTGTCCTCTCGATGGTGTCCTTTGCCTTACAGAAACTTTGTAATTTTATGAGGTCCCATTTGTCAATTCTTGCTCTTAGAGCATACGCTATTGGTGTTCTGTTCAGAAACTTTCTCCCTGTACTGATGTCCTCCAGGGTCTTCCCCAGTTTCTTTTCTATTAACTTCAGAGTGTCTGGCTTTATGTGGAGGTCCTTGATCCATTTGGATTTGAGCTTAGTACAAGGAGACAAGGATGGATCAATTCGCATTCTTCTGCATGCTGACCTCCAGTTGAACCAGCACCATTTGTTGAAAAGGCTATCTTTTTTCCATTGGATGTTTTCAGCCTCTTTGTCGAGGATCAAGTGGCCATAGGTGTGTGGGTTCATTTCTGGATCTTCAATTCTGTTCCATTGATCCTCCTGCCTGTCACTCTACCAATACCATGCAGTTTTTAACACTATTGCTCTGTAGTATTTCTTGAGGTCAGGGATACTGATTCCCCCAGACTTTCTTTTGTTGCTGAGAATAGTTTTAGCTATCCTGGGTTTTTTGTTATTCCAGATGAATTTGATAATTGCTCTTTCTAACTCTGTGAAGAATTGAGTTGGGATTTTGATGGGTATTGCATTGAATCTGTAGATTACTTTTGGCCAAATGGCCATTTTAACTATATTGATTCTACCGATCCATGAGCATGGGAGGTTTTCCCATAAAGAACTCAAGAAGTTAGACTCCAGAAAACCAAACAACCCTATTAAAAATGGGGTACAGAGTTAAACAAAGAATTCTCACCTGGAGAACATCGGATGGCGGAGAAGCATCTTAAAAAATGCTCAACTTCATTGGTCATTAGGGAAATGCAAATCAAAACAACCCTGAGATTTCATCTTACACCAGTCAGAATGGCTAAGATTAAAACTTCCGGAGATAGCAGGTGTTGGAGAGGGTTCGGAGAAAGAGGAACACTCCTCCACTGCTGGTGGGGTTGCAAATTGGTACAACCACTCTGGAAATCAGTCTGGCGGTTCCTCCGAAAACTGGGCACCTCACTTCCAGAAGATCCTGCTATACCACTCCTGGGCATATACCCAGAGGATTCCCCACCATGTAATAAGGATACATGCTCTACTATGTTCATAGCAGCCCTATTTATAATTGCCAGATGCTGGAAAGAACCCAGGTATCCCTCAACAGAAGAGTGGATGCAAAAACTGTGGTATATCTACACAATGGAGTACTATTCAGCCATTAGAAACAATGAATTCATGAAATTCTTAGGCAAAGGGATGGAGCTAGAGAACATCATACTAAGGGAGGTAACCCAGACTCAAAAGATGAATCATGGTATGCACTCACTAATAAGTGGATATTAACCTAGAAACCTGGATTACCCAAAACATAATCTACACATCAAATGAGGTACAAGAAGAAAGGAAGAGTGACCCCTTGTTCTGGAAAGACTCAATGAAGCAGTATTCAGCAAAACCAGAAAGGGAAAGTGGGAAGGGGTGGGTGGGAGGACAGGGGGAGAGAAGGGGGTTTAAGGGACTTTTTGGGAGTGGGGGGCTAGGAAAAGGGAAATAATTTGAAATGTAAATAAAAAATATACCGAATAAAAAAAATTAAAAAAAAAAGAGAGGTAAGCCAACCACAAAAGAATATACATGGAATTCAATCACTGATAAGTGGATATTAACTAGCCCAGAAGCTCTGAATATCCAAGACACAAGTAGCAGATCAAATGACTCCTATGAAGAAGTAAGGAGAGGGCCCTGATCCTGGAAAGGCCTGATCCAGCATTGTACGTGAGTACCAGGACAGAGAAAAAAGAGGGAGGTGATTGGAGTATGGGTGTAGAGAAGGCTTATGGGACATACGGCGGGGGGAACTGGGAAAGGGGAAAGCGTTTTGGAATATAAACAAAGAATTTAGAAAGTAAAAAAAATAAAATAAAACTCAAGCCCTGAGGTGAAAAAAAATTAAAAAAAAAAGAAATTATTTACTTTGCATAAAAAAAACTATCTTATGAACGTTGTTTCTGGAAAGCTTTAAATTATTTACAGTTTTCCTCTGATGCAGTGATTTTATATTTTAATTTCATTTCTCATATCTCTGTTGGACTTTAAGGTCCACTAGATTAAGGTTGTCAAGTTATATTTCTTCTCATTAACATTGTATTTCCCTATACTCTGTTTGATAGTGACCGAAGTTGACGTCCTCATCCTTTGATAATGGTTTTGATAGCTTTGTCTTCCGTGCATTTATGTTCCACTAAGAAAACTATAGGGATCTTGAAGCAACGTTTTTCACAAAAAATAAAGATTTTTGAACAGTTCTCAATGGAGCATTTCAGAGAACTAAGGAATGCCGCACTAACCATGTCATCAAGTCACAGATGGGGTAACATTGTTTTCTCATCTATTTAAATATGTTTTTGTTGTTGTTGCTGCTGCTGCTAGAAATTATAAAGATGTAATCAAATAGCATAATTCCTATGTATATTAAAGGAGTCACTACTTTGAAGATCATTTGACATAGGAAAAGTGCTCAACAAATATTGCTAGCATTGTCACTAGTATAAAGTGGAGTAGCACTTCAATATTAAAGGACATATTTTTTTAAAGCACATATTTTTAAAAATGCTGTCACTCTACTTACAGCAGACACTGAGTTAAATAATTTTCTCAAAGACATTCAGCTTGCAGATTGGAATCTGGGACTTAAGCAGAGAATTGCTTACTCTAGAATCCAAATGTAACAAGACTGTGTTCTTTTGCTTAAACACAAGGAAAGACAAGAAAGAACAGTGGAGTGGTATTTCAACTTTCTGACTTATCACAGTAAGTGTGGAATGTAGCTCAAGTAACTGCCAATATTGAGAGTACAATAGGAAGACAAATAGAAGAAAAAGAAAAGTACCTCAAATTTAGAATAATTGAAGGTGATTGTGCTCTTAGCATTTTGAGAAGTATGGGCATAACAACACTTAGGAAATTTGTCCTTAATTTCTGGCACTTTCAATGTGATTCTCATGAGTCAGATAAAGCAATATGGAGGATAAGGTTCTTTCCATGCCAAAGTTATTAAAAATATTTACATTTCAGTATATGTACATTTTTCAAGCTTTAAAGTAAAGAACAAAAAGAATTTTTTCTTTTTTTTTTATTCGATATAATTTATTTACATTTCAAATGATTTCCCTTTTCTAGACCCCCCCACTCCCAAAAAGTCCTCAGAGGATGAAGAGCACACATCTTCCATGCTAGTATTATTGGCATTTCCACAGTAATTAATGCTGAATTTCATGGATACCATGTCTCATGATAAAAATCTCTTGAAGTGTGTGTGTGAGAGAGTGTGTGTGTGTGTGTGTGTGTGTGTGCTTTTATATTATATTTTCCCTAAGCAGAACTCAGTACCAAACTATTTTGTTTTGATAGTTTTTAAATGTCTGGCACACTAGAATGTTTTATATTATCCTCTTTCCAGAAAAGGGAATTCCACAGCATTAATGGCTTATTGTCTGCTGTTGAAATCAATTTACTTTTTTATTAGATATTTGCTTTATTTACATTTCAAATGGTATCCCCTTTCTGCATTATCCCTCCAAAAGCCCCCATCCCATCACCCTTCCCCTGCTGACACCCCCTCTCCAATTTTCTGACATGCATTCCCCTATTCTGGGGAATTGAGTCTTCACAGGACCAATGACCTTTCCTCTTATTGATGTCTGAAATGATCATCTTCTGCTACATGTGTAGCTGGAGCCATGGGTCTCTCCATGTGTACTCTTTGGTTGGTGGTTTAGTCCCTGGGAGCTCTGGTGGTACTGGTTGGTATATATTATTGTTCCTCCTGCAGGGCTGAAAAACTCTTCAGCTTCAAGGGTCCTTTCTCTAGTTGTTCCACTGAGCTAGGGACCATATGCTCAGTCTATTGGTTGGCTGTGAGTCATGGGTATTTTAATCCACCTTCCAATAAGGATCATAGTATCCAGAATTTGGTCTTCCTTCTTCTTGAGCTTCATGTGGTTTGGAAGATGTATCTTGGGTATTCTGAGCTTTTGGGATAATATCCACTTATCAGCAAGTGCATACCATGTGTGTTCTTTTGTGGTAGGGTTACCTCAATCAGTATGGTAGTTTCTAGCTCCATCCATTTGCCTAAGAATTTAATGATTTCCTTGTTTTTAATAGCTGAGTAGTACTCCACTGTGTAAATGTACCACATTTTCTGTATCTATTCCTCTGTTGAGGGGCATCTGGGTTCTTTTCAGCTTCTGGCTGTTATAAATAAGGCTGCTATGAACATAGTGGCTTGTGTGTCCTTATTACATGTTGGAGCATCTTTGGGGTATATACTCAGGAGTGGTATAACTTGGTCCTCAGGTTCAATTTTCTGAGGAACCACAGAACTGATTTCCAGAGTGGTTTTACCAGCATGCAATCAGCAATGGAGGAGTGTTCCTCTTTCTCCACATCCTCTCCAGCATTTGCTGTTCCCTGTGTTTTTGATCTTGGCCATTTGGACTGGTGTGAAGTGGAATCTCAGAGTTGTTTTGATTTGCATTTCTCTGATGATTAAGGATGTTGAACATTTCTTTAGGTGTTTCTCAGACATCAAGCATTCCTCAATTGAGAATTCTTTGTTTAGATCTGTACCCCATTTTTAAATAGGGTTATTTGGTTCTCTGGAGTCTAACTTCTTGAGTTCATTGTATATAATGAATATTAGTCCTCTATCAGATGTAGGATTGGTAAAAATCTTTTCCCAATCTGTTGTGTGAAATTTTGTCCTATTGACAGTGTCCTTTACCTTACAGAAGCTTTACAATTTTATTAGGTCCCATTTGTCAATTCTTGATCTTAGAGTATATGCTATTAGTGTTCTGTTCAGGAAATTTTCCCTTGTGTCATGTGCTCCAGGTTCTTCCCCATTTTCTCTTCTATTAGATTCAGTTTACCTGGTTTTACGTGGTGGTTCTTGATCCACTTGGACTTGATCTTTGTACAGGGAGATAAGAATGGATCAATTTGCATCCTTTTGCATGTTGACTGCCAGTTGACCCAGCACCATTTGTTGAAAATGCTTTCTTTTATCCACTGGATGGTTTTAACTCCTTTGTTAAAGACCAAGTGACCATAGGTATGAGGGTTCATTTCTGGGTCTTCAGTTCTATTCCATTGATCTACCTGTCTGTCACTGTACCAATACCTTACATTTTGTTCTAAAACAAAAGTGTACACCTTCTACTCAGCACCTCATGGTACCTTCTCCAAAATTGACCATATTCTCTGACAAAACAGACCTCAATAGGTATAAGAAGGTTCAAATAATTCCATGCATCCTATGACATCACCACGGATTAAGGCTAGTTTTCAATAACTACTAAAACAACAGAAAGCCCACATATACTTGGAAACTAAACAACATTCTACTCAAGGATAACCTACCTGGTCAAGGAAGAAATAAAGAAAGAAGTTAAAGACTTTTTAGAATTTAATGAAAACGAAGGCATAACATACCCAAACTTATGGAACATAATTAAAGTAGTGCTAAGAGGAAAACTCATAGCTCTGACTGCCTCCGAAAAGAACCTAGAAAGAGCATATACTAACAGCTTGACAGCACAGATGAAGGCTCTAGAACAACAACAACAAAAAAGCAAATATAACTAAGAGGAGTAGACAGCAGGAAATAATCAAACTCAGGGCTGAAATCAATCAATTAGAAACAAAAAGAACTATACAAAGAATCAACCAAACCAAGAACTGGTTCTTTGAAAAAACCAAAAAAGATAGATAAACCTTTAGCCAAAGTAACCAGAGGGCACAGAGACAGTATCCAAATAAACAAAATCAGAAATGAAAAGGGAGACATAACAATAGATACTGAGGAAATCCAAAAACTCATCAGATCCTACTATAAAAGCCTATACTCAACAAAAGTGGAAAATCTAGATGAAATGGAAAAATTTCTAGACAGATACCAGGTACCAAAGCTAAATCATGATCAGAGAAATGATCTAAACAATACCATACTGTAACCCCTAAAGAAATTAAAGCAGTTATTAATAGTCTCCCAACCAAAAAAAAATCCCAGGACCAGAAGGTGTTAATACAGAGTTATATCAGACCTTCTAGGAAGACCTAATGCCAATACTCTTCAAAGCATTTCACAAAATAGAAACAGATGGAACACTACTCAATTTGTTTTATGAAGCCACAATTTCTCCGATACCTAAACCACACAAAGACCCAACAAAGAAAGAGAACTTTAGAACAATTTCTGTTACGAATATCGATCCAAAATACTCAATAAAATTCTTGTCAACCAAATCAAAGAACACATCAAAATGATCACCCAAGTTTTCAATTAGGCTTCATCCCAGGGATGCAGGGATGTTCCAATATATGGAAATCTATCAATGTAATTCAATATATGAACAAACTCAAAGAAAAAAAACATGATCATGTCTTTATATGCTGAGAAAGCATTTGAAAAAATCCAACACCTCTTCATGATAAAAGTCCTTGAAAGGTCAGGAATTCAAGGCCAATACCTAAACATAGTAAAAGCAATATACAGCAATCCAGTAGTTAACATCAAATTTAATGGAGAGAAACTTGAAACAATCCCACTGAAATCAGGGACTAGACAATGGTGTCCACTCTCTCCCTACCTGTTCAATATAATACTCTAAGGTTTAAGAGCAATTAGACAACAAACAAAAGGCAGGCAAAGTGATACAAACTGAAAAGAAAGTAGTCAAACTATCACTATTTGCAGATGATATGTTAGTATACTTAAGTGACCTCCAAAAATTCCACCAGAGAACTCCTAAACCTCATAAACAACTTCAGCAAAGTAGCTGGATATAAAATTAATTCAAACAAATCAGTAGCCTTCCTATACTCAAAGTACAAATAGGCTGATAAAGGAATTAGGGAAATGACACCATTCACAATAGTCACAAAAAATATAAAATACCTTGGTGTGACTCTAACCAAGGAAGTAAAGGATCTGTATAACAAGAACTTTAAGTCTCTGAAGAAAGAAATCGAAGGAGATCTCAGAAGATGGAAAGATCTCCCATGCTCATGGATTGGCTGGGTTAATATAGTGAAAATGGCCATCTTGCCTAAAGCAACCTACATATTTAATGCAATCCCCATCAAAATTTCAACTCAATTCTTCAGAGTTAGAAAGAACAATTTCCAAATTTATCTGGAATAACAAAAAAACCAGGATAGCAAAAACCATTCTCAACAATAAAACAACTTTTGGCAGAATCGCCATCCCTGACCTCAAGCTATATTTGAGAGCAATAGTGAAATCAATTTATTTAAAAGCAGACTTTCTAGTTCTTAGAGTCAGCAGGTGAAAAAACTACTACTTTCAGAATTTCATTGCATTCATGGGGATATCTTCACCTACATATTTGGTGACAGAAAGATTTGGCTAATATTCATAAATATGCTGTACTGTTTTTGTTGAATAATGTGGATTTGTGGAGTCTTATGCATAATTCTATAAGAAGAGTGCCCATCCCAAGAAAATTCAATGTACCTAGTTTGAGTCCAATGTAGTGAACCTTTAGCCACTAAGCTCCAAAATCTAGGGGAAATTACATTGGAGAAATATGATGAACTATGCCTGTCAGACTATGTCCAGACTAGAAGGGATAGTCCACTCCTCCTTATCCCCTACTCCACAGTAGAAATAGAGAGAAACAAGGTCTATATCATCAGAGTTTCCCAAAGCATTTTGTTTACAATTGAAATAATTTGTGCACTCTGAATTCTGGTAAAACATTCAAAATTTGAAGTTAGTATTTGAAGTGATACTGTTCAATTTGCAAAGCTGGAGCACATTCCAAAGCTCCAGAGAAAACAATGGGAAGCCTTCGCAGCATACAGTCTGGAAATTTTTACTACTCATACTTTTTTTTAATAAGTAGAAAAATAATTCTAGAATTTATCATTTTGCTGGAGATTTTGTTTTTCTGATAAGACTTGATGCATTAGATATTTGACAAGAAATACTAGTCTATAAAGAAACTTTTCGGTAATGTAACTAAAGCACAAAATGTAGATAAAAGAAGTAAGCCAAATATTAAAGAGATAGCTTTTGAATAAGATTTCTAATACATGATGAAATGATCAATTTTATCTACAATAATCCCATACTTAAAATGTAAATGAAACTTTCAAATGAAAAATGTAACTTTACTACCCAATTCCTTCTACGAAGCAACAATTACGCTGATACCAAAACCACACAAAGATCCAACAAAGAAAGAGAACTTCAGACCAGTTTCCCTTATGAACATCGATGCAAAAATACTCAATAAAATTCTTGCCAACCGAATCCAAGAACACATCAAAACGATCATCCACCATGATCAAATAGGCTTTATCCCGGGAATGCAGGGTTGGTTCAATATACGGAAATCCATCAATGCAATCCACTACATAAACAAACTCAAAGAAAAAAAACCACATGGTCATTTCATTGGATGCTGAAAAAGCATTTGACAAAATTCAGCATCCTTTCATGATTAAAGTCTTGGAGAGAACAGGAATACAAGGCCCATACCTAAACATAGTAAAAGCAATATACAGCTAACCAGTAGCCAGCATCAAACTAAATGGAGAGAAACTTGAAGCAATCCCACTGAAATCAGGGACCAGACAAGGCTGCCCCCTTTCTCCTTATCTTTTCAATATTGTACTTGAGGTACTAGCTCGGGCAATTGGACAACATAAGGAGGTCAAAGGGATATAAATTGGAAAGGAAGAAGACAAACTATCATTATTTGCAGACGACATGATAGTCTACCTAAGTGACCCAAAAACTCCACTAGAGAGCTCCTACAGCTGATAAACAACTTCAGCAAAGTGGTAGGTTATAAAATCAACTCAAGCAAATCAGTGGCCTTCCTATACTCAAAGGATAAGTAGGCTGAGAAAGAAATTAGGGAAATGACCCCCTTCACAATAGCCACAAACAGTATAAAGTATCTTGGGGAGACTCTTACCAAACATGTGAAAGATCTGTATGACAAGAACTTCAAGACTCTGAAGAAGGAAATGGAAGAAGACCTCAAAAAATGGGAAAACCTCCCATGCTCATGGATTAGTAGAATCAATATAGTTAAAATGGCCATTTTGCCAAAACAATATACAGATTCAATGCAATACCCATCAAAATCCCAACTCAATTCTTCACAGAGTTAGAAAGAGCAATTATCAAATTCATCTGGAACAACAAAAAACCCAGGATAGCTAAAACTATTCTCAGCAACAAAAGAAAATCTGGGGGAATCAGTATCCCTGACCTCAAGCAATACTACAGAGCAATAGTGTTAAAAACTGCATGGTATTGGTACAGTGACAGGCAGGAGGATCAATGGAACAGGATTGAAGATCCAGAAATGAACCCACACACCTATGGCCACTTGATCCTCGACAAAGAGGCTGAAAACATCCAATGGAAAAAAGATAGCCTTTTCAACAAATGGTGCTGGTTCAACTGGAGGTCAGCATGCAGAAGAATGCAAATTGATCCATCCTTGTCTCCTTGTACTGAGCTCAACTCCAAATGGATCAAGGACCTCCACATAAAGCCAGACACTCTGAAGCTAATAGAAAAGAAACTGGGGAAGACTCTTGAGGACATCGGTACAGGGAGAAAGTTTCTGAACAGAACACCAATAGCATATGCTCTAAGATCAAGAATTGACAAATGGGACCTCATAAAATTACAAAGTTTCTGTAAGGCAAAGGACACCATCAAGAAGACAAATCGGCAACCAACAAATTGGGAAAAGATCTTCACCAATCCTACATCAGATAGAGGGCTAATATCCAATATATATAAAGAACTCAAGAAGTTAGACTCCAGAAAACCAAACAACCCTATTAAAAAATGGGGTACAGAGTTAAACAAAGAATTCTCACCTGAAGAACTTCGGATGGCGGAGAAGCATCTTAAAAAATGCTCAACTTCATTAGTCATTAGGGAAATGCAAATCAAAACAACCCTGAGATTTCATCTTACACCTGTCAGAATGGCTAAGATTAAAAATTCAGGAGACAGCAGGTGTTGGAGAGGGTGTGGAGAAAGAGGAACACTCCTCCACTGCTGGTGGGGTTGCAAATTGGTACAACCACTCTGGAAATCAGTCTGGCGGTTCCTCTGAAAACTGGGCACCTCAGTTCCAGAAGATCCTGCTATACCACTCCTGGGCATATACCCAGAGGATTCCCCACCATGTAATAAGGATACATGCTCTACTATGTTCATAGCAGCCCTATTTATAATTGGCAGATGCTGGAAAGAACCCAGGTATCCCTCAACAGAAGAGTGGATGCAAAAACTGTGGTATATCTACACAATGGAGTACTATTCAGCCATTAGAAACAATGAATTCATGAAATTCTTAGGCAAATGGATGGAGCTAGAGAACATCATCCTAAGTGAAGTAACCCAGACTCAAAAGGTGAATCATGGTATGCACTCACTAATAAGTGGATATTAACCTAGAAAACTGGAATAGCCAAAACATAATCCACACATCAAATGAGGTACAAGAAGAAAGGAGGAGTGGCCCGTTGTTCTGGAAAGACTCAGTGAAGCAGTATTCGGCAAAACCAGAACGGGGAAGTGGGAAGGGGTGGGTGGGACGACAGGTGAAGAGAAAGGGGCTTATGGGACTTTCGGGGAGTGGGGGGCTAGAAAAGGGGAAATCATTTGAAATGTAAATAAAAAATTATATCGAATTAAAAAAAAAGAAAAAAAAGAGAAAAAAAAAAAAAGAAAAGAAAAATGTAACTTTGCCAAAAGGGGAAAGTATTAAAAAGTCTTTACCAAGTGTCTAAATTCTAAGATGGTACACATAATTGATTGCCCTCATCTAGGGAAGTGGAAATTTAACCATGACAGCTTTGCTTTGTCCTCTTTCAATGGGTCCTGAGACAATATACCTGGAGTGAGATAATAAAGATCCTGACCTTCCAAAGCGTCAGTCCTTACACATTATTTCAGCATTGCTTAATGTCATTTATTTAGATACTGTTAAAAGAAGTAACAAAAAGACAAAACATATTCTGACTAAACAGGCTACCTAGTTGATAATGATGCATGAATGCATCTAGATAAACTTATACCACAAGGAAAATTCCTCCTGGCTTAAGAAAAGTAGAAGTGATGGTTGTTGGCTTACTGACTTTTTGAGTGTGTTCTTAGGAAACCGAACTAGAAAAAGCTCTCAGATACCCAGTCATCACTTCCAGTACACCCTGAAAGCTATTTCCATCTCTAAAAATCATTAAAATTATTTTATCTACATTTTGAATTTTATTCTATTTATCATTAAAATGGAATTACATAATTTCCCCTTCTTCTCTGCCAGCCCTTCTCATGTCCCCCAACTCATTTTCAAATTTATGTTCTCTCTAACTCTGATTCTTTTTCTGTCTGTCTGTCTGTGTGTGTGTCTTTCTTTGTGTATGTGTGTTTATGTGTGCTGTATGTGCTTAAATAAATACATAAAATGAGTTAGTTTAGTGTTTCTTATAGGTATATGACTTTAGAATTGACCATTTGCATTAGAGGAAAAATCCCCTAGGTAAACAAGTTCTCTCTCCTTTAGTAGTCACTAATTGCTTATAGGTTTTCATCTAGGGGTAGTGCCTCATGAGATTTTCTGTATTCATGTTGTCATGGCAACCAGTGGAATGATTTTTCAAGTATTGTTTAGGCAGTCATAGTGTTGAGATTTCATGGATGTAGTTTTCTCTCATATCAATAAGATACAATCTCTCAGGTGACTTTCTGAAACTCTTGATCTTACAGTCTACAGTGTTGACTGAGACTTAAGTGTGGTGTTATAGATGTACCAATAGAGGAACAGGACTTCAAAGTCAATTGTTCTCTGTATTTTCACAAGTTGCATATCTCTGTATGCTACATAAATAATCTCATTTGATGAGAGATGAGAACTATACTTATAGATGTATATATTTACATTTATATATACATATATATCACCTATGTATATCCATATGCATATCTATGGATAAATGTTTATAATTAAGTTAGGAATTATACTGGTTTAGAAAAGTGTTCATTGTTAGTATTCTTTTAAGATCCATAATCCCACTAGCTAAAAGCATTTTTCTATGTATATAGTACCAGGCATAATCTCCCTCCGGCTGAGTTGTAATTAATTCCACTTAGACACTATTGTTACTGCCAAGAAATTAAATGCCACTAATAATAAACCTTTAAATAACAGGTATAGATAAAGAAGATGACCTCTATGTCATTGACAAAAACAAACTCTTCCAAATAATCATGAAAAAAAAAACTTTTCCAAAATAAGGAAAGACATACTCATATACATATAAGAAACACAAAGAATGCCAAAATTGATAAGAACAGAGAAACTTTCCAAAGTATACCAATCATAATTGAAACATTAAGAACCACAAAACAAAGAAAGAGTACTGAAAGTTACATATAAGGGAAACTCAGCAGATTAGGAGTTTATTTCTCAAAGGAAACTTCAAAAATTCAGTAGATGCTGGCACAACAGACTCCAGGTTTTTGAAGACTATGAATGCAAAAATTGTCTGGTGGATGCTATAAAACTATTTGCCATAGGTGAAGGAGAAAGAAACCTTCCTATGATAAAAACAGCTAAGAGAATTCATGCTGACTAATTCTGTTCTACAGAGAATACTAGAATCAATGTTCTATGCAAGAAAGGAATAAACACGGTCAAAAAAAAAGACAAGAAAAAAATTAAATGAAATTATATTTACTGAAACACAAAGTACAACTAAGAATACTATCAGAAATTAAGCCAACAACAAATAAGATGACTGGGATTGAGAAATTTCTTTTAACATAATAAATGTTAAATACTAATGGACTTGATTCACCAATGAAAACATAAGTCTAGCTGAGTGGATTTAGAAATAAAATCCATATTTCTGTTGTCAAGGGAAACTCATTTTATCTTTAAAGATTGGGATTACCTTGAAGTTATAAGTTATAGAAAATTATTCCAAGCAAGTGTGACCAAGAAACAAGTAGGTGATACTATTCTAATATATGGCAAAATAGACTTTAAACTAATCAGAATAGATACAGATGGACACTTCATTCTATTCAAGGGAAGAGTTAATCATGAATTATAATTGTAAGCATCATACACTAAACTTTGGTACTAACAATTTTATGAGAAAATGCTTACTGGTGGTTTAAAGACACAAAGTAATATCAACTCAATATGAGTAGGTTATTCACTATCCCATGTTCTTGAATAGACGGGGTCATCTGGGGAAAAAATAAAGCAGAATCCTCAATTTTTTTCTGGAATGCTAACCTTAAGAACTCTGGATTCTTTATGCTCCCAGTGTACACATATATGCTTGGTATATGACACTTTCTTTCACTTGCAGAAAATAAGGCTAAAGCCTGTGAGCTAAGAAACTGGGAAAACATTTGCCTCAAGAAAAGAATAATATCTTCAGGCCATGTTAAATACATTTTTTTTCTCTTATACAGTATCCTCCAAAGGCAGCTTCCCATTCTTCCACTGCCCTCAGTTTGTCTTCACATCCTTTCTCCTCCAGATCCACTATCTTCAGAAAAGAGAAGGCCTCCAAGGGACATCAGCTGAACAAGGAACAATAAGATAAGATAAAGACTTTAATCTTAGCACTCAGGACTTAGAAGTAGGAGGATCAAAAATGAATCTGAGTTTAACAGATATTAGTAACACATCTGAGTTTGAGTCTACTTTGCAGTACACATGACCCTGTATTAAAAAACTAATCAGAATAGATAAAGCTTTTTTGTTCCTATCAAATAAAACTTTTTTGTTCCTATCAAATTTCAGTGACATAATCATGTAAGTTTAATAAGTAAACAATGATTATTTGTTAGAAAAATCTGCTTCTTTTAGCCTTCCATGTAAAGAATACTTAAAAATACATCTCCTTCTTTTCTAAGTTGTTAACCATTTAACTTATAACATAAAATAGCTAATAACCATCTCTTCTTTTTCAAATGATTGAAATCACTGTTGAAGGCAATGTTAATTTTTAATGTGTTTTATTCCCCAAAAGTTAGAATAACTTTTAAAAATCCAAGGCAGAGACTGAAATGGATGTTATCCCATGGACAGATGACATCAACTGAAACGTTTTTTTCCTTCAAGGTGATTGATGTAATTTTCTATTAAAGTGACCTTTGCTAGAAATGTTTTCCATGTAATGATTTCCTGTCCCTTTGGCTCAGCAGCCAGTACAGAAAAACTGGCTTAAGTCTGTTTGAGCCACTTGATGTTAAACCAGGAAGAAATGTTGACTGTGCAGCAAGCATAGCTGAGCTGTCATGTGACAGCAAATCATGTCTTCTATTTTGGTCTTCACATAGAAAAGAAGAACAGAATAATAATGGAATCTGAGTCCCATATATTTTGTTTACTATGACATAGCTCTGGTCATGGAAGAAAGACTCAAAACTTCAGAATAAGATCATATGATCTGTACAATTCACTGGAATTCAAACAGAGGATTGCAATGTAAAGAATTGGAAAGAATTAGACAAGATGAAAATTGATGGATGATGTGGGGAATGTAGAGGGCATATAATCCATACCACTTGAAATAGTTTATAACTCTTGGGTTGGTAAATTCTAATTCCTACTCTCTGCCCTTCATGTATGCATGAGTATGTATGCATGCATATGCACAGCAGACCATTTTGTTTTGATACTTTTGCTACTCTTTGCCAGTTATTTTCTTATGTTAGACTCTGTTTTCTAGACTTTCCCTCTTTATTTTTATTCTATCACTTCTGTAGAGGTATATCCCAGACTGTATTTTAGAATTCATGCATCTAATTTTACCGATAATCTACCACTTACCTTTCTTCCCCATCCAATGTGTTTATTATATCAGATAATTGAGTTAGATAATTGGAAGCAACATACAGCAGCATTGTCTTGGTTTTCAGAATGACTCTAGTTTTAATTACAAAGTCATTTACTTTTTAATTTTTCAGATTAACTCATGTTTACTGTTTTCTGAGAGAAAAAAATTTCTATGTTTTTCATCTACTAGAAGTAACTAGGAAATGACTTTGAGCTTTTTAAGAAGGTTCCCTAGAAAGTGAAACAAAAGTAATGAATAAAAGTCAATAACAAGCTTTGTTTTTTAGTAGAGATCTCTAAAGGAAGTTATGATGTCCAATTACATGAAATACCTATGGGCTGTAATTTAAACATTTACCAAATGTCTCTTAGAATACTTCATGCAAGAGCAACTATACCCATTTTGTCTTTCAACATTTTTAATATAAATATTTGAAGTTTGTTTATACAATATATTCTGATCATTTTTCCCTACTATAAATGCCCTGTGTATTCTCTATACACCTTCCGCAGCCAAATTCATGATTTCTCTATCTCTCAAAACCAATCAGGAATAATAATCAAAACAACAGAATCAAAACAGATGAAAAAGAAGGAGGAAAAGGAGGAGGAGGAAAGGAGGAGGGGAAAAGGAGAGGAAAAGAAGGAAGAGGAGAAGGAGAAGGAAAAGGAGGAGGAGTAGAAGGAGAAGGAGGAGGAAGAGAAGAAGAATAAGACAAAGAAGATGAAGAAGGAGAAAGAAGGAGAAGGAGAAAGAAGGAGAAGGAGACGGAGAAGGGGAAGGGGAAGGGGAAGGGGAAGGGAAAGGAGAAGGAAGGAGAAGGAGAAGGAGAAGGAGAAGGAGAAGGAGAAGGAGAAGGAGAAGGAGAAGGAGAAGGAGAAGGAGAAGGAGAAGGAGAAGGAGAAGGAGAAGGAGAAGGAGAAGGAGAAGGAGAAGGAGAAGGAGAAGGAGAAGGAGAAGGAGAAGAAGAAGAAGAAGAAGAAGAAGAAGAAGAAGAAGAAGAAGAAAGAAGAAGAAGAAGAAGAAGAAGAAGAAGAAGAAGAAGAAAAGAAGAAAAGAAGAAGAAGACAACCAATGAGACAAAAACATTTAGCAACAGTAGCAACAACAAAATGCTATGGAATTTTTATTGTGTTTGGCCATCTACTCTAGGGAATGTATGTGCCCTGGACTTTAGTTGATATTAGAGAAAATATTTTAAAAAGTTGATTTTCCCTTTCTTAATAGGTATCAATTTCTATCTTGGTTAGAGATGGAGGTTAGTATCTGCTTCTATCCTAGTGCTGGGATTTTGCTTGGTTTGATCCTATATGGGTCTCTGGGTGCTGCCACAATCTCTGTGAGTTGTTTCTAGAAGAAGTTATGTTGGGAGAGTCATCCACCATCTGTGGTTCTTATAATCTTTCTGCCTTCTATTCTGTATAGATCCTTGATCCGTGAGATCAGAGATTTGATAAAGACAGTCCATAGAGGGTTGAATATTATAAAGGCTCTCACAGTCTGCACAAAGTGCAGTTGTGGATCTCCTTGGTAATTAGTATTTGCTGCAAGAAGAAACTTCTCTGATAATTAAGTGATATTTTGCTTTAAATTTACAGTAATATGTCATTAGGAGTAGCTTTGTTGCTATGTTCCATTAGTGAAATAGTAGCAATAGATTTTCACTTATGATCCAGGACCTATCTAATCTCAGTTTCATAGTCACTTTAGCAGTCTTGTGTAGGTTCTATCTTTTTGAATGGGCCTTAAATTCAATTTAAAAAAGAGGGTTGATTATTCTCCTAACATTTGTACCACTATTGTACAACTATATCTTGCAGCAAAATCTCTGTTGTAGGTCACAGGTTTTGTGAAATTATATAGTATCTTGCTGAAATTGGTGATTAGTTTTTTTTTCTATTAGTATAGAAAGTAACTTCTAGCACCTTGAGCCTTAGTTAGAAAGACTGAAGCCTCTGGGAATTATTTCAAGTTCTTCCTCTTTGATTATATATATGTATGTTGTGTCTGTAGCTATATGGCTTTCTTTTTTTTTTTTATTCGATATAATTTATTTACATTTCAAATGATTTCACTTTTCTAGCCCCCCCACTCCCCGAAAGTCCCGTAAGCCCCCTTCTCTTCCCCTGTCCTCCCACCCACCCCTTCCCACTTCCCCGTTCTGGTTTTGCCGAATACTGTTTCACTGAGTCTTTCCAGAACCAGGGGCCACTCCTCCTTTCTTCTTGTACCTCATTTGATGTGTGGATTATGTTTTGGGTATTCCAGTTTTCTAGGTTAATATCCACTTATTAGTGAGTGCATACCATGATTCACCTTTTGGGTCTGGGTTACCTCACTTAGTATGATATTCTCTAGCTCCATCCATTTGCCTAAGAATTTCATGAATTCATTGTTTCTAATGGCTGAATAGTACTCAGGTTATGAGAGTAATAAAAAACTTTGCTGATATTCTTTGATATTTGTAGGGGTCTATGAGACTCTTTTGGCAAATGATTCAATAAAACATAACTCACTCTTGATACTAGTGGATTACTTCCTAATTTGTCTTTTTATATATGCAAACACACGTGTGAGTGATTGCCCACACATGAATGTATTCATGCCTATGTATTTTCTTTCTCTTATGGACAAAATTCCCAACAACAAATAGAAAATGTATATGATTTTTACTTACTTGAAAGCACACTGAAATTTGAATTCTGTCTTTAAATCTGAGCTTTTCTCAGCATGCCAATCTCGCTGTATATATTTATCTATGATTTTTAAGTGCAGACATTGAGTGTGAGTATAATCTATGGTACACAGAAATGTGATTAAGTTATCACACACACACACACACACACACGCACACGCACACGCACACACAAAATTCAGATTTACAGTTTATGTATGTGTCCTAGCTCTGGTTTCTGTTGCTATGAAAAACACATGATCAAAAAGCAAGTTGCAGAGGAAAGGGTTCACTTGGCTTAATTTTCCATTGTAGCCATCATTGAAGGAAGCCAGGACAGGAACTCAACAAGGGCAAGAACCTGAGACGGGAGTAGATGCAGAGGCTACTGAAAGGTCCTATTCACTGGCTTGTTCCTCATAGCTTGTTCAGCCTTCTTTCCTATAGAAACCAAGACTACCAGCCCAGGGATAGTTCTACACACACACACGCATGCCCTAGCCCAATAATATGGAGATATCTTCCTAATTGAAGTTCCTTCCTCTCAGATGACTTTATCTTATGTCATGTTGACACAAATATAAATTATATGTATATGTAAAATATCCAAATTTTATAATAGAAAATTATATAGATGTTAAAGTTGCATTAAATATGTACTCATAACTTCCTGTATTTTTATTGACTCTTGGATGTCACACTTCCCTTACTTATAGTCATATTATGTCTAGATCTCTTCTATTTGTGACAAAGCAATAAATTGGATTATTTGGAAACTAATGATGACATATTCCTTTAGTAAGTACAGTATGACTCATAAGCCTTGTCTGCACCGAACATATACTCTTCCTTATCATTTGACTTTTAAATGGACTGTGTGGGATACAGGATGAAAATGTATTTAGACATGAGCCATCTACCACTGAGTGCCTGCCTATTATGAAGACATGATCTTTGCAGAGTAAATGGAAGATTTGGAACAAATAATTTTAATGTTATAAATTAAATGTATATCCATGAGTATCTATCAATAATTTACACATCAATGATATTTTTATTGTAATTATTCACATTTTGACTTTGGCATTTTGTGTTATCTATTTTTAAAAGCATTATTTCGTATGATTGAGTGTATACCATAAATTCTCCTTTGGTAGTGTTATTTTCATGAAGGATTTCAAACTTAGTGTTTACTTATTATATTTTGTGCTGGTGTTTCATATTTTTATTTTTGAAAATAGATATTTTGATACAATGCACTCCTATTATAGGTCCTCCTCCCTGAACTCCACTCCTCATCATGTGTCCCAAACAAATACATATTATTTCCTTTTCTGTTTTACTGGAAAATAAACAGATAACTAAAAAATACCAAAAAATAAACAAAATTAAATTAAATTAAAATCAACCTTAATAGGAAAAAACTAACATGAATAGCAAAACTAAGATTTGAAAAAAAAGTACAAGAAACACATGTAGACATAGATACAAAGACATTGGTAAACACATAAATCAAATAACAGAAAATCAGAAAAGGTAATGCATAATCAAAAGACATGTAGGGCAAATAGTAGTAGTAGTAGTAGTAAAAATAAAACAAACAAGAAAGACAATCAAAAATACTATCAAGTGTGTTTTGTTTTGGCCATCTCCTGCTCTTTCTTGTTCTGTATTACTAGAAAAACATTAACACATTAGGATATGCCCTAAAAATATTTATTATAGCCAGATAATTTTCATTGGAGAAAATGAATTTTTTACTTCCCTGACTCATAGATAGTATTTAGTTTGATATTTTACAGGTACTCTTTTCTAGAAATAAATCTTTAAAAGAAATGTTATTTATTTAGAAATATTTCTTGAAATAAATTATAATTCTTTAACATAACTCAATATTTATTTATTTTTTTCCATCTCTGGGGTGTCTCCACATCTTTTTTTTTATTCTATATAATTTTTTATTTACATTTCAAATGATTTCCCCTTTTCTAGCCCCCCACTCCCCGAAAGTCCCGTAAGCCCCCTTCTCTTCCCTTGTCCTCCCACCCACCCCTTCCCACTTCCCTGTTCTGGTTTTGCTGAATACTGCTTCACTGAGTCTTTCCAGAACTCAATATTTATTTATCTTATAAACAGAAATAATTTTTTCTACACATTTCATTTCATTTTCTGGCTTGGCTGCTGGGTTCATTACAGAATACTGAAAACAATAAGCTTACAATTGTCATTAAAGAACTTAGATTTCGTTTTCTTTCTTTCTTTCTTTCTTTCTTTCTTTCTTTCTTTCTTTCTTTCTTTCTTTCTTTCTTTCTTTCTTTCTTTCTTTCTTTCTTTCTTTCTTTCTTTCTTTCTTTTTTGGTTTTTGAGGCAGGATTTCTCTGTAGCCCTGGATGTCCTGGAACTCATTCTGTAGACCAGGCTGGCCACGAACTCATAAATCAGCCTGCCTCTGCCTCTGCCTCCAAAGTGCTGAGATTAAAGGCATGTGCCATCACTTCCTGGCTTTTTTTAAATAAATAAATGAATAAATAAATAAACAAACAGGTTTAGGAGCAGGAAAAGACAGGATGAGAATGACATAGGACCCAGTACAGGCAGTAGCAGTGATAGCCCACAGAAAGTGGGCAAGCCAGGTGAGCTGGACAGGCCCCACAGGTGCCAAGAGGGGGCTCTCCACATTCCTCCAGACCTCAACATCAGGAGCAGCAGCTGGGAGGATTCCATGAGTCTGAGGGAGCTAGGTGAGGAGGGACCAGGAAGCTCTCCAGAGTGAAGGAGTTACTAATAACTTCCCTATGGGCCCCACCACCCCTAATCATCCCTATCCCTGACCCTGAAGCGCGACCCCCACCCCCGGCCAGGGGATTTATTTTCTTTAACACGGGTTCAAATAGAAGACAAAACTATGTTAGAGAGACAATTTTTATTTTTTCAAAAATCACTCTACCAAGGGCAGTCTAGTATCAAGATACATTTATGAGTGATGAAGCAGCAACTTTTCTTTGTAGGAGTTTCTATTTGAAGAAAAGTGAGACTCCTTCCTAAACCATATCTGAAAGTTTTCTTATTTTTTTAATGTAGGATACTCCTTTAACATTTTTATTCCTCATACATTACATTCTGAAAAACCACAGTCCCAAACACGTCATAATGAGTTACACAAAGACCAGTTTCAAACTCTCATATAAACAATGGATGAGCAACACAGTAGGAGGAAAAGTTTTCCAAGCCAGGCAAATCAGAAGCACCATACCCCACTCCCACCATTAGGAGCCCCACAAGTACACCAAGTTACACAACCATAATGTCTATGTAGGTGATCTAGGTCAGAGGAATCCATGCAGGCTCAATGTATCTAGTAACCTAGGGGAGAAGATGCAGAAACCCACCACAAACCACTAGGCAGAGCCAGGGAAATCCTGCAGAAGAGTAGGAGGGAGGATTATAATAGGCAGAAGGGCTATCTTACTCAGGATGATATTCTTACGTTCCATGCATTTTCCTGCAAATTTCATGAAGTCATTGCTTTTAATAGCTGAGTAGTCTTCTATTGTGTAAATGTACCACATTTTCTGTATCCATTCCTCTATTGAGGGACATCTGGGTTGTTTATAGCTTCTGGCTATTATAAATAAGGCTGCTATGAACATAGTGGAGCATGTGTCCTTATTACATGTTGGTGCATCTTCTGGGTATTTGCCCAGGAATGGTACACCTGGGTTCTCATGTAGTACTATGTCCAATTTTCTGAGAAACTGTCAGGCTGATTTTCAGAGTGGTTGTACCAGCTTGCAATCCCACCACAAGTGGATGAGTGTTCATTTCTCTATACATCCAATCCAGCATCTGCTGTCCCCTAGGTTTTTGATCTTAGCCATTCTGACTGGTGTTAGGCGGAATCTCAGCATTGTTTTGATTTGCATTTCCCTGATGACTAAGGATATTGAACATCTCTTTAGGGGCTTCTCAGCAATTCATGTTTCCTAAGTTGATAATTCTCTGTTTAGCTCTGTTCCCCATTTTGTAATAGTGTTATTTGGTTTTCTGTAGTCGAACTTCTTGAGTTCTTTGTATATATTGGATATTAGCCTTCTATCAGATGTGAGATTGATAAAGATCTTTTCCCAATTTGTTGGTTGCCATTTTGTCCTATTGACATTGTTCTAGGCTGAATGGAAGTTTTGCAATTTTAGGAGGTCCCACTTGTCAGTTCTTGATCTTAGAGAGTAAGCTATTAGTGTTCTGTTTAGGGGCTTTCCCATGTGCCCATGTGTCTCTCTGCTCCACTTTCTCTTCTATTAGGTTCAGTGTATCCACTTTTATGTGGAGGTCCTTGATCCACTTGGACTTGAGCTTTGTACAGAGAGAAAAAAATGGATCAATTTGCATCCTTCTATATGTTGCCCTCCAGTTGAAGCAGCACCATTTGTTGAAAATGCTGACTTTTTCCCCCTGGATAGTGTTAGCTGCTTTGTCAAAATCCAGTGACCATAGATGTGTGAGTTTATTTCTATGACTTCAATTCTATTCCATTGATCTACTTCCTGGTTTTTACTGAACCAATGACATGCAATCTTTTTAATAACTATTGTTCTGTCATACAGCTTGATGTCAGGGATGGTGATCTTCCCAGAAGTTCTTTTATTGTTGAGAATAGCTTTTGCTATCATGTTTTCTTGGTTTTTGTTTTGTTTTGTTTTGTTATTCCAAATGAATTTGAGAATTGCTTCTTCTAATTCTATGAAGAATTGAGTTGAAATTTTGATGATGATTGCATTGAATCTGTACACTACTTTTGGCAAGATGGCCATTTTTACTATATTAACCCTGCCAATCCATGAGCATGGAAGATCTTTCCCTCTTCAGAGGTCTTTGATTTATTCCTTCAGAGACTTGAAGTTCTTATCATACATATCTTTCACTTGTTTGGTTAGAATCATACCAAGATACTTTATACTGGATTGTTTACAGGTGTTTGTGACTATTGTGAATGGTGCTGTTTGCCTAATTTCTTTCTGAGCCTGTTTATCCTTTGAGTATAGGAAGGCTACTTATTTGTTTGAGTTAATTTTATATCAGGCCACATTGCTGATGTTTGTAGTAGTTCTCTGGTGGAATTTTTTGGGTCACATAAATATACTATTATATCATCAGAAAATAGTGATATTCTGACTTCCTCATTTCCAATTTGTATCCCTTTGACCTCATTTTGATGTCTAATTGCTCTGGCTAGGACTTTAAGCACTATAATTAATAGGGAGAGGGTGGGCAGTGTTGTCTAGTCCCTGATTTCAGTGGGATTGCTTCAAGTTTCTCTCCATTTAGTTTGATGTTGGTTACTGGTTTGCTGTATATTATTTTCACTATGTTTAGGTATGGGTCTTGAATTTTTGATCTTTCCAAGGCATCTAACATGAAGGGATGTTGAATTTTGTCAAGTGCTTTATCAGCATCAAAGGAAATGAGCATGTGGTTTTTATCTTTGAGTTTGTTTATGTAGTAGATTACATTGATGGCTTTCCATATATTGAACCATCCCTGCATTCCTGGGATGAAGGCTACTTGATCACTATGGATTATTGTTTTAATAATTGATATTTGATAATTTGACATTGTTTGATGTGTTCTTGGATTCAGTTTGCTAGAATTTTATTCAGTATTTTTGCATCGATATTCAAAGGGAAATTGATCTGAAGTTCTCTTTCTTTGTTGGGTCTTTGTGTGGTTTTGGTATCAGTGTAACTGTGGCTTCATTGAACAGTGTTCCATCTGTTTCTATTTTGTGGAATAGTTTGAAGAGTATTGATATTAGGTCTTCTTTGAAGGTCTGATAGAATTCTCCACTGAATCTATCTGGTCCTAGGGTTTTTCTTTTTGTTTGGGAGATTTTTAATGACTGCTTCTATTTCTTTAGGTATTATAGGATTGTTTAGATGGTTTATCCCATCCTGATTTAACTTTGGTATTTGGTATTTGGTATCTGTCTAGAAAATTGTCCATGTCATCGAGGGTTTCCAGTTTTGTTGAATATAGGGTTTTGGAGTAGGATCTGCTTACTTTCTTAATTTCCTCAGTTTCTGATGTTATAGCTCCCTTTTCATTTCTGATTTTGTTTATTAGGATACTGTCTCTGTGCCCTCTGGTTAGTTTGGCTAAGGATTTATATATCTTGTTTGTTTTTTTCAAAGAACCAGTTCTTTGTTTGGTTGATTTTTTGTATAGTTCTTTTTGTTTCTACGTGGTTGATTTCAGGCCTGAGTTTGATTATTTCCTGCTGTCTACTCTTGGATAAATTTGCTTCTTTTTGTTCTAGAGGCTTCAGATGTGCTGTCAAGCTGCTAGTGTATGCTCTTTCCAGTTTTGTTTTGGAGGCACTCAGAGCTCCGAGTTTTCCTCTTAGCACTACTTTCATTGTGTCCCATAAGTTTAGGTATATTGTACCTTCATTTTTATTAAATTCTATAAAGACTCCAATTTCTTTCTTTATTTCTTCCTTGACCAAGTTATCATTGAGTAGAATGTTGTTCAGTTTCCATATATATGTATGCTTTCTGTTGTTTTTATTGTTATTGAAGTCCAGCCTTAGTCCGTGGTGATCTGATAGGGTGCAAGGAATTATTTCAATCTTCTTATTTCTGTTGAGGTCTGTTTTGTGACTGAGTATATAGTCAATTTTGGAGAAGGTACAATGAGGTGCTGAGAAGAAGGTATATATATATATATTCTGTTTCTACGATCTATACATTAATGAGAGTCAGGTGTTGAAGTCTCCTACTATTATTGTGTGAGGTACAATGTGTGCTTTGAGCTTTAGTAAATTTTTTTTTTTTTTTTTTTTTTTTACAAATGAGGATGCCCTTGCATTTCTAGCATAGATGTTCAGAATTGAGAGTTCTTCTTGGTAGATTTTTTTCCTTTGATGAGTATTAATTGTCCTTCTTTATCTTTTTTGATTACTTTAGGCTGAAAATTGATTTTATTCAATATTAGAATGCCTATACCAGCTTGTTTCTTGGAATCATTTCCTTGGCAAATTGTTTTCCAGTCTTTTACTCTGAGGTAGTGTCTGTCTTTGTGCCTGGGGTGAGTTTCCTGTATGCAGCAAAATGTTGTGTCCTGTTTATGTATCCAGTCTGTTTGTCTATGTCTTTTTATTGGAGAATTGAGTCTGTGGATCTATGGGGAAAAGGCTTGGCTGGGTCGAGTGTTCTAGCAGAGGGGAGTGGGGTGAGCAGGCAGGGAAATCGCTTCAGCCTCTATAGACACTGTTGGTTCAACCTCAGTCTTTGCTTTGCTACCATATTGGTTACCTGTGTTCCCCTGCACTGAGTTGGGTCTGGTGGGCCTATGAAAGGCCAGCTAGCTAAGGATGATTGCAGCAGAGCTGCTGGTGGTGTTTTGGGAGAGCAGACCTCTTCCCTGTGTTACAGCTCTTATGACAGTAGCTCTCAGATGAAGGAGTAGTTCTCGCATACCTTTAATTCCCTGAATAGGATTTATATACAGTTTTGGGGTTGATTCAGGGTTTGACAGCAGGTACTTCTCATTGGCTTGGACTGAGAACTTGGAGAAAACTTACTTACATGTGGGATGGCTTGGGCTGCCCCTATGTGACTGATAGCCACACACCTCTCTTGCTGGGGTTTTGGGGTGACTGTAACCATAACAGATGGCCCAGGGAGTGGTGACCAAACTCCTTTTATAGGTGGAAGAACTGCTTACTAGCTCACAGAGTGGGGGCAAGGGGTAGTTCAAATTTGTTGTTCTACCTGAGACCAGGCTGCCTGTGCACAGCTCATTTCCTGACATGAGTCCATTCATACTAAGAGATACTCAGGAAAAGTGATTGTTGCTTCCTGTTATTTTTGTGATTAGAGGTGGAGTTATGTTTGTGTGGCTCTCTTCTTTTTGGTTTGTTAAAGGAAGATTATTTCTGGCTTTTTCTAGGGTGTAGCTTCCCTCCTTTTCTTGGTGTTTTCCATTCATTATCCTTTGAAGGGCTAGATTTGTGGAAAGATATTGTGTAAATTTGTTTTTATCATGGCATACCTTGGTTTCTCCATCTATGGTAATTGAGAGTTTTGCAGGGTATTGTAGCCTGGGTTGGCATTTGTGTTCCCTTAAGGTCTGTATGACATCTACCCAGGATCTTATGACTTTCATAGTCTCTGGCAAGAAGTCTAGTGTAATTCTGATAGGTCTGCCTTTATATGTTACTTGACCTTTTCCCCTTACTGCTTTTAATTTCCTTTCTTTGTTTAGTGCATTTGGTGTTTGGATTATTATGTGACAGGAGGACTTTCTTTTCTGGTCCAATCTATTTGGAGATCTGTAGGCTTCTTGTATGTTCGTGGGCATCTCTTTCTTTAGGTTAGGGAAATTTTCTTCTATAATTTTGTTGAAGACATTTACTGGCCCTTTAACCTGAAAATCTCATTTCCTTCTATACCTATATTCCTTAGGTTTGGTCCTTCTCATTGTGTCCTCTATTTCTTGAATGTTTTGGCTTAGGAGCTTCTTGCATTTTGCATTTTCTTTGACTGTTGTGTCAATGTTTTCTATGGGATCTTCTGCACCTGAGATTGTCTCTTGTATCTCTTGTATTCTGATGTTGATTCTTGCATCTATGACTCCTGATTTCTTTTCCTAGGTTTTCTATCTTCAGAGTTGTTTCTCTTTGTGATTTCTTCATTGTTTCTACTTCCATTTTTATATCCTAAATAATTTTGTTCAATTCCTTCACCTGTTTGGTTGTGTTTTCCTGTATTTCTTCAAGGGAGTTTTTAATGTGCTTCTTGAAGTCCTCTATCAGCATCATGAGCTGTGATTTTAAATCCAAATCTTGCTATTCCAGTGTGTTGGGGGTATCTAGGGCTTGCTGTTTTGGTAGAACTGGGTTCGGATGGTGCCATGTGGCCTTGTTTTCTGTTGCTAACATTCTTTTTTTTTTTTTAAAAAAAAATGAGGGTTAATGATTTATTATAGGTGCTACAGGAGAAGATAAAATATTAACTTGGTTTATCTATAAAAAACTTCCTAATAACCTAGTTATTTTTTAACTCTTAGTGAACCTGTGGAGCTGTGATAGGTGATGGATGTTTAGCCAGATAAGTACTCGATTTTTATTTTCTGTATTCTTTATTTACAATCCAAATGCTTTCCCCTTTCCCAGTAACCACCTCCCCATATGTCCCATAAGTCCTTTTCTCTCCACCCATTCTCCAATCACCCCCCTTCCTTTTCTCTGTCCGGGTACTCCCCTACAATGCTGGATCAAGCCTTTCCAGGATCAGGGACTTTTCTGTCCTTCTTCATGGGAATCATCTGTTATGCTAATTGTGTCTTCAGTATTCAGAGCTTCTAGGCTAATTAATATCCACTTATCAGTGATTGCATTCCATGTGTATTCTTTTGTGATTGAGTTACCTCACTTAGGATGGTATTTTCCAGTTCCAATCATTTGCCTAAAAATTCATGAATTCATAGTTTTTAATTGCTGAGTGGTATTCCATTGTGTAAATATACCACATTTTCTGTATCCATACCTCCATTGAGGCACATCTGGGTTTTTTCTAGCTTCTGGCTATTAAAATTAAGGCTGCTATGAACATAGTGGAGCATGTGTCCTTATTGCATGCTGGGGAATCCTCTGGGTATATGCCCAGGAGTGGTATAGCCAGGTTCCCCAAAAATGTCATGCACAGTTTTCTGAGGAACCACCAGACTGATTTACAGTTGTTGTACCATCTTACAATCCCACCAGCAGCGGAGGAGTGTTCCACTTTCTCCGCATCCTCACTGACACCTGCTATTTTAAACTTAACCATTCTGACTGGTGTGAGGTGAAATCTCAGGGTTGTTTTGATTTGCATTTCCCTAATGACTAATGATGTTGAACATTTCTTAAGGTGCTTCTTGGCTGTCCAAATTTCCTCAGGTGAAAATTCCTTGTTTATCTCTGTACCCCATTTTTAATAAGGTTATTTAGTTCCCTGGTGTCTAACTTGAGTTCTTTGTATATATTGGATATTAGCCCTCTGTCAGATGAAGTGTTGGTAAAGATATTTCCCCAGTTTGTTGGTTGTCATCCTTTGCCTTAGAGAAGCTTTGTAATTTTATGAGGTCCCATCTGTCAAGTCTTGATCTTAGAGCATAATCTATTGGTGTTATGTTCAGGAACTTTTCCCCTGAAATCATATTCTCAAGGGTCTTGCGCAGTTTCTTTTCTATAAGTTTCAGTGTGTCTGGTTTTATGTGGAGGTCCCTGATCCACTTGTACTTGAGCTTAGTACAAGGAGATAATAATGGATCAATTCACATTTTTCTGCAGGCTGACCTCCAATTGATCCAGCACCATTTGTTGAAAAGGCTATCTTTTTCCACTGGATGTTTTCAGCTCCTTTGTCATAGATCAAGTGACCATAGGTGTGTAGGTTCATTTCTGCATCTTCAATCCTATTCCATTGGTCCACTTTCTGGTCACTGTATCAATACCATGCAGTTTTTAATACTATTGCTCTGTAGTATTGTTTGAGGTCTGAGATACTGATTCCCCCAGAAGTTCTTTTACTGTTGAGAATAGTTTTAGCTATCCTGGGTTTTTTATGTTATTCCAGGTGAATTTGAGAATTGCTTTTTCTAACTCTATAAAGAACTGAGTTGGGATTCTGATGAGGATTACGTTGAATCTGTATATTGCTTTTGGTAAGATGGCCATTTTGACTATATTAATTCTGCCAGTCCAGGAGTATGGCAGATTTTTCCATTTTCTGAGGTCTTCTTCAATTTACTTCTTCAGAGACCTGAAGCTCTTCTCATACAGATCTTTTATTTGTTTGGTTAGAGTCACACCAAGAGTCATACCACACACTTTATATTGTTTGTGGCTATTGTGAAGGATGTCATTTCCCTAATTTCTTGCCTAATTTCAGCCTACTTTTCCTTTGAGTATAGGAAGGCTACTCATTTGCCTGAGTTGATTTTATAACCAGCTACTTTACTTTGCTAAAGTTGTTTATCAGTAGGAGTTCTCTGGTGGAGTTTTTTGGGTCACTTAATTATACTATCATATCATCTGCAAATAGTGATAGTTTGACTTCTTCCTTTCCAATTTGTATCCCGTTTCCCTCCTTATCTTGTTTAATTACTCTTGCTAGAACTTCAAGTACTGTATTGAAAAGATATGGAGAGAAATGGCAGCCTTGTCTAGTCCCTGATTTTAGTGGGATTGCTTCAAGTTTCGCTCCATTTAACTTGGTGTTGGCTACCGGTTTGCTGTATATTGCTTTAACTATGTTTAGATATGGGCCTTGAATTCCTGTTCTTTCCAAGACGTTTAGCATAAAAAGATGCTGAATTTTGTCAAATGCTTTTTCAGCATCTAATGAAATGATCATGTAATTTTTTTCTTTGAGTTTGTGTATGTAGTGAATTGTGTTGATGAATTTCCTTATGTTGAACCATCCTTGCATCCCTGGGATGAAGCCTACTTGTTCATGGATGATCGTTTTGATGTGTTCTTGGATTTGCATGGCAAGAATTTTATTGAGTATTTTTGCATTGATATTCATAAGGGAAGTTGGCCTGAAGTTCTCTTTCTTTGTTGCATGCTTGTGTGGTTTTGGTATCAGCATAAATGTGGCTTTGAGTTGCGTAGTGTTCCTTCTGCTTCTATTTTGTGGAAAAGTTTGAAGAGTATTGGTGTTAGGTCTTCTTTGAAGGTGTGACAGAATTCAGCACTAAAGCCATCTCATCCAGTGCTTTTTGTTTGGAAGACTTTCTATGACCCCTTTTATTTCCTTAGGAGTTATGGGACTGTTTAGATTATCTATTTGATCCTGATTTAATTTTGGTGTTTGATATCTGTATAGGAAATTGTCCATTTCCTCCAGATTTTCCAGTTGTGCTGAGTATAGGCTTTTGTAGTAGGATCTGATGATTTTTTTGAATATCCTCAGTTTCTGTTGTTATATCTCCCTTTTCATTTCTAATTTTGTTAATTTGTATGCTATCTCTGTTCTCTTTGGTTAGTCTGGCTAAGGCTTTAATCTATCTTGTTGATTTTGTCAAAGAACCAGCTCCTGGTTTTGTTTATTCTTTGTACAGCTCTTTTTGTTTCTATTTGATTGATTTCAGCCCTGAGTTTGATTATTTCCTATCTTCTTCCCCTCCTGGATAAATTAGCTTCTTTTTGTTCCAGGGCTTTCAGGTGAGTTGTTAAGCTGCTAGAGTATGCTTTCTCCATTTTCTTTTTGGAGGCACTCAGGGCTATGAATTTTCCATTTAGCACTGCTTTCATTGTGTCTCATAGATTTGGGTATGTGGTATCTTTGTTTTAATTAAATTCTAAAAAGTCTTTGATGTCTTTCTTTATTTCTTCCTTGACCAAGGTATCATTGAGTAGAGTATTGTTCAGTTTCCATGTGTATATGGGCTTTCTATTGTTTTTGTTGCTATTGAAGACCACTTTTACCCCATTGTGATCTGATAGGAGACATGGGATAAGTTCAATCTTATATTTGTTGAGGTCTGCCTTGTGACCTATTATATGATCGATTTTGGAGAAGGTGCTGAGAAAAAGGTATATTCTTTTGCTTTAGGATGAAATATTCTATATATATCTGTTAAATCTAATTGGTCCAAAGCTTCAATTAGTTTCACTGTGCCCCTGTTTAGTTTCTGTTTTCCCGACTGGTCCATTGAGGAGAGTGGAGTGTTGAAGTCACCCACAATTATTGTGTTAGGTGCAATGTGTGCTTTGAGCTTTAGTAAAGTTTCTTTTACAAATGAGGGTTCCCTTTCATTTGGAGCATAGATGTTCAGGATTGAGAATTTTTCTTAGTGTACTTTTCCTTTGACCAATAAGAAGTGTCCTTCTGTGTCTCTTTTGATGACTTCAGGTTGAAAATCAATTTTATCTGATATTAGAGTGGCTACTCCAACTTGTTTCCTGAGACCATTTGCTTGTAAATTTGTCTTCCAGCCTTTTACTCTAAGGTAGTGTCTGCCTTTGACCCTGAGGTATGTTTCCTATATACAACAAAATGTAGTGTCTTATTTACATATCCAGTCTGTTAGTGTATGTCTTTTTATTGTGTAATTAAGTCTGCTGATGTTAAGACATATTAAGGAATAGTGATTATTACGTCCTGTCATTTTTGATGCTATTTTTTTATTTGATTGGTTATCTTCTTTTGGTTTTGATGAAAGAGGGTTACTATCTTGCTTTTTCCAAGGTGTAGTTTCCCTCCTTGTATTGATGTTTTCCCCCTATTATCCTTTGTAGGGCTGGGTTTGTGGAAAGATATTGTGTAAATTTGGTTTTATCATGGAATGTTTTGGTTTCTCCATCGATGGTGATTGAGAGTTTTGCTGGGTATAGTAGTTTTGGCTGGCATTTGTGTTCTCTTAGAGTCTGCATGAGATCTGCCCAGGATCTTCTAGCTTTCATGGTCTCTGGTGAGAAGTCTGGTGTAATTCTGATAGGGCTTCTTTATATGTTACTTGGCCTTTTTCTCTTACTGCCTTTAATATTCTTTCTTTGTTTAGTACACTTGGGGTTTTAATTATTATATGGCAGGAGGCATTTCTGTTCTGGTTCAATCTGTTTGGAGTTCTGTAGGCTACATGTATAGTCATGGGCATCTCTCTATTTAGGTTAGGGAAGTTTTCTTCCATAATTTTGTTGAAGATATTTGCTGGCCCTTTAACTTGTAAATCTTCACTCTCATCTATGCCTATAATCCTTAGGTTTGGCCTTCTCAATGCATCTTGGAGTTCCTAGATGATTTGGCTTACAAGCTTTTTGCATTTTGCATTTTCTTTGACTGTTAAGCCCATGGTTTCTATGGTATCTTTGGCATCTGAGATTCTTTCTTCTATGTCTTGCATTCTGTTGTTGATATTTGTATCTATGGCCCCTGATTTCTTCCCAAGTTTTTCTATTTCCAAAATTGTCTCCCTCTGTGATTTCTTAATTATTTCTACTTCTGTTTTTAGATCCTGGATGGTTTTGCTCAGTTCCTTCACTTGCTTGTTTGTGTTTTCCTGTAATTCTTTAAGAGGTTTTGTGTTTCCTCTTTTATGACTTCTGCCTGTTGACCTAAGTTCTCCTGTATTTCTTTAAGTGATTTTTGCATTTCCTCCTTATTGGATTCTATCTTTTGACTCATATTCTCCTGAATTTAAAAAAAAATTGTGTTTCCCTTGTAAAGGCTTCTAACTTTTGATCCATTTTCTCCTGAATTTCTTTAAGAGCTTTATTTATGTCCTTCTTGTGTTCCTCTAACAGCATCATGACCAGTGATTTTAAATCCAATTCTTGTTTTTTTGGTGTGCTAGGGTATCCTGGACTTGCTGTTGTTTTAGAATTGGGTTCAGATGCTGCCATAATGCCTTGATTTCCATTGGTAATATTCCTACATTTGCCTTTTGCCATCTGGTTATCTCTGGTGTTAGTTGGTCCTGTTGTCACTGGCTGGTGCTTGAACCTCCTGTGAGTTCCTAAGGGTATTTCCACATCACTGACCCAGATTGCTGATATGCTGCCCTCCTCTTGGGTGCTGCTGGAGCCTTGGTGTATCCTGCCCCAAGCAATGTTATACTTGGGTTGTTTCTGTGAACCGAACCTGGTGCTGCCCATCTGCTCTGACAGGGAGCAAAGATCGATCCTGCAGGCACCCCCACAGGGCACAGACCCCATGCCTGGCTGGCACACAGATGAACCGCCGTTCTGCCCAGGTCCTGGGTACAGGCATCAGCCTGAAGCTCGGAGGTCTGTGTCCCCAGAGATCTTAGACTTGGGATATCTCAGTATCTGGGGTGAAGATGGCGACTCAGGGTGTTCGTAACATTCTTGTGTTTGTCTTTTGTCATCTGCTTATTTCTGGTGTTAGTTGGTCCCACTTTCTCTGGCTGGAGCTTTTCTCTCCTACGGGCCTACAAGCCTGTCTCACCATCCCTGAAAGACCAACTCTTTTCTGGCACGGAAGGCTATGGCTCAGCCTAGATGCTGGGTGGAGATGGAGCCTGGATGGACCCTCTCCTAGCTGTTCTGCCACACCTGTGCTCCCAGTGCTCCTGATTGTACCCACCTTGGACAGTTACAAGAGAGAAAATGTCAGTCTCACCTCCAAAATCAGGAGTCAAAGCACTCCCTGGAGACCTATTCTTTCCTGGCAGGACTGGTGGGCAGATGACTGTGGAATAGCCCAGTTCCTGGGTGCACATGGACCCTGGAAGGACCCTGTCCCAGCTGCTCTGCCATTCCTTGCTCCCTGTGCTCCTGGCTGTTCCTGCCTTGAATAGTCACTGGAGTGGTAGGGTAGGGTTAGAAGCTTTCCATGAAATAACAAGAAACTGGAATGAACTTAGATGTCTCTCACCTGAAGAATGGATAAGGAAAATGTGGTAAATTTACATAATGGAATAATATTCAGCTATTATAAACAACGATATCATGAATTTTGTAGGCAATTGCGATGGGGCTTGAGAATATCATCATGAGCAAGGTAACCCAGTCCCAAAAGGACATTCATGGTATTTACTCACTTATAAGTAGATATTAGTCATAAAATTCTGGATGCAAATGCTACACTACACAGACCTAAAGAAAATAAACAGGAAGGGGGAATAAAATAGTTAGAAGGTGCAGATGGAAGAGGGGGACTTGATGGGAGAGAGGAAGATGAGGGAGATAGGAAGGTCCTGATCAGCTGTGCAGAGGGACAGGAGAGATGGCCACATGGCCATGAGAATGAATGGAAATCTGCAACTGATGTGGGTTGGGAGGTTGTCTGCATCTTCATGACTAGACAGAGATTCAGGATAAGGAATACTCCCAAGATTCAATAGGGTGATCTTAGCTTTGACACACAGCATTGGAGATATGGAAACTGAAGACGCTACCTCCTATAGCCAGGCAAAAACCCCAGTTAAGCATTAAGTACTCCAACCCAACCACAAAACTTTCAAGCCAAATTTTATCCTATCTACAAAAAACAAAATTGCAAGGACAGGGGATGAAACAGAGGCCAGAGGAATGGACAACCCATAAGGGGCCAACTTGTGACCCATCCAATAGGCAAGCACGAATTCCTGACACTAATAATGATATTCTGTTATGCTTGCACAGAGGAGTTTACCATGGCTGTCCTCTGAGAGAATCTCTCCAGCAGCAGACTCAGACAAATACAGATCCACAGTCAAACAGTGTATGGCGCTTAGGCACTCTTATAGAAGGGTATGAGGCATCTTGTGGGGCCCAAAGGGGACAGAAACTCCACAGGAAGACCAACAGTGTCAACTTACCTGGACCCTTGGGGCTCTCAGAGATGGAACCACCAACAAAAGAACATGCATTGGCTGGACCTAAGCCTCCATGCATACAGATAGCAGATGTGCAGCTTGGCTTTCATATGGATCCTGGACAGCTAGATTGGGAGGCTATCCCAAAAGCTGTTGCCTATAAGTGTGATATAAGTTCTTCTAGCTGGGATGCCCTCTCTGGCCTCAGTGAGAGAGGATACACCTAGTAGCCTTGCAGAGATTTAATGTGGCAGGAAAAGGGGGGGGATATTCAGGGGGAGTTACCCACATAAAGGAAAAGTGGGAGCAGAAGAATTTGGAGAGGGGTGACTGGGAAGGAGCCATTAAGCAGGATGCAGTATGATCAAATCATACTCTGCCTTTGTCTGCTAACTATATTAATTAGAGCGACATTACTTGTAAGTCTTTGGTCTGTTTTTGTTGAACTTACCTTCACTGTGAGGTAGTGATGTTAGAAATTTGATTTGTCTAGTGCCACAGTTCTAAGGGGCTGGTGCTAGAATTTCCATGGCTAGTTCTTTAGCTTCTTTACAACTTCCCTGCTGCTGTGGAGTGGACTTTTTCTTTATTTTTTATTTTTTATTTTATTTCTTTTTTATTTTGTTTATTTACATTTCAAATGATTTGCCCTTTCCTGGTTCCCCCCTCCCCTCCCTGAAAGCCCCATAAGCCCTCTTCCCTCCCCCTGTTCCCCAATCAACCCCCTCCTCTTTTTATTACCTCTCAAGTTTCTGCTTTAGCACAACTGTCTCACTATTTAAAATGTCACCATTTTTCTAATTTCTTTCGTTTCAAGGACCTCCTCAGATGTCATAGATCCTAAATTAGAGTTATTTGAATTTGTTTAGCCTGTTTTTCTCATACTGTGAGGTGCCATTAAATTCTCCCTTTCAATTCACCATTTAACATTAAAATACAACTCACTGCACTTTGGAATTTTTGTCAGACAAGACTAAATAACCAGTGGTCACATTTCAACTTCTACATTTCCTGAAATACAATCCTAAAATGATATGCATTTATTGGATAGACACACTTTGACTTTCTTGAAGTTCCTAGCTCCCTTCTGTGGGGGCAGATAACTTAATACTGACTGACCCCTGTATTGCAGAATTTCCCATGAGCATCTTTTCACATACCACTTACACAGAGTTGATTTCTTGTATTCTGTTACAAGATGTTCTACTGCAGCAAAGGTTACCCCTTTGGGAGTTGACCTTGGTCAGTATTTCTCTTGACTTTCTATTCTATATTGTGAAGAATGCCCTTATGTATGTTATTTAGATTTTAATTATTTATATGTTACCTCCTACATATTTTATCTTGGATGGACAGAAGAAAAACAGATAAATAACACCAGAATATATAAAGTGCCTCTTATTCTTAAGTCTGTGTATCAAATAAAACAATGTATGTGAATTGTTGAATTGCATATAAGTAGAGTGCTTGTCTAAAATATCATAGGAAGCTGCCCCATGTTGAAGGTCATGCTATAGCTCCAGAGAAAAGTTTCATACTCTAAATGATGGAAACCATAGACAACATGGAATCTCACCACCTTTACTCAGTTCCTGAATTTATTACTTATATAATCTTTTTTTCCGTAACTAAATTTCTTAAAATAACTCTGTTTTTGCCAGACAGAGTGGTGGTTAATGTAATAGTTCACTTTAATATTTCTTAAAATGTTAGACCTTGAATAAATCTCATTTTATATTCTTGTTAAGTGTTTCCCCAGTATGAGCTTTCAGATGGTAAACAGAGAGTTTCTATTATGACTGTCCTGGTCACTTTAAATATTAGATTAAAGGCTGTCAGCCTCTTGTCTTTTAGTGAATCTACTACTGGTGTGTGTGTGTGTGTGTGTGTGTGTGTGTGTGTGTAAGAACAAGCATGAGGATCAGATAGAGAGATACTGCTTGTAGATATTAGACTGAATCTATAGCTATCTTTTCTTCAGAATCCTAAATTGTTGCTCTGTGGTTGCATTCAGCTGTTATAAAATTAGTAACATTATCATGTTTCATCCAAATTTGCTCCACTATTTGTATAAACTATTGGAATTTCTTTTTTTTTAAATGGTTTCTTAATATGGCCCTTTTTAGCACTGATATTGGCCTAACTATTGCAATTCAGCTTTTAAATATTTGATTTTCTTTTATATTTAAAAATATTTATGCTTTGGTAAATAATACCCATATAAATAAAATGTCTTTAGAGCATATCCACTCTCAGTGCCCACACCAACTCCTCCTGGAGCTGCATTCATATTCCTCTTCTTCCAGATGTCTTGATTCTTCCTTCTCCCATGTCCTTTCTTCTACCCCTAACTTTAATTAGTTGGTGACTGGAGTATAGGAATGGGAAAACTAATGGGTAATACTGCTGGAAAAGTTATAGACTCTTCTTACCCTGGTTGCCATTGGTTGTAAATAGTTCATCAGGTAGGTGCAGGACTTATTTCAGCCCTCTTTCTGTCCATATTGGCTTGCTGGATGGTTTGATTTTTTTTACCCATCGTATTTGCTGAGCCCAGCTGATTTGAGTGTATGAGTGCCATTATGTTACCATGTCCAGGACAAATTATTTCACAGCAATCTTCCTCTTTTTTTTTGACTCTCACATTATTTTCCACTCTTCTGTGATATTCCCCAAATATTTCGGAAGAAGAATTTGAGATAGATATACTATTTAGAACTAAGCACTCCACACTCACAAATTCCCCTGATTTTGACAAGTTATAAGTCTCTGTATAGGCTGCATCGATAAATTTCCCTGAGGAGAAAGGAGACTTACATTGGTCTATGGGTTTAAGGAAAACTGTTTAGAAGGCAGTTTGATACTATATTTTATAAGAGAAATAAAATTAGTAGGGCCTATGACTTTCTAAACTATAGGCCTATAAATAGGTATACAGTACCAAGCAGGAGTTCTATCTTTTGAACTGAGCCTTAGGTCCTATTAAAGATGTGTTGGCTATCCCAATAACACTCATGTTACTATTTTAGCAATGAGCATAACTTGTCTGAGTGGTCAATATTGTAGTGCACATCATTCACAGTTGCTTAACTGTTGAGAGCTTTTCTCTCAAAGCAGCCTTCACTGTACCTTCTGGCATTGTAACATCTTGCCAACACAGAAGAAGCCCCAAGGCCAGTAACAACTTGACTTCTTCATGTCCTGTGACTAAACATACACAAAGTCACATAGCCATCAATTATAAGAACCCAGATTTATATTCAGAATTTTTGCTTGTATTATAATTATAGCCATTAAGCAAAATAATGGTTTTTACTGTATACTATCTCTATTAGGAAAATCAAATTCTATTTTCTTGACAGATTTATTTTTACAGATTTATTTAGCATATAGATTTTTCTTTCTTTCCTTATTCCTTCTTTATTTTTCCCTTCTTTATATTTTTGGTTATCATAGTTAAATATCAAGTAAAGTTAGAAGTAATCCAGAGTTCCTAAAGGATAATCTCTACTAAATCCAATACAATATACAGAATGTATAACATAGTATATTTGGTCATAAATACCTAATTATTTATTAAAAAACACTGAGTACTTTCTAAGCATTACCATGACAATTACCTATTGTAATTACATTAATAAGGTGAGATAACATGATTCAGAAAACTTAGAAACAGTTATGAAAATGTATTTTCATCCATTTGTATTTTTTCTATTCTTACTAATTCTGCCTTTAAAATCTCATGTGTCATTGCAAATCTCTTCTTTCTCCTCTTACTGTATTCCATATTTAACTCTGTTTTTGTTGTTTGTTTTGCTTTTTGTTTACTTGTTTTTATGTCCACTAAATTAAAAATTGGCCAAGGCCACAGGACAAGTCATACTTCTAATCAAAAGAAATGTTTTTGTTACATTTATATTTTTACAATCACAGAAATGTTCATTAATGATGAAAACTGTCATGATGCGTAATTTAGTCTAAATATTATAAGGAAAGACATGCATGGTGTTTTTACTTTAGATGAATGTTATAATATACATTTAATTTACATCCAAAGGTATCTTCTTTGTGCTTTTTCTTCTTCTTTTCTTTCTAATTTTTGTTTTGTTTTGTATTTTGTGACACGCTACCTCTATTAGGTAGCTTGGTCTGTACTGTAAATGCTTTTATCGATCTCAGTGACCTTGAAATCAGACAGATTCACCTCTCTCTCTCTCTCTCTCTCTCTCTCTCTCTCTCTCTCTCTCTCTCTCTCTCTCTCTCAGATTGGAAATGAAGGCTTACCTCACGCTCTCAGTCTCAAAGCTTTCATTTTAATTAACAATGAGGTCTCTCAAGCTTCTGTAAGACAAAGGCCATTCCTTTCAAACAAAGTGGCAGCCTATAGAATGGAAAAAATTTTCACCAACCTCACATGCCATACAGGACTAGTATATAATATATAAAAAGGAATCAAGAAAATAGATATAAAAACCCCCCAAATAATCAAATTTAAAATGGGGTACAGATCTAAACAGAATTCTTAATAGAGGAATATCAAATGGTTTAGAAATAATTAAAGAAATGTTCAACATCTTAGGTCATCAGGGAAATGCAAATCAAAATGACTTTGAGATTTTTGTCTTAGACAAATGATAGCTCATGTTGGCAAAGATGTGGAGCATGGGCAACATGCCTCCATTGCTAATGGGAGTACAAACTTGTACAGCCAGTATGGCTATATGGTGGTTATTCAGAAAATTGGGAATTGATCTACTTTAATACCCAGCTATACCACTCTTGGTTCTATTCCCAAAAGATACCACATCCTACAACAAAAGCACTTATTCAACTATCTTTATAAAAGCTCAATTCACAATAGCCAGAAACTGGAAACAATCTAGATGTCCCTCAACCAAAGAATCCATAAAGAAATGAAAGAAGGAGTATTACTCAGATGTTTTAAACATTGACATTATGGAATTTTCAGGTAAATGGATTACTGTAGGACTGGGCACTCCTGGAGTCATGGAGAACTGGCCTGGAGCAAGAATGCAATTGAGGTATATCCAAAAGCCCCCAAATCTTATGCTGAGTTCAGCAGGAGCAAGATGTCACACTATTCCCAACATGGCCATCCCATGCTTTTTCAATACTAGTGCACATAGCCCTGCACCCCCAACTTTACCCCTCTGAGGAGGTCATATAGTCAGGTAGCCAGGTTAAACTTCCTTATCCCTTATGAGATCCTATCTAGCAATACCTGAAATTTCCCCTTATGCAATTGAGGCATCCCCAGGATCCTGATCCCAGCCAGTGATGTACACTCACCCCAAATCCTCTATCCACCCTCTGAAGGTTTAAGTAGCACTCCCTTAAGTGAGCTGTCTCACTAAAGCTGCTTCCTGAGAGTCTGTTCTCGACACACTCACCACTACCTAGAGTCTCTTCCACTAGAAAGAGACTCAACTTTCTCCTCAACTTCCCATCCCTAGGATCTACTGGTTGAGATTTCAGGCCTATCACATTACTATGGATTGAGGTGGAGGCAAGACAGTGGATTGACTGGAAGATATTTATTCTGAGAGAGGTAAGACAGACCTTAAGACCTTAAAAGATAAATATGGCAAGTATTTACTGATAAGTGGATATCAGTTATTAAGCTAATCATGGTATGATCCATAGACTTGTAGATGATAAGAATCAGGTGATCTCAAAGGAGAATTCATGGGTCTTCCTAGAAAGATGAAATAGAGTAGAATTTGCAAGTGGTGTGAGGGTGGGTGTAGATGGAAATGGAATGGATCAGATATTGGGGGATGGGATGAAGGGAGAGAGTATGGAAAGAGATGGTTGTAATTGGGACGCATTTGGGGAGGGTGTGGGACCTAGTGCAGTCTAAACTTCCTGGAATCTATGAAGGAGATCCCAGTGAATAATCCTAGTAGTGGGTGAAACATAATTTTAACTGGTCATTTCTATTAGCCAGACAAGTCAACCAATTGTGAGACAGGGTTGTATTCAGTTGAATTATTGGCCAACGGGGACTGTGGAGATCCCCAACAACCCATGCAAGTGCTCAATAGGGGCTTACTTGCTGTAAACTGACAGCAAAGCACCATTACCAAGAACAACATACACAAAGCTCATTGAACATGGAGAGGTGAAGTTGATGCCTACAAGGAGCCTTTACCCCTAGGTTCTAATCTCTTTAGTGCAGTAAGGTACTATTGAGGTTTGGTCTGTCACTGTGTATTATAATGCTAAACGCTGGGCCTGGTTGCTTCTGGGATAAGGAGGGATTCTAACATACTCCAAGTGATAATATAACTTTGCCCCCAAAGTTATCCTTGATTCATCAAAAAGATGCCTACAGCATATAGGTGGGAAGGAAAGAGTTAGGAGAAGTTTAAATTCCTGGTCTTGGAGTTTGAGGAGGAGCATGGGGTGGTAGGGAGGGGGAAGAAGAGAAGGTGGAGAGAGGAGAAGATAGTATGGGATGCGCAAGATTCATGACAATTGGCCATAGCAGCTGGCCAGTGAAAGTAAGATAGGCCCAGACCAAACATGGCAAGTCATATCTCTGGGTTATTGGTAGGCTAGTAGATATTAATAGCTTAGAGGATATATATTGTCCCAGCTCTAGTGCTGTTTAAAGGGTAATTATACATATAAAGGTTTTGTGCCTTTTATCTGATAACTGAATTATCATAGGTGTGGTAGAAGCCGTGACTGAAATTACACATTTTGTATGACGAGGTATTTTGCAGGCTATAGAAAGTGAAACCTGTTCACCATCCCAGCCACCAAACCCTCTACTTAGAATATATCCTGTCTACATGTGTTTGACCAATTTTGGATAGAAAATTGTGGGACTGGTCAACTAATGTGTGATTTAACTTGAGATCCATAACTTCTCAAATGGCTAGGACCTGGAGACTGGATACGCCTAAAGATCTAGAGTTGAAGTAAAAACAACAGGTCTAAAAAACATCAATGAGATGATTTCTAGTGATATTGTGCTGTAATCATATATCAGTCTCATGTCCACTTATAATCAGAAAGGCTTATCCTGCACAGACAGGAACAGATGAGATGTTTCTCAGACCCATAGATGGTTTTAGAGAGAGGGTCTAAATTGGAGGTTTCCATCATGTGCCTCTCCTTTGAGATCATTGAGTCCCATGGAAAATGGGAGAAAAAAATGTATGATTCAAAGGGAAACTGAATAAGCAGGATTAATATACGTTCTCAGGGGCTGAATTAACTAGCACTGAGGCTGCAAGGGCCTTCAAGAGGTCCTCTGCATAATATGGGTGTTAACTTTGTGCTTTTGTGGTACTCTTAACTATGAACATTGGTGAGTATTTGAATCTTTTGCCTGCCCTTGGTACTCTTTTCCTCTTGTTGGAATTCTTTGTTCAGCCTCAGTGTGAGGCTTTGTCTTATCATATTTTGTTTTGTCTTATTTAGTTGTTGTCTCTTAGAAGTCTTCCCTAAGGAGTAAGAGGTCTTTCTGAAGGAGGACAGAGGGAGGTGAGGACATCTGGGAGGAGTGGAAAGAAGGAAAACTCTGATAGTAATGTATTGAGAAGAATCTATTTTCAATAAAAAATGAAAACAAAAACAAATCCCAAACCCCAACATTTCATGGCACCTGTATTTCTGAAAAGAAATGTTTGACTGCAAAAAGTTTTATTCTGTTTTCAGAGTAATGTAACAAATATTAAACATCTGTGAAACTACTGTTGAATAAAAAAGAATGGGTTTATAGTTAAGTGGACTTATTTTAGAGTATGCAGCATAGAAATATCAAAAGCAACTTTGTAAATCACTAAAATATACTGTGATCCTGTACATTAGGTTTTAGTGGCTGCTGTTCATGTAATCAAACAACTTCAAATAGGGCAGTGACACAAACTGATGGCACTATCATTTGCAGCATCCCTTACAAATCTCCTACCTCCAAGGAAGCCTTTGTTTCCATAGGCAACGAAGATACTATAGCACACAGATCCTAAAGCACTGAGATTGCCTCTTGTGCCCTGAGGTAAACAGTTGCCTGCTGCACTACATAAACACTGAAAGCAGAACTCTCTTGGTAAAAACCCTGACCAGCATGAATTGAAGGGTAACTGCAGTCTGCTCCAAAAAGCTCACCTCCAACAGCTCTTAGATAAAGCACTCCCAGAGAGAGTGCTATATGCCTGTGGTTTCAATAATTTCTGCCACTTAGGGATGGGAGTCTTTGTCAGATGTTTGCAGCTTTTTATATTGGTTTGACATACAACAGAATGCCATTAATGTCATCACTGCCCTTCAAGTTCCAGGGAGAACACAATTTCTAGGAAATTTGTTTATTTCTAAATCAAGGTGAGCTGAAGGAATTTTCAAGCAACAGCTTGAGGCATGAATATATATAATCATATATTCTTGGCTATACACAGAAGTAGGTATAATTAATTTAACATCAATTTCCCCAGTTAGTCTTTCTCATTATTTGCAGGTTCATATGTGCTCCTTGGTGTAATATTATGGTATTTCTACAATGTTTGGTAAAATTTACAAAATGCAAGTGATAAAAGAAATTGTGCGACTTTGTCTATTTTATTAAAAACTTGAACAACCTAATTATTCTCTTCCTAAAACATATACTTTGATATTTTATTTTATTTTGTTTTTTATTTCTTATCACCTTCATATTTGAACTCTATATATACCTCATTTTTTGTTTCCTATCTCCAACTCTTCCAGTGTACTTGAATTCTGAAATTCATGACCTCTTGCTCTTTAATTATTATCCTTACATATACATCAATATATACATTTGTATATACATATGCATATGTATATAATATACATATATATTTTATATGTTTACATTACATAATATACATATACATTTTATACATATATATGTATAAAAATCACATGCTGAATGTATTTAGTGCTCATTGATATGTGTTTAGAGTTGACTGTTTAGGACTGAATCACCTGTCAGGGTGCATGCCCCCAGAGCAGACTCTTACACTCTTTCTCAGCAGGCCTTACTTGCTGATAGCCTTTCAACTTGGCCTAAGAGCTTGTGACATTGCCCCAGTTTGCATCATCAGGTTAATTCGGTTTGTCATTTTTCAGGTCTTTTTTAGGCCTTTATTGTTGATATTTCTGAGATGTACCTTTCCAGCCACACATAGAAGAAAAAATCTCAAAATTGTCCTGGTCCTCTGTCTTTTAAGATCTTGCTGCCAACTCTTCTGTGACATTCCCAGAGCAGTTAGTATAAGGGTATACTATAAATATATCCATTGATTTTGAGAGCACCCCATGATCATTTGTTGTATGAATATTGAAAAACTGTGTCTTTCTGTAATGGTCACCATTTGTTACAAAAAAAAGTTTCTTTGATAGTGATTAAGAAGTACACTTGTCTGTGGATATAAGTATTTAATAAGTTCGACATTAGCTTAGGGAAATGGCTATAATAGTAAAATACTTGACTTTAAAGGTCTAGAGTCCTTGGCTTTACAGGCTGTCATGGTAGAGAAGTAATTTACCATTTCAAACAGAATTTCTTTTTATTGAACAGTTTTTAAGTCCAATTAGAAAGCTTTTAATTACTCTTACCATAACATATCAAACAATGTTAACAGAAAAACAGAAATAGACATCTTTGTAGTTGTATAACTTTTTTTCAGTTATGGCATGGTTTCCTTATAGTACAAACTCTGTTGTTTATTAACAAGCTCAAGAGTATTAAGGACCGTCTTTACAATACCTTGGTGATGTTTGTTTTTTGTGAGGAAAAGAATATAGCAATGGGTACCCCTTTAAGACCAGTCCGCCAGCACAACCTGGTCCAGCCATATGGATATGCAGAGTAATTGAAATGCTAATTTTTGGAAATAACTAAGCCACACTCATAACCTGTGGTGAAACACATGTAAGTCCATATATCTATTGGTAACAGACTATATATTTAAGGTGTAAATGGTGTAGTAAATATTTGCATTTATATAGGGTTTTGTTAATCTATAACAACCTCAAAATAGTGATGTTATCTTACCTATGAATTATGATTTATAGAATTTCTTTCATGACTCTTATGTAAATTAGTGAAGAAAATCTCATCTAATGTTAATTAAATTAAATTGAATTTAGGGAACTATATATTGTGAGCTTTCAAGATTTTTAGATTTTATGGATTTTTCTGTTTATACACTTTCGCTTTATCCTTGCCTTCTCAGAGTTTCATGATAAAAATACAAAAGTAAAGGCTTTTGAGCTCAGAGATGAAATAGACTCTAATTATCATCATTTAATCAAACAAAATTGAGACAAAATGCATCCGAGTATTAAAGGACTCATCCATATAGAAAACTAAAGATTCATTGACAAAATTTAGATCACATTGCCAAGGTGTAAAAAGAGAAATGATAACGGAAAGATGATTTCCAGCAGGAGATGCAAAAATATTAATTACCAACATTTGTAAAAATGCTTTCAACTTAATGACGTTTTCTCTCAATTATCTCATTTGATTTTCACAGAATTCACATAATTGAGAGGTGTTGGAACAATTTTCAGATGACTCTATATCCTGTGATCTTTTTATTCCTAAACTAATTGGCAAAATGTCCCAAAGTACTTGGCTGCGTCTCCTCTGCTAAATCCCCACCTGGACAGATTCAGTTTCCAGAAGTTCCACAGACTCTGTTTAAACAGTAGCCTTCTGCAGTTACTTTTCCAATTCTGTCAATGACAAAGAACAACAATATGATGATCAGTCCAAATCCATCTCATATAATGAGAAAAACAACTAAGTGCCTATTGAATATTGGCTGTTAGGCAGTGCTTTACAATTGACTTCTTATTCCCTAACAGTTAAACAAAATAAAAAACAAAACAAAACAAAAACAAAAAGCAAAGGAAAACAAACAACAACAACAACAACAACAACAACAAAAACCCAAACAGGAGTAAAGAAGAAAGTGGCTACCCTTAACCTGATTTTCAACCATGCAACAATTTCTTCAACTTCTACATAATGAAGAGAACATAAAGTTACAACAATTAAAAATGTTGTGTATGAAGTTTCTACAGAACTAATTTTCTGGATGAAGTCATGACTGGTAATGTTATTATTAGATTGCTTATCACCTAAAATACTTGTCAGAAGAATTTAAATTTAGTTTGCAGGTGTTAGAAACTTTGTTATTTAAAGGTACAGTTTAGTGTGATGATGTCTTCTATAAACATTTAGGTCATTTTTCCCATTGACAAAAATAGTTTATATTGGTTGCTCAGGAATGTCTAAACTGGGAACTGATTTCACGGTGGGTCTGAGGATTTGTGCCTCTCATTAAAACAAATTCAGGTTATTTAGTTGCTTCCTATTTTCTGGCTGCTGGGAAGTTGATTTTATAATATTCTGTTTAGCACTTTTGAAAATACATTTCTTCATGTTAGCATCTCAGTTTCTTTAAAAAAAAATGAAATTTACAGGGGAAACCAAAAATAACAGAGTAAATACCACAAAATTTTGACCCTCAATTTAATAGAGAAGGATTTACAGTTGAGAGTCAGTTCATCTCTAAACTTGTTCACAGAAGATAGAGATAAAGGTATTTTGCTTTTTTTTCTTGGTTACTTTGTTTATTTACATTTCAAATGTTATCCCTTCCCCAGTTTTCCCTGTGCAAACTCCTTATCCCATCTCCCTCCTATTTCAAGTCATAGAGCTAGAACCATAAGAGCTACAATGGGAATTTAAAATAATAGTCCTCATAGCTGTTTACAAGCGGATCAATGGAATAGGATTGAAGACCCAGAAATGAACCAACGTACCTATGGTCACTTGGTCTTCGACAAAGGGGCTGAAAGCATCCAGTGGAAAAAAGATAGTCTTTTCAACAAATGGTGCTGGTTCAATTGGAGGTCAGCATGCAGAAGAATGCGCATCGATCCATTCTTATCTCCTTGTACCAAGCTCAACTCCAAATGGATCAAGGACCTCCACATAAAACCTGACACACTGAAACTAATTGAAAAAAAAACTGGGGAAGACCCTGGAGGACATGGGCACAGGGGAAAAGTTCCTGAATAGAACACCAATAGCTTATGCTCTAAGATCAAGAATTGACAAATGGGACCTCATAAAACTACAAAGTTTCTGTAAGGCAAAGGACACCGTCAAAAGGACAAAATGTCAACCAACAGACTGGGAAAGAATCTTTACCAACCCTAAATCCGACAGAGGGCTAATATCTAATATATACAAAGAACTCAAGAAAGTAGAACCCAGAGATCCAAATAACCCCATTAAAAAGTGGGGTACGGAGCTAAACAAAGAATTTTCACATGAAGAATTTCGGAGAGCTGAGAAACACCTTAAGAAATGTTCAACATCATTAATCATTAGGGAAATGCAAATCAAAACAACCCTGAGATTTCATCTCACACCAGTCAGAATGGCTAAGGTCAAAAACTCAGGAGACAGCAGGTGTTGGCGAGGATGTGGAAACAGAGGAACACTCCTCCACTGCTGGTGGGATTGTAAGATGGCGCAACCACTTTGGAAATCAGTCTGGCGGTTCCTCAGAAAACTGGGCATGTCACTTCCTGAGGACCCTGTTATACCACTACTGGGCATATATCCAGAGGATTCTTCAGCATGCAATAAGGACACATGCTCCACTATGTTCATAGCAGCCCTATTTGTAGTAGCCAGAAGCTGGAAAGAACCTAGATGTCCTTCAACGGAGGAATGGATACAAAAATGTGGTATATTTATACAATGGAGTACTATTCAGCCATTAGAAACAATGAATTCATGAAATTCTTAGACAAATGGATGGAGCTGGAGAACATCATACTAAGCGAGGTCACCCAGTCTCAAAAGATCAATCATGGTATGCACCCACTCATAAGTGGATATTAGCCTAGAAACTTCGAATACCCAGGACATAATCCACAAATTAAATGACGTCCACAAAGAATGGAGGAGTGGGCCCTGGTTCTGGAAAGACTCAGTGCAAGAGTATAGGGGAATTCCAGAACAGGGAAGTGGGAAGGGGTAGATGGAAGAATAGGGGGACGGAAGAGGGCTTATGGGACTTGCGGGGAGTGGGGACCCAGAAAAGGGGAATCATTTGCAATGTAAATAAAAATAAATAAATAAATAAATAAATAAAAAGATATATTAATGGTTTTTGCACTGATAGATCCTGGCAATTATGACAATTTTGGAATGCTGCTGTACTAAGTAATGAGTCCTTGGATTTCTTGTATTTGTAGAATCTAAACTTAAGGATGATCTCCACAGAAGACACAAAACAACAAAGCCTGTGTGATTAACCTGCTTCAGCGTATTTTATATATCGATTTTTACTGTTTTTGCAAAGCTGAACATCATATGCACTATTTCATTTGAGGCTCCTTGTGTGACATAGTCAGATGTGAGCTCATAGCCTGCAGTACTTGAGGAAACCAGGAAGAGAAAGAGGACATTTGCCAGAGTGAGATGGAGAAGCAATAAAGATCGGAATAGCAGGAGAAAAGAACTGAGAAAAATGGGTAAGGGGTCTAATTACAGAAGGGCATGGGAAGTAGACAGATAGAAGGAGGCAGAGGGCAAAGTGAGACAATGTCTGAAAACTTAAAAAGGAATCATGTGATTAACTAGTGACAAGCACCAGTTGTACATGTTAGTAAGCTTCACAGATTGATAAGTGAATAAAAATTAAAATTATAATTAGATGTTACCTAGCTTCAAGCAAACTAGCCATTATCAAAAGGTAAATGTAGCTGGCAGAAAAAAAAAAAAAAACAGAGAGCAAAGGAAAAGTATTGGAATGATAGAAATGTAAATTTGTATATAAATTATAGAAAATAATATATCACCTTCTCATATAATTAAAATCCAACTATGGAATGATTTGAACATGTGTTCAGAAGAAATAAAATCAATACATTGTCTAGTCCCTGATTTTAGTGAGATTGCTTCCAGTTTCTCTCTATTTAGTTTGACATTGGCTACCAGCTGGCTGTGTGGTTTTGGTATCAGCATAATTGTGGCTTCGTAGAAGGAGTTGGGTAGTGTTCCAACTCTCTCCATATCTTTTCAACATTGTACTTGAGGTACTAGCTAGGGCAATTAGACAACATAAGGAGGTCAAAGGAATACAAATTGGAAAGGTAGAAGTCAAACTATCACTATTTGCAGATGCTACGATAGTATACTTAAGTGACCCAAAAAAACTCAACCAGATTACTCCTACATCTGATAAACAACTTCAGCAAAGTTGCAGATTAGGAAATCAACTCAAACAAATCAGTATCCTTCCTATACTCAAAGGATAAGCAGACTGAGAAAGAAATTAGGGAAATGACACCCTTCACAATAGCCACAAACAATATAAAGTACCTTGGTATGACTCTGACCAAACATGTGAAAGTTCTGTATGACAAGTCTCTGAAGAAGGAAATGGAAGAAGACCTCATAAAATGGAAAACTCTGCCATGCTTGTGGATCAGCAGGATTAATATAGTTAAAATGGCCATCTTGCCAAAAGCAATATACAGATTCAATGCAATACCCATCCAAATCCCAACTCAGTTCTTCACAGAGTAAGAAAGAGCAATTCTCAAATTCATCTGGAATAATAAAAACCCCAGGATAGCTAAAACTATTCCCAAAAACAAAAGAAATCCTGGGGAAATCAGTATCCCGGACCTCAAGCAATACTACAGAGCAATAGTGTTAAAAACTGCAGGGTATTGGTACAGTGACAGCCAGGCAGATCAATGGAATAGGATTAAAGATCCAGAAATGAACCCACACACCTATGGCCACTTGATCTTCGACAAAGGAGCTGAAAACATCCAGTGGAAAAAAAATATAGCCTTTTCAACAAATGGTGTTTGTTCAACTGGAGGTCATCATGCAGAAGAATGCAAATTGATCCATCCTTATCAACTTGTACTAAGCTCAACTCCAAGTTCATCAAGGACCTCCACATAAAATCAGACACACTGAAACTAATAGAAAAGAAACTGGGAAAGTCACTTTAGGACATGGGCACAGGGGGAAAGTTTCTGAACAGAACACCAATAGCTTATGCTCTAAGATCAAGACTTGACAAATGGGACCTCATAAAATTACTAAGTTTCTGTAAGATAAAGGACACTATCAAAAGGACAAATCAGCAGCCAATAAATTGGGAAAAGATCTTCACCAACCCTACATCTGACAGAGGGCTAATATCCAATATATACAAAGAACTCAAAAAGGTAGACCCCAGAAAACCAAATAACCCTATTAAAAATGGGGTACAGAGCTAAACAAAGAATTTTAACCTGAAGAAATAAGATGACTGAGAAGCATCTTAAAAAATGTTCAACATTATTAGTCATTAGGGAAATGCAAATCAAAACAGCCCTGAGATTTCACAGACAGAACGGCTAAGATCAAAACCTCAGGAGAAAACAGGTGCTAACAAGGTTGTGGAGAAAGAGGAACACTTCTCCACTGCTGGTGGGGTTGCAAATTGGTACAACCACTCTGGAAATCAATCTGGCGGTTCCTCAGAAAACTGATCAAGTCACTTCCGAAGGACCCTGCTATACCAATCCTGGCATATAGTCAGAGGATTCCCCAGCATGTAATAAGGATACAGGCTCTAATATGTTCATAGCAGCCCTAGTTATAATATCCAGAAGCAGGAAAGAACCCAGGTGTCCCTCAGTGGAGGAATGGATACAAAAATTGTGGTATATATGCACAATGGAGTACTATTCAGCCATTAGAAACAAAGAATTCATGAAATTCTTAGACAAATGGATGGAGCTGGAGAACATCATACTAAGTGAGGTAACCCAGTCTCAAAAGATCAGTCATGGTATGCACTCACTGATAAGCGGATATTAGCCTAGAAACTTGCAGTACCCAAGACACAATCCTCATGTCAAATGATGTCCAAGAAGAACAGAGGAGTGGCCCCTGGTTCTGGAAAGGCTCAGTGCAGCAGTATAGGGCAGTACCAGAACAGGGAAGTGGAAGAGGTAGATGGGAGAACAGGGGGAGGGAAGAGGGCTTATGGGACTTTTGGGGAGTGGGGAGCCAGGAAAGGGGAAATCATTTGAAATGTAAATAAAAATATATCAGTTAAAAAATCAATACATTGAAGAATTAGCTATGGTCTATGTTAATTATATCTTAATTTACAATACCCAAAATGTGGAATCAATGTAAGTGATAATTAAAAAAACCAAAGCAAATGAATATATGTATTGAATTAGAATTCAGCCTTGTTGAAGAATAGAATTCCATTATTGTGACACCTGAGTGTATCTTTGTGGCATTATACTAAGTAAAATGAGTCAGGTACATAAAGACAAATCTAGAATGATTGTAAAATGTCACAAAGTTTCAGTAAGTCAGGAGATGCATCATATTCTCACAATAGTGAATAGTAATAAATAATGTACTTGGAAATATTGAAGAAGGCATATTATATACTACAAAAGGGGAGGTGAATTATCGAGAAGCTACAGCTAGCAGACTTAGTCATTTCTCAGCATATCTGTATCCCAAAGCATCTTGTTGTATACTCTAAATGTATACAAAATTTGTTAATGATCCTTAATAAAGCTGGAAAAAATGATGCTAAAAACAGCACCCAAATGCATGCAACAAGTTTGGCATTCATTGCCTATGTCACCATTCAGAGAATATGTCTGTGTAATATTTTTGTCTGCGTCTCCAACTTGGGCACTCAGTTTACTACCAAGTTCAATTTTAGAGTCCTTATTCCAGGAAGTTGAACTTGAGTCTATCCATATAAACTTAAAGTAACTTCAAGGAAACAGAATTGATCACAAGGAAATGCAATGGAAGGTGTGAAAGTTGATAATAACCTATAATGCCAGTGGTAATAACAAAGGATCTTTGTCAGAGATGATTCAGAAGGTGACACAATAGGTAGGTGCTCTGGTTAGTTTTGTTGTCAGCTTGACATACCTGGGAAAGGGGAATCTCAAGTGAGAAATTACCTTCATATGAGTCTATAAAAAATGTATCTGGCATTTTTTTGATTACTATACTGTGTATGAGTGGACAAAGCTCACGGTAGATGGTGCTGAACCTGGGCTCTATAACTCAGGCTGCAAAATAAGGTAGCTGGGCTTGCCAGTGGTGACACAGACCTTTAATTTCTGCACCCAGGAGGCAGAGGCAGAGGCAGAGGCAGGTTCTTCTCTGTGTGCTTGAGGACATCCTGTTCTACAGAGTGAGTTCAGGGAAAACCATGTCTACAGAAGGAAATCCTGTCTCAAACAAACAAGCAAATATAAGCAAGAAAACAAACAATAAAAGCAAAACAATAAAAACAAAAGACAAACAAACAACAAACAACAACAACAAACCTCAAAACAAAGATGATAAAATAAATAGCTGAACGCTTGGCTTCAGGTTTCTGGTCTGGGTTCCTGCTTCAGTGTTGCTTAATGATGGACTGTAAGACACAGGGTGACAGAAACCTTTTCTTTACCAAGTTACCTTTTGAGTCACTGTGTTTTTTCATAGCAGCAGAAAGGAAAGTCTGCAAACTCAAGGGAAATGCTGTTGATTTTGTCAGACATCTACAGATATTCAGCATGCCAAAATTAAATGCAATGTCCTGCCCTGCCTAACTCAGTGACCTGAGAAGCAAATCCTTAATTATGTGTTTAGGATGCTGGTTGTGAGCTATTCTCCTGTTCTGGATAAGTTATCTTTGACAAGTTAAAAGGCTACTTGGACAACCCATTGTTATGAAAAGTGGGATAGGATGGAAAGCTTACAGACACTGAAGTCAGAGGAGTTCTTGTGGAGGTTTGGCCTAGATCTGACACCATGAGTTTTATAGCCTGGCAGACAGCAGAGATGAGGAAAGGATTATAAATAGAATGTCTTCAAAGAGGTGGACAGAGTTTAGGAAACAACAATATGCTACGCCATAGTGTCCTTAGACTCATAATTGATAAAAACCTTCTTACCAATGTGAATGCAAGCAGGGAAGCAGTTGCTAGGAATTTAACATATTTGCTGGTCAGGGAGCTTGAAACAAAAGGACATATGTTATCTACAGTGGTATAGCAATGAAGGTATTTGAAATATAGATAGAATAAACTCCCAATCTCCTTTTCCTCTGATAAATATTAAAGAGAAAGAAGAGAAGAGAAGAGAAGAGAAGAGAAGAGAAGAGAAGAGAAGAGAAGAGAAGAGAAGAGAAGAGAAGAGAAGAGGAAAGGAGGAGAAACAAGCACAAGGAAATGACTTGAAGCAGTCATTAAGATCAGCCCGTCTTCACTGGAACTGGGATATGGTTTAGAATGAGGGAGGTGCGTTTCAACCATTATGTGCATGAATGGTAGATCGATGAAATGAAATCTCCCATTATTAAATATGAGTGACACTTATATACCCATTGAGTATCATTTGTAGTCTTGTCCTTATTTTGCACATTAGAGTATAAGACAAAACCAGAACAGGGTTCTGGGTTTGGGAAGTGGGAAGGGATGGGTGGGAGAACAGAGGGAGGGAAGGGGACTTATGTGACTTTTGGGGAGTGGGAAACCAGAAAAGGGGAAATCATTTGAAATGTAAATAAAAAATATATCGAATATTTTTTTAAAAAAAGAATATTCATAATGTTGATTGTATTTTGTAGAAAAATGAGGTAAAGTAATACAAATTTAGTTTTTGAAATATTTGTGAAAACATTATTAAAAGGAGAGACCTACAGACATGTGAAATGCCATAATAAAAGCTTCGGAGCATTTAAAAAAACAACAACAACAAAAAAGACTAAAGGCATCACTTGTTCCCTGTCAGCTTTGTAGCCAGCAGGAAACACTACAGTATCAGTCATCATCCACATAGCTTTATTAGCAATAGAAACACCATAGTAATAATTATTTTCATGTTATATGTGTTTTCCAATTTCTCAACATGCTTTTCTTTCTTTAGTTTTCATAGTTCAAGTATACTTTTACTCAATTTGTGTCTACTTAAATTGAATTCAAATATAGTTCTGTTACTTGCTAACCCATAGACAAACTTGAACAGGTGACTGGTATTTCATGTGTTTGTTTCAATAAATATAAGAATTATTTAAATATATATCAAACATTTTTGGCTAATGCATAAAAGCCTTCATTAAATTATATATATATATATATATATATATATATATATATATATATATATATATATATAGTGTATGTGTATAGCCCCAACAATTTAATTTATATTTATATAAATTGTTTACATACAAAATAACCAATTAACCAATGATCATAATTTCTTTTTTTTAAATATTTTTATTTTTCTATATTCTTTGTTTATATTCCAAATGATTTCCCCTTTCCCAGATTTCCCCTCCCCATATGTCCCATAAACAAGTAGAATTTTCTTCAAAATATTACTATAAATATATAATACAATACATAAAGTCCTTTTTAATCATCAATGCACTCATATAAGTATGGGGTTTTGCCATTACTACTAATAATGAATTTTTCCCCTTTGGTAATTGGATTTCCACAGTAGGGACAATGGGATGGATTAATGTTGCTTTTGTTAACAAACCTCAACCTCTACTTCATAGCATTTGCTCTAGGATATGGTAAGTTTGAGCAAAGAAACAGGAGGGACTGTCTTAAGGTATCCTCTTTACAGACTGAAAAAATGTTTGGTAAGACAAGGGAATGAGAAGGAAGCTTTATAAATGTACTTAGTAAATATTTTTTTATCAATTGTTGAACCTAAAAAAACAAGGTACATTTTTTCCAAAGATCTACTTTAAGTGAGTTTTGCCAGCAAAGAAAATGAACAAGGGTAACATAAGAAAGAGAAGGACAATAAGTACATTTATTTGGCATAGATATTAAAGCCTAGTGGCAAGGCAATTATGATTTACTATTCTCCCTTAATGGAAGTATTAAAATATGTATATGTTATTTATAATGTACAGAAAGCTATATAGTTTGTAATCTCTAAAGAGAACCCATATTTTTCATAGAATAATATCCAGAGGTAATCTTATGTATTGAAATACTTTTGGTTTGTAATCTATGCAAGATTATAAATGAAACCTCTTATAAATTCCATAGTATATGTCTAAGAGACAGCACCTGTTTATATATGTATGCATGTGTGTGTTGTACGAATAAAAATATGTGTATGTGTGTGTGTATGTGTGTGTGAGTGTATGTGCACTCACATGAGAGCTACCATATTGATTGCTATCAGAAAATTCATTAAAAATTTGGGAAATGTTGATAGTTTGCAAAACATAGGTAAATAGAGGATGTGTGTGTAGGGTTTCCTTGCATCTCGGAAGCCTTGAATGCCCTTACTTGCAGTTTGTTCATAGGGTGGTAGAATTGCAAGGACATGGTTTAGTGTCCCTTGGCTTTTGTCCTAGTGCAGTCAGAGATAAACCCTGTGACCTTGAGCAACATCATTTTCACCTCGCTGCTTCCTAGGTTATTCATCTCTGAAGCACAGAGGCTGAACTCTGTGAACTCTGCGCTTTCATGAGAGGTAGAATTTTATGATTCTCAGTGAGTTAATTATTGAGGTCTTCTGTGGTCAAGTTTGCATCTTTCATTGTTTAAGGCAGCAATAAACAAGAATAACCTCTGCTCCAAAATTAGAATATCCAGTAACTTGTTAAAGTAGATGAAAATATTCTACAAAGAGTCATTATGTGATTTGATCTAGGCATGAGGCTGAAACATTCAAAACAAAGCCTATTTACCATTTCTTTAAGTACTTCTCTTGTTCAAAAACATAGCACCACAGAGACTCATTATTCTATGTAGTTCAAAGCTCTGTAACACTGTGGGTGCTTTGGTTAATGCTTTTGCTGTAATCTCGACTGTCTTCAGATCTGCCCCTGCTCCTTGTCAGTGCCAGTGACAAAGCATGCTTTCTCTTACAAACACAGAGTGAATTTAAAGAAAGGCATGACAGCATTTTTCCTGTTGATTAGATTTCTTTGGTTGCATGTTATCTCTCATTTCCCCAGTATGAGGCCACTGGCCTGTGTTTCAACTCTAATTCCCCTCACAGATGTTAAAGAAACTAATAATATCCCCGGGGCCTGTCTTAGACTAGCAGAAAAGACAGTCTATCTTTGGGATACTTTAACCTCTGTTTTCAGAACCTTAGCCAAGTGCCTAGCTTGTGCACCCACCCCATTCTCCCAGGGCTAAATTTCAATATTGTCAACAGCTGGCAAATATTTAGCGTTGTGCCTACTCAAGGACTCTGTCTTACAATAGTGGATTCAGGGGTATAATTTTACCAGATGTGAATGTCACAAAGACCTCTTCGTCTCAGGAGCAAAAAGGGAGTAAAAAAAAAATCACTGTAGATACATGAACATCCACATGGGGATTGTATAAATTGTATATGTAAAGACTGCACAGGAATACAGAGTATATGAACAAGCGGACGTTGCTTTAAGGTTTAGCCTTCAACAAGGTCATTTTCATTTCTCAAGCCTCAGTTCTCTAATCAAAAAGAAGAAAGCTGTGTAAACTCTACATGTCCCCCTCCCCTCGATGGTGTTACCTGGACTGATTCATGGATAAGCCTCTCAAACTGCCTTGCAACTCAAATGGGTTTTCTAAATATCAGTTCCTTTCTCTGAGAAAATATTGTCAGCATAAGCTGAGCATTTGTAATTCCAGTTAGCAGAAGCCACAATTAAAAGCTGCATAGCAAACTTGTATAAAAGTTGGAAGCCAGCACATGTAAGCGAGTAGATAACAACAGAGCTACAGCTTACACTTTTTTTTTTTTTTTTTTGGCTTTTCCTTTTGATTTTAAAGCAGTGGAAACTGTTCTGGCTCTTTCATATGCAGAAGTTACAATTTTACTCCAGTCCTCCCCAAACTCTGGCTCTTGTGTTCTTTCTCCCCCCTCTTCCATATCTGTTCTTGAGCCCCAATGAGAGATGGGATATAGATGCCAAATTTGTGACTGAGCAGTCTGCTGACACTTATTCTTTGCAATTTGTCAATTTACGAGTTTCTATATTATCCATCATCCACTGAACAAAGAGATTTCACTGATGACATTTGATAGCGTCACTAATATACAGGAAGAAAGGTAGAAATTTAGGAAGTAGTTTGTATTATATGTCCATTTAGCAGCAGATCATAATATGTTCACCCTTGGGGTGTCTATGAACTTCCAAATTATGCTTGGGGGATTGATCCATATTTATAATATTAGGCATATGTTTCCTCCTGTGGAGCCGGCACTGTAAACTCAATCAGAAAGTGGTTGGTAACCCCATATAGTCTGGGACACTGTAGCACTTGTAGGCATATCTTGTCACACTGTTCATATGGCAGTTCACAACGTGTACGTCTGGGAAAGACCTTTGTTGACTTTTACCTCAGCAACCTGCATAACATCTTCCAGTTCTATAACACTGAGCCAGAATGGAGGAAGCTTCTTGGTCAATACCAATTTGATTTCTTCATGTCTCATGCTCAGTGTGTGTCTTCATAAACGACAGGCTTACTGTAAAGTTCTGGTGGAAACCATGACCAGTGACAATATCTGTACTCTTTTGGTGTCTCTGGAACACCTCTTTCCAGCAACTCAGTTGCATTTAGCTGTACTGTTTTGGATGTCTAAGAAACACCTCTTTTCAACTACTCAGTGGCAATAAACTACTATTTTATGTGTCTAAAATAATTTTATATCCATATATATGTATCCATATGGGATATACATATTATATTATATTATATTATATTGTATTGTATTGTATTGTATTGTATTGTATTGTATTGTATTATATTATATTTCCTTGTGAATTTTGAAAAAACTCAATATTAGATGTCCATCCTCTAAACCACTTTTTTGCCCTAATTTCACTTTCTTCCCTCTCTCCATGTTTGTATTAGAGTGAGCTAGATAGTGCTTCTGAATGCTGTTTTGAGGAAACAATTGGCACTTATGATAGGCTCTGTGTGTGTTATAGCAGACCTCACTAATATTTTCCTGATATCTTTTCAAGCCACAAACCCCAAAAATTAGTTAGTACTTGTTAGAAATCTGCACAATTTAACATAATGCTATCCCTCGAGTGTTTTACAGATTTAGAAAAGTACTCAGAGGAATGGAAGCATTCAAATAACCTGACAGATGTTATATTACATAGCTGGAAAATGTCACCTGGATCCACTTGGGAGTTGAGTAAAGATGTCTGTCCTGGGTTTAGGCTACCTTCCATTGGGTTGTTGATGAGAGAGGCCCCAGTGGCCTCAGAAACTGTAAGGCCTGTTGCTACTGCCATGTCTTACATACTATAAACTAAATTGGTGGGTCTCAATCATTTTAATGCTTTGATTCCCAAATATAAATTTATTTTTCATTGTTACTTTATAATTTTAAGTTTACTAGTATTATAAAGTTTAGAGCAGACATCTGTTTTCTGATGGTCTAGGCAAACACTATGAAAGGGTCATTAGATTCTCAGAGTTCACAACACACATGCTGAGAACACCAGCACTAGGTGCTTAGCCTTTAATGATGAATATATTCTGTTTGATTTCATAATGTGGAGACATCAAGATGTGATTGAGATAGAAGCTTCTCCATGCTTGCTTGCTTTCATCATACTGAAAAGTAATATTCATTTTGACTTTTGGGAGAGAATGGTTACTAACTGTTCTATGTAATTAGGTACCAACAGGCTATAAAATGCTAGAAATCTCCACTGGCACAATAGCAGAACAATTATTGTGGAAAAGATTATAGGATAGGAAAAAACTTGTGGATGAGAACTTTATAAGGTTCAGTAGGTAGGTCACTGATAGTGTTCTTTTAAGTGTGAATTCTGTTACTATGGGATTGCATTTAAAACATCTGTGATAATATTCACAGATTACTGTTACTCACTAATCTTGTTTTCTAGTGGAAAGAAGTTTCTGTTTTGGCTGTAGACAATGGTGTCTGTTACAACTCACAGTTGATTAAGCTGCTAAGAAAATATTGCTGTTTTTTATGGCAAAATAGTTCAATACTAAACATAAATGGGAGACAATAACCCTACATCTAAGTTTACTTCTTCCAAAGTTCAGAGATACTGAGGCAAGAGTGGAGAAAAGAATGTAAAGCAAGAAGAATAGCTGTTGTATTGTGTAGTAATTTCCTTTGAGATGAAACATTAGCAGGAAGTAGTAGTAATTTCATGAGATTTACAAGACTAATGTTTAACCCCCCACCCCAGACACACCTTTTTTCAGCCTCCTCTGTCCAGGTGAAAGGGCCATGTTACGGTTCAGATGAGTCCCCTCAGCACATTTAGCTTTTCTGTCTCTCACTTTCCAGTCTCCTGAATTGTTAAAACACATTCCTTTCCTTTATAAACTGCCAATCAAGAGCATTACACTTTAGGATAAGAAAATGAGCCATAGTGGTTAAATATACAATAAGACACTATGTTACAATTATGTGAATAATAATCATCCAGACCTTGAGGATAACATGATTTTCATACTGGAAATAGGGATTCCATGGATATACTATTGGAGAGCCAGTGTCCTGCTGTATTGAAACTATAGGAAATAAAGAAAAGCCATGGGTTAAAAAAGAGGCCTGCCCATTTACCACCCTACACTGCTGCATATTTCTATTCAGTTTCCTGGCTCTCTGGACTTCTCTCCTTTCTCCCACTATACCAGATTCTGTTGCTCCATTCCCCCCTTCCCTTCTAACTGGGATTGAAGCATCCTCACTTAGACCTTTCTTCTTGTTAAGCTTCACATGGGTCTGTGAGTTGTATTATGGGTATTCTGATCATTTTGGCTAACATTCACTTAGCAATAAGTACATACCATGTGTATCATTTTGGATTACCACAATCAGGATGATATTTTCTAGTTCCATCCATGTGCCTGCAAAATTTATGATGTATCAGACGCAAGGGATGTGGGAGGTTCTCAGGACCCAAAGGGGATGACATTAGTCAAAATGCCTAACAGCAGAGATTTAGAACCTGAAGAGACCACCTACATTAGATAGACATGGGTCCCATTTGAGGGATGGGGCCACCCACCCATCTCAAAATTTATAACCCAGAATTGGTCCTGGAAATTCAGGGGCAAAGTGGAGCAGAGACTGAAGGAAATATCATCTAGAGAACATCCATTTTGAGATCCATCCCATGTGTAGACACCAAACTCTGATAATATCTCTGATGCCAAGATGTACTTGTAGACATGAGCCTGGTATGACTGTCTTCTGAGAGACTCTGTGCTCACTTGACTGAGACAGATGCAGATGCTCACAGCCAACCAGTGAACTAAACCTGGGGGACCCCTATGGAAAAGTTAGGGAAAAACTGAAGGAGCTGAAGGAAATTGCAATCTATAGCTTCCCATGGGGAAGTTAATACAACAGTAACAACTAGTTGGATCTCTCAGAGCTCCCATCGCATATATGGGCTAGGCAGTAGCCCTTGTTATATGTGTAGGAGAGGACTGCTGTGTTTGGCCTCAGTGGAAGGGGTTCTTGGTCTTGCAGAGGCTTGATGCTCCAGAGAAAGGGGAGGTGGGAGTGGGTGTGTATGTGGGGGAGCACCCTCTTAGAGGCAAAGGGAAGGAAGGGGGCATGTGCTGGGGGGCTCATGGAGAGGGAACTGGAAATGAGAACAACATTAGAATTTAAAGTAAATAAAATAATTAATAAAAATAAAATAAATTTTATAAAGGTATGGAGCTGGAGAGATGGCTCAGAAATGAAGAGTTCTTACTGCTCTTACAGAGTTTCCTGTAACTAAAGTACCTAGGGTGTCTGATGCCCTCCTTATGTCCCTCCAGATACCTGGACTCATGTGCACATGTCTATATCACAACAAGGACACCTGGGCAATTAGAATTTGCAAAACCTGGAAACGACTTAGTTATAGCTAGGGTTGTTACCAGCTACTGTGTACGTAAAATCATTGTCCAAAGCAAGATAGTTTTTGGCATTCAAAAATGGTAACTGAAACTGGAAACCAAATAAGTTTTCTATTGTTGTCTCTGTACTTTCCATCATTGTGACTTTTTTCTGCCGAGAATAGGCAATAATTGCAAAGAATATAAAAGTCTAATTGAAGGGTCTGGAGAGATGGCTCAGTGGTTAAGAGCACTGACTGTTCTTCCGAAGGTCCTGAGTTTAAATCCCAGCAACAACATGGTGATACATAACCATCAATAATGGAATCTGATGCTCTCTTATGGTGCTGTTTGAAGACATATGCAGTGTGTTTAGATATAACAATAAATAAATCTTTTAAAAAAGTCTAATTGAGGTATAGAAAAAAGGTACACTCTGGTCTTCTCCAGGTGCAGTATTCTTAATAATTGTCCAACAACATAAGGAAAATACACTACCACAAATGCTTCACATTTCTATAAGATAAAGCAAGGAGAACACACTGGCAGAACAGTATTATTTAGATGTTCAGAAGTTTTTCTGTTCCTTATAGTGTCGTTCAAAATATCAGCCCATTTGTAGATTATTATAGTTTATGTAATATAACCTTTGTTATCCCCTTAATGTTCAAGATGTTTATCACAATGCCTACTCTTCTATTTCTGTTATTAAAATTAGAATGTTTCCTCCTGCTGCCTCTTCTTCCTCTTCTTTTTCCTCCTTTTCTTCTTGTTCTCCTCCTTTTTTGTCCTTCTTCACCCTCTTTCTCCTCTTCTTTTCCCTTCCCCTCTCTCTCATCATACTTTCTCTCTTTCTTCCTCTTTTACCACAATTGTTGTTTCCTGAATTTGGGGTTTGGAGCATAACATTAACTTCTAGGGAATACTTAGACACTGTGATTTAAATTTTTTTTTGTTTCTTTTTTCTTTTTGTGTTTCACTTAGTATTATGTAACATATATTTTAGTAGTCTATGACTCTTGGATATTCTATTCTATTTTATTCTATTCTATTTTCTCCTTTATTTCTTCCTGTGATTTTGATTTTTGCTTTTCAGTTCTTGAATTTTCTAAAGCTGAAAACATCTTCCTGTATTATTGTCCTATCTATGCACAGGAGTATAAAATAATTTTTGAGTATTGTGATTTGAATCTAATGTTTGTGTTTCCTTCATATGACTTCTAATTAAGCCTTATATGTCTCATCAATTATTTTATACTTCTTACTATATCTTCTAGTCACATTAGCATAGTTTTTTAATTCCTATAGTGATAATTCCAACACAATTGCCCTATGTTTTTACTGGTGTTTTTTCTGTCTCTGTGTTCTTTTCCCTTTTTAGTTTGCCTGAATATTAAAATTGTCAGAGGAATCCTTCCATATAAGATTTATAATATAGTATAAAATATGGTGGAGTGCAGTCTTTTAAAAAAATATTTTATTCATTTACATTCCAGGCATTACCTGCCCTGGGTCTTCAGGTAAAGCTATTTCCAATCCAATTTTTTTTCTGGAAATGCCAGAATCATTTCCAGAATATTTATACTAGTTTGCAATACCACCAGCAATGGAGGAATGTTCTTCTTTCTCCACATCCTCAGCAGCATGTGCAGTCACTGAGGTTTTGGTCTGAGCCATTCTGATTGGTTAAGGTGTAGTCTCAAGGTGATTCTGATCTGCATTTCCTTCATGAATAAGGACTTTTAACATTTTTTATTGGATATTTTATGTATTTACATTTAGAGTGTTAACCCCTTTCCCAGTTTACCCTCTGGAAATGCCCTATCCCATCCTCTCTTCCTCTGTTTTTATGACGGTGCTCCCCTACCCACCCACCAATTCCCACCTCACCACTCCGGCATTCCCCTACACTGGAGAATTGAGCCTTCCTTCCAAGGGCCTATCCTCCCATTAATGCTTGATGAGGACATCCTCTGCTACATATGCACTTGAAGCTATATGTCCCTCTTTGGTTAATGGTTTAGTCCCTGGGAGATTTGAGGGGTCTGGTCAGTTGATATTGGTGTTCTACCTATGGGGTTTCAAACCACTTCAGCTCCTTTAGTCCTTTCTCTAATTCTCCTTTGGGGCCCCTATGCTCAATCCAATGGTTGTCTGCAAGCATGCATCTCTGAATTTGTCAGGCTCTGGCAGAGAGTCTGAGGACACAGCTATATAAGACTCCTGTCAAAAAGCATCTTAGCATCCTCAATAGTGTCTGGATTTGGTATCTGTATATAGCTTGGATCCCAAGGTGGGGCAGTCTTTGGATTGCCTTTCCTTCCGTCTCTGCTCCATATTTTGTCCTTGTATTTCCTTTAGACAGGAACAATTCTGGGTTAAAAATTTGGAGATGAGTAGGTAGCCCCGTCCCTCAACGAGGGACCATGCCTAATCTCTGTATATAGTGTCTAGAGGTTCTTTCTCCCCATAGTTCAGCATTTCAGCTTCCCTCATCACCTGTAGGTCCTGGGAGAATCTTGCTTTCCTGGCATCTGAGACTTGCTGGTGGATATACCCAGTTCCTTGTGCCCAATTGCTACATAACTCTGTTCAAATTCCTGGCCCTCTGTATATAATCATCCATGTCCTCCCATACCTGATCCTGCCCTCCTTTCTCCTCCTCTCCATTCTCTATTCCTCTTAAGGACCTCCCACCCTCTAACTCCTGTGAGTGTTTTGTTCCCCCTTCTAAGAAGGACTGAAGCATCCACACTTTGTCCATCCTTCTTCTTGAGCTTCACATCATCTGTGAAGTATATATTGAGTATTCTGAGCTTCTAGGCTAATATCAGTGAGTGCATACCTTGTGTGTACATTTCTGACTGGGATATCTCACTCAGGATGATATTTTCAAGTTCCATCCATTTCCCTGCAAATTTCATGAAATTATTATTTTTAATAGCTGAGTAGTGCTCCATTATATAAATGTACCACATTTTCTGTATCCATTCCTCTGTAGAGGGACATCTGGATTGTTTTCAGCTTCTAGCTATTATAAATAAGGCTGCTATGAACATAGTGGATTATGTGCCATCATTACATGTTGGAGCATCTTCTGGGTATATGCTCAGGGGAGGTATAGGTGGGTCCTCAGGTAGTACTATGTGCAATTTTCTAAGGAATAGCAACACTGATATCCAGAGGGGTTGCAGCAGCTTGCAATTCCACCAGCAATGGAGAATTGTTTCTCTTTCTCTCTGTCTTTGCCAGCATCTGCTGCCTCCTGTGTTTTTGATCTGAGCCATTCTGACTGGTGTGAGGTAGAATCTCAGGGTTCTTTTGATGTGCATTTCCCTGATGATTAAGGATATTGAACATTTCTTTAGGTGTTTCTTGGCCATTTTATATTCCTCAGTTGAGAATTCTTTTTTTAGCTGTATACCTCATTTTTAAATATGATTATTTGGTTCTCTGGAGTCTAACTTCTTGAGTTTTTGTATATATTGGATATTAGCTCTCTATCAGATATAGTTAATATTGGTAAAGATCTTTTCCTGGTCTTTGGATTGCCGTTTTCATATTTACAGTGTCCTTGGCCTTACAGAAGCTTTTCAATTTTATGAGGTCCCATTTGGCAATTCTTGATCTTAGACCTTAGGCTGTTGGTGTTCTATTCAGGAAGTCTTCTCCTTTGCTCAAGTATTTGAGGATCTTCCCCACTTTCTCTTCTATTAGATTCAGTGTATCTGGTTTTATGTGGAGGTTCTTGATCCACTTGGACTTGAGCTTTCTGCAAACAGATAAGAATGGCTCAATTTGCATTCTTCTACACTACACGGATACTTCCAGTTGAACTAGCACCATTTGTTGAAAATGCTGTCTGTTTTCCACTGGATGGTTTTAGCTCCTTTGTCAAAGATCAAGTGTGGGTTCATTGCTCGGTTTTCAATTCTATTCCAATGATCTATGTGTCTGTTTCTAGAGCAATACCATGCAGTGTTTTGTTTGTTTGTTTGTTTGTTTGTTTGGTTGGTTGGTTGGTTGGTTGATAGTTTTTTTTTTTTAAATTGTGGTTACTCTGTAATACAGCTTGAGTTCAGGGATGGTGATTCCGCAGATGTTCTTTTATTGTTGAGAATCATTTATGCTATCCTGAGTTTTTGGTTATTCCAAATGTGTTTGTGAAATTGCTCTTTCTAACTCTCTGAATAACTGAGTTGGAATTTTGATGGGGATTACATTGAATCTGTAGATTGCTTTTGGCAAGATGGCCATTTTTACTATATTAATCCTGCCAATCTATGAGCATGGAAGGTCTTTCCATCTTCTGAGATTTTAACTTTCTTTCTTCTGAGACTTGGAGTTCTTGTCATACAGATCTTTTACTTGCCTGGTTATTGGCCATTTTATTTCATTATGAATTCTCTGTTTAGCTCTGCATCCCATTTTTAATAGGATTATTTGTTTGGTTTTATTTATTTATTTTTGGAAGTTAACTTCTTGAGTTCTTTATATATCTTGGGTATTAGCATTCTATCAGATTATCAGATATAGGGGTAGTGAAGGGCTTTCCCAAACTGTAAGTTTCTGATTTGTCTTATTGATGCTGTCTTTTGCCTTGCAGAAGCTCTTCAGTTCCATGAGATCCCAACAGGCACCCACATTTTTAAAGGAAACTTTACTAAAGATCAAAAGACACATTGACCATCACACATTAATAGTGGGAGCCTTAAACATCCCACTTTCATCGGCAGTTAAGTCACTGAAACAGAAACCAATGAATGATACAGTGAAACATGCAGAAGTTATGAAACACATGGATTTAACAGTAGTCTACAGAACATTTCACATGATTGTCTCATTAGATGCTGAAAAAGTTTTTGACAATATACAACACTGATTCATTTTAAAAGTTTTGGAGAGATAAGGAATTTGTGGCCCATAACTAAACATAATAGAAGGAGTATATAGCAAACTAACAGAAAATATCAAATTAAATGAAGAAAAACTTGAAGCAATCCCATTAAAATCAAGGACAAGCGAAGGCTGTCCCTTCTCTCCCTATCTATTCAATAGTACTTGGACCCCTACCTAAAGAAATTAGACAACAAAAGAAGATCATTGGGATAGGAATTGGAAAGGAAGAAGCCAATGTATACCTATTTGTAGATGATATGATAATATACATATGTAACCCCAAAAGTTATACCAGAGAACTCCTATAGGTGATAAAACAATTTCAGCAAAGTTTTGAGATACAAAACTAACTCAAACAAATCAGTAGCTTTCCTTTATACAAATGATAAACAGGCTGATAAAGAAATTCCAGAAACAATAACTTTCACAATAACCACAAACACTAATACATCTTGGTGTAACTCTTACCATGCAAGTGGAAGATCTGTATGACACAAACGTTAAATTCTTGACGAAAAAAATCAAAGATGATCTCTGAAGATGGAAAGATCTCCCATGCTCATGGACTGGTAGAATGGCCATCTTACCAAAAGCAATCTACAGATTCGATGCAGTTCCCATCAAAATTGCACAATTCTTCACAAACACAGAAAAAGCAATTCTCAATTTCACATGGAAAATCAAAAGGTACAGGAGAGCCAAAACCATTCTCAACATTAGAAGAATTTCTGGGGGTATCACTGTCCTGGACCTCAAGCCATACTACAATGCAATAATGATAAAGACCACATGGTATTGGTACAGAGACAGACAGGTTGGTCAATGGAATAGAATGCAAGACCAAGGAAAAAACCCCACAAGTTTATGGACACTTGATCTTTGCAAAGAAGCCCAAATCAAACAGTGGATAAAAGAAAGCATCGCCAGTAAATGTTGCTGGTCAAACTGATGGTCTGCATGCAGAAACATGAAAATAGATCCATATTTATCACATTGCACAAAGTCTAAGTCCAAATGGATCAATGATGTCAACATAAAAGCAGATGCACTGGATCTAATAGAAGAGAAAGTGTGAAATAGGCTTGAAATCATTGACACGGGGGAGATTTCCTTGAGCAAAGAAATGTCTTATAAAGTGTTATAAAAATGGTGGAAGAGATCCTGTGAAGGCATGACTAGGTTTCCATTTTCCTTTTAGCCTGTGCTTTTAGTTTATTAACTCTGAAATTGTTTCTTGTTCTCTTCACCTGCTTTAGATGTGACAGATGTACAGATTGTGCTACAGTTGTATACTTTTCTTCACCTAGTATTTTTTAGTTAGGTGCTAATATAACCATAGTGTATTAGACACTGAAAAAAATAGTTTATATTGTGGGTATATGTTGTTAAGGAGGACAGATTTTCTTTCAAACAGAGCCTTCAATCTTCCTGTTGCCAGATAACAAAAGGATTTTACCCAGATAATTATTGTAAGAACATGATTAAATTCCTGAAATCATCCAGTGGAAAAAATATAGTCTTTTCAACAAATGGTGCTGGTTCAATTGGAGGTCAGCATGCAGAAGAATGCGAATCGATCCATTCTTATCTCCTTGTACTAAGCTCAACTCCAAATGGATCAAGGACCTCCACATGAAACCTGACACACTGAAACTAATAGAAAAGAAACTAGGGAAGACCCTTGAGGACATGGGCACAGGGGAAAACTTCCTGAATAGAACACCAATAGCTTACGCTCTTAAGATCAAGAATTGACAAATGGGACCTCATAAAACTACAAAGTTTCTGTAAGGCAAAGGACATTGTCAAAAGGACAAAACATCAACCAACAGATTGGGAAAGGATCTTCACCAACCCTAAATCCAATAGAGGGATAATATCTAAAATATACAAAGAACTCAAGAAGGTAGAACACAGAGAACCAAATAACCCCATTAAAAAGTGGGATATGGTGCTAAACAAAGAATTTTCACATCAAGAACTTTGGGGAGGGCTGAAAAACACCTTAAGAAATGTTCAACATCATTAATCATTAGGGAAATGCAAATCAAAACAACCCTGAGATTTCACCTTACACCAGTCAGAATGGCTAAGGTCAAAAACTCAGGACACAGAAGGTGTTGGCAAGGATGTGGAGAAAGAGGAACACTCCTCCACTGCTGGTGGGATTGCAAGATGGTGCAACCACTTTGGAATTCTATCTGGTGATTCCTCAGAAATCTGGGCATGACACTTCCAGAGGACCCTGCTATACCACTTCTGGGCATATACCCAGAGGATTCTTCAGCATGCAATAAGGATACATGCTCCAATATGTTCATAGCAGCCCTATTTGTAGTAGCCAGAAGCTGGAAAGAACCCAGGTGTCCTTCAACTGAGGAATGGGTACAAAAAATGTGGTATATCTACAAAATGGAGTACTATTCAGCCATTAGAAACAATGAATTCATGAAATTCTTAGACAAATGGATGGAGCTGGAAAACATCATACTAAGTGAGGTAACCCAGTCTCAAAAGATCAATCATGGTATGCACTCACTGATAAGTGGATATTACCCTAGAAACTTTGAATACCCAAGACATAATCCACATATTAAATGATGTCCAAAAAGAATGGAGGAGTGGTCCCTGGTTCTGGAAAGACTCAGTGGAAGAGTATAGGGAAATTCCAGAACAGGGAAGTGGGAAGGGGTAGATGGAAGAACAGGGGGAGTGAAGAGGGCTTATGGGACTTGCTGGGAGTAGGGAGCCAGGAAAGGGGAAATCATTTAAAATGTAAATAAAAAATATATCAATAAAAAAATAAAAAAAAGAAACCCGTATAATGGAAACACAAAAATTACTTGAAGAAATTCAGGAGAATAAGGCTCAAGAGATAGAAGCCAATAAAGAAGAAGCACACACACACACAAAAAAAAAAGAAAAAGAAAAGAAAAAGAAAGAAAAGAAAAGAAAAGAAACTTAAAGAATTAGAGGAGAACTTGAGTCAACAGGCAGAAGTCATGAAAGAGGAAACACAAAAATCTCTTAAAGAATTAAAGGAAAATACAAACAAACAAATGATGGAACTGAGCAAAACCATCCTGGATCTAAAAACAGAAGTAGAAACAAGTAAGAAATCACAAAGGAAGACAACTTTGGAGATAGAAAGCCTTGAGAAGAAATCGGGGGCCATAGATGCAAATATCAACAACAGAATACAAGAGATGGAAGAAAGAATCTCAGATGCTGATGATAAAATAGAAACCATTAACTCAAAAGTCAAAGAAAATGCAAAATTCAAAAAGCCTGTATCCCAGAACATCCAGGAAATCTAGGACACAATGACAAGACCAAACCTAAGGACTATAGGTATAGATGAGAGTGAAGATTTACAACTGAAAGGGCCAGCAAATATCTTCAACAAAATTATGGAAGAAAACTTTCCCAACTTAAAGAGAGAGATGTCCATGAATATACAAGAAGCCTACAAAACTCCAAACATACTGGACCTGAGCAGAAATAACTCCCGTCACATAATAATCAAAACCCCAAAAGCACTAAACAAAGACAGAATATTAAAGGCAGTAAAAGAAAAAGGCCAAGTATCATATAAAGGAAGACCTATCAGAATCACACCAGACTTCTCATCAGAGACCATGAAAGCAAGAAGATCCGGGGCAGATCTCATGCAGACTCTAAGAGAACACAAATGTCAACCAAGACTACTATACCCAGCAAAACTCTCATTCACCATAGATGGAGAAACCAAGACATTCCATGACAAAACCAAATTTACACAATATCTTTCCACAAACCCAGCTCTGCAAAGAATAATAGGAGGAAAACTCCAATAAAAGGAGGGAAATTACACCCTAGAAAAAGCAAGATAGTTACCTTCCTTCATCAAACCCAAAAGAAGTTAAACACTCAAATATAAAAATAACATCAAAAAAGACAGGAAGTAATAATCACTATTCCTTAATATCTCTTAACATCAATGGTCTCAATTCCCCAATAAAAAGACATAGACTAACAGACTGGAAAAGGAAACAAGACCCTACATTTTGCTGCATACAGGAAACACACCTCAATCTCAAAGACAAAAACTACCTTAGAGTAAAAGGCTGGAAGACAATTTTACAAGCCAATGGTCTCAGGAAACGAGCCGGACTAGCCATACTAATATCAGATAAAATTGACTTTTAACCTAAAGTCATCAAAAGAGACACCGAGGGACAGTTCTTGCTGGTCAAAGGAAAAATCCACCAAGAAGAACTTTCAATTCTGAACATCTATGCACCAAATGCAAGGGCACACTCATTTGTAAAAGATACTTTACTAAAGCTCAAAGCACACATTGCACCTAACACAATAATTGTGGGAGACTTCAACACTACACTTTCCTCAGTGGACAGATCAGGAAAACAGAAACTAAACAGGGACACAGTAAAACTAATTGAAGCTTTGGACCAATTAGATTTGACTGATATTTATAGAACATTTCACCCTAAAGCAAAAGAATATACCTTTTTCTCAGCACCTCATGGTACCTTCTCCAAAATCAACCAAATAATTGGTCACAAGACAGACCTCAACAAATAAAAAAATTCGAACTTATTCCATTCCTCCTATCAAATCACTGTGGAGTAAGAGTGGTTTTCAATAGCAACAAATACAACAGAAAGCCCACATACACATGGAGGCTGAACAATACTCTACTCAATGACAAATTGGCCAAAGAAGAAATAAAGAAAGAAATTAAAGACTTTTTAGAACACAATGAAAATGAAGACACAACATACCCAAATCTATGGGACACAATGAAAGCAGTGCTAAGAGGAAAACACATAACCCCGAGTGCCTCCAAAAAGAAAGTGGAGAGAGCATACATTACCAGCTTAATGACACACCTGAAAGCCCTGGAACAAAAAGAAGCCAATTCACCCAAGAGGAATAGAAGACAGGAAATCATCAAACTCAGGGCTGAAATCAATCAAGTGGAAACAAAGAGATCCATACAGACAATCAACGAATCCAGGAGGTGGTTTGTTAAGAAAATCAACAAGATAGATAAACCCTTAGCCAGACTGACCAAAGGGCAGAGAGAAAGTATCCAAATTAACAAAATGAAGAAGGAATGGAAAAACCTCCCATGCTCATGGATCGGCAGGATTAATATAGTTAAAATGGCCATTTTGCCAAAAGCAATATACAGATTCAATGCAATACCCATAAAAATCACAACTCAATTTTTCACCAAGATAGAAAGAGCAATTCTCAAAATCATTTGGAATAACAAAAACCCAGGATAGCTAAAAGATTCTCAACAACAAAAGAAATTCTGGAGGAATCAGTATCCCTGACCTCAAGCAATATTACAGAGCAATAGTGTTAAAAACTGCATGGTATTGGTACAGTGACAGGCAGGCAGATCAATGGAACAGAATTGAAGATCCAGAAATGAACCCACACACCTATGGCCATTATATCCTGGACAAAGCGGCTGAAAACATCCAATGGAAAAAAGATAGCCTTTTCAACAAATGGTGCTGGTTCAACTGGAGGTCAGCATGCAGAAGAATGAGAATTGATCCATCCTTGTCTCCTTGTACTAAGCTCAACTCCAAATGGATCAAGGACCGCCACATAAATCCAGACACTCTGAAGCTAATAGAAAAGAAACTGGGGAAGACCCTTGAGGACATCGGTACAGGGGGAAAGTTTCTGAACAGTTCACCAATAGCGTATGCTCTAAGATCAAGAATTGACAAATGGGACCTGATAAAATTACAAAGTTTCTGTAAGGCAAAGGACACCATCAAAAGGACAAATCGGCAACCAACAAATTGGGAAAAGATCTTCACCAACCCTACTTCAGATAGAGAGCTAATGTCCAATCCATATAAAGAACTCAAGAAGTTCGACTCTAGAAAACCAAACAACCCTATTAAAAAATGGGGTACAGAGTTAAACAAAGAATTTTCACCTGAAGAACTTTGGATGGAGGAGAAGCATCTTAAAAAATGCTCAACTTCATTAGTCATTAGGGAAATGCAAATCAAAATAATCCTGAGATTTCACCTTACACCAGTCAGAATGGCTAAGATTAAAAATTCAGGAGACAGCATGTGTTGGAGAGGATGTGGAGAAAGAGAAATACTCCTCCACTGCTGGTGGGGTTGCAAATTGGTACAACGACTCTGGAAATCAGTCTGGTGGTTCCTCCGAAAACTGGGCATCTCACTTCCAGAAGATCCTGCTATACCACTCCTGGGCATATACCCAGAGGATTCCCCAGCATGTAATAAGGATACATGCTCCACTATGTTCATAGAAGCCCTATTTATAATAGCCAGAAGCTGTAAAGAACCCAGGTATCCCTCAACAGAAGAGTGGATGCAAAAAAATGTGGTATATATACACAATGGAGTACTATTCAGCCATTATAAACAATGAATTCATGAAATTCTTAGGCAAATGGATGGAGCTGGAGAACATCATACTAAGTGAGGTTACCCTGTCTCAAAAGATCAATCATGGTATACACTCACTAATAAATGGATATTAACCTAGAAAACTGGAAAACCCAAGACATAATCCACACATCAAGTGAGGTACAAGAAGAATGGAGGAAAGGCCCCTTGTTCTGGAAAGACTCAGTGAAGCAGTATAGGGCAAAACCAGAACAGGGTAGTGGGAAGGGGTGGGTGGGTGAACAGGGGGAGGGAGCTTATGGAACTTTTGGGGAGTAGGGGGCTAGAAAAGGGGAAATCATTTGAAATGTAAATAAAAATATATCGAATAAAAAACTATTTGCATTAAAAATAGGTTGCAGTATTTACCTATGCTGATTGAGAAGTATTTTTAAGATAATCATTGGACCATGAGAACATCATATAGTCAATTAATTATGCATACATATGTACTACACACACACACACACACACACACACACACACATTTATAGTGCTTTTCTTCTCTCGGTTGGATTATGGGTGTGAAATCAGGACCCAAAGCCTTGAATGACTACCACCAAGAAAGTTGTTTAAAACAGTATTCTAAGACAAGAGATATTAAATAAACAATAAAGATGTGAGAAAAATAATGGCACAGCTTCAATTGAACGATGAAATTAAAGATGCAAGCGGGTAAGTCATTGCAAGAGGACATTATAAATTAAATTCACATCTCATCATTTAAGGAGAAGCTTAACTATGTCTCATACTTTGAAACTTGGATTTCTAAGTAGGTTGTACTTTATGTTATTATTCTGGAATGATTTTAATGCAGAATGGTTTCAAACTTGAAATGCTTACTTGGTATATTCATTTGATAATCATCAAAAGAAAATTCAATGAATGTGTGTCAATTTCTTTTACTGTGATAATATTTTTAATTTGCCAAAATTACTTTGCAATTAATTCTCTGATGTCATGATTTACACAAGCAATTTTCTATGTGAGTTTTAACTATGTACTGATAATTATTAGCACTTTTTTGTCTTTGCAAGTGTTATGAGGTTATAATGCAGAGAAATCATCTAAAGTGTGTTCTTCTTTGATTAAGATTAACTGTTAATATATTGTTGTAGTGCTTTATATTGAGAAATTAAATTCTTTATATCATGATTCATGTTCAAGAGGAAATACAGTTTTACTGATGTCATTTGTGAGGTAGATGCATCTGTCAAGTTTTATAAGAAATATATGTATCTTTGCTTTAGGCACATCACATAGTCTAGCTTATTACTAAAGATGCAAAATGCATAGCATAATCATCTACCTGCATCATTATGTATTCTTTAGTACATAAAGTTTACAGATCATCTCTTATGTGTTCTAAATTGAATGAAGAAAAATCCTAGATAAAAGGAAAGATAATATTTTTCTTCATATCACAATATAATTGGGGCACATTTTAAATAACATATATACATATCTAAATAACATTTATTTAAATAACATATATATTTAAATAACATATTTTAAATAACATATATATGTAATGTATATATATAGTAGTGATCATATTTTCTTGAATATATATTGCAAAGTTGCTTATACCCTTACAAATGAGGGTACAAAAATGGAGCAGTCTGATATCAGTCTTTCTATATCTAGTCAAGAAGCAAAACACGTGCACAAAGTACAAGATTGCTTTTCAATGATCTCTTGCTGTCAATGCTATTCCCAATGAAATTTGTCTCTATCCACTGAAGGATAATTCCACTGAAGGAATATATATGTTCTATGCTTGCTGTTTGTCTATTTCTGTGCCATCTATCAGGCCATATGTACAACTAAGTTGAGATTAATAAAAGGAATAATCTCAAGATGTTAATACATTGAAATTCACAATGAAGTACCTTGTTCATAGGGAAGGGACCCTCTAGAAACATTTCCTATCAGTGTTTTTCACACTTAGCTTCCAGCAATTCACAAAAACTGTGCAAGATTTCACACTTAGGGACTGGTTCCTGTGAAGTTCTCACTCTTGATTTTCTGCTATGGAAAGCATTCTTTCTTTCTTTTCTTCTCTCCAAATTTCTAGACATGTGCCTTGCCACTTGTCTTCTCTTATGGATCCAAAAAGACTTGATGTTTTTCAGTTTGTTCAGATTTTGACTTGTATAGAATGAATATTTCCCCTCTTCCTTACTTGTGGAAAAACAACAACAAAAAACAATAAAATAACAAACCAGAAAGGTCTTACTTCTGAGATGCCTGGAGCTTCTACTATAGACTATATTACATTTCATCTTTTATAAATTATCAGAAACCACCCAACATAAGCTTAGGACTTTAGAAATTTCCACTCACATGTTACCAGAAAGAAGAGCTGCTATCCCCAGAAGATCAGGAGCACCTAGAAGAGAATAATTAAACACTTATAGATAGAATACAGTAAACAAAATTAGACAAAACCCACAACCCTGAGATATTAGACCCCTCAGAAAAACAAGTTAAGCATTATAATTCTTCTAAGTAGAAAAATACAAAGACAAAAGTCATCTTAATTATTTATGCTATATTAAAATGCTTTGTGCGCATTGTACATACTGGCCATAACCTCTTGCTCCAGGCTCAAAATAATTTTCTTTCAGGAGTGCATTCCATGGGGTTTCTTTCCTACAGCTTTCCCTGCTTAGTTCTGGCTACAATACCCAGAAATTTCATGTTAAGTACAGATGAACTCCTTGAGAAAGTGGGGCATTATATATACCTATGATGTGCTGGCACCACTTCATCAAGTGAGAAACTGGTACTCCAGTGTTTAAGTCTGATTACTTGCACCAACTATTTTCTGGACTAGATGCCCAAGGCACATGCACTCCTGCACCTTGCTTCCCCTACTGAAGGCCGCATATGCCACCTGAGAGCCACTGTCCAGTCACAGACCAACATTTCCTATGCATGCCTATCTATAGTTGCCAGAAATATTTCCTCTAGGAATAAGTGGAGACAAACTTCCCCTGCTAAAGATTGCTAATGCTGCTCTATACAACTTAATATACTAAGCACACACAGGGTAATGGGCTTCACCATCTTCCTATGATTTAATCTGCTCCTAAGAAAATGACAAGTGTCTCTATTTAAAGAGAAAGGAACTTTAAGCATAAAAAGAAAGTGAAATAGTGAAACCAAAATAGGAAGGAAAGAAGGAAGGAAGGAAAAAAGACTCAAGCAGCATACTACTCCACATTAAACAAAACAAAAAAAAAAAAAACAAAAAAAGACAAGGAAAACATCTATTTCACAAAGTCCTAATTCCACAATAAAAAGCCTAATGAAAATGACATGGAAAATTTCTAGAAAAGCAATGATTTTATAACTATGATGACATGAATAATATATTCCATACAGAAATAAAAAAAAGACAAATGAAATAAAGTACTTCAGTCAACAATATGAAAGTAGATTTCAACAGAGCTATTACTGCAAAAGAAATGTTGTAGATGGGTGTGGTGCTGTTCTTGTGAATCCATCCCCTAATGAATAAAGAAGCCATCACTGGGTGAGTAGGTGGAATTTCTGGGTAGGATTAAAGGAAAGAGGGATCTGGAGTGTGTTAGTCCTCTTTGCAACCTGCACAGCAGAGGGGTAAGATGTAGCTGCTAGAGTTCCTAGTATCATAGTGGATCCTCAAGGATCTGGCACTGGAAGGTTCAGATTTTAAATATGGTGTATAAGATTAAGTTTTAGTTCTTGCATCCAGAGATTGAGTTACCATTGTTTCTGAAATAAGTTTGTGTTGCATTTTCCTTCACATTGTTACAGCTTGTCTGTGTTCAAGAGAGAAGGATATGGCGGCCAAATATTGTTTTGCCTGAGGTGTCCTACAAAGGCCACAAAGGATTTGAAGCATGGGGTTGGTGTGGCAGAAACTCACCAATGGGAAACTAGTGATCTGGGTGGAGAGATTGTGGAGTTCAGAATTAGAATCTGCTTTTATCTCTGTAAGATAAAAACAGGTTGGCCATATCCTGCCAGTGCTTGGCTGGCCAGGTAACTGTGGCAGAGGCACTGGTTCTACTTTTTAAATATTCCCCCCCCAAAAGAAAAGGCATTCTGAAATGATTCTGGGAATGAAAATTAAACAAACAAACAAAAACACAAATAAAAACATCACTGGAGTGCTTAGCCAATGGAACGGAATGTTCAGAAAAGAGAAAGTCAAAGGTAGAAGGCAGGGCAAAGAAATTAGATCACTCAGTAAGAAACTAACCAACTAAATATCCAACTCTGAAAACAAACCAACCAGAAAATCAATCAAACAAAAACAAAATAACAAACAAAACAAAACAAAAAACAATGTGGAACACCAGGAAAAGACCTAAACTTTTTACTCTTTGCATTCTGGATGTTAAAAAAGAACTACATCATATCGAAGATGGAAGAGAGAGAATATATGTGGTAAAGTCATAAAACAAAACCTCCAAACTTTAAAGAAAGAAGTACACTAGTCCTGTTTAACCAGAAGTTACAAAGTCCTACAGAGAAAGGACAAGGAAAAAAACTTCTCAAAAAAACACATTATAGGTAAAAGATTAAAAAAAGAAATTAAAGAAGTGGTATTGAAGTGGAGAGAAAGATCAAGTCATTTCAAAGACAGACTTATCAGAATAACAATTGACTATTTGACAGAACATTTATAGTTTGAAGGGCCTGGGAAGATGTATTTCAGAATCTTAAAGACAACAATTGTTAGCCAAAATATTATACCTAAAATACTGTGTATGAAAATTTTGGAAGCAGCCAAGCAGTGCAGAGGAGCCAGCATTGGGGTGGTAGAAGCAGGTGGATCTGAGTTATGTGTTCCATGACAAACTCTACACAGAGAAACTATCTCAAAAATAAATTGAAGAAGTGAAGTAAAATGTTGCTGATAAAACAAATTAAAAGAATTTATAATCATTAAATCAATTCCCCTCCAAGGGATCATACAGGTAAGAAGAAATTATTCAAGAACAGTTGACTCAACCAGGTTTAAGAAAACACCATAAAACAGCAAAATAAAATAAATTAATATATATTTTAAAATTGTAACTTTTTATATTCATGCTCTCAGTTCTCTATGTTGTACAGACTAGCAGGTTGGATAAAAATGTCAGGATAAGGTTTTTACTTCTGCCAAGAAACATGCCTTATTATCAATAATATAAACAACCATAGGATAAAAGGATGGAAATTGTATCTTAATCAAATCTACCTATGAATCAATTGTGGTTAGTTATTGTTATACATTACAAAATAAACTGCAAATGAAAACTAGGATAAGTAGGACCATTTTACATGGTTTAAAAGAACAACCCATTAAGAAATTATTATTAACAACTTTAAATATATATGTATCAAGAACAGGTACATTGAATTAAAGAAGTAAGACACTATTAGATTTAAAATGACAGACTATCCCCAATTATATGATAGTTGTTGAGTTCAGTACCCTTCTGTCACAAAATAAGTCATCAAGACACAAACACAATGGAGAAACACACAAATTAAAGAGTATCCATGGACCTAAGAGACATGTTCAGAACATTCCACCCAAACACCAAAGAATACACATAGTTTTAGCAGCTGATGTAACTAATTTCCTCCAAATTTGTCCATATGTAAGGATAAAAAGTATCTCTCAGCAAATATAGGAAAATTAAAATACCATGCTGCATGCTGTTTGGCCCTAGGAGAAGACAACTGGGTGTCAGTAGCAGTAGAATCCATGAGTACATTAACTCATTAATACTTATCAGCATGCAATCAAGTATTTATTAAGTCAAATAAGAAATCAAGAACATGGTTTAAAAATTCCTATAGTTGAATGAAAATGAAAACGCCAAAGTTCCTGAACAGATCACCAATAGCTTATGCTCTAAGATCAAGAATTGACAAATGGGACCTCATAAAATTACAAAGTTTGTGTAAGGCAAAGGACACTGTTAAAAGGACAAAACGGCAACCATCAAACTGGGAAAGGATATTCACCAACCCTACATCTGATAGAGGGCTAATATCCAATATATACAAAGAAATCAAGAAGTTAGACCCCAGGGAACCAAATAACCCTATTAAAAAATGGGGTACAGATCTAAACAAAGAATTTTCACCTGAAGAAATTCGGATGGCCGAGGGGCACCTTAAGGAGTGCTCAACATCATTAGTCATTAGAGAAATGCAAATCAAAACAACCCAGAAATTTACCTTACACCAGTCAGAATGGCTAAGGTCAAAAACTCAGGAGACAGCAGGTGTTGGAGAGGATGTGGAGAAAGAGGAACACTCCTCCACTGCTGGTGGGGCTGTAAGATGGTACAACATACCAAATATACATGGGTCACAATGAAGGCAGAGAAACAACAAATAAAGTCCTGAGCACATGTGTACTCACAGCAACAGTGATTGCATGCATAAGATTTGCACAAGACTGAACCAGCCAAAATTGCACTGTGACCAGTGTAAGGGCTTTGTGATATCCTGCCCTCTGCTGCTTTAAAACAGAGCACAGGAAGGAAAACTGGTGGGGAACACAGGAAAGGAATTGAAGGGAAGGGGATATAGGATCAATTTATTTAAAATACCTTGTATGCATACCTGAAAATTTCAAACTCTTAAAGAATAAAAGGGTTTTGTGAGTATGATAAAGTCAAAGGTGTTGAGATGTAGAGATCATGCTAGAGTATATCCTAGTTAGCCTAAACTAGCAGAGAAAACAGATAACTGAAGATTCTGAGCCATTAGCTTTGAAGACACATGGAAGTGATGAGCAGAGATGAGCAAGTTAAAGAGGAAGAGTCAAGGAAGAAAATATATGCAGTCCTCTCAAAAGTCGGGTTTGATCATACATACCACATATGTAATATTAAACCATAGAAGTGTGAGATAGTCTTCTAATCTATGTGTTTAGAGACTGATTATAAAAATCACAGGAAGATATATAAATGTTTGGCATAACCATATTAATATCTTGAAATTAGAAACCATAAAAATGAAAGACAAAATATTCCTAAAAATAGGAAGCATTTATAAAAATAATGGAAACATATAAAAATTAAGTAGATAAACACTACTGTATGTTAAAAATGTAGAAAATAACCATAATGAATAATTAGAAAATGGAATCTATAATAAGTTATGGAATGGCCTTTATATCTTTAACATCATCTTAAGAATATTTATTATTGGAAGTAATATTTATTTATTTAGTTAGTTACTGAGGAGCTCTTAATTTAAATGTTAGGTCAAATAGGCTATTTCTAGATATAGTCTATTATTAAACAATGTCCAGTTGGAAAATATATTGTAGAAAGTAATAAATCTGCAAAATTAATTTATTACTGGTGGTTGAGTTCTTCACCATACGTTTTTAGGATTTTTTTTTACCTCCTTTTCAACAGTAAAAGAGAATTTTGCAGAATTTGCAAAAGTAGAAAAGCAACATCTCAGATTGCTGTGAGTATAATGTTCTGCTTTCATTGATGGATTATATAGGTCATATAACAGTTTTCTATTGTGCATTGCCCCTCGCATAATGCATCTGACATTTTCATATACATATCCAAACACACAGACCTAGAATATAAGGTGGTGGCTAGTGTCCTCGGAGAACAATGGGCTTCCACCCTAGATGTGAAACAGTGGCTAGCAGAGTTCTGAAACTCCCGCTCAAAAAGGCTGGGGGGGAGGGCACAATATCAGCTAGTGTATGCTGCCTGGTTGGTAGTTCAGTGTCTGAGATATCTTAGAGGTCCAGATTAGATTAGTTGAGACTGCTGGTCTTCATATGAGGTCACATTCCTCCTCAGCTTCTTCTAATTCAACCACAAGGGCCCCTGGTTTCTGTCAATTGGTTTGCTTATCTGCATCTGACTCTTTCAGCTCCTTGTTGTATGTCCTCTCTGAGGGCAGTCATGCTAGAACTTGAGCTGGATCCCAATTTGGTCCAGTCACTGAAACTCTTTAACCTCATCCTCTTCTCAATTTTTGTCCCTGCAGTTCTTTTATTTTCTTTTTTTTTCTTTTTTTTTTTTTTATCATTATTGGTTATTTTATTTATTTACATTTCAAATGCTGTCCCCCTTCCTGGTTTCTCCTCCGCAAACCCCCATCCCATCCCCTCTCCCTCTGCTTCTATGACGGTGCTCCCCTACCCACCCACCCATTCTTGCCTCACTGCTCTAGCATTCCCCCATTTCAAATGATTTCCCCTTTTCTGGGTTCCCACTCCCTCTTCCCTCCCCCTGTTCATCTACCCCTTCCTGCTTCCCTGTTCTGGAATTCCCTGCAGTTCTTTTAAACAGAAAAAAACTCAGTCAGAATTTATGACTGTAGAATCCATAATCATAAGAAAAATTGATCTGAAATCCTCTTTCTTTGTTGGGGCTTTTTGTGTGGTTTATGTTTCAGTGTAACTGTGGCTTCCATTTTGTGGGATGGTTTGAGAAGTATTGGTATTAGGTCTCCTTAAAGGTCTGATAGAATTCTGCACTGAAAGAATCTGGCCCTGGGCCTTTTTAAAAAATTAATTAATTAATTAATTAATTAATTAATTTTTGGTAGGGAGATTTTCAATGTGTGCGTCTATTTCCTTCTAGGTTATGGGAAAATACTCAATAAAATTCTCACAAATTGAAGTCAAGAAAACATCAAAATGATCATCCACATGACCAAGTAGACTTCATCCCAGTGATGAAGTGATGGTTCAATGCATGGAAATCTATCAACATAATCAGCAAACTGAAAGTAAGAAACCACATGACCATCTCATTAGATGCTGAAAAAGTGTTTGACAAAGTAATAAAAAACACTTTATGTTAAAAGTCTTGGAAAGATCAGAAATTGAAGGCACATACTTAAACATAATAAAAGCAATATGCAGAAAACCAATAGCCAACATCAAATTAAATGGGGAGAAACTTGAATTAATCCCACTAAAATTAGGGGCAAAACAAAGTTGCCCACTCTTTCCCTATTTAATCAGTATTCTACTCAAGTTCTAGCCAGAGCAATTAGAAAACAAAAGGTCAAAGGGATAAGAGTTGGAAAGGAAGAAGTCAAGATATCACTATTTGCAGATAGTATGATAGTATATACCAGTGACTCAAAAAATTCTATCAGAGAACTCCTACAGCTGATAAACAACTTCAGCAAAGTGGCTGGATATAAAATTAACTCTAAAAAATCAGTAACCTTTTTCTACTTAAAGGATAAATGGGCTGAGAAAGAAATTTGAGAAATGTAACCCTTCACAATAGTCACAAATAATATGAAACATTTTGGTGTAACTCTAAGCAAGCAAGACAAAGATCTGTATAACAAGAACTTCAACTCTCTGAAGAAGAAAATCAAGGAAGACCTCAGAAGGTGGAAAGATCTCCATTGCTCATGGTAGGTTGGATTAACATAGTAAAAATGTCCATCTTACCTAAAGCAATCTACAGATTCCATGCAATCACCATCAAAATACCAGCTCAATTCTTCACAGAGGTAGAAAAAGCAATTCTCAATTTCATCTGGAATAATAAAAATCCCAGGATAGCCAAAACCGTTTTCAATACTAAGTTGTCTTATAGGGTAAATTACCATCCCTGACCTCAAACCCTACTGTAAAGAAATAGTGATAAGGACTGCAAAGTATTGGTACAGAGACAGACAAGTAGATTAGTGGAATAGAATTGAAGACCCAGAAATAATCCCACACACCTATGGTCACTTGATCTTTGACAAAGAAGCTAAAACCATCCAATGGATAAAAGAGAATTTTTTGAAAAATATTGTTCTTTAATCCTTTTGAGGGCTGTTTTCACATTCTGGCTATTATAAATAAGGCTGCTATGAACAAGGGGCAGGTGTCCTTGTAATATGCTGGAGCATCTTTGGGGTATATATCCAAGAGTTGTATAGCTGGGTCCTCAAGTAATGCTATGCCCAATTTTCTGAGGAAACGCCAGAATGATTTCTAGAGTAGTAGTACTAGTTTACAATCCTAGCAACAATGGAGGAGTTTTCCTCTTTCTCTACATCCTTGCCAGCACCTACTGTCATCTGAATTTTTGATCTTCATCATTCTGACTGGTATGAGGTGGAATCTCAGGGTTGTTTTGATTTGCATTTCCCTGATGACTAAGGATGTTGAACATTTCCTCAAGGGCTTCTTAACCATGAGAGATTTCTCAGTTGAAAATTCTCTGTTTAGCTCTGTACCCAATTTTTAATATGGTTGTCTAGTTTTCTGGAGTCTACATTCTTGAGTTCTTTGTATATAATGGATAATGGATAATAGTCCTCTATCAGATGTAGAGTTGGTAAAGATCTTTTCCCAATCTCAGGGTTGCTGTCTTGTACTACTGACAGTGTCCCTTGGTCTTATAGAAGCTATGCAATCTTATGAGGTCCCATTTGACAATTGTTCTTATAAGATAAGCCATTAGTGTTTTGTTCAGGAAGTTTTCTCCTGTGCCCAAGTATTTGAAGCTCTTTCTTGCTTTCTCTTCTATTAGATTCAATTTATCTGGTTTCCTGTGAAGGTCCTTGATCCACCTGGACTTGAGCTTGCCTTCTTCTACATGCAGACTGCCAGTTGAACCAGCACTGTTTGTTGAAAACGCTGTCTCTTTTTTCCACTGCATGATCTTAGATTCTTTGTCAAAGACTATAGGTATAAGAATTCATTTCTGGTTCTGTTTTCAATTTTATTCCAGTAATATATTTTCCTGTCTTTTTACCTATACCATGCAGTTTTTATCACTATTATTCTATAGGATAGCTTGAGGTCAACTATGATGATTCCCCTAAAAGTTCTTTTATTGTTGAGAATAGTTTTCTGCTATCCTGGGTTTCCTGTTATTCAAATGAATTTGCTAATTGCTCTTTCTAATTCTATGAAGAATTTTTATGGGGATGGCATTGAATCAACAGATTACTTTTGGTAAGATAGCCATTTTTACTGTATTAAGCTTGCCAATCCATGAGCGTGAGAGATTTTTCCATCTTCTGAAGTCTTCTTTGATTTCATTCTTTAGGGATTTGAAGTTCTTGTCTTATAGATCTTTCACCTGCTTGGTTAGACTCATACCAAGATATTTTATGTTATTTGTGACAATTGTGAAGAGTGTTGTTTCACTAATTTCTTTCTCAGTCCCTTTATCTTTTTAGTAGAGGAAGGCTAGTGATTTGTTGGTGTTTATTTTATATCCAGTACTTTGGTGAAGTTATTTATCAGCTTTAGGAGTTCTTTGATAGAATTTTGTGGTGATACTATCATATCATCTCTTCCTCTCTTCCATTTTGTATTCCTTTGATCTCCTTTTGTTTTCTAATGTCTCTGGGTACTATATTGAATAGGTAGGGAGAGAGTGGGCAAGCTTGTTGCAGTCCTGATTTTAATGGGGTTGCTTTGAGTTTCTCTCAATTTAGTTTGATGTTTGCTATTGGTTTTCTGGATATAGCTTTTATTATATTTAGGTATGAACCTTTAACTCCTGGTCTCTCTAATACTTTTAGTATGAATGAGTGTTATATTTTGTCAAAGATTCTTCAGCATCTACTGTCCAAGCCAACTCAGTCATTCATCAGGTTTTCCAGGACAGGAGTAAGGATTAAAAAGAAAAAAGACAATTAGACATCATCGTACCATGGCCATAGCCAGTTCTGAGGCTGAAGCAGGTTTATTTTTTCTAAGTTTGCTTTTATACTCTTTTAATTACATGCAAATAATAAGGGCAAGCAATAAACACCAATAGTCAAGGAAGAAGCAAGGGAATAAGCAAAGTCCCATGATCATTGTTTCTAAGTGCTTGTCGGGATGACGGAAATATCTGAGCCTACTGCCTTGTCCTAGCCCACAATCAGATTCTTACCTGAAGCATACTTCTTTGTTCTACCCTAAAATTAGATTCCTGCCTGACCTTACTTCCTTGTTCTAGCCTAAATTAGAGTCCTATCTGAACTTAGTTTCTTGTCATGGCCCAATGCCTGATTCCTGCCTGAAGCCCATTTCTTTGTCCTTGGCCAATGTGAGATTCCTGTTAAATGGGCCCTGAATGTCTGCACAATCTAGTGAGATGATAATATGGTTTTTCTCATTGAGTTTATGTACATAGTTGATTGCATTTCTGTACATTGAACCATCCCTGCATCCCTGGGATGAAGCCTACTTGATCATGATGAATGATCTTTTTAATGTGTTTCTGGGTTTTGTTTGAGATAATGTTATTGAGTATTTTTGCATCGATATTTGTAAAGGAAATTGATCTATAGTTCTCTTTCTTTGTTGGGTCATTTTGTGTGGTTTAGGTATCAGTGTAACTGTGGCTTCATAGAAACAATTGGGTAGTGTACCTTTTGTTTGTATTTTATGGAATAGTTTGAGGAGTATTGGAATTAGATCTTCTTTGAAGGTCTGAAAGACTTCTGCACTGAAACCATCTAGCCAACAGCTTTTTTTGGTGGGGTGGGGGGAGACTTCTAATGACTGCTTTTTATTCTGTTGTTGGTTATTGGGCTGTTTAGATGGTTTATTTGATCCTGCTTTAACTTTGGTATCTGATATCTGTCTAGAAAATCATCAATTTCATACAGGTTTCCCAGTTTTGTTGATTATAGATTTTTGTAGTAGGATATGATTTTTTTAATTCCTTCATTTCCTGTTATGTCTCCCTTTTCATTCCTGACTTTGTTTGTATACTGTCTCTGTGACCTCTGGTTAGTCTAGCTAAAAGTTTATCTATGTTGTTGATCTTCTCAAATAGCCAGTGCCTAGTTTTGTTTATTCTTTGTATAGTTCTCTTTGTTTCTACTTGGTTTATTTCAGTCCTGTGTTTCATTATTTCTTGATGTCTACACCTCTTGGGTGCATTTGCTTCTTTTTGTTTTAGAGCTTTCAGGTGTGCTGTCAAGTTGCTAGGGTAAGTTGACTCCAGTTTCTTTTTGGAGATATTCAGACCTATGAATTTTCCTCTTAGCACTGTTTTCATTGTATCCCATAAGTTTTGTTAGATTTTGTATGTTTTGCCTTCATTTTCATTAAACTCTAAAACATCTTTAATTTCTTCATTTCTTCCTTGACCAAGGAAGATCCTCTTCAAGGAAGAAATGATCATTGAGAAGAGCATTGTTCAGTTTCCATGTGTATGTGGGCTTTCTGCTGTTTTTGTTGTTATTGAAAACCAGCCTTAGTCAGTGGTGGTCTGATAGAGTACATGGGATGAATTCACTCTTCTTTAACTGGTCAAGTTTGTTTTGTGTCTGAGCATATGGTCAGTTTTGGAGAAGGTACCATGAGGTGTTGAAAAGAAGTTATACTCTTTTGTTTTAGGGTGAAATATTCTGTAGATATCTATTAAATCCATTTGGTTCATAACTTCTTTTAGTTTCACTGTGATTCTGTTTAGTTAGTATCTGTTTCCATGATATGTTCATTTGTGAGAGTTGAATGTTGAAATCTCCTGCTGTTACTGTTTGAGGTTCATTTTGTTCTTTGAGCTTCAGTAACATTTCTTTTACAAATATGTGCCTTTGCATTTGGGGGTATGAATGCTCAGAAATGAGAGCTCATCTTGGTGGATATTTTCTTTTATTAGCATGTAGTGTCCCTCCCTTTCTTTTGTGATAACTTTTGGTTGAAAGACTATTTTGTTGGATATTAGAATGGTTATTCCAGCTTGTTTTTTGGGACCTTTCATTTGGAAATATTTTCCCTGTCTTCTAGTTTGAGGTAAAGTCTGTCTTTGTCACTGAGGCATGTTTCTAGTATTCAGCAAAATGTTGGATCCTGTTTATATATCCAGTCTGTTAACACCCCCCCCCTTTTTTTTAATTGGGGAATCATGTCCATTGATTTTGAGAGATATTAGGGACCAGTGATTAATGCTTCCTGTTATTTTTGTTGTTAGAAGTAGAATTATGTTTGTGGTTTTCTCTTTTTTGGGGGGTTTCTTGTGAAAAGATTAATTTGTTATTTTTTTCCTTGGGTATAGTTTTTCACCTTGTTTTGAATTTTCCTTCTATTATTCTCTGTAGGGCTAGATTAGTGGAAAGCTATTGTTTAAATTTGGTTTTGTCTTGGACTATCCATCTATGATAATTGTGAGTTTTGATGGATATAGTTGCCTAGGCTGCCGTTTTTCTTCTCTTAGGAACTGTATAAAATCTGCCCAGGATCTTCTAGCTTAAAAGCCAGAAGCTGTAAAGAGTGTTTGTTGAGAAGTTTGGTATAATTCTGATAGGTCTGTCTTTATATGCTACTTGACTTTTGTCCCTTACTGCTTTCAGTATTCTTTCTTTTTTCTGTGCATTTGGCTTTTTAATTATTATGTGGCAAGAGGAATTTTTTATTGTCCCATCTGTTTAGTGTTCTGTAGGCTTCTTAACTTTTATGAGCATTCCTTTCTTTAAGTTAGGGATGTTTTCTTCTATAATTTTGCTGAAAATATTTGCTGGCCCTTTGAGTTGGGGATCTTCACTCTCTTTTATACCTGTTATTCTCATCTTTTTATTGTTTCCTGGATTTCTTGAATGTTTTGAGGTAGCAGCTTTTTGCCTTTTGTATTTCCCTTGATTGTTGTGTTGATTTCTTTTATGGCATCTTCTACAGCATGATTCTCTGTTCTCTCTTGTATTCTGTTGGTAACATTAGTATCTGTGACTCCTTTTCTCTTTCCTAGGTTTTCTATCTCCAGGTCTGTCTCCCTTTGTGTTTTCTTTAATGTCTCTATTTTCATTTTTAGGTGTTGGACAGTTTTGTTCAATTCCTTTACCTGTTTGATTGTGTTCTCCTGTATTTCTTTAAGGGAGTTTTGCTATGTCCTTCTTAAAATCTTCCATCATCTTCCTGAAATGAGAATGAATCTTGCTCTGTAGGTGTGTTGGGATATCCAGGGCTTATTGTTTTGGGAGAACTGTATTCTGATGTTGCCAAGTCAAATTGGTTTCTTTTGCTTATGTTTTTGTACTTGTCTCTTGCTATCTGGTTATGTCTCATGTTATCTGGCCTCCCTCTCTCTGACTGGAGCCTGTCTGTTGTGTGAGCCTGTGATCTTGTGATCCTGTGGTCCTAGATGTGTCAGAATACCCAAAAAGTTGAGCTTCAAATGGTGTATGGTCTGTATGGGTTCAGATGAAGAACCAAGGCTCTCCTCCTGGCACAGATTGAAACTGGAATGCATGTGTCTCTTGTTGGGTGGGGAACCTGTATCTATGAGTCACAGGGGTCCTGGAACACCAGGTATTGGGGTGGAGTTTGGGTTTTCACCTGGGATCCTGGATGTATCAGAATACCTGGAGAGTCAAGCTGCAACTGGGGTGTGAACTGTGTGGCTACAGATCTCAAGTGGAGGCTCTGCTCCTGGCTCAGGCCCATCTCACAATTTTAACCCAGAATTGTCCCTGTCTGAAGGAAACACAGGGATGAAAATAGAGTAGAGAATCAAGGAAAGGCCATCTATTAACTGCCCCACTTAGGGATCCATCCTGTCTGCAGACACCCAACTTCCAACCCTGACAATATCGATGATGCCAAGAACTGCTTGCTAATAGGAGCCTGGTATAGCTGACTCCTGAGAGGCTCTGACATCACCTGTCTAATAGAGATGCAGATAGTAACAGCCAATCATCTGACTGAGCCATATACTTCAATGGAAGAGCTGGAGGAAGAAATGAAGTGAAGGGATTGCAATACTATAGAAATAATAGCAATATCAACTTACTGGACACTCCAGAGCTCCTAGGAAATAAACCACCAGCCAGAGTATACATGGAGAGATCCATGGCTTCAACTACATATGGAACAGAGGATTGGCATCAATGGGAGAGGAAGCTATTGGTCCTGGGAAGGCTATTTACTCCAGTGTAAGGAATGGTAAAAGGGTGAGGCAGGAGTTTTTGGGTGGGGAGAGGAGCACCCGTGTAGAGGCAAAGAGTAAGTGGCATGGTATGGAAGGTTTGCAGACAGGAATCCAGAAAAGGGGACAAGATTTGACATATAAATAAATAAAATAACCAATAAAAATCAAATATGAAGCATATTATAAAGCATAATAATTTAATAAAACACTTATTACTCTACAAGTCATGTAACGTTTATCACTCTGGTAAAGACAGGTATCACTTGACTAAATTTATACTTGAATGAGAAAATAATCCAATGGGTACAAATGAACTAAATAAAAGAATTCCATAAAATGTATTCTAATACCAATATTTAAAATCAAAATCATGTTATAAACTATATAATTCTAAAGCTCATAAAATCTAATGTAGCTTGATTCCAACAAACAGATAATGAAATAAAATATATGTGCTCCATTTTATTAACAATAAAATGATTCCTGATGACATACTAATAAAGGAAATCCAGTGGTGATTGAAATGTATATATATTTAAATATACATAAAACAAATTCTGACATATCAAGACAGATTCATTTGCAAGGAGAAAACAATAATAGTTAAGTGAGACAGTGATTATATCAGTGGATGCTGTGAATCAGAGTTGTCCTAGGAAACAGCTGTCTACTGTGGGTAGAGAAGAGTGTTTCAACTGGAAAGGTCTAATTCCTAAAAGGAGAAGTGATTTGTACTTGAGTCACCTCTAGAGAAAAGAAAAGAAGTTCAGTTGTCTACAAATGAATCTGTGTCATGGGTGGGTTGAGAAGCACTGTTCATAATTAGAATACCACCAGATAATTCTGTATTTAAAAGCTTTGAATAATACATAAATTATTCACACAAGATAAAACTCATTCTTTCAGAAAGTATCTAATCATTTTGAAAATTCACAATGGTTTTTACATACAATGTTTGGAAAATGTCTGTATTTAAAATATGTCCATGAGATTTTATCATGATTTATATTTTAGTGGCTTTGCAATCTTTGTGTGTGTTTGTATGTGTGTTATAATTATTTACATATATATTATAATTACCAAATATACAATTTCCACTCATTTCTCCATTTCCTCCATGTACTTCTTCTCCCTCTCTCTTATATCCATGTTTGTCTAATTTAAATATCTATACAAATACAATATTCATATATTCCTAAATATATAACCACATTTCACATAGTATTACTCTGTATATATGTTCTCAGGACTGACTACTTTGTATTTGTTTGGCTATAATAACATAAACAGCAATGACAGTAGCAATGACCACACTAGCATGGAATGGGGAAGCTCACAGGACCTCAACCCTAAACAAAACTACAAACAAAATGATTAGCTTTTTTTGTGAGAGGTTTTATGTAAGAAGGTAGAGACCATATTCAGAGCTTAGGCACAGCCACCAGTTGAGGGATGGGGCTACCCACCCATCTCAAAAATTTTAACACAGAATTGTGCCTATCTAAAGGTAATGTGGAGACAAAGAGTGGAACAGAGACTGAAGAAAAGTCTATCCAGAGATTGCTCCACCTAGGGATCCATCCCAAACCAAGTTACTATTGGTGATGCCAAGAAGTGCTTGCAGACAGGAGTCAGGCATGGCTGTCCCCTGAGAGGCTCTGCCCAAGCCTGACCAATACAGATGCGGATGCTCTCAGCCAGTCATGAGACTCAGCACATGGACGCCAATGAAGAAGTTAGGGGAAAGACTGAAGGACCTTGCAACCCCATAGGAAGAACAACAATATCAACCTACCAGACCCACCAAAGCTCTCAGGGACTAAAACACCAACCAAAGAGTACACATAGAAGGACCCATGGCTCCAGCTGATTATGTAGTGGAGGATTACCTTAATCTGGCATCAATGGAATAGGAAGCCCTTGGTCCTGTAGATACTAGATCCAGTGCAGGGGAAGGCTAGGACAGTGAAGTAGGAGTGGATGGGTGGATGTGGGAGCTTCCTCATAAAAGAAGAGGGAGGTGAATGGGATAGGGGGCTTGCAGAGGGGAAACCAGGAAGGGGAATAACATTTGAAATGTAAATAAATAAAATTACCAATGAAAAAGTATATATATTTGTGCGGTGGGGAAGCAAGGGTCTATTGACATCATAAATATATGGGGTCCTATTAAAGTTTATATTAATCATCTTAAAATGAAATTCATTCATTAAAAGTGTTAAATTGAATGATACCCTCCATTGAAGAAGTACACGAGTTTACACATACACACACACTATTTGAATCAGGCTGCAACTGCTCTCTCCTCAAGGTAATGGCTTACAGCTTGGTCTATTTTCTTTGTAATGTCTCCTTACCTTTGGACACATTTTTCCCTAGGTAAACATAAAAGTGCATCCCAATTAGACTTCACTGGGGCGGTTTGAATTACTTCATCCATTCAGAAAAACAGATAGAAAAATGGTTAGGATGGGAGATGAGAGTAATGAGAGTAGGAGTTACCATGGAGATTTTTAGCTTTAGGCTGGTTACATGGAATTTTCAAGGATCCAACCTCAAATGCCAGGACATTAATAATATTCATAAGCAATGTGTTTATTTCTATGCCTTTGTAGTTGTAATCCTATTTTTATTCCTTGAAATAATTTAGTTCCTAATACTGTCCTATCAGCCAAACAACTTAAAACTCTGAATTATTTAATAGCAAATCATGCAATCTTGTACTGGGGCGTATCTGTCTTTACAGTCATACTGTTATGATTCCTTAGGAACACGATTTCTTACCTTGGGTATTGAAGTTTTCCTTACCTATTGATTATATCCAGAGCATAGTATTTTTTATTCGAAAACTCTAGATGCCCTGTAGATGTTTACATGGTGGCCAGCACATTCTCATCATTAAGCTTCCTATTTATTATGTGACATCCCATAACTTCAAGCTGCCTGTTTGTGGCATAAATGTCTTTTTCTATTACAGATTTAGGATCTATTGTATAGAATATGTAACATATAGAAAACATAGTGTATAAATGCTTAACTCATTAAAATCATCTGATCTAGAAAAAAAATCTATAATTTTCCTGCAGATGGTAGAAGAGAATAGAGTTCAAAATTAAGAGTTTAGCTTATAATTTCCTTACAAAAAAATTAGGATACTTCCTAAGCATATTTCATTCTAGTCTTTCAGTGAAGAAGGTATCCAAGAACATTAATCCTTATAGCAGCATTTTATTTTGTGTCATTTCCCTATATTTTATACCCAATTTTGTTATAAATACTAAAAAATGCCATGAAAATAATTTACAAATCATCAGCTCTATCATATTCTACTGTGATTTTTACAAATTTTGTTTACACTCACTCCATTGGTTAATGAACTTCATCAATATCCATTTCTAGCCAAAAGTATGAGGATTCTTTATTTCTAAATTCTTCAAAGTGATCATGAAAAGCATAAGTTAAAATCTTGTGGTCTTTCTTCAAGGTAAAAATAACAAAGAATGATATGTACCAAACTTAAGCATACTGTTCTATTCTCATTTTATTATATTGATATCCAATGGTTAAAATTACTGCTGTGTCAAAAGTCCATGTCAAAATTTAAATCATGTTAAGTGTATGCAATCTTATTTATAGATACAAAAATGTAAGGTATTTAGTGATTACATTACTTTAGCTAAATTTCATTTTGAAAATCAATAATATAATAGATAAGTATTTGATTGAATATATTTTAGCAAGAACTTACTTATTTGTTCATTATTTTTATGTGACATGTAAATGTTCAATCCTTTAACGTGAGAAAAGTCCACATTAGCTATCAATGACTATAGAAAAGTTAAGACCTGTGAAAAATAATCATACAACAGCATGCCTCAGTTTATTAGATTGAACTATATAGTCTTATTTAAAAAATGCTTTTGTCTATGATTCAACTAGTGCTTTTATTTTATGTGGATGTACTGGTTTTGTGGGCTTATAATTAGCTTTAGTAATCTATAATCTCAGTTTATAGAAACCAAAAGAGTAATATATTATTTGTATATATATATATATATATATATATATATATATATATATATATATATATATGTTTCTTCATGTTGATTCTTTAAAAAAACCTTAACTTTTCATTTTTATGCCAGTATGCCATTATCTTTTTCAGTTGAGACAATTGTAGTTGTTGTAACACAGTTAGAAATTCAATCGGACATAGAATAACTTTTCTGATTGTGAAATGATCACCTTATTATTGAATTTTTAACACTGCTGTTAATTATGTGGAGTATCAAAGCTTTTAAAATATTGCTGTGAGTGTCATTTACAATACCATACTTTCATAATACTTGCTGTCAGTTTTAACTGACACATCTCAATTTTCTCATTGGTTCATATTTGCTAAGTGCTGACAATTTCTAGCAATTTTTTTGAAAAATGTACTTTAAAAAAGTCATAGTTGAAGTTCAGTGAATAGGAAGAGATCAAGAAAAGTCTATAATCAATATGTGTTTTATAGATTATCCAAAATAATATTATAAAATAATTTTTTAAAAATTATGGGATTAAGATCAAGTGTTCAAAATTTATGCCTCATAATATATTATCATTGTTATTTCTAGTCCCAAAAGAGCACCCTTGCTTTCTTCTATGTTGGGTCATTGAGTCTCTACAAGCCACGCAGCTCCCCTCCCATTGATGCCAGATAAGGCAATCCTCTGCTACATATGTAGATAGAGCCATGGGTACTGCCATGTGTACTCTGTGGTTGGTAGTTTAGTCCCTGGGAGCCTTTGGGGGTTCTAGTTGGTTGATATTGCTGTTCTTCCAATGGGGTTGCAGACCCCTTTAGCTCCTTCAATCCTTCTCCTAACTCCTCTATTTGGATCCCCAAATTCAGTCTTCCACATCTTTATTGGTCAGGCTCTGTCAGAGTCTCTCAGGAGACAGGTATGACCAGGCTCCTGACGGCAAGCGCTTCTTGACTTCAGCAATGTTTGATGTCTATAGATGGGATCAATACCTAGGTGGTGCAGTCTCTGAATGGCCTTTCCTTCAGTCTTTGTTGCATTCTTTGTCCCTGTATTTAATATATATAATAGATGCATTATTTCATTTATGAGAATAAAGCTTTCCCTTAATTGCATTACAATGACAGAAAAACATCAGCATGAATTTTGAGGAGATGTACCACAAAATTATGTGTAAAACTTGAGTAGAAGATAGATTTCAAGTAGTTCATGTGTATAGGAGAAAGGAGTCAATGATGAGACAGTGTACAAACTAGAGAGTATACCTCATTGGTTACTTTTCCTAAAAGATTACCTCACCACAAAAAATGGGCCTCTTTTACAAAGTTCTCAGCATACGATGTACCACCAAATATGCATAGCAAAACAGATTAGGGCAGCAGAAGCAATAAAAGTCATATTAGAATGAATTAAAATAAGAAAGAAGAAAATGGCTGATTTTATAGAGCAATAAGGTAATTCTTAAGTTGATAAGCTACAGTTAGTAATGTAGAATGTTTAGTTCAGGCTGGGACAATAAAAAATGGCAAGGACTCAGAAATACTGACTCACATGTTACTGAAACATGAAGATGTTGCCTGGGAAATAAAGAGTTTTTCTTTAATTCTATCATGGACTCATTTCAAGTTGGATAGCCAAGTTCTTCTTTTAAATTAACTACTTTGGATTTTGAAAAGATCTCAATTTTTCATGTTACTATAGAAACTTTCATATATTTTCAATGGTACCATTTCTTCCAGACTAATAAATTTTATAAATTTGGAACACTTTATCTAAGGTGTTTTGAATAATTACATCATAGAATATTTGGTTGGGGAATTAAAAATGTCTAGTTTGTTCACACAGGTGTACTGTGTCAGTCATCACCATAATTTTCCTACTGGAGATGGGCTGTAGTGAGAAAGTAGAACAATGATGATTTTCATGGAAGAAGGTTTATGAAGACACATTTTCTTCCCAACTTTACTGGATTGGTTACAGAGGGCCAGATACTTGCTTTAAATTTATACTTTGGTATGTCTGTAAAGTGTTTCCAGAAGATGTTACCATTTTCCTTTGTGAACTGTAGAAAGCAGATTGCCTTTTCAGGTATGGGCATGATCCATAGAATACATCAAAATAAGAACAGTATACAATCCGTAAACTGAGTCCATTATTCTGACTTCAGGCTAACATTAGGCTTCTTCTATAAATCTGACTTACACAGAGCATTGACTGGTTTTCTGGTCTTCATAAGAAGGCTGAAACACAAATGTAGGCTGTCATGAGTTTCAAGTTATATGATTTCTTAAATTCTACACTTGCACACAGATCTTGGTTACAAATCTGTCTACTTTCCATTTCCTGTTGTTTTAGACAATCTTCCTTATTGTCTTAAGGTCCTTTTGCTCTGCCAAATATGACTAATACAAACAGTGTATTGGTTAATAGTATAAATATTACAACTGATAATTACTACTTGTAATTATCATTACAAAATTAAACATTATTTTTGAAGCATACTATTATTATTATTTTGTAATCTACCTAGGTAGATTAACCCTTAAGTGGCTTCCGGAAGCAATCAGGAGATGTGAAAGCAGTAAGATGCACAAGGCTGCTGTTGGTGCAAGCAAGCAGAGCACAAGGCTTTGTACTGTTTTACAGTGCTCGCATTTCATCAAATAGAAAGGGTTCGCTCTAACATAATCGTAAAATATATAGGACATTAAATAAGTAAACCAGTGTCAGTCATTTATTATCATTATCCAGAGCCATATTTCATGCATAACTGCAATGTGCCATACTTTTATACACCTGACAGCACAGTAAATTTATTTACACCATTACCATGAATATATGAGTAATGCATTGTGCCTCAACTTTATGACAGGCACAGTGTCACTGGTGAGAAAGATCTTTCATCTCCTTTATAAGCCTATGTAACAAACAAAATTTGTTTCTGGCAACAGTATGTGTCACATAATGAGTTTATATACAAATATACATTTCATATAAAATCTCAAATGAATATGTGGCATTCATATTTATTTTCGTATGTATAGTTTTGCATGTTTTAGAGACTTGTTCAAGTGCCGTGAAGTGAGGTTAAATATATGTTTAAAATAATCTCAACCTACTTACTTGAAATTAAACAGACTAAATAGATCCAGGCAAATATGTCATATAGGAAGGAAATCATATGGTGAAATTTGAAAAAAAACAGTTAAAGTATTTATTCTGAGTTTTTTTTTTTGATTTATGTTTTAGAAAAGATTTCCATGTAACCCAAGTTGTCCTTAGACCCTTGTTTCTCCTGACTATCTCCCACAAGCTGGAGTCCATGTACATACCAGGATACATAGCAGGGCCTGTCACTTGTAAATCCTTAAAGGTTCAAGAGTGTAGCTTAAAGGCTTGTCTAAAACATGGAAAAATCTGAGGGCATTTATCCCTGTCAGTATTTAAAGTACTGTGATTTTTTTTTTTACCTGAAGAACTGGTATCTGCCAGTAGAACACAGCAAAGCGAAAATAAAAAAAAAATTAATCATCCTTGTTTTTGAATCCTAGAAGCATTAATTTCATAATCTCATGAGACTTTAAAAATATTTTCCCAGATTTTGTTTCTATGGATACTACCAAAGACTTCAAAACATATAGAAGAGATATAGCTTCCAAGTCCCTTGGGAAACAGGACAGAGTAGTTATTCTTCTTCTCTGTGCTACCACTGTTTAAGATAGAGAATTAACTATATGATTGCTTTCGAATGACCAAACTTAGTTCTGTGTACAACTGAAGGATTTCTACTCTGAGAAGCCACAAGGGAACTGATAGAATGTCAATGTTCTAGAACATACTATTTCAGTTGTTTAAAATTCTAGTTAAACGTAAAAAGTATAGCAGGACAAATTGGTGCAAATAGATAGCAGGTTAAGTAGGAGAATGCAATTTTTTCTCCAGTAGTATCAGCACAGCAGAGATAGGAAAAGCTGGAATTGAGGGATAAAAGTTCCATTCTGAAACTTAAATTTTCAGATTTCTCACTTCACTTATGTGAATCTCAGGGAATAAGTAAGATAGTTCATATTCCCACTTAGCCCTTTAGGCAAAGACATCTTTGATAACTTTCTCAATCTTAAAGTCAGTTATGGCAACTAACTAGAATAAAAATCTGTTTACCTAAAAATGGTGCAAAACTGTCTTCTTGTTATATTAAATTATTTTAAAGATTGGATGAGAAACCAGAGGCATGGATCCACTAATTGGTATGACATGCATTCTTTATGATTTTCATTTGGAAATATTTATTCTGGATATCTTGAACTGAGTGTGGCTTATCCATAGTATAGTTCCAATCAGATTGAATAAGATGTCACAAAATGAGGGAAAATATTGTGTTCTACTAACCTTTTCAGTTCCAAATAATTTTCAGGACTGCAAATGACTTAAAGTTCCTTTGGATCTATCTCAACAGGTTTTTTGAAAACCTCTTCTTAAATAGTTAAGTAGAGCTAAGCAAAGATAGTCACTGTTTTCAAAGAAACATAATTTGGAAAATGAGAAGTAGATTTGGGCATGGAGAAGTAAGGGTGGGAACAGCAGAAAGAAAATAACAGAATGGCAATTAAAGACACATTGTTTTTTACTGTAAAATTTCAAAATACATTTTCATGTACAATATGAATTATTTTGGTTATATATAGCCCCTATTGTTATTTGTCCACTAAAGTATATTGAAACTATAAAATATTTGCCATATTTTTAGGTTCTAGTAGTACATCTTTGAATAAATTAATTGATCACTGAAATAAATTAATTTGTGTTAAAAAATTACCAGATAAAATTGCTTTACTAATGATAACTTGTATCAGGAAATGATTCTTAGACAACAAAAAAACAAAAATTGCTAGCAAAGCAACTTATCTGCTTTATTTTAGTTTATTTTTACTAAAATGAGCAACAATATAATCATTAAGTGTGAATATAAAACATGATAATGCAAAATACCCTTATGTACAAAATAACATTATGATATAATTTTAATTACATGTAAATTTTACTGGCAATTAATTTGTTGCTGTTATAAACTATAAATCATCAAAACAAAGAAACCTTGAAGCCATGAAGAATTAATTAGAAAGCAATTACTCTTCAAAGGAAAAAGTGAGCAGAGACTTGTAAACAATGTATCTTTCGTTTGTGTTTGTTGTTCATTCATTAACTTACATACTAATCACTACTTAAGTATTAAATGAGTGCCATATTCTTATCTATGTTGTCTAAATTCGAACATAAAGCTACATATCAGAGTGTGGTTCTAAAGCTTATTTTCTGCACAACATCGTAAAGCTGGCTGCCACCATATATTTTCTAATATGATGTTAGCAACCTGCAAGGTGGATACTTTTTTACCTTTTTCATAAAAGCACATGGTATGCTGATTGGTTCAAAGGCTCTACAACATGAAAAAGTTTGACGGTTGCTAGACTCCAGCCCATAAGCATCTATGTTTCTGTCTGTACCCACTCTCTTCTTTGGAGATTTTGTGGTTGTCAGACATTCTTCCTGGGGAGACAAGAATACACAACTCATCTCAGATGAGGAATAATGGCAGAACAAAATATGAACATTAGTGCAATCCAACTCAGTTAGTCATTGAGTTTTAGTGGGGTTATTTACAGAGATATGGTTGAGAAATACCATCAGCAAATATGACATAGAAAGCTGTGTCACCAAAGCCCACTCCAGCACAGGTGAAATCTGGATTATTTTGCCCAGTCTTCAAGTAGCTCAACAGTTTGGAGGACATCTTTTTCCTATGGCCTAGTTGTTTTGAGATTCTTCTAAGTGGCTCATCCAGTCTTCATTTCTTTTTTGGCTATCTGCTTCTTTCAGACTGCTTGCCTGATCACTGTTTCTTGTAAGTTGCTTGGCCTGATCCTCTTCTAATACTCTTAGCCAGGCTGAGATTGACCCTCAGCAGCCATCTTTGCTTATGTACTCTTGGAAAGGGAAGGTCCAAGTGAATCTGTTCAGTTTCAGGGACTTCATAAAGCTATTTTCAGATATTATTTTTGTTTTATTGAGGTTCTATTTGGGTGGAAGTTTTGCCTCTACTTAGAACATTATTTTAATTCATCTCTTTGCAAACATTCTTCTTAAATATCCTGCTGTTTCATTTCATTTTTTACATCATAGATCTAAGAAGTTTTCCTCCCAGATTGAAGGCTTTAGCTTCACTAGGAACTGTGATATGTCCGTAGCCAGTGAGATACTCATAGTGGGTGGTCTAAAAATCTAGAGTCACTCAAGTTCTGGCAGGATGAATATTCCCATACTGAGGTCTTCAAGAATATGTCCACAGCTTTATGTACTGGCAAGGAACCAGTACAGATTCATTCCACAATTAATGAGACTAGTCCAAATAATTCAACATGGACCTATTCTCTGTAAACTGAAATAATCTGAAAATGTTTCTGTTACAAGATCATTTATTTATAAACCTCTTGCTTTTAGAAGGAAATGAGACAAGTTGATAAAAGGGGTTTGGTTAAACTTGAGACATTTTTGGGGTCTTCTCTCTCTTTTCTGTTGCAATACTACAGTTCAATAGGCAAGATGCAGGATATGCCCATGTTCATTTAAGTCAAGAGAAATGTGTCAATATCTTTCTAGGTGGTAAGTTCCTTCTCTGGTTGATACTAGCCCTTCAGTCTCTTTAAATTCACAACTTGGGATACTTGAGAGATTTGCAGTTTTGTTTTGATCATTTCTTCAATTGTTTGAGTCAAGGAAGATTGTACCCTCTATACGGGTTACATTATATGTACACTCCAAGTAATAGCAATCATAATAAGATCCAGAATTGAATACTTTGTGCTTAGCTCTGAATTTAATGCTTGGTATGGTAGAATTGATCTCTATTCTTCATCATGATCTCCTTTTTATAGATATTAAAGTGGAAGCCCAAGTTTTCATAATTGGTCCACTGTTATAGAGTTAGAGAAATTTTCTCTGATGTTAAAAATTGTGAACAAATGTTTGATTCTGGGTCAAAGAAACTTAGTTTTTATGCATAGTGCCTAGAAATGTGAAAGGACAATATCTTGAGTACCCGAAACAACTTTGCTCAATAATTCAAAATTAAAAGGTCATTATTAATAATTTCCTTTTAATATAAAGGAGATCAATTCATAGAAAAGCATACATGTAGATGTTGTGTCTTTTTCTCAGCCATGGTCTACCTTATTTTGTGAGGCATGGGTCGTTAATACAGGTAAAAACCTAGGCAGCCAGCCCAGGGGATTCTTCTACCTCCTCTGTATCAGCACTGAGATTGCAGGTACACTTCTCTCTTTCAGACATTTGTGTGGATTTTCGTGACTGAAATAAGGTCCTTATGTGATAAACACTGTTCTGATTTCACAGTCTCTCCTGTTGAGTAGGTATTAGAAACTAATAAAATACTTTGAAGTGGAAATTCCCAATTTGCAATATTTCTTACTCTGTTATTGATTATTTTAGTCTTATAAACTGTGTTTCTAACTCCAAGTGGTTAAAAGAGAATTTGGACATTTTTAATGCTTTCAATAGTGGTTCTCAGGACTAAATTATAACAGTGGTGACCAAAGTGCTTACAGTGGGGCAGTATGTGTTTGTACCAGGAACCAAGTAATGCATATTAATGCCATGATCTTTTCCCACTATATAAAGTCTTATACTACATTCTTGCTATGGAGGAAGATATATAATTCATGATACATTTCTGTTTGCTTTAACTCCACATTTTAAAAACTTTCCTCATGACTGCAATAAATATTGGAAATGATCATATCAAGGGCAGGGGCAGACATAAGTTAATTCTAGCAGCAAAACACTTTTTGTACAACATCCATTCCTACCCAGATGTACTCAAGTGAAAATCAATTGGACACATGACACTACAGTCATCAGCACCAGAGGCTTCATTGTAGATAGAGGTGTAAGAACAGATGTATATTTTCTTCACATTCAATTATCTCTCTTTTAAATTCTTGAAATATTAATAAGGTATTTCATAGAATAATTATCACCAGCTTTCTTTCACCTTCATGTGTTTCATTCAAGAGTACAGCCTTTGAAAGAATAATAGATGTAGGTAGATATGCACCAGCCTTAAAATTCAGGTTTTGTCCTTTTTCATGAAACAAATATGTTCTTGAAAACCACCATTAGTTAAAAAGAAAGAACATGACCAGTCATGGATTTGCTTGTCTTGTACTCTATTGCAACCACTACAACAACACAGTGTCTTCTAGTGTATTTGGGCAGAAAGGCATGCTTGGGTGAGTGAATATGATCAAAACACATGTACAAAATTCTCAACGTTTGAATAAAATATTCAAAAAGTAGCACAGTTTTATCATTTATATAAATGAAATAATACAATATGTTTAAATTACACTGAACTTATAGATTAACTCTTAAGAACAAAGTAACTCCATTGTATCTTCTAATTTATGAGTGTAAAATCTTTCACTTTAATTAAATTTTTGACTATTTTACTCAGTTGTTTTTTATAGCTTTCACTATGTTGGTCTTACATATATATATATACACATATATAAATATATATGTATATGTAAATATATGTATATATGTGTGTGTATACATATTTCTATTATTATATATTTTTATAACTTGATTGTGTCACAAGTTAAATGTACTTTTCTATAATAAATAATCATGACAGGCATTAAAATAGGATCATAATTTTTGTAGTACAGTAAAGATGTATTTTATCATTAAATAAATTGATAATATTTAAAGTATATTCATCTCATATTGTATAATTAATTCATGTGAACAGCTAAAATTACTTTTGCCTTTATATTTTATTATATTAATTATGTTTATGGAGTACAGTGTAAAAATGTAAAGATGTGATTTAATGGGTGAATTCTTGACTCAACATATGTGGCACTATTAGTTTATGTCCATTATTATTAAAAATGTGTCACACTGTGTTTGTGTTTAAAGAGTATTATCTGTCATTATGACACAGTAAAAAGTGAATTCATATACTATGTGACAGTCAAATAAGGGTTGTGAACATTTTCATTACATGCATATACACAAAGATGTATATATATAAGAATATTGTCACATATAACACATCCAGACCACTGTATCCACTTTCTCCATTCCTCCCATGTCTTCTGCTATTTCCCCTCCTTCCCAATCCACTTTACCTTCACCTCCCATCACAATATAACAAGCATCCAAGAGACTACAACCAAGCATGATAAAACAGGCAAAGGCAAGGCATGCATCCTCACACCAAAGCTGAACAAGAAAACTTAACAGTACAAAAAGATAATGAGGAGCAGCTGAAGTCAGAGATCTACCTTCTTCCACAGTTAGGAATCCCACAAAACACCCAGGTAACAGTCAAACACGCACAAACAAAGAGGACGTGGTGACTATCCACGGAGGCTGCTTGCTTGCTGATTCAGTGTCTGTTATTCCATATAAATCAGGCTCAGTTAATTCAATGGGACATGTTCTCTTGGTGTTCTCTTCTTTCATGGAGACCTCCAATTTAGACTCTCTTAACATAATGTCTGGTTGTGGGTGTGTGCAATTTTCCAATCTGTTGCAGGAGGAAGCCTCTTTGATGACAACTGTACAAGGTAGTGATCTGTGAAGACACTAGAGTATCATAATGAATCATTATGTAAATTGTTTATATTTATGTAGTTATGTATGTATGTATGTATGTATGTATGTATGTATGTATGTATTTATATTTTATGCCAGTCATGTTTGGTTCTATCCTAGGACTTTGAACTATTCAGTTTCTTTTTCCTGACCATCCACGCAGTGTCAGTCATGGGCTCTGTCTCGTGAGGGGAGTCTCAAGTTATATCAGACATTTGCTGGCCATTCCCACCACAAGTTCTGTGCCACCATTGCCTGAGCACATCTTGAAATTTTGTAGGCTGGACAGATTTTTGGTCAAAGGTTTTGTGATTGGATTGGTGTCCAGATTTCTTTTTTGGTAGCCTGCAGAATACCTTTCTGTATTAAAAGACTAAAATGCAAGGGTGAAGGCATCATGTAGGCAACAACTAAACCTCACTAGATTGAATAAATTTTGTAAATGTTGTCCTTGGCAGTGGTGACCCACTATCAGTTGTCAGAGAGCAAACCTCTGTCCTAATATCATCTTGGGTTTTTTGAATCTCTGCAGGAAGCCTTTGGCCAATAACTCAACTGAATGCAACCCAGTGCCAGTACTCCAAAAAGATCCAAGAGATGACAAGTGCCCTTATGGGAGATTTAAGCATCATGTGGGTATATGCTTATATACACATCAAGAGTGGTGTAACTGGGTCTTTTCACAGATTGATTCCCAATTTTCTAAGGAACTGCCATATTGATTTCTGTAGTTGCTGTACAAGTTTGTATTCCCACCAGCAAAGAAGTTCTTCTCTTGCTCTACATTCTTGCCAGCCTGAGATGTCACTTGTGTTAATTGTCTTAGCTATTCTGACAGGCGTTCAGTTTTATATCAAAATCATTTTGAGTGTGCATCCCTGATGAATATTTCTTTGTTAATTGAAAATAGATTCTTGTCTCACAAATACATCTCAATTACCAGTCCCTCTGTGTACTCCTGCGAGCGCCCCTTTCCCCACATCCACTCCTCCTGTTTTTCTATTCAGGAAAGAGCAGTCCTCCAAGATATAATGAAACATGATAAAACAAGATACAATAGTATAAGATGCAAGTCCTCATATGGAGCCTGGACAAAGCAACCTAATAGAAGGAGAAGACTCTCAAGAGCAGATAAAAGTCAGACACATCTGCTCCAGCTCTTAGGAGTCTACAAAACACCAAACTAACAACCGAACATATAGGAAGAGAATGAGGTGCAGAACCCCCCTCCCCACAGATTTATCCTTGTCATTTAATTCTCTGTGAGTCTATATGAGACCTGATTAGTTGTTTCAAAAGGATATTTTCTTCCGGGGTCCTCCATCCCATCTGACTTCTAAAATCTTTCCTCCTCATTTTCTGTAGGTTTCCCAATTTCTGATGGATGGGACCTAATGGAGACCTCCAATTTAGACTATCTATCCTTATAATGTCTGGTTGTATATCTCTTCATTCACTGCTATCTGAGGCAGAGGAAGCCTCTCTGACAACTGCAAAAAGACACTGATTTATGAGTATAGCAAGATTTCACTAGGAATCATTTCATTGATTAATTTTTTCCCCTATGTTTCTGGGCTATACAGTCTCTGGTTCATCCCAGCAGTATAGGTCATGGGGTACCTATAATGGAATGGCCTTCAGGTAAAAGTTCTTCGCAACCATTTGAAATTCTTATGTTGAGAATTCTGTATAGATATATACCACATTTAAAAATTTGATTATTTGTTTATTGTGTACTTGTTTCTTGAGTAATTTATATATTTGGACATTAGTGCTCTATTAAATGTTGAACTTGTAAAAATTTTTCACATTCTGTAAGCTACTGCTTTGTCTGATTGATGGCACCTTTTGCCTTACAGAAATTTTATTAGATTTTAATTATTGTTGATCTTACTACCTACATTATTAGTGCTCTGTATAGAAACTTGTCTCCTGTGCCAATGCATTCAAGGCTATTTCCCATTTTCTATGTTATCAGATTCAGTGTATCTGGTTTTATGTTGGGGTATTTGATCCACTTGTACTTGTATTTTGTGCAGGGTGATAAGTATGAATCTATTTGTATTCTTTTTCAAAGCAGACATTCAGTTTAACTGGCAGCATTTGTTAAAGATGCTGTCATTTTTCCAGTGTATATTTCTAGATTATCTTTGTCGCTGGATTTATGTCTTAGTTTTAATTCTGTTCCAATGATCAATATGTCTATTTTTTAGTCAATGCCATGCAGTTTTACTACTATAGCTCTGTATATTTGGTAACTTTAGCAGTTCTTTATCGTTCAGAATTTATTTAGCTATGATATGTTTCTGTTTTTCCATAGTAAGCTGAGTAGTACTCTTTCAATATCTGTAAAGAATCATGCTGAAATTTTGATGGGGATTGAATTAAATCTGTAGATTGCTTTTGACAAGATAACCATTTTTACTATGTTAATCCTACTGATCCATGAGCATGTGAGCTCCTTATATCTTTTGATACATTCCTCTACTTCTTTTCTCAAAGATTTGAGAATTTGCCTGGTTAGAGTTAACCAAAGATTTTATGTTTTTTGAGGTAATTGTGAAAATTGTTTCCCTTACTTCTTTCTCAGTCTATCATTTTTGTATAGGAGGACTACTGAATTTTTTGAGTTAATACTGAATCTAGCCAATTTGTTGAAAATATTTATCATTGGTACAAGTTCCCTAGTAGAAATTTTGGGGTTGCTTATATATATTATATCTGCAAGTAACCATAGTTTGTCTTCTTCTTTCATATATATATATATATATATATATATATATATATATATATATATGAATATCCCCTTGATTTTCATCGGTTGCTTTATTTCTCTGTGGGGTGGTGAGCTGTGATAGGCAGCCTGGTCCCTGGTTGAGCTCAGGTTTAAAACCTCCAGGGATCCAGCAGGCAACTATCACCTGCAAGGGAAGGCAGGTGTTTGGCCATGCCCCTTGAGCCCATGGCTCCTGTCACATAGCTATAAGATCCTGCAACTCTCCGCAGAGAGGTCTGTGACTATAAGTCATGTAGGAGCAGCACCAAGCCCTCCCACATGCAGTTAATGTATCTCAAAGTTCTCAGACCAAGCCAATGAGAAAGAATTACCTACTATCAGACACTGACCTACCCCCAAACTGCATATAAGTATCCTATCTGGAAGGAATAAAGATGTGTGAGAGCTACTCTGTTGTCTGAGACCTTTTGTCCTAAGAGCTGTACCAGTTGGGGAGAGGTCTGCTCTCTTGAAATGCCACCTGAAGCTCCCTTGCATGTCTAACTGGCTAGTGTGCCTCTTGTCAGCCCAGCCAGGCCCAACTCAGCACAGGGAAACATGGAGCAACTAAGAAAGTAGAGACTGAGGGTGAAGCCAGCTGCAACAGCAGAGGCATAGGAGATGACTCCCCTTTCCAGCTCACAGTCTTTCCCCTTTGCCTAAACCCTTGCACCTGGCCATGCCAGAGATCTCTGTGGAAAACCTCCAGTTCACAGGCCCGCATTTCTCTATCTAAAATTTCAAATTTCAAAGGACTACCTTTCCTTGTTCCTGAATTTAGTAGAATTTCTTTGAATTGCTCTTCATTTAATATTTTATTGGCCATAGATTTACTATAAATTGTTTTTATCATGTTTAGGTCTGCCCCTTGCATTCATGATCTCTTCAAGTCTCTTATGAAAGGGTGTTGCATTTTGTCAAGGTTGTCTTTTAAGCATCTAGTGAGATAATCATTTTTTATTTCCATTTGTTTATATAGTAGACTATATGGATGGATTTTCATACATTGAACCATCCCTGAATCTCTAGAATATAGCCTACTTGATCATGGCCAGAGATCATGTTGGTATATTCTTGGATTAAGTTTCCAAGTACTTTATTGCATAGGTTTGTATTTATGTTTATAGGAGAAATGGCCTGTAATTCTCTTTCTTTGTTAAGTTTTTACATGGTTTGAGTATCAGAGTAATTGTAGCCTCATAGAATGAATTGGGCATTGTCTCTTCTGTTTCTATTATGTGGCACAATCTGAGGAGTATTGGCATTATTTATTCTATGAAAGTCTGTTATAATTCTTTAATAAATTCATGTGGCCCTGGCTGAGTTTTGGTTGGAAGACTTTTAATGACTGCTTTTATTTCACTAGGAGTCATAACTCTATTTAAATTATTTATCTAATTGATTTAACTTTGATAAGTGGTACTTATTGAGAAAATTATCCATTTTTTTCAATTTTTCAATTTAGTAAAGTAGAATATTTCAAAGAATGCCCTTATGACACTGTATTACCTCACTATCTATTTTTATGCCCCTGTTTATTTCTGATTTTATTAATTTGGATATTCTTTCTCTGTCTTTTACTTTGTATAAGAATTTCTCTATCCTGAGGTTTTCAAAAAAAGAAATCTCTTTAATTGATTCTTTGTGCTGTTCTGTTTGTTACTATTTTATTGATTTTAGTCCTTAAGGTGATTTTCCTGCCATCTACTTCTCTTCAGTGTGCTTACTTCGGTTTGTTGTACACCTTTTAGGTGTACTGTTAAATGGCTAGTATGAAATTTCTGCATTTGTTTTAAATATAGGCACTTTGTACGATGAACATTCCACTTTCATTTATTTCTGTCTTCACAGTTGTTCATATTCCATGAGTTTGTATATTTATGTTGATTCTGTTGTTGTTGGTATCTAGCTTTAATTTATGGTGGTCTGACAGGATACAGAAAGTTATTTCAATTTTCTTTTATCTGTTGAGACATAATTGCTTTGAGTCCAAGTATGTGGTCAATTTAAGAGAAAGTTCCATGAGGTACTTAGAAGAAGGTATAATTTAGTGATTGGTTGAAATGTTCTGTAAAAATTCGTTACGTCCATTTGTTTTGTAATGTATGTCAGCTCAGCTATTCTTTGTTTTTGTTTTTTCCTGCATGATCTCCTCATTGGTGAAAGTGAGGTTTTGAAATCTCATGGTGTCCCTGTGTAGTGAACAATATATAATTTAAGCTGTAGTAGTGTATTTGTTACAAAAGCAGTTGTTTTTGTTAAGGAGATGTCATCCTGGTAAATTATTTTCTTTTGATGACAATGCCATGTTCTTTTTAATCTCTTTTATTTATTTTTCTTTGAAGCCTATTTTGTTGTGCATTAATATGAATATAATCAGCTTGCTTCTTAGGTCCATCTGCTTGGAATAATTTTTTATAACTCTTTAAGCTGAGTTAATATTTATTTTTGATATTGAAGTTGTTTTCTTATTCAGCAGGATGGCTCTTATTTCTACTTTTGCTAGTCTGTGTATTTACATTGGGGAAATGAGTTCATTGATAAAGAGATATATCAATGGCCAATGATTCTTTATTACTGTTATTTTTAGTTTTTGGTGGTGGTGGGATGTCATGTATAGTTTTTTTTCCTCTTTTATTAGATTTATTCTTCATTTACATTTCAAATGTTGTCCCTTTTCCTGATTACCCCCAAACTTTTATAACCCATATTCCCAGCTCCTTTTCCCTAATCAACCCTCTCCCCTTTCTTGTCCATGCATTCCCCCACACTGTGGCATTGAGCCTTTCCAGGACCAAGCGCCTCTCCTCCCTTTGACGTCCAACAAGGACATCCTCTAGTGTGGACACATAGGTGTCAGAAGCCAAGGGTAACTCCATGTGTACTCTCTGGTTGATGGTCTTGTACCTGGGAGCTCTGGGAGTACTGGGTGGCTCATATTGTTTTTCCTCCTATGACACTGCAAGCCACTTCAGCTCCTTGGACCCTTTCTCTAGCTCCCCCATTGGGGACCGTGTGCTGGCTGAATTCATGAAATTCTCAGACAAATGGATGGAATTAGAAAATATCATCCTGAGTGAGGTAACTCAATCACAAAAGAACATAAATTGTATGTACTCACTGATAAGTGAATATTAGCCCAGAATCTTGGAATACCCAAGAAACAATTCACATATCAAATGATGCTCAAAAATAAAGGAAGAACAATGTATGGATTCTCTGGTTTTTCTTAGAAGGGGGAACAAAATTCCCACAGAAGGAGATACAAAGACAAACTGTGGAGCAGATTCTGAAGGAAGGACTATCCAGAGACTACCCCACCACGTGATCCATTCCATATATAGTTATAAAACTCAGACACTATTCTTGATGCACACAAGGGCTTGCTGACTGGAGCCAGATATAGATGTCACCTGGGAGGCTCTGCTAGTACATGACAAATACAGAGGGGGACACATATAGTTTTTGCTACCATACTTTAAGCTCTGGGCAGACTCTGCTACCAGCCCCCTCCCAGAGAATATTGGATCTGTGAATGAAAAACAGACACACATGCTGCTCGATTTCAACCTGGCCTTCTTGGCTCAATTGCTGGGTGCTTCTAATCTACCATGGCTAGTGTGACATACCCAATACTCTTAACTCTGCTCCCTAAATCTCTCAGGTTAGTTATGGTTATAACCTTCTGCCTGGAGAAGGAGCCTATGGTTCCTCCAGCCAAGATTTCACATGACTGGTCATCTTTTAGCACTCTGAAGCTTCTGGGAAAGCCCTCTTCTTTTTCTGCATCTCCCCTCCTGCCCTTCAGGGACCTCAAAGTCCCCTCTCTTTCCTTCAATCCAGCAATTGGCCTTTGACATCTTTATTGATAGATCAAGAACCAATGGGGATCAGGGCCTTATTATCAGAACCATATCTACAGTGGTATCTGTGTGTCTCTGTGTGTAAGTTTGTGTATGATTTTCTTCTTTTGCTTTGGTGGTTTTATTTCTTATGTTTGCCATATGTGTAGTTTGTAAAGATAATGTTACTATGACTCATGTAAAAAATATTCTTTTACTTTACAAATGCTGATTTCTTTGCCTCCATATCTTATTGCAAAACATTGCTCCCCAATGTTTTACATTCTTATAAGTCTATAAAAAGTTAACCACACAGTGATTGAGTAGAGTAGAGAATAGGACTAGACTTCTTCCCCTTCAGGGGAGGGGAAAAAGAAAAAGAAAATAGGGATTCATCAAAAGGAGTGATTCCAGTCCACATCATGAGAAAAACCTGCTTTTTGGAGCTCAAAAGGCAAGATTGTAACTAAAATAAAAGTATTACAGGATTTTGACTTCAAGATATCCAGATTAGCACAGAGGATTGTTGTTCTGTTCCTTCAAGCTTGTTAAATAAATATAATAGTTCAGTCTCAATTATTTGGAAGGTAGTTGGGATAAGAGGAAAACTGAAAAAATATTTATTAAACAACCACTAGTAATAGTTAACTTCCCAGTGTTGGATTTTTTTTCTAGCACCATTTCTTAGACTTGATTTGAGAATATTGTTTATATTTGATTTTATTTGGGTTATGTTATTTTTTTCTCCATTTATAATAATCGAGTATTTTGCTGGGTATAATAATCTTGGCTGGTTTCTATGGTCTCTTAGAGTCTACAGTGCATCTCTCCAGGCTCTTCTGACTTTGGAATCTTTATTGTAAATTCTGGTGTAATTCTAATAGACCCCATCCCTTATGTCACTTGGCATTTTTACCATGTATCATTTAATAATCTTTCTTTCTTCTCTCTGTTTCATGTTTTAATTATTTTGTGGCAAGAAATCTTTCTGGTCCAATGTATTTAGTATTTTGTTTGTTTCTTGAGGCTACTGGCATTTCCTTTTTTTTAGGTAAGAAAATTTTCTGCTGTCATTTTCTTGAAAATATTTTCTGATTTGAGCAAGAATTTATTTTTGTCCCCAATTCCTATTAGTCTTATGCTTAGTTTGTCCATATTGAGCAAGAGTTTCTGATGTTTTGTGTCAAGAACTTTTAACATTTAACATTTCTTTGTCTAGAGTATCTAGTGCATTATATTTTCTGTTTTTTTTTTTTTTTGTATTCCCTTGGTAAAGCTTGCTTTTCTAGTTTCACCTTGAATTCCTAAGTTTTTCATTTTCAGAACTCCCTTAGTTTTTGTTCTTTATTGCTTCTATTTGTATGTTCAGGTCTTGAATAGCTTCATTCATTTCTCACCACTGTTTGTTGTTTGTTTTTTTATTAGCCTTCATTATAGGATTTGTACATTTCCCCCAATAGTTCATATTTTTCTGGATTCCTTTAAATGATTTATTCATTTCTTCTTTAGAGTCCTCTATAATCTTAGTAAAGTTTAAGGATTTTTTCTTATATTTCAGCTATGTTGGACTATTCAGGGTCTACTTAACAGGGCAGTTTGTTTCTAGTGGACCCATATTGTCCAGCCTGTTATTGATTGTGTTCTTTTGTTGGCATCTAAGTGTCTGGGTTAGACATGACCATAGTACTAGGTATTGTTTACTGGGTTTTTTGTTGTTGGGTTGGTGTTTTACATTTTGTTTACTATTGCCTCTTTGCATCTACAAAGAGTGTGAGATAATGTATTTTGCCTATTTTGCTAATGTCCTTAGCTGGTGTCTTCACAGGGAAAGCTTCCATGTAAATGGGATTTTTATTCTCCTGTAGTAATTGTCTTTGAGGCTTACTGACTTCATCTGCTACCCCAGGATTAGTCCTGGAGCCTTGTAGACTCTGACAGTTTAATCTAGGCCTAGAATGCTTTCAGTCTCTGAGATTTATTGCTGAATATGCTCAGCCTTTTTAGTTATTTCAGAAGTATGTTGGATGATTTAACTCAGTTCTTCTGACTCAAACTCCAATCACACGGAATGATTCATACTGGCTTCTCTCAGATTCTGACTGAATTGCTCTTCTTGGTCTCATACCAACCATGGAACTTTGTTCTAATCTTCTGGCTCCTTCTCATTCTATGGCTTGTTCTGTCTTAACATGCATGTAAGCTGTCTCTGAACAAATGTCCAAGTAAAACTAATTTTTTCTCCTCTTCTTCCTGCTCCTTCTCCTGCCCCTTCTCTTTCTGCCCTTGTCATGTTACCTCTACTCTGTTCTTGTGAGAGTTGGGCATATCCTATTTTGTTAAATCTTTCTCTGACTCATTGCTTTGTCTCTCAAATGCATATCACTTCTAAGCACAGGGGCTTCTCTGTACAAACTAACATCACCTTCATTGTTCGGTATTAACAATGGATGATTTAACTCAAAGGTGTGTACCAACAAAGGAGGCACCCAGCACATATGTATCAGACATTAGCTCAGTCCCCGTGTGGGTCCCCTGACATCTGGACTAGAGGTTCTCTCTAAAGCTGTAGCCTGACTGTGGTACCTATTCCCCAAGAGGGACTCAGTGGCAGAGGATAGAGAGAATAACCATTGTTGTCTTACTTGCTCAGAGTGGGGTAGGGACTCTGTAAGTGGGACTGGGGCTTGGGTCCCACTCTTAGGACGATAAATAAATAAATAAATAAATAAATAAATAAATAAATAAATGATAAATAAATAAAATCAATTGAGACTGGCCCAACATGAAGTCCACCCTATGGAAAAGAGTCACTTCCTCCAACACTACTAATGATATTCTGCTATGCTTGCAGACAAGAGCCTAGAACAACAGTCCTTTTAGGGGTTTCATCCATCAGCTGATGGAAACAGATGAATAGAATTATATCCAAACATTAGGCAGAGGTGAAGTAGTCTGTGGCTGAGCTATGGAAAGGATTGAGGGAGTGGGGTTGTAGAGATAGGTGTCAAGAACACCACAAGAAGACCTGCAAAGCTGACTAACCCCATGGGGTCTCACAGAGACTGAACAACCATGCGTGGACCCTTACACATATGTAGCTAATGTGCAGCTTGGACATCATGTTGGTCTCCCAAAATTAGAATGGGGACTGTTTCTGACTTGAACTTTTGTTGCCTGCCTTTGGATGCCTTTCCTTTAGTTGGACTATCTTTCCAGGCCTCAGTGGAAGAGGATGTACCAGTATAGGTTGGTAGCAGATGTCAGGGATGGCAAGTTGAAGAATGGGAGTGTGGAAATGAGAGAAGGGGTTAGGAGGGTGAGTTTTGGAGGAAAGGAGAGAAGGAGCTGCAATCAGCATCTAAAATGGATAAATAAATAATTTAATTAATTAAAGAAAACTAAGGTGAGTATTTAGGATATGTATACATTAAAGCCATATCATACAGACCTAGAAGGTCTTTGGATGTGATCTGAGCAGCCATGTTCCTCTACAACTCCTGGTCTTGAAAGCTATGTAAAGAAAGAATATATCTAATAAAAAAAGAAAGAGAGAAAGCTGGGGATGCACTGGGAAAGAGGTCAAGAGGTGGTGATGGTCTATGCGATGGTCTATGGGAAGTGGCAAAGGGGGGCCACAAGCTGGTAATCTCTTGCACTGATAGGAAGGAGATTGAAGAGTTGGGTCTAGGGTTGCTGAAAGAGTAGAGAAAATCTGTGGGTACTCCACATGACTTTCTGGCAAGTGTGACCTGCCATTAATCAGGGGGCATCTGCTTAAGTTTGGAACTTAGTATAGCCACAAGTATGGACTGGAGGTTAGCACAGAAGGATGTGTTGAATCTACAAGAGAGGTGAGCAGGCAAGAATTCAAACTGCAGCTGATGTTTTGTTGCTGCTCTTGCGAGAAGCTGAGGGACTGTTTCTCGGGACACCGAGAACAATTGTTAACATTTTAACCATGGAAATTGAAAAGCTAAAAAAAAAATGTTGCTATGCATATATATATATACATATACATAAGGTATACATACACACTCACAGAGTGTCCATACTTAATAAAACAGCTAAAATAAGGAGATGATAGAATTGATTATCTATATTTGGTGAGTATATAGTTTAATTTTACAAGTGTATTCTGTTGTATTAATTTGTATGTATGAGGACTTCCTGGTTTGTTTCTGTGTACTGTGCTTCCAAAGATGAAATATGATATCAAAGTACTTGGATCTGGAGTTACAGGTAGTTCTGAACCAAATCAGAATTTCTGCAAGAGCAGCAAGTGTTTGTATTGCTTAGACAACTGTCTGGTCTGAGCTATTTATCTTTTGTTCATCTATTTATTAATTTGTTTACTTTTTGAGGCAAGGTCTCAGTGTATATAGCCTTGGTAGTATTGGGACTCACTATGTAGACCAGGATGGCTTTGTACTCACCGAAACTTACTTGCTTCCAATCCTAAGCATGAGGATACTGAGATTAAATTTGTGTGCCACCAAAATCAGCACAGTTCTTTCGAAAAGTTGACTACATAATCTGAAATCATGGAAATATTTGGATTTATCATCACATTGTTTAAAATGAGGAGAATAGTTATTTACTTTTCACTGAACACTTTTTGTTTCTTTTTGAACTTCCCATGATTTCTAGGATGTAACCTTGAACATGAACGGTGAGGTCAGGCATTCTCAGTTGTCTTCTCTTCCTAGGAAACAAAATAATGTAGTGATTTCCTTTCATGTGCTAGGCTAGCCATATATAGCTTTCATGCAGCTAGTCAAGTCAAGAGAACTTTACTTTGTTGATGCATACTTAATTGTTGATAATTTTCTTTATCACATATTCATACTTATCATTATTTGAAGGTTAACTTCAATATTCAGACTGCATAAATGTACCAATTTTGCAGTAAAAATAATAATTATACGAAGATGTAATTCCCTTACTGAAGGGAAAAACAAGTGTCTTATAGTGGTTTTTATTATTATTATTATTATTATTATTATTATTATTATTATATTTTTGCCTCTTCAGTGCCTCTCCTTCATAGGGCTACAGTGGTAATGAAGAATTCATTACCACTGATAATTATGACTCCTCATATGCATCTTTCTTTCTTGTTCTGTTGCTTGTCTTATCTCTTGACTATGGTTCATTTTTGTCATTACCAATACATGGATTTCATATTTTTGAACATAGGAATAAGCAGTGATTCTGTTCAGGAATTTAGGTTTGTCAGGTTATTGAATGAGCATAACCATCCATCCAACCTGTACTTAAGCTGGGTTTGAACTCTGCTACGGCTAGAGTCACCAATCATTTATTTCAGTGCTAGGTATTTGTATATTGTGACCTTTGGCACTGGACGTATTTTTCCAGCATCCCTGCTCTGTATTCCACTCTCAGATTCTGTGGCCAGCCTACTATGCATGCACCACTTCATTTCATTTCTTTTCATTTTACATATCTCCAGTAATCTAAGTGCTTTCACCTATCACTCTGTACAGTCAGGGTGGGTTTAGGGAGGTAATTCTCTTACTTTATTTTTTCTAAGATGTGGGGCTTTCTTGGCATTTCTCTCTCCTAGCCTGTGTTTCATATTTCTATATACTTTACATTTTCACCCATAATCTCTTGTATCCACTTAGTGTGGTGGGGAGTCCTCAGATGAAGGGGTCTTACTCACTTTCCCACAGGAGCCAAAGATTTCTTTCCTCTCACTTTCTCTGGAGTAACTAAGTATCAAAGCAGATAATTTTTACTTTGATTACTTTTGTCAACAGTGGCCTATGGCTTGGGGCAAGCTGAAATTCTTTTCCCTTTCCTAATGTCAGATGGCTATTGCTTTCTGTGGGCACCAGTCAAGATGAAAGTATCTTGTCGCTGCTATGCTTATAGTCTTACCTGTTCCACCAATAGAGAACAGCAAGACAGAACTGGCAATTGGCTGTAGATCCTTTTTTATCTAGGGCTTGCAAACTTTTAGAGTCAAGTATCAGTTTCTAAGGTGTTAATATTCTGGTCTGCCAAAGCTTTTAGGAATTCTCTAACATTTTACTTCTTTGGTCTAACCACTTCTATGGCCACCCCTTTTAAAAGTGTACAATTCATATTTTCTGTCCCTATTCAGGTATATTTATTGCCCTTATAAAATACGTTCACATGTTACCTACTGATCTCCGAGCATTAGCAACTCAGAGTTAGGGTTTTTATAGACAATCTGAGTCTTTAAATTAGGAACAATATTTACTGATTACTTTTCATGTATTAAGCCATTTATAATAAAAAACTTGAAATTATTGCAAAAATTTAACTGACTACAAAGGATAGTAAAGAATTTTCAAAGCTCTTTTGTATAACTTACCATAGTCATTAAACATTAATCTGATTTAACTCTAAAATATTATATGAATTTTATGTTTAATAAGCAATGTTATTAAGATTAAGAAATGTTTTTCTGAAGTTAAAAGTAAACTTTTTTCAAGTTATAATAATTATTGATGATTTCTTGACTAGAATAAATTCTGGTAAAATATAATTTCCTTTTTTGTGTGTATTTACCTGAGCTTAAAATGAAGGTTTATGATGTGAAAGAATTCTTCTATATTAACTTCTGTTTTTCTTAGTGAGACATTGTTATTTGTGATGCTTATGTAATTATATGCCAGTGTAACTGAAGGATGTAATGACATTTTGCATTGAACGCATTTAAATAACTCAGGAAATTGCTTTACTGTTCTGTTTCCTGACTTAAACCCACTTTTGCCATGTTCATTTTATTACACAATCTGTCTCAACTCATCCAGGCAGAATATATTCCACGAAGTATAAAGTGCACTGAGTGTTTTACAGGTTGATAGCCATATAATTGTATCCACTCTTGCATTTACATTTTACATAGGCATTTAACATATTATACCAAACAGTTTTGTTGATAACGTGCATGCTAATAATGTCTGAATAAGATTCTGTGCTCATTTTTCCTACTTTCAGTTATTTCAGTTGATTTTAAAATCTGTTATTTCAAAAGTTACAACTTAATTTCCAGAGTATAACATATTCATGGGTTAATGAAGAAGAGAAAATAATCACTTGATCAAGCAGTGATGTATAATTAGTTTGATTAGGACATAAGATAATAAACTATAAATCAGATATTTTACCTACATAAATTTAAAGTTTATGATTGCCCAAAGCATGGGGAGGTTGCCCACCAAGTTATTGTTATTTCCTGGAAAAAATAACCAGTGCTGTAGGATGAAGAAAGTCCTTTCAATCAAGTGGTAAAGTACCACAGAAATTATTCTCTATTACTGAGCTCAACACTGTGCATGAGCAGAGACTTGGGTACCATTAACCTCTAAGAGCTTTATCATCATTTTTATTACTAAATCATTTTGAGTGCTATATCTTATTCTTTTAGAAAACGGATCATGAATACCACAGTCTGATGTTCCTTCCTTTACATTTCTATGTGTCTTAGAAACATTCTGAAGGACCTGTGGAAGAATGTGGACACATACTCACTACATAGTAGAATTGTTAAACCAGAGGTGAGTTTAAAGCTCCAGAATCTCACATGACAAATAGAAACATTGCTAGAAATAGATGTTTTTCAACTTTTCCTTTAGAAAATAACTTTTGGCATGTGTTCCAAAAATACTAAATTCTCTACCTAACAATATCTTTATTGTGCTATGTTGTAAATTAAATTTAAAGTTTGAAGTAATAGTGATTCTTTTTATTATAGCCATATAACTTTACTAAAAATTAAATGAAAATGAAATGTAGTTACTTTGTTTATTTGACTAGTTTGTCAAACGGAGCAGTTTAAACTTTCTTTTCTGCTCCTTTTTTTTTTTTTAAATCTTTTTGTTCCTATTTGTAAGATTCTGGCCTCATGACCAAGTGATGTCCTACTAAGGGAATTTCATGAGCACACACCTTGCCTTCTCATTTGCAACTTGCTCCTGTTCTAGTCAGTAGCACTTTCTGTGAAATCAAAGAGATGACATTGATCATAGATGAGGTGCACGTGACTTAGACACTGTTTGGTCTCTTTGGGTCTTACTTTCTTTTAGACTGCCCCTCTAAAGACTGAGCTGCAGCTAATGAAATGGGTTTTACCTGGACCTTTCGTATTAGGTAATAGTATGGTTCTAGATGATAGTTCTTCCTTGGAAGATCAATGTCTATTCATATCCACTTCTTTATGTAGTGTCCATGGAGACGTGTAAAGAGTAGAATTGAATTGTGGGCATACATGCCTTTTTCAGGTACTCAAGACTAAGAGTCATAATAAAGGTCTCTGGTATACCCCAAAGAGAATGTCCTTGTGGATGCAAAAGAGCAAAACTCAGCAAGTAATGGCTTCAACTGAAGAATGAATTACTGGAGCTCTCCCCCTTGTGGTTAGCTAAGAAAACACTGAAACCTGTAGTGATGAGTTTCAGAGATTGGCAGCATTATAATTTGGACATTAGCATTAAAGTTACCTCATTAGTACGTGTAAGCTAAAGGACATTTCAGTTACATTTTACTTTATGTATAACACCTCCATTGTCTCTTCCCAAGACAGATTCTTCTCTTCTTATGTTGTGCATTTTTATTAAGTTTTGAAATAATAAATTCTTGGACTACTTTATTAAGGGTGAGACTCTTAATATTCCCAACTTATATTCAACTAACAATTGGTAGTACAAGAGAAAAATTCTAGTGAGCTTGTTCAAATTCCTTTAGCTTAACATACAGGGTAGAAGCCAAGGATATTAGCATAGAAGGTGAAAACTGGATAGGATTGCCTATGCAGACTTATCATATATAAGCAATTCTCTGCAAAATTTCAATAAGGAGAAGGCTGATTTTGAAAATTCAAATAAAAGAATCACTGAATTAATGTAATTCATATTTGAACAAAAGAAAAAAGAAGTTAATATTTAATTATTATTTTCTTAATTATATGATTAAGGGTGAATGAATTATAGTTAGAACAATCCTGTCAGCTTTAGACACCAGATTGAAGCTAATATCAGAATGATATTCAAATAGCACCTAACTTCAGGTAAAGAATTTGGCAAATTGTGAGAAGTCTGCTTAAGTTCACTCAGCTCTGTGGACACATAGACACTAAGAAATTAGGAATCACTCAGCAGAGCGGCCCATTTAGTATAGATGATTACTGCAAAATCAAATCACCCGATTTTGATTACGGATTGCATGTTGCAGAAGAAGAGACCTAATTTACACAAGTTATTCTGTGGCTTTTATATATACTTCCTGACACATATGTGCAAAAAAGAAACATACAAACTCTCAAACAAACAAACCAATATAATAAAAAGAATTTAACTAAAGAAAAAGAGGACATATTTACTTGGCAATGCCCCTCACAGCATGAGCAAAGGAATGACAGAGGGGGCAATTGTTTCTGAAAGTGTGTGTGTGTGTGTGTGTGTGTGTGTGTGTGTGTGTGTGTGTGTATGTGAGAGTGAGTGTGTAAACCCAGATATTCAGAACATGAGGGTTGTTATATACTATATAGGGTCTTCAAGAAAGTGAGCGGTTCTCATGTCATGGTGAAGTCTGACAATATGGAGCAAAGACCTTTAAAGAGTATGGAAGAATAGAAGTTTATGGGTACCTTTTATCTGAGAAGGATAAACTGTTCCTGGCAAAAGCACAGTGTGGGTATAGTGACTGGTGCTATATCAGAATGAGGCATGGATTTTTATTTCTTCTACTAACCCTATTCTCTTCTTCATGAAATATTTGTTGTTCCTATTCTAATTTTTGACTCTTTCTCTAATGTTCAGGAAATGCACAGTGCCCAGAAAACTGGACTATAGCTCCTTTGAACCAATTCTATTTTTTCTTCTTATTTTTCTTCCTTTCCCTCTTATCCTCATCTATTTACCCCTCCACTGCTTTCTCTACCTTCTCTCCCTAATCCTCCTTTATCTTGTGTGATAAAGATGAAAGTGGGTATATGTATATCACATTTTTTTGCCCTTAAATATTATGTTCATCTAATTCCATTTAACCAAGAAAATCTTGTTATTATGTTAATGTAGTTCATTCTTTATGACCTCTGTTTGTTTTATCTTTGCTATTATGCTTTCAGAGAGACCTACAAATATTGGCTTATTTAACCAATGTTAAAGGCATTTCTGTAGTATATCATATGTTTTTGTATTAATGTGTACTTATTGAAGAAATCATACTACATATCGTTTTTAACTGTTTGAACATTAAACTATTAGTTTCTTTCTTATTTCAAAGAATAAAATGAAGACCTCATTCTCAGAAAAAAACTTAAAATAGTGTTTAAAAAATCTAGTAAGGGATAGAGAGATAGCTCTCAGGTTAAGAGAATTAGCTGTTCTTCCTCATGTCCTAAGCAGTTCCCAGCAACTATATGATGGTTCACAACCATCTATAATGAGATCTGGTTCCCTCTTCTGGCCAGCAGGAATACATGTAGGCAGAACTTTGTATATATAATAAATAAATACATCTTTTTTAAAAAAAATCTAATAAAAATTATGGATGTTAAACCATGGTAGATGCATAACAATGATGTCAAACACTGAGTCCAAAGAAAAACAGTGCTTTGAGTTATACCTGTGACTACATCACAGGGCATAAAAACACCATTGGTCTATGAAAATTCTATCTATGATGAGATAAAAATGAAAGGATAGGTAATTATTCAGATTTTAAGATGGATATGTGGCATGTAACATACTATTTATTTTGTGTGTATGAGGGCTCCAACACACATACAGTAGAGGATGGTTGGGTCTGTGTTCATTCAGAGATGATGTGCCTAACCCTCAAAAGACCAGAGGCCCCATGGAGTTTAGAGGTTAGGTGGGATGGGGGTGGGGACATCCACGTGGAGACAGGGGTTGGGGAGGAGGTGTGGGATGTGGAACAGTCAGAAGGTGAACGGGATGGGAGATAAAATAGGGAGTGTAAAATTATAAATTAATAATTTAAAAATTTAAGCCAAATTTTAACTTCAAATTTTCTATTATGTCAAAGTAGAGTAGAAATGATTTTTATAACCTTATTAGAATTCAGCAAAAAGCCTGCAACCTATTTTCTTGATATTATTGCATTGAAGAAATTCTTCCCTTGAGCGCTAAGAAAAAGGACATGATATGATGAATTTGAGACTTTCAGTAAATTCAATACTGCATCTTTAACAGATGATTCTTCTTTCTCACAGTAAAACTGATCATGGAAAAACAATTGAGCAAGAACAATTGTGAAGGGAACAAAAATGAAGGGATATTTCCCCAAATGAGTATCTTGATCAATCTACAATTTTTACATACAAAATAATTTTCATTTGGATATATGCTCAAGAGTTCTATACTTGGATCATATGTTAGATTTATTTATAGCTTTGTGTTGAATGTTCTCATTGATTTCCTAGGTAGCTACAACAGTTTGCAATCACAATAGTAGTGGAAAAGTGCTTTGCTTCCACCACATCCACACAAGCATTTGCTAACATTTTTGTTATTATCTCAGCTCGTTGTGATTGGGGTGAAAATGGAAAAGAGGTGACAGGAAGAGTGTAAGTGACAGAGGGAAGACAACAAAGAAAGCATTTTCTAAACACATCGTTGCCTCTGAGATATGTACTCACAGCACTTGTGACAGTATATGCAAACCTTATGCAAGCTGCTGACAGGTAGAATCCCAGAATGGGTAAGGGAACAGTCAAGGAACCCCACTCCTGGCCAAGAAACTATTAGCAATTGAGAGCTGGTGAAAGAGAAAGAGTAGTTTTCTCTAAGAATGTAGATCCTCATAAGTCTACTACACTCTAGTGGAAGATCATACTTTTTTTTTTTTTTTTTTTTTTTTTTTTGAGACAGGGATTCTCTGTGTAGCCCTAGCTGTCCTGGAACTCACTCTGTAGACCACGCTAGCCTTGAACTCAGAAATCTGCCTGCCTCTGCCTCCCAGAGTGCTGGGATTACAGGCGTGTGCCACCACCGCCCGGCTAGGAAGATCATACTTCTAAGCAACACAATTCGGCTTTATTTAAAAATAAAAACAAATGTTCACAAGTTGTGTAAATGGGTGGTGGGTCTGAGAAGAATTGTATGAGGGAAAGGAGGAAAGGTGAATATGAGGAAAACACTTTGGACAACATTCTCACCTACTAAATTTTTTAAAAATATTTTTTTAGTAGCCATCTACATTGTCTATTTTGCTCCAATAACTGTGGGGGGATCTGGATGAGAGATTCAATTTTGTTCCAAATACTTCTTGGAGTCATTCAGTGATCCTTTAAAACTTGAGTCAAAGAATGCACACTTTATATTTTCTAATAGGAACTAACTGCTTCTCAGTATGAAAAGGTGGTTTTGAGTTTCTATGCTTGTGCACATGCATACAAACATGCACATACATAAACACACACACACATGCACACATAAATAAAATGAAACAAAAATAAAATAAATTAAAAAAGGAAAGAAAAGTGATGAACTTTATGGACACAAAGCTAGAAATGGTGGTAGCTAAAACACACAGAAGATTCTGTTGCTCACAGGAAAGCTTTATTCTGTTTCTAAAAATCTTACAACACTTAAACGAGCAGAATTCATCCATGCTTTATTTTACGATTCCCTAAACATTTTAATTTTATCTAGTTGCAGAGAAATGTACTTACTTAAGAGTGTCTTGTGGCACTGTGTACTTCAAGTTGTGATGCTTGAAGTTGCTCTAACAAGAGTTAGACTTATGTTAACTATTCCAACTTGCTGACAACCTACCCAGCTGTGAAGAAATTATAATTACCTATTACAATGACTTAAATCTAAATGTAGTTGATAAAATTCAGACAAAGACCCTCTCCATTCCACACTTGAATTGTTTCAGCTTTTTTCTCATCAGTTTGCTAAATCTATGCTATCATAAACACCTTTCACTTTTATTAATTTTCTAACTATGTCTTCTATATTTAGAAGCTGAAGGGGTTGATATGCATTTTTGATCTCTTGAAAAGGAATGTTTTATTAAAACTTCTGTGCTTTTTCATAGGACCAATATGCCAAAGTTCATTCTCTACAATACGACCTTTTGTTCTATTGTGAAGAACAATATTTGTTCTATTCATTAGTGAAGCTTTCCTCATTTCAGTGTTCTGGGGTGAAATTACATTTCAAAATAATTTTAGGCAATTTGTTGTACATTACTACTTTGTTACTTCTGTGTTAAAGCACTTCATAATTAGTTTTAAAAAAGACCTTTATAACATTACTAGGAAGAGTGAGTTTTTTTCCTGAAAATTAGCTTTATATAAAAATATATTAACTCATAAAATGGTAGAAGATTATGTGTAACAGATGTATCATTTTGTGACCCTCACAATATATTTAACATAACCATATGTTAACTGTACCAAGATGTCCTAACAGACCCTTTTGTCATTTTTCAGAGAATGATTTCCTGGGAATCTACACTTGACATAAACATAGTTGTAAACTCTTTATTTCTCCAAACTTGTGTGTTGGGCGTCACTGCATTTTCCAAAGTCTTCATCCATTCAAAAACTGAAACAAGTCTGTCATACCAATGAGGATTAAAAATCAATCTGTGCATTAGTCAGGGAATCTATCTATCTATCTATCTATCTATCTATCTATCTATCTATCTATCTATCTATCCTTATCTACCTGCCAGTCTAACTGGGCTGTCTACATTGTCTAAATGGTTCAAGAATCCAGTTGTTCATTCTACAAGGTTGTGTGGCATTGCTGGTCTTTGGTATCCTTCAGATCCCATAATAGTAGGCTCTAATGCTAGGAATGGAAAGAACTTGCTGGTGTGGGTGAAAGCAGGTAGATGAAGAAAAGTTACTTTATTTTTTCTATGTTCTTTCTATATGCTGCTACTAGGTGTTGGCCAGATTAAAGATAGATATTCCTCCTCAAAAGATCCACCATAAAGGTATGTCTTCCAAGTTTAAATGATTTAATTAGAAAAAATATCCTCATAGGTATTCCAACCTGCTTAGGTTTTATTTAATTCCAGATTTAGTAGAATATATGAAATGTAGATAAATTGACAATCTTATGAATTTTATTTATTTCTTGTCAATGAATTATTGTTTCTTGTTTTTAAATATTTACATATCTCAATTTTCTGAAGTACTACCTCATTGATTTCCATAGTGGTTCTACAAATATGCACTCCCACTCTCATATTTTGCATCCTCATTGCAGTTTCTCCTCCTGCCACACTTCCGAATCCAGCTCCTTCTTTCCCTTTTCCTAAAAGATACTCCTCCTCAGATTCTCTTCAGAAAAAGAGCAGACCTCGCAGGTATATTAACTTCACATGGTAATACCAAGTTACAATATGACTAGCTGCAAATTCTCATATCAAAGCAAGACTAGGTAATGCAGTAGGAGAAAAATTTTGCCTAGATCAGACAAAATAGTCTGAGAAACCCCTCACATTATTATGAATCCCAAGAGAACAGCAAACTATATAAACATAGCATATGGAGGATGTAGAAAAGATGCAAGCTCTGTAATTATCGACTCAGTCCTGTATGTCCCTGTAAGAACTGTTTCATTGATGCTTCAGGTCTTTGAGCTGCTACAATTATTTCTTCCCTCTTTCACAGTGTTTCCCTAGTTGCTTCTAATATTTGGCTGTGGGTCTTTGCATCTGCTTCCATCAGCTGTTGAATGAAGGCTCTCTGATGACAGTTGAGCTATATACCAATCTATGAGTATAGCAGAATATCTGTAGAGGATGTTTAATATGGCAACATGACTGATCTGGCAAGTGATCACATCCAAAGACCTTCTAGGTCTGTGTGATCCTGCTGGAATGATAAAACTTTATTCCCTCTGGCTGGAATAGAGACATATCCTTGGTACATACCTTTAGTATAAAACAATGAATGTAAAGTTAGTTTGTAGTAGGAAGCAGCCATGTTTAAGAGTGATATCTAATTGAAGAGCAGACAACTTGATGAATCAGAGAATGATTTGACAGAATGAGTCTGAAGTCTGAGATAGAATATGCCAAACTTCTACTACAACAAACATGAAAGAGAGACTAAAAGGAGAGTTCAGGAAGAGGGAGGGAGGGAGGGAGGGAGGGGGGAGAGAGAATGAGAAAGAGGGACAGACAGACAGACAGAGACAGAGAAAGACAGAGAAACAGAGAGAGTACTTTTATAGGACAGTTTTACAGAGACATGTTACAGGTGAAGACAGAATTAGCCAAAAGTTTAGAACAAATTACCAGAGTTAGTTTGAGTCCACGGAGAGCAATTCAGTCAGAAGCTAAGAGAATCTAATTAGAATAAGGTAGTTTGGAGCAGAGTTTGTGTTATAACAGCTGAGTTGAACCAGCCAGCAAGAACTCATAAAGACCTAGAAAGGGTGAGAGTATTCCACAGTAAGCCTCCAAGATGAAAATTCCATCTGGTTACTAAAAGTTACTGTTACAAATATAGTAGTTATCATTTCCTTAGCATTTTGTCTGTCAGTCATGCTAGATTTATGTTAGGTCTCCAGGCTATCCAGCACTAATAGGACAAAATGAGAGCCTAAAGAATGTGAAAAGGTTTTTATCAACTCCATATCTAACAAAGGGCAAATAGCAAAATGTATAAAAAAAAAGTGTTCAGCATCCTTAGTTATCAGGGAAATGCAATGAAAACAACATTGAGATTCTACCTCACACCAGTCAGAATGGTTAAGATGAAAAACTCAGGGGACAGCAGATGCTGGAGAGCATGTCGGGAAAGAGGAACACTTCTCCATTGTTGGTGGGATTGCAACCTTGTAACCACTCTGGAAATCAGTTTGGCAATTCCTCAGAAAATTAGACATAGTACTACCTGTGGACCAGGCTATACCACTCCTGGGCATATACCCAGAAAGTGTGCCTACATGTAATAAGGACACATGCTCCACTATGTTCATAGCTGCCTTATTTATAATAGCCAGAAGCTGTAAAGATCCCAGATGTCCCTCAACAGAGGAATGGATACAGAAACTGTGGTATATATACACAATGGAGTACTATTCAGCTATTAAAAACAACGAATTCATGAAATTTTTAGGCAAATGAATGGAAGTAGAAATGTCAGCCTGAGTGAGGTAACCCAGTCACAAAAGAAAGCACATGGTATGCACTCACTAATATGCGGATGCTAGTTCAAAAGCTCAAAATAAACAAGTTGCCATTCACCCAGCACAGGAAGCTCCAAAAGAATGATTTAAGTGAGGGAACTATGGTTCCTCTGAGAAACGGAACAAAATGCTCACAGGAGCAACAAGGGAGGCAATGTATGGAGCAGAGTCTGAAGTAAAGGCCACCCAGCGAGTGCCCTACCTGGGGATTCATCCTATAAATAGTCAGCAAACCCCGACACTATGATGAGAAGCATGTATGAAAAGGAACATGCCATGGCTGTCTCCAGAGGGGCCTTGCCAGAGTCTTATGAATTCAGAAGCAGAAACTAGCAACCAAGCTTGGACTGAGCTTGGGATCCCCAACTGAGGATCTGGAGGGTGGTCCAGAGGAGTTGAAGGGGTATATAGCCCCATGGGAAAAACAATGACTTTGGAGACCCAGACACCCCAAGACTCCCAGGGACTGAATCATCAACCAAGGGATATACATGGTTCCAGCCAAAAATGTGACAGAGGAATGCCTTTTTGGGCATCAGTGGGAGGAGTGGTCTTTGGTCAGGTAAAGGCTCAATAGAGGCCACAACAAAGGGAAACAGATGGGGGGAGTTGGGGGGGAAGTGGGACTGTGTTGGGTAGAGGAGCATATATATGGAGGCAGGGGGTGGGAGGAGGGGTAGGGAATCATTGGGGAGGGGGGCTTTTGGCAGGGGGAAATTGGGAAAGGTTTTACAATTGGCAATGTAAATGAAGAAGATACTCAATAAAAAATTTTAACTGGAATAATGTACTATTTCAATAATATGAAGAAAAATTTAGAAAGCGCATTTCACTGAATATATATAACACCAGTTGAACCAGTTAACACTTTAATTATTTTTATAACATAATTTCAAGCACTGTCATAATCACTTTATAAGTAGTCAGGTACCTATACAATCTATTGCCTCAGAGATATTGATAGTAACATCCCTTTAACTTTTACAAAGTTCAAGTTATTTTGTGTGTGTGTGTGTATGGTGTATGTGAATATCAAGATGTGCATGTCATGCCATGATGGGCTGTGTGTCTGCCTTGCTGCTGATGTGCACGATTGCTGCTAGTAAGCTCACAGGGGGAAAAGAACACAGTCAGTAATACAGGTCTCAGTTCAAGTTTCTCCTGTGAAAAACAGCAGAGTCTGAAACAGATGCTGTGTTTCCCAGTCTCCTGTGTACTTAAACACCACTGGGATACTTCCAGGAGTTGGGAAAGGGGGCTTGCATGTTGGGTTTCCTCTCAGGGCATCTATTTACCAGGCAGAAAGAGGATTGCTGAGCCAGGAATTAGGAAAGGGGTGGGGCAGAACTAGTTTGGTTTCTAGTGAGTTTGGTGGATACATAGGGGCTAGAAGAGAGAAGGCCTTCTCTGAGAGATTTAGGTGTGGTTCTCTTTTTTTTATTTTTTTATTCGATATATTCTTTATTTACATTTCAAATGATTTAAAGGCCTTCCATACTCTGGCATCCTTGGAGAAGGAGAAGATCCTTGCTTGTCAAAACTGTTTTATTTGGCTGCTGGATATTAATGTGTACACCTTACTCAGGGTGACCAGGGATTAAATAACTTTTGGGAAAAAGGAATGCCCATGAAGGGAAGCTCATTGTTTGACTGCTCAGGGGACTATCCAGATACCTCATTAGCATGAAGAATTTCAGGTTTTTATGCTATGTGACCAGTTGTAATGGTCCTGTCAGCGGGGTATCATGGCTATGTCTTCCAGATGACATAGTTTGGCCTGCCTTTCTCAATTCTGAGATTCACTGGGCTTGAGACTGCTCAACATTACCAGTTCTTTTGTCGTGTGGCAGAGCAGACTTGCCCCACAATATCATGATGTAAATGTACAGTCAGAGGATAGCTTTGTGGAGCTCACTCCTTCCTATCTGTTGTGGTTCCTGACATGACACTCTAACACGGGTGGACAGGATTTTACTATGAGCCATCTTTAAGCTCCCCAAACTTCATTTTAGAGACGACGAAATAAAGTCACAGAAAGATTAAGTTGTCTCAGGTGACCCAACTTGAATGACCTTCCATTCATCAGGGTGTCTGAGGAAAGTAGGTCATATTTAGTCAAATTCAGTATTATAACTTTTATTTAAAAACAAGCAACAACAAATAAATGAACAAAGAAAAACTCCAAACTAAATAAAAAAAAATCAGAAAAACAGCAGCGGAAAGATATTCTGGTTCACTTCTAAAAGTTATTTAGGTTTGGGTTTGAGTTGATAATCTTTTCTAAATGATAAAGATAATAGAAAATAGAGTAACCCACTGGAAATGCACACTATTAAAGTACATACTAGTAGCATTGGGATGACACTGTGTCTTAGGAAACATGTTGTAATTCCACATGTAATTTACATATAGACAACTAAGACATTAGTGTCCAGTGCTTAAAGACTGTCTCTGTAGCTCAAGGCAGGCAACCTACGTGAGTTGGAGGAAGCTTTTTTGTTCATGCTGCATGGATGGACAATGTAACAGAGAAAATCTGCCCTACAGGATACAGAAAGGAGCATGCTTAGTATTTTTTTTTTTTACCAAGATAAAATTTATCAAATCCAGCCTCCCAGAAAGTCTCTATACTCTTTCTCTCAAATTTATTTTTTGTTTTGTTTTTTAATTTATTTTCTATTAGATATATTCTTTATTTACATTTCAAATGATTTCCCCTTTCCTAGTTCCCCCCTTCCTGAAATCAACCCCCTCCAGCTTTTCTGTCCTGGTATTCCCCTACACTGTGGCACTGTGTATATTAGTGAGTGCATACCATGTATGTTCTTTTGTGATTGGGTTACCTCACTTAGTATGATATTTTTCCAGTTCCACCCATTTGCTTAAGAATTTCATGAATTCATTGTTTTTTAATAGCTGAGTAGTATTTCATAATGTAAATACTAATATCTAGTCTTTGCTAAGACATTCTAATAAGAATCTTCTGGGGTTATGTTCTAGTGTCTTTGGTATGGGAAGGTACTATGCAGGCTACCAAAAGAGAAACAAATATATGAAACAAACCACAAAAGTTTTGATCTGCAATGCCATTCTACCTGAAAAATATTCTTGGGCTATTGTGGCACAAACTTTTGGAAATTAATAACATCTGATATTACTTAAGACCTACTCTATGAGATGAATACAATACTTGGGTGGCCAAGAAGATGAGTCTAGAGAATTAGGGTAAACCAAAATACTAATTGTCAAAAAAAAAAGAAAGAAAAGAATAGAAAAAAAGTAATTATCCAATGATCCCCTAATGATATCCTCATATCATATATCAGAAATATCAGTGCTTTTATGAGCTACCATTTGAGAAACTTCCTTCTGCAGCAGATGGAAAGAAATTCAGGGATAGACAGCCAGACAATACACACACACACACACACACACACACACACACACACACACAGAGAGAGAGAGAGAGAGAGAGAGAGAGAGAGAGAGAGAGAGAGACAGAGAGACAGAGACAGAGACAGAGACAGTGACAGAGAGACAGAGAGCAGAGAGAGAGAGAAATCAACAGGGAGAAAGAGTCAGAGATTAACAGGGAGAAAGACATAGAGAGACAGACAGACCTTAAACACTTAGTTCTAAAGAAGATATCTCCATCAAATCCCTCCTCTAGAGCTCAGGGATCCCAGTGGAAGAGGAGGCAGAAAGAACTGTGAAAACAGAGGGGACAGAGGAAACCAGGAGAACAAAGTCCTCTATATCAGTCAGGCAAAGCTCACATTCTCAGAGACTGAAGTAACAAGTATAAAGCAATGATTCTGTACCATGTCCTCTGTAGATATGCTATGATTTCTAGTTTTATGAAACTAAGTATGTGTATAGAGGGTCGTTGATTTACTTTGTCCAACTTTGATTTGTGTGTGTGGGAGGGAGCCTATTTTTTATTTTGGGGGGACTTGGATTTTTGTTTGTTTTTTGTTTGTTGGCTAGTTTTTGTTTTGTTAGACATTGTTGTTATCTCCTAGAAGCCTGTTCTTTTCTATAATAGAAGCACAAAGGGAGTGGATCAGGATGGGAGTAAAAATAGAAAGGAACTGCTAGAAGTTGAGAGAGGGAAAACTGTAAACAGGATATAGTGCATGAGAAAAATTCTCTTTATTTTCAATAAAAGGAAAAGAAAGAACTTTCTTGGGTAAACTTGAGCATGCGTACTCTTGACATAGAAGATTCTGAACCCTGTACCTTCTCAAAAGAAGTTTATAGCCCTAAAATTTATTTATTTGTCATCTATTCTCTCTCTGTGTCTGTCTATCTATCTATCTATCTATCTATCTATCTATCTATCATCTATCATCTATCTGCATATCTTGTTCTAATCACACAGACTCCAGCCACTCTACATTGTGAGTGATTAATAAAAAGCTTTTTCTAAATTCACAGAGGGGAAGTGGACTCAGATCTTAATCTGAATATAAACCCTGTTTGCAAATCCTAATTAAAACCCAAATCCTAATCCTTCTAAGGATTGTCCACTCTCTGGGAATGCCACTGTTGTCCTGATTTAAAACCCCAGCCTCCACATTTTTTTCAAAGTGGTTTATATCTCTTTGTGCCATTAAATACAAAAGCTTTTAAATGATTTTCCTCTTAAATGTACTCATAAGTGGAACTAAATATTTAGATTGCCTAAGATGGAGAGGATGTACTCTACATAAAATTAGACTGACTGAAAGAGTGTTAAGTTAAATCATTTTAGTAGAGTACAACTCAATGAGCAGAATCAATTTCTACAGGTAAACTGAAACTAATGATGTAATTCAGTAATTTCCATCTATGAGCTAAGTGGTTGCTAAGTATTAAGACACTGCATCAATTAAGATTTGGCTTGGCTGATGTAATATGGACTTAAACACTAAAGGTTTTATATTGTTGTTTGTTTGTTGTTTTGTTTTCCATTTATTTGAAATAAATTCATGGGCAGGGAATGTAGAGCTGAAAAAGTGGCTCAACTTCCCAAAGTATTCACGTCCAGGACCAATTTTCTTTGTTCCTTCATCTCTATATATGACATCTATTTTTAGCTTTCTAATTTCCTGCTGCAAATTTCCAGTATTTCAGGCATAGGCATGAAATAGAGGAACAGATATAGAAGAGAAAATAGTGTGCCTTACCTTTTAAAGCATGTGCTTCACTGAACTTATTAATCTGCACTTTCATTTTTAAGTATGTTTGTAATAATGAATAATAAAAGCTAGGAGCTGGAGCTACAAAGCTGTGTGATTATGTCATTTTTATTTTTAATTAAGCACAAAGGGAAATTTGTGTTAAAAATAATATATACCTCATTTCACTAATTTGGCAAAAATAAGTAAAATGTATTTTGCAGTATTAAGTATTAAGATTATGAACAATAATGCACATTTTCTATGTTCTATTTTTTACCACACGAAATGACTTTTAATTTCTTCTCTCTTGAAAATGGCAATTTCCAGCATGGATTCAGAGACAGTTCCAAAACCATTATATAGAGCATCCCTGTGCCAAATTAAAAACAAATGAACAAAAAATGCACAAAAATGATGGGTTAAATTATGTTGATTGTGGTCATGTTACCTGATTATTCCTTTGTACTCTGACAGTGCTTCTTGGGGCTGTTGAATGATGGACATGATGTCAGAATGACTTCATGCTCCTGCACAGAGTAAGATTCTGAGTGGTTATACTTTATCAAATTTTACTTGATTTCGGGGGAGTGATATTAAATTAATGAGTTTATAAAGTCTAGAACAAGCAAAGTAAAAGAATAAAAATAAAATACAGATAGATTGTAGATAGCAAAACATCACCAAATCAGATATTGCAAATATCTATCAAAATTTGATTTGACTTGATTCTCTTTACAAGAACACAAATGAGGTTAGGTCCCGCTTCTGATCAGACAAAAATACTTACACACTGCTACATTTGTTATTACAAACTGCAACTTTCCCCAACCCCAGAACAGAGTCTCATGCCTGATGACCAACAATCACCACTCAAGTCAGAAGTCAGGATCAGGATTTAATGGATTTTTTTTTCTAGCCAGTTCAGCTGTTTCAAAAGATTCTCTTATTTGATTTCAATTTGATGTGTTTACTTCTCTTTCACCTTGGATATCTGTTTCTTTAAAAAATATTCCTTGAAAATTTTGTATAAGAATATAATGCTTTGATAAAATAGATTCCCATTTCTTTTTTAACAATTCCTTCTCTTTTCAGTCCTCTATTTCCCCCTCCTAATTTAATATTGTCTTAACAGAACAAATCAAAACACTGAGTCTATTTGGTACTGAGTGTATGCAAGTGGGTATAGGTCTGCTCTGCTTGCACTAGATCTAGCCAGCCAAATTACCAGCATGGATGTGGAAGTGGTTCATGAAGCCCCATGACTAGATGAGTTGGTATTGGCCATTGATGGCCTAGAAGAAGGGAGAGTCAGTTATTTTTAAGAAATGTAGTTCCTGTGAGGGACTTGTGATTGTTTCTTTAAAAATTATTTTGTTCTGCATGCTGACCTCCAATTGAACCAGCACCATTGTTGAAAAGGCTATCTTTTTTCCACTGGATGTTTTCGGCTCCTTTGTCGAAGATCAAGTGACCATAGGTGTGTGGATTCATTTCTGGATCTTCAATTCTATTCCATTGGTCGACTTGTCTGTCACTGTGCCAATACCATGCAGTTTTTAACACTATTGCTCTGTAGTATTCCTTGAGGTCAGGGATACTGATTCCCCCAGAATTTCTTTTGTTGTTGAGAATAGTTTTAGCTATATTGGGTTTTTTGTTATTCCAGATAAATTTGAGAATTGCTTTTTCTAACTCTGTGAAGAACTGAGTTGGGATTTTGATGGGGATTGTTTTGAATCTGTAGATCGCTTTTGGCAAGATGGCCATTTTAACTATATTAATCCTGCTGATCCATAAGCATGGCAGATTTTTCCATTTTCTGAGGTCTTCTTCGATTTCCTTCTTCAGAGACCTGAAGTTCTTGTCGTATGTACTAAACTTCACTCTATGGGGATCAAGGACCTCCATGTAAAACCAGACACACTGAAACTAATAGAAAATAAACTGGGGAAGACCCTTGAGAACATGGGCAGGGGGAAAAGTTCCTGAACAGATCACCAATAGCTTATGCTCTATGATCAAGAATTGACAAATGGGACCTCATAAAATTACAAAGTTTCTGTAAGGCAAAGGTCACTGTTAAAAGGACAAAACGGCAACCATCAAATTGGGAAAGGATATTCACCAACCATACATCAGATAGAGGTCTAAGATCCAATATATACAAAGAACTCAAGAAGTTAGACCCCAGGGAACCAAATAACCTTATTAAAAAATGGGGTACAGATCTAAACAAAGAATTTTCACCTGAAGAAATTCGGATGGCTGAGAGGCACCTTAAGAAGTGCTCAACATCATTAGTCATTAGGGAAATGCAAGTCAAAACAACCCTGGATTTCACCTTACACCAGTCAGAATGGCTGAGGTCAAAAACTCAGGAGACAGCAGGTGTTGGCGAGGATGTGGAGAAAGAGGAACACTCCTCCACTGCTGGTGGGGCTGTAAGATTGTACAACCACTGTGGAAATCAGTCTGGAGGTTTCTCAGAAAAGTGGACATGACACGTCCAGAGGACCCTGCTGTACCTCTCCTGGGCATATACCCAAAGGATTCCCCGGCATGCAATAAAGACACATGCTCCATTATGTTCATAGCAGCCTTATTTATAATAGCCAGAAGCTGGAAAGAATCCAGATGTCCCTCAAAGGAGGAATGGATACAAAAAATGTGGTATATTTACACAATGGAATACTACTTAGCAATTAGAAACAATGAATTCACAAAATTTTTAGGCAAATGGTTTGATCTGGAAAATATCATCCTAAGTGAGGTAACCCAGTCACAAAAGAATACATATGGAATGCAATCTCTGATAAGTGGATATTAATTAGCCCAGAAACCCTGAATACCCAAGGCACAAATCACATAACAAATGACTCCCATGTAGAAGTATGGAGAGGGTCCTGATCCTGGAAAGGATTGATCTAGCATTTGAAGGGAATATAAGGACAGAGAAAAAGGAGGGAGGTGATTGGAGAATGGATGGAGAGAAGAAGGTTTATGGGACATAAGGGGAGGGAGGATACGGGAAAGGGGATATTATTTGGAATGTAAACAAAGAATATAGAAAATAAAAATATTAAAAAATCATTTTGTTTTAGGGGATAATAATAAAATTACATTAAATTCTTCTTCCCAGACACCTGATAGGTTTTTTTCCTGCTGTAAGCTAGGATATATGCATATTTTATCCTTCAAAAATTAAGACCATTTACTTATAGGCTTACGTCCTTTTCTATGACACATCTCTTGAATCAGAATTAAGTTTGTTAGTGAAATGATTTGCTACTTCTAATGTTGGTGCAAAGATATGAAAGCTTATTGTCTCAAGCAAAAATGGGCATATAGGCACCTTAGGAAAAATTGGAGAAACTAGAATAGTGGAATCTACAAAGACTTGGGGATACTTTTTCATGTGCTCTGCTGTGAACTGTAGAAAGAGAGTCTAAAAGACCAGCAAGGATCCCTCATAAAAATAAAGATAAAAAGAAAAACAATACAGTTGCCAATCAGGCAAGACTAGTATAGCTCAAGTTCATGTTGTTACAGTTAAGGTTTTTTTTTCTTTTTTTTTTTTCTTTTTCTCCTACACATGCATTACCTCAGATAACCATGCTTGCAAATATTTTCAGATCTAAGAAGCAAATTTGATATTGGAGTTATAATACCAGAAACAAAGGACAATGTTCATGTGTGTTTTATATAGTACAAAGCTAAGAGGAAGGTATTGTCACGTGTGTGTGTTTCTGTGTGTGTGTTTGTGTGTTGTGGGGGGGTGTATGTGTTTCAGGTAGCATAAGTAGATATATAGGTCATGTTCCCACTGTATCAGTAAATATTTGCAATAAAATACTTGAGAGCATGTTATATTTTAGGCTCTAGATCAAAATGGCAGACAGGTATGCTGTGGTAATGCCAAGCAGGTGCCAGGATGCTCTTTAAAAATGGGTTAATGTGAGAAGATACAACACAGGATAATGAAGATTTGAAAGAATCTTGGCAATCTGAAGGGTTCAAGGAACCTTTGTAATAACAGCATGCTTCCCATTAAAAGAGCCCATGATTTATTTAGTAGGATTCAGATCTTCCATAAGCAACACTGGACAAAATATGAAGAAGATAAACTCGCTTTGAACCATACCTGAAAAACACCATTCTAAGTGGGGAAAAAAGGAGGAAAATATGCAAAAGGTGTATTCTCCTGTCTATGTTTTCAGCATTTTTGTGAAGTAGATGGAGTTTGGATCATACAAATCATTTGGACTGATGGTATCTTACTTTAATAAATAGCCAATGTAGTAATTTTTTGGTAGCAAAACTAAGTTATGAAAATAGGTCATAAATAAAAGTGACATAATTTATAGTGTACTTCCTTATAGCAGTAATCCAATTTAGTTATCACTTTGTGTCTCTATATTTCTAAGACCCACACAAATATGTAAACATAGAAACTGCTTTAAAAACCTCCTGTTTTAGAATTAACAATGTATTTATAGTAATCTGAAAGAAAAGATGCTGCTCCCTGTAAGGACAGGCTCCTATTATTATCCCAGCAAAGTTCTTGAAGGTTCCAAACAGTCTGAAGTTCCTTTAATCTAGGCTAGGCTAAATTAAACATAAGATAGATCAGCTGTGTTTGTTTTTAATTTGCAAAGGAATTTAGTGTTCCTGAAAGTTGAGGGACTAGCAAATCAGGTTTCAATCAATCAGGAGTATTTTGTGTGTCTCTGCCAGCAGCATTAATGAGAAAGAACTGCTGCTATAACTCAGAGAGTTTCTGAGAAAGTTCCGAAATGAGAGGAACAGAAGTTTATAATAGAACAGGAAGCTGAGAGTGGGTACAACACAAAAGGGGATATATATAATTCATAAATTATTTAGCCGAGTTGAAAAACTTCTGGAGCAAAAGTTAATTATACTAGATCCAGCAGGTTGCATCAGTAATAGTGTCAGGCCTTGGAGCCTCCCCTTGAGCTGGATCTCAATTTGGGTCAGTCACGGGACCTCCTTTCCCTCAGTCTCTTCTCCATTTCAGTCCCTGCAGTTTTTTTAGACAGGAACAATTTTGGGTCAGAATTTTTGACTGTGGGATGGAAACCCCATTCCTGCGCTTGATGCTCTGTCTTTCTAGGGAGAGAACTTCTACTAGATCCCTCTCCCCACTCTTGGGCATTTCCTCTAAGGTCCCTCCCTTTGAGTCCTGAGAGTCTCTAGCCTCCCAGGTCTCTGGCACTTTCTAGAGGGGCCCCCCACCTCTCAGCTCCTCCTCTAGAGGTTGCATAATTCCATTCATTCTGTTGGCCCTCAGGACTTCTCTTCTGTCCAACCCCCCAAAAGCTAATCACCCCTCCTTTTCTCCTCTACCTCTTTTCTACTCCTTTTTGTAATTTCTTTTTCCTAGTCCTTTTCTATGCCCCAGTCAATGTAGCCTGTCTGATGTTTATAAATTCTACAGGTACATGTCACTCTTCTTAGATTGACTTTGTGATAATAGTCTACCAGTATCTTTTCTTCCACAAATCCTTGTTCTAGTGAAACCATGTCCTTCAGGAATTTCTTTAACAGAATGTGGTTTTAGAGGATAGAAGGAAAAAGTCAAACAAGAGAAAAAAATTGGTGATGTTCAAGTCCCAACTATATCTTTGCACTGACATCATACATGGGACAATTTATCTGGGTAGAGAATTCAAGTTAAGGGAGTTTCTTCTTGAATTTATACAAGACCTGTTCTCTGTTCTCTCTCTCTCTCTCTCTCTCTCTCTCTCTCTCTCTCTCTCTCTCTCTCTCTCTCTCTCTCTCTCTCCATTTCTATTTCTCTCCATGTAAATGCATATTTGTGTGTGTGTGTGTGTGTGTGTGTGTGTGTGTGTTTGGATGTTTCTTTGCTCATATTTGTGCACACGTGTGTGGAGGCCAGAAATGGACTTGAAAGTTTTCTTCATTCATTTTTTTTAAAATCATGACCTCTCACTAAAACCTGATCTTGCTGATTCAGCTAGGCTATATGGCTAGAAACCTCGGGACTCTTTTGCTTCTGTCCCCCAAGAAATATTTCAGGTACAATTCTAGATCCTTACTTTTATTTTTTTCCAAAAATTGTGAATATTTTGTAGCAATTTGGTAATACTTTGGAATGGCTGGAAAGGTAGAGGTGGTGTCGGTGTTTTAATGAGCCTGTCTTGCAAAGACGCCTTCAAATATATTTACTGAAACCAATGACCAGGTGGTAAGCAGCCATTGAAAGGGATGCGTCTAAAATCCTATGAAGGGACAGACCCCCACTTTCAGCTGGCTCCAACTTTTAGCCCTCAGCCAACTCTACTGACGTCTGAGTCTATTCCCTGCAGCATGGCACTCCTCAGTGGCTCAGGGACTTGCTGCCCTTCGGTGTGCGGCAGAAGATGACCTGCAGCAGGCCTGCTCAGCCTGCGGACCTAGCCATGTTTGTGCTTGAGCTTGATGTTACTTGACTGATACTCACTTCCCCGCGCCTACAAAGACCTCGGGCCTGCTGCAGGGAGAGGAGGCTCCAGGCATCTGTGAGCCCCATTCATACTCTGGACTGGAGATACCTGCCACTTAATAGGGCCACCGATCTGGAGGCCCACTACCCAAGGCACCAGCTAGGAAAGCCATGCCCAGTGGTGGGAGCCGATGCCAGTTCGTACACTGATCCTTATTTTTAATATGGGTACTGGGAACATACCCAAGTCATTAGGATATCACAGCAGACATACTGCAAACTGGGTCACCATCCCAGCCTTAGATATTTCTTGCTTAGTGTATATAATATTTGAGTACTTAAGAATTATAAGATTAACTAGTTCTTGAGGACTTACACTGTAACACTATTTTCAAAATGATGTATATATTTTAATAGTTTTATAATCTCTATGACCTGACTTAGAAGGTATATGTCATCAATATTATTGTAGTTTTGCACAAAGAAAAGTGACTAGTAAAATGCTTTTTGATGTGAACAATTAAACAGTGAGTGTTGACGATTAATGTTTTATCTGGGCAGACTTATAATCAATTGTGTAAGAATAATCACTATGATATTTCCATAGTCTCTTGAAGCAAGTATAATGAATTTTCACTAGAGACATATCTTTTCAAATTATTTCTTTAATTCTGTCCTTCATTTATATACATCTGTACACCAGGTGTATGCCTGATTCCTATGTAGGCTAGAAGAAGGTATTGAACCCCTCTAGTGCTGGAGTTACAGTTGGGTGCCATGGATGCTGGGAAGGGAACCCATGTTCCTTGAAGACCTTCCATGGATCTGTACTGATGGGCCATTTATCCAAGTGTGGGGGAGCATTCTTCACTGTGGAAACTGTTATTAAAGGAAAGTTTTTCATTTAGGTAGATTTTAGATTCTCTTGGTTAAACCTATAAAATTGCTTTTAACCTTTAACCTGTTAAAATTATTCTAAACAGGATATTGGGTATTTCTATGAATCTCTCAACATCCTCACTACCATTAGTAGTTGCATTAGTAGAATAAAATTTCAGTGACCCTGTATTGAACTTTGAAAGCCCATTACCTTTTTTTTTTTACAAACTATTTATTAAATATATAGTACCTTTATTGAGTTTGTGGGTGGAATATTTTCTGCTTCCTTTGAGGTACAAGCTATGAAGTTAAGTTTTTCTTTTTTCCTGCATAGTTCATATTTCCTTTGTTTTTTCTCTAAATATTCTTTCTGTTTTCAAGTTTAATTCTACTCAAATGGGAAAGACATGCCCAATCCTATAGGAAGATTAAGGGAGGAATGGACTGTCACTGAGGATATTTGTAATGTTTACTGCTGGAATAATGAGTTTCTTCCTGGGGAATTTTTCTCCTGCTTTGTGTTAGAAATATTGGTATGCTTATCCTGGTATATAAGACCGATGAAAGTTGCTGAGGTATACTGCTCCATTTCAAATCTGTGTAGATTGTCTTACTGAACTCTGTACCACAGCCTTTTATTGAGTTTAGTGTCAATGAAGCAATGTCTATGCTAATTTGTCTCTAAATGTAATGCTGTCTTTTAGTAAAAGACAATGTATTAGCCCCATTGACTCTATACATTTTAGCTATATATCCCTTTTCACTGTTGCATACACAGTTCTTATATTATTGAGGTTAGAAGGACAAATCGAATGACATCTTAAATATACCCTTCTTTATAGGCAACTTTCTCAAGTAGCTTCCTCCTGCGTGGCAATACATTTTCTATCCTCTTGCTTGACTCCTTATTTATAAACAGATCTTGAAGTCCTTTATATAATTTTCTCCATTCTGCTGTTCCTTATGAAACAAATTATTGGTTTATTGATCTAAATCTTCTTTTACTATTAGATCAGTAGAATTCTCAGGAGAGGCTAGCAATATGTATATAAAATCAATAAGGACTTTTAAATATTTTATATTTTAATGGTGCTATATGTAGTTTATGTAGATAAGTTGGCACAGATTATAAAAATGGCACACTGCCGCTACAGTTAGGGGCATGTATGTAGGTATGTCTGTGTATTCTGTGATAGAATTTTTGGGAACTTTTGCTCTATTTTGTCTGTGTTCCGTTTTTTAAAACTGTACATGGGAGTTTGTATCAACACCTTTATTCTGGGCATAATGAGTAATATAACTTGATATATGCCAAAATGTATTTGAACAGAAAATGAAAAAAGACTCACCAAGGATGTGCAAAAGTAAGTTTGATGACAAAATGCCTCATGAGGCTAGACCAAAGTTATGAACAATAGTGGAAAATAGTCTAGCAGTATCTTGATGCTGAAACTTATTTATAAGTATGAATTTGTGTTAGTTGAATATTATCCACATGCTGAGAACTTTTCCTTTTGTCTTGTATTCACACTTGTTTGTAGATTTATTTGAGGAAGCCTCTATTCTCAGTGTACACAAAATTCCAACTGAAGTCAGAAAGAATTTGCCAGGATGAGGAAAGGAAAATGGTTAAAATATCTTGGATAACCGTGAAGAGCCATGGGAACATAAAAAATAGGAAAGGATATTTCAATGCATTTTGTTATAGCTAACCATTGCTTTCCTCAACTCCATGTTACTTAATTAGAAGCCACAGACAGAAGGAAATAGTGTTCTATTGTCTCAACCTGGTATATATAAATTTGATGCTTATATGCTTTAAACAGTATTCTGATTTCATTTAAGTCACAGCAAATTAAACATATAGCATGTATATATGTGCCTCAGACTGTAATTTCATGTATGAGGTATACAGAGGAAAATCATCCCTAATAGTTCTATTTCAGTTTCAAGAAAATAACGGCAAGAGAGAATGACATGGAAAATAATTTTAAAAAGTGGAAAAGATTATGGCCATAATAAAAGTCATGTGACTTAGAATATCAAAGTTTGAGGAAATTCTGGATTTACTTAACTTAATTTCTTATGTGCTCACTTCAGGTCTCTCTATATAGTTGTAAATTGGGATTATAAATCTCAGTCTGTCCACTTCAACCTCCTGGGAAGTTGGGCGATTAGTATGCACCATTGCAAAGGCTCTGGTTTTCATTTCATAGGAAATATGAATTAGTGTCTTACTTCATGGCAGATGATGCTCTACATATTTACTTTCTTCATTTGGTTTTATAGCTTCAGAAATCCTATTCAGTCAATGCTGCAATTACAAAGTTAACAAATATTGCTCTTCAGGCTATAAAGCAATTTGAAGGTGAAGGTTTGAACCAGAATGGTGTGGTTATAGATATTTATCTTAACTATTGGACATGTCTTATCTTGAAGAGATACCCAAAGACAGAACAAAGTAAGGATCATGAATGAAACACCATACTCAACTTAGACATTGATTATATAAATTCTGATTGTTATTCATGATTGTTTAACAGAATCTGAGATATATTTTAGGGAAATTTCCTTACATATAAGTTTTAATAAATTGTTACTTTTTGGTAACAATATTGTTTACTTAGGGTTATACCTAACTTAGATGTAAATGTATGCACATATACTTAAAAGAAATATGTTTTGCTTATTATTTTTATATATACAATTTATTATCTGTATAAATTGAGCAATATAGTTGATAATTTACTCATGCCTCATCATTTATTATTTATGATACTATCACAACCACGGTATTAAAATATTACTGTATCTATTTTAATATATGCCCAAACTAGAGGACAAAATTGGGAAATGGAATCAAATAATACTGTAAAGAAAGAGCAGTTAATCAGGTCATAAAAACTTTATCTGCAGGAGCCTGATATTACCTGTATCCTGAAAGGCTCTGTCAGAGCCTGGTAAATATAGAGGTGGATGCTGACAGCCAAACATTGGACTGAACATGGGGTCCCCAGTGGAGGAGTTAAAGGACTGAAGAAGCAGAAGGGGTTTGCAATCCCACAGGAAGAACAACAATATAAGGCAACCAGACCCACCAGAGCTCGCAGGAACTAAACCACCAACCAAGAGTACACATTGAGGGGACCCATGGCTCCCGCTGCAGAGGATACCCTTGTCAGACATCCAAGAACGGAGAGACATTGTTCTTGGAAAAGTTCAATGCCCCAGGAATGGGCAGGGAGGCAGGAGTGGGTGGGTGAGTGCTTGAGCACTGTCTTAGAAGCAGGGGGAAGAAGGATTGGATAGGGGATTTCATAGGGGAAACCTGGAAAGGGGATAACATTTGAAATGTAAATAAATAAAATATCCAATAAAATACAATTAAAAACCAAGAGCATACACTGTTCTTTCAGGAGATAAAAAAACAAAAACAAAACAAAACAAAATGAAAAAAAGTTCTAGGTAACTATTTTTTATCTTACAGCTTGACATTATAAGAATAGATATAATCAACAAAAAACCATTTGTCTTAGTTTTTGCTAAATATATTATTCAAAACACAATGCACTGTCATTTTTGAGGCATTAATTTCACTTATCTTAAAGAAATGTCCTTTTTTCAAAAAAAAGGAAACTAGTCAATATAATGCAAAGCAACCAGTGCCCCATGTGTGATACACATTATTGGGTGCACGTTATATTTTGTGAGTTGTTTGTGTTTGTGTACTTCTCCTTATTAAACTATATGCAAGGCTAATGTATACTGAAGAGACAAATTATTTTGCAAGTGAAATATTATAATTGTTATATTTCAAGCCTATCACCAAACGGGGTGTTTTGTACAGGAAGTATGTTTGCAAGAATATTTATATTTTCATTTTTATAAGCTCTCCAGCCAGCTTTAATGATATTAAAATATTTTAAAAATGTTGAAGACCAAGTAGAATAATGCATGAAAGCAATAAATAAATAACCAGACAAATTGTATCTAAAGACAGCTGATAGTGGAAGCATTTGCAAAAGGTTTGACCACAAAGGTTTTTAAATCCTTTTGATAGTTTTTATTTGTGGTATGGAGAAACTTAAACAGGGGAACCTCACTGCCCTCAGAGCAGAGAGGAAGCAGTGATGGAAGTAATAGCAAACTTGCCAGACATTGGACCACAATAATAAAATACTGAGCAATCTGGAAGGAGGACATAATGGAACTACTCAATTTCTGGCTACCTCCCAAGCCCCAACTTATCTGTAGGCAAATCCCCCATCCATCCCCAGGGGGAAATAACATTCTTCTAGCAAGCAGACATCTTGGTTTTATCAGTCCTACTTGGAAGGTGCTTCTAACACAGCTAGTGGATGTACCCCTCAGAGGTTATGATAAAAAATATTCTCCAAACAACCAAATTGAAGTGGTAGTTACATTGACCTAATTCCTTTTGCTGTTAGATTTTTCCTCTGTGGTTTTAAAATTGAGGCTTTACAAGAAAGATATGCATACGTTGAATTTATTTTTCTTTATTATAAACTAATTTATTTTTGCCCATTAACTAATGGAAAATAGTTGGAGATAATATAAACCATTAAGCAATGAAGGAATCATTTTGCGTTTTCTCAACTAATTTTTTTTTTAATTTTAAACTTCAAATTTTATTACCCTCCTGGTCTACCCTCCAACTGTTCCACACCTCATACTTCCTCTCCACCCCATCTCCACAAGGATGTTCCCACTTCCCACCCCAACAGACCTCTAAACTTCCTGGGGCCTCCAGTCTCTTGAGGGTTAGGTGCATCTTCTTCGACTAAATCCGGAATCGGCAGTCCTTTGCTGTATTTGTGTTGGGGGCGTCATAACAGCTGGTGTATGCTGTCTGCTGGTCTTCCTATGGGGTCATGCTCCTCCTCAGCCTCTTCCAGCTTTTCCCTAATTCAACCAGAGGGGTCAGAAATTTCTGTCCATTGGGTTGGGTACAAATATCTGCATCTGACTCTTTCAGCTGCTTGTTGGGTATTTCGGAGTGCAGTCATGCTAGGTCCCTTTTTGTGAGTGCTCCAAAGCCTCAGTAATAGTGTCAGATCCTAGGACCTCCCGTTGAACAGGATGCAACTTTAGGTCTGTCACTGGACCTTCTTTTCCTCAGGCTCCTCTCCATTTCCATCCCTGCAGTTCTTTCAGACAGGAACAAGTATGGGTCAGAGATTTGACTGTGGGATGGCAACCTCATCCCTCACTTGATGACCTGTCTTTCTGCAGGAGGTGGGCTCTACAAGTTCCCTCTCTGTAACATAGGGCATTTCATCTAAAGGTCCAACTCTTTGAGTCCTGAGAGTCTCTCACATTCCATGTCTCTGGTACATTCTGTAGTGTCTCCCCAACCTCCTACCTTCCAAGATTGCATGTTTCCATTCTTTCTGCTGGACTTCAGGGATTTCAGTTCTCTCTCTCTCTCTCTCTCTCTCTCTCTCTCTCTCTCTCTCTCTCATACACACACACACACACACACACACACACACACACACACACTCAATACCCAATCATATTCCCCTCTCTGCCTTGATTACTTTGGTTTTACTCTTCTTATAATAATTTTATATTAATACAAAAAATAACAAGTATTTCTACACATTCTCTGAATTTTTTCAGTGCTTTTCTGCAGTTCAATTGGGTCCTTTTTTAGAAATTCCTAATTGTTGACAAACACATTTAAATTACTTTCCAAGTCATGTTACAAACATATTACCTCACATTAACTTTAACATGTTTGTTTTAAAAGATAGAGAATGGACATTATGTCCAATAGAGAATTAATTAGCATGTGACTGTTTTGCTATCCTCTAGTGTTAATTGGAAGTTAAACTGTCTCCTTTTGACTACTCTGATTTCAATAGTGCTCTAATGTGGAGAATATATAGGTAAAATTTTAAAAGAACACTCAGACTTCTCTGAAAATGAAACATTGGATGTGTATGCTGGTGCTCAGGGGTGTGTGTGTGTGTGTGTGTGTGTGTGTGTGTGTGTGTGTGTAGGCATCATGACACTATCCCCACCTGCACTGTGTTAATGGTTGTAATGGTTATGTCATATCCAGAAGGTAGATATTCATAGAGCTTCTCTCTATTCTTTGACTTTTTATATTCTTTTCTCCCTGTTTTCCTAGATGTTCCTGACTTTACAGGGATGATTTAGGTTTCTTTTTTTAAGGCTGAGCACTCAGTCACTCACAGAGTTTTGATTAATCATGAATATCTGTATTAACTAGCTCTAAGTAACACAAGAATCTTCAATAGCCCAGGCTTAGAGTAGCATTAGCTACTCTAATGTTGTTCTATTTTAATTATACAAATACATATATTTAAAAGGCAGCTTGGCAACAATCCATTAGGCAAATCATCAATAAAACATTTCATAGTAGGACCTTAATAATCCCTTAGCCATAATATTTTGACTAAATTTACAATACTATAATTCCTTCCAATAGATAGGGACTCACATCCAATCAGGATTTGATTGGTTACCGATCCACACCAGCTCAAAATCATTTCAGCAGTGGGCATATATTGCCTAGAAAGTTGGTATTGTAGCATGAAGGGCCAACTGTTGGGTAAAATGGTGAATGGTCTGTTTCCAACAGCAGCCTCTATAGAACATTTTCACCACTACAAATGTAAGAAAACAGGCATGAAACTTCCAGTTCAGTTAGTTTGGTTTTCCTCTGTTCTTTATCTGAAGTATGTTGTGATGTCAGTAAGAGATTCTTACCAAATATTTCTGGTGGAAGGTTGAAGGGCAGTGGCAATAGCCTATATTCTTCAGGGAACCTTTGGAGGCTCCTTGACGAGCAGTTCATAATTGGAAATATCAACTTGGCAATTGTAATTTCATTTAAAAGCCTACAATCTCTGGGAACAACTTTATCTACCTAGACATGGTGAATTATTTTTCTCTCCTCTCCCCTCCCCTCCCTTCCCCTCTCCTCTCCTCTCCTCCCCTCCCCTCCCCTCCCCTCCCCTCTCCTCTCCTCTCCTTTCCACTCCTCTCCTCTCTTCTCATCTCTCTTCTCCTCTCTTCTCTTCTCTCTTCTCCTCTTGTCTCCTCTCCTTTCCTCTCCCTCCTGTCTTATCCCCTGCCCTCCCCTTCCTTCTTTTCTTTCTTTCTTTCTTTCTTTCTTTCTTTCTTTCTTTCTTTCTTTCTTTCTTTCTTTCTTTCTTTCTTTCTTTCTTTCTTTCTTTCTTTCTTTCTCTTTCTTTCTTTCTTTCTTTCATTTATTATTCATTTTGTTTGTTTACATTTCAAATGTTTTCCCCCTCCCTGGTCTCCCCTCCATGAAATCCCCACCACACTTCTCCCCTTTGCCTCTAAGAGGATGGTTGCCAATCCACCCATCTACTCCAGCCTCATTCCTTGAGCATTCACCTTCTCTCGGGGCATCTATCCTCCACAGGACCAAACAACTCTACTCCCACTGATGCAAAATGAAGCAGTCCTCTGCTACATATGTCTACACTTTTGTTGCTGGCTTAGTCCCTGGGAGCTCTGAGAGGTCCAGTTAATTGATACTGTTGCTCTTCCTATGGAATTGCAGTCCCCTTCAGCTCCTTCAGCCCTTGCCCTAACTCTTCTATTCGGGTTGCCAGTCTCAGTCCAATGGTTGACTGTGAATATTTCTAGTATTTGCCCAAGTTCCCGTCCACTGCTACTTATTTCTTTTTTTAGAAGCTTTTTTTATTGATATGTTTTTATTTACATTTCAAATGATCTCCCCTTTTCTGGGTCCCCACTCCCCGCAAATCCCATAAGGCCTCTTCCCTCCCCCTGTTCCTCAGGTGTTGTCAGAGTCTCTCAGAGGACAGACATACTGTCCTGCCTGCAGCTCCTGTCTGCAAGTACATCTTGGCATCAGCAATAGTGTCGAGGTTTGGTGTTTGCAGATGGGGCAGATCACACCCTGGGACGGACTGTCAGTCTCTAGATGGCATTTCCTTCAGCATTTGCTCAGTTTCTGTCCCTGCATTTCCTTTAGACATGGACAATTCTGGGTTAAAAATCTTTAGATGGATGGGTCATCACCTCTCTCTACTGTGGAGTCATGTCTATCTACTGGAGGTGGTCTCTTCAAGGTCTATTTCTCTACTGTAAGTTATTTTGGCTAATGTTATTGACATTGGGTCCTGGGAGCCTCTCACATCCCTGTCATCTGAAACTTTCTAGTATTTGCCCAAGTTCCCGTCCACTGCTACTTATTTCTTTTTTTAGAAGCTTTTTTTATTGATATGTTTTTTATTTACATTTCAAATGATTTCCCCTTTTCTGGGTCCCCACTCCCCGCTAATCCCATAAGGCCTCTTCCCTCCCCCTGTTCCTCCATCTAACCCTTCCCGCTTCCCTATTCTGGAATTCCCCTATACTCTTGCACTGAGTCTTTCCAGAACCAGGGGCCACTCCTCCATTCTTTTTGGACATCATTTAATATGTGGATTATGTCTTGGGTATTCAAAGTTTCTAGGCCAGAAGGCCAAGAGAACAAATAGAAATAAAAAAAAAAAAACAAAAAAAATTATTTCTATTTGTTCTCTTGGCCTTCTGGACTTCTCTTCTGTGTCTTCCCATAACTGGTCCTACCCTTCCTTTTTATCCTCTCCCTCCCCTCTCCCAAAAAGGTGCCCCCTCCCTCTGCCTTCCATGGTTATTTTGCTTCCTTTTGTAAGTTAGGTTGAAGCATCCTTACTTTGACCTTCCTTCCTGTTAAGCTTCATATGGTTTGTGAGTTGTATCATGGTATTTTGAGCTTTGGGGTTAATATTTATCAGTAAGTCCACAACATGTATATCCTTCTGGATCTGGTTTACCTCACTCAGGATGTAAGTTTCTATTTCCATCCATTTATGAAGTCATCACTTTTATAGCTCAGTAGTATTCTATTGTGTAAATGTACCATGTTTTCTGTCTCCACTCTTCTGTTGAGGGATATCTGATTGTTTCCAGATTCTGGCTATTATAAATAAGGCTGCTATGAATATAGCAGAGTATGTGTCCTTGTTATATGTTGGAGCATCTTTTGGGTATATTCCCAGGAGTGGTATTTTCTTTTAAGTAAAAGAGCTCATTAAGAAATCTGTCATAGTAAAAAGTAAACTTTATAATTTTTCTTTTTTAAAAAATCCTTAAATGTTAATATGACTGTGGTTATAAAAGTTTTTATCCTCAAATATGCATATAGAAATAAAATAAGACATTTGAAAAGCAGTGCAGAAGGAACGTTTTAGTACAATTATTATAAAATATGAAAACAGAGAGAGTGGATACTCCAAAATCACTGAGATTATCCGAAATGAAATACTGTATATGTATTTATTGATAAGTCAGAGATTCATAACACTTACAGATTCAAAGAGATGACATTTCTAAGTATTGAAATATCCTCCCTGCAGTGATAGGCTGGCTCAGGACACTCTATCTCCTATGTTCCTCTTTTCCAGCCTGTGCTTTCCATGCTTCGATCAAATCCTGCTGTCTCCAATGACTAGAGCCCTGACGCTCACATTCCTTCATTGTGAATAAGATCCAGAAGTAAAAAACAAACAACAACAAAAATATTCTACCTTTTCAAGGGCTTAAGGATTATTTTTGGTGTGTGTGTGTGTGTGTGTGTGTGTGTGTTGTTGTTGTTGTTGTTGTTGTTGTTTCTTCTTATAATCATGTTAGAAGGAGCTGGTATTCTTATATTACCCTCTTCAGAGAAGGAGCAATTTATGTTTCCAAAACAGTTTTATATAAAGGATGTAAGAGGTTGCTGTACTATCTCTGAACAGGTATAATTTCTGTCACTTTACAAGTAAAGAAAAAATGATTCAAGTCAATGAGAGTATTTTTAAACCTAGATAGTGCATGCAAATCTAAACCCATCTTATTATATTTCTAGGAATAGATATTAAAACTGTTTCCCCCACCACCTCCTGGGGAAATAAAGCTTTATTGATAATAAGAGAACAGAAAATTGATCAAATGAAAGCATAATGAAAAGGTGACATGGAGTGCATTCTTTTGTAAAATCTACCGTGAGACAAACCTGTAGAACACGTCTTTACTCCTTCTAACATTCCGTTTTCCACTGTCTTCCTTCACTGTGTTGGGCCATTAGTAGATGCATGGTGCCAAGATTACAGGCTGAGCTTGAGTAAAGGGCCCTAATGATGCTGAGTTCTCCATTAGAAATTGTTTATTTCTTTTTCAATTAGCATGTTTTAATTACAAAACAAGTTTAATTGTGACACTTTATACATATAGTATATTTCAAGTCTATTCATCTCATTGTACTCTTAGCTCTCATTCTCTTGTTTACTTCTCCCCAACTAACTTCCCCTCTAATTCAACATTATTTATTTATTCATATATGCACACACACCTGTGTGTGTGCGTGTATGTTTGTGTGCCTGTGTATGCATGTATATGAATGGGATCATTGGGATTATTTACAGGAATAAGGTTAAAAGTTTGTTAACAGGTACATGTATATATTACCAATAGCTACAGCACTGAACAATATCTCTCCTTCCCCCAACATTTGTTATAGTATCACTGTATAAAAACTAGTGACCCATAAACTTTTTCCTCTCATTTTATCTTTTTTTTCATTTTATCTTTAATTTTTAAAATTTATTCTTTTTTCATATAGTTTTCCTTCCTTATGGCAGTCTCTCACCCCGCACCTCATCTCCTTCACTTCCTTTTCATGCAGAAAAGAGCAGGTCTCCCAGGATGATATCAACCAAACAGGACATATCAAGTTGCAATAAGTGTAGGAACCTCTCCTTGTGTTAAGGCTGGATGAGGAAGTCCAATAGGAGGAAAAGGGTCCCCAAAGCAGGCAAAAGAGTCAGAGATGTCTCTCAATCCCAAAAGATCAATCTACACATGTATAACCTATATACAGAGGGCCTATGTCAGATTTATGAAGACACCTTGAATGTCTGTTGAGTCTCTTGAGCCTTTATAAGCACAAGTTAATTCTGTGGATTTGCTTATGATGTCCTTTACCCTTTGTCTCTTTCCTCTCCCTCTGATGCAACATATTCTGAGCTCGACCTATTGTTTCTCTGTGAGTTTCTGCATCTGTTTACATCAGTTGCCAGATGAGGCCTCTCTGATGACAATTATCCTAGATTGCTTCTACAAGTAAGGCAGAATATCATTAGGAAATTTTTTCACTTGCTTTTTGGTGTTTGGTTCAATTCCAGGTTGCCAAGTTATCCAGCCCTTAGTTCCTGGCACTCCAGGCAGTGTCAGGAGTGGGCTCCCTCTAGTGGCACAGGTCCCAACATAGACAAGCCATTGTTACCCACTCAGAATTTCTTTATCATCTTTACCACAGGATATCTTGTAGGCTGGACAAATTGTAGGCCAAATCTGAGATCACAGTCATAGGTTGCAGAGTTTCCATTGCTCCAAGTTTCTAGCTTGTCCCTGAGATTACCCATAATTTATTTTCCTTCATCCTCCGCCAACCTGATCCTTCCTCTTCCTGTCCCTACCTACCCCAGTCTACTGGTGATTTCTATTCTATTCTATTATCTTTTTTTTTTTTTGAGACAGGATTTCTCTGTTTAGCCCTGGCTGTCCTAGAACTTACTCTGTAGACCAGGCTGGCCTTGAACTCAGGAATCCACCTGCCTCTGCCTCCCAAGTGCTGGGATTAAAGGCTTGCACCAATACTGCCTGGCTATTCTATTCAATTCAATTCAATTCAATTCAATTCAATTCTATTCTATTCTATTCTATTCTATTCTATTCTATTCTATTCTATTCTATTCTATTCTATTCTATTCTATTCTATTCTATTCTATTCTATTCTATTCTATGCCATGCCATGTCATGCTAGTCCATCCGATCCCATCCCATCCCATTCCATCCCATTCTATCACATCCCATTCCATCCTATCCTATTCTATCCTATCTGATTCTATTCCTTTCTACTCTACTGTACTTTACTCTGTTTCTCCTTCCAAGGTGATTAATATGTCCTCCTTGAGACATCCTTGTTAACTTAGCCTCTCTGGGTCTGTGGATTGCAGCATGATTATACTTAACTTTACTGCTGATATCCACATATCAGTGAGTACATCCTATGGTTGTATTTCACTGTCTGTGTTATCTCCTTCATGATGATCTTTTTTAGTTTTATCCATTTACCTGCAAATTACATGTTGTTAGTTAGTTCCATGTTGTTATTTTTTAAATATATCACCATTACTGTGTAAATAGACAATTGAATGTTTCCAGTTCTTGGTTATTATGAATAAATTTGCTATAAAAATTGTTTGGCAAGTGGTAGGGTGGGCTATTCTTTGGGTTTAAGCTGTGGAGTTGTATAGCTGAGCCCTGAGGTGGTTTTAACCCAATTTTCTGAGAAACCACCATATTGGTTTGCATATGGCTATACAAATTTGCACTCTCACCAGCAAAGAAGAGTGTTTCTCTTGCTCTACATCTCCACATCCTTGACAGTATGAGTTCTCACTTGTGTTGTTGATCTTAGCCACTCTGACAGGTTTAAGATGGAATCTCAGTCTTTTTTTATTTTAATATTTCTGCTACTCACAGGCTTCTTTGCCATTTGAGATTCATCTGTGGAAATATTCTACTTAGATCTGTATCCTAGATTTAATCTAATCACTTGGGTAGTTGCTTAATTTCTTCATTTTTAAAAATATATTTTGGAAATTAGCCCTGTATTATTTATTGAGTCACTGAAAATCTTCTCCAGTTTCTTAGGCTGCTTTTTTGTCCTATTGATGATGTCTTTTACCTTACAGAAGATTGTTAGTTTCATAAGATCCCACTTACTGATTGATAATTTAGTGCCTATGTAATTTATGTTCTGTTCAGAAAATTGTCCCTTGTGCCTAAGTGTTCAAGGCTATCCTCACCCCTCTCTGATATCAATCTATATACACCCAATCTGATATAGTTTTATGCTAAATTCGTTGATTCACTTAGATATGAAATTTGTGTAGGGTAATAGATAAGGATCTATTTGCATTCTTCTATGCAATGTGAACTTTCCCACACATGCAATAGTTCCCTGAATTAACCAATTTGAGATTCAAATATATTTGCAAATACCTAGGCCATATAGCTAAGTTCATTCCCAGACTAGCTCATAGCATAACACCTAATTTATTCTAATCTGAATTCTGCCATGTAGATAGTTAAATCTGCTCAGCATTCATGCATGTCCACCTTCATGTACCGTGACCAATCTGCCAGTGCTTGGTTCTATCCCATGTATCCTCCCCCAGCCTTTGGGTGGGAGTGGCGGAGGGGTGGGTTTCGAACCTCCACACTAGCTGCTGAAGTTCTGGCCTTTGTTCTCCATAGAACAATGCTGCCATCGGTTTATTACCTGTGAGCCACTAGCCAGACCCTGAGTTAGCCTGGGGCAGAGCGCTGAAGTCCTTTGATCTGCCAGACCTCCAGTTTTCTGAATCAAGCAGGCTATCCACTGAGCAGTGTGGAACACTGGAGTCAACACTCACAGAGTTTGAGGGAAGGGACTCATCCCAAAAAGTCATATATTGTGAGACCCCAATTAAACATTGGGCCTCGATCAGCAAACTGTTGACCTGGACTATTGTTCTTCTTCCCCGCCCTGCATCTATCCCCAGCTTCTCTTCCACGGACCAAGTTCACAGTAGCTGCAGGCAGCAACAATCCCAGAATCATTTCTTCCAATAGCATGTACCATCTTTTATTCTCCAATTTTAAGAGTAGGATATAGGTTTTTTAATAGTGATATACCCATAGAGTAGAGAAGATCTTCTCTCTTCAATTCCCCTTTTAGTTCAATAAAAGTTTCTTTTTCTTACATCAATAAACTATACATAATAATACCAAATATGAAAATCTATGATATAAGATAGTCACAAAGTCCAGTACATACGTAATTGGCAACTTTGGAAAAAAGTATTGTGCTATCCTATCCTTGTGAGTTCAGAGTTCTGCATATACTTTTCATATTTTGCATAGAACTAAAACACTTTTTAAAAATATTCTAAATAATAAACTTATGTTTGAGGCTATAAATATTTGCAGAGACTTGATAAAGAACAAATATTACATGAGTATGCAGGAAGCAGGAAAGTAGGTTCTAAAATTATAGAAATGACAGATAGGGTTTTATGTCTGGACAATTACCCATTTTTTTTTATGACATTGACACATCCATCTTTGTCCTTTTAAAAGCACTGGATGCCATCTCTCTTATTTTGTTTTCTAAATGTCAAAGACCATAACAACTTGTAACCACTCCCTAAATGACAACAAGCATTCAACTCTCATTGAACAACCAAAATTTATTTATACCCCTTCTTGGGATCCAGGACACAGTTTACAGTGTACATCTCACCACACTTCCACATGGTAATACCCAGTTAGACACCATCAATGATTGAAGATGCTTTCTTTTGTAATTGTATAATTTTGGCTTTTTTTAAATCAAAAATCAGATGTCCATAGGTACTTGTATTTTATAAATAATGTGATTTTCAACCTGTTTGTTTTTATGCTACTACCATGTGATTGTTATTCCTATATCTCTCTAGTAGAGTTTCAAATTGTGAATAGTGATACTGCCAAATGACCTTTTGTGACACAGGATTGTTTTAGCTGTCATGGAGTTTTGTTTGTTTCTTGATTTGTTTTTGCTTTCTCATATGAATTTGAGTATTTATATTTCAAGATCTATAAAAATTTGTGTCATAATTTGGATAGATATCGCATAGTCTGTAGATAGCTTTCGATAAGATGGCCATTTTTTACTGTTAGTTTTATTGATCTGTGAGTATGGGAGATATTTTCATCTTCTGCTCTCTTCTTCAAATTCTTTCTTCTAAGAATTGAAGTTCTTGTCTTACAGTTCCCTGGTAGAAATGTTGAGGTTGGTTATGTATACTATCATAGTTATTTCTAATTTATATTCTCTTGATCTCTTTGAGTTGTCTTATTGCTCCCAGAGAACTTCAAATACTATATTGAATAGATGTTGAAAGAGTGGAGAGCCTGTCCTGCTCTTGGTTTTAGTAGACTTGCTTTGAATTCTTCTCCATTTAATTTGATATTGGCTATGGACATATATTGTCCTTATTAGGTTTAGTTATATATCTTGTATCTTTGATCTCACCAAGACTTTTATTAGGAATGGTTGTTGGATTTTTGTCAAATGTTTTCAGTATCTAATGAGATGATCATGTGGTTTGTTTATATGGTAATTTACATTCACAGATTTTCATATGTTGATCATCCTTAGATCTCTGGGATGAACCCTACTTGATTATGGGATATGATTTGATTTTTATGTGGTTTTGGATACTGTTTGTATTTTATTGAGTATTTTTACACAAATATTCATAAGGGAGTTTGATATGTAACTCTTCTTTCTTTGTTGCTTCCAGACAGGAGCCTTGCATGGCTGTCCTCTAAGAGGCCCAACAAGCAGCTGACTGAAACAGATGCATATACTTACACCTAACAAATGGACTGAAGTCTGGGACCCATGTTGTTGAATTAGAAAAAGGCTGGAAGAAGCTGAGGAGGAATGGGAACACCATAGGAAGAACAGCAGTCTCAACTAATCTGGACCACTGAGATCTCTCAGACACTGAGCCACCATCCTGTCAGAATATCTTAGCTGGTTCAAACCCCCCTTACACGCATACAGCAGAAAACTGCCTGGTCTGACTTCAGTGAGAAAATATGCAACTAACCTTTGAGAGATTTGAGGCCCCAGGGACTGGGGAGGCCTGGCGGGAGATGCATCCTCTGGGAGACAGGGGAGAGGAGAAATGGGATGAGGAATTGTTAAAGAGCAAACCAGGAGTGGGGTAAGTGGGGGTAACAACTGGACTGTAAAAAAAGTAATAATAAAAAACTCTTCATTTAATTTTTAGAATGAATTGCATAAGTAATGCATGTATTGTAATGATTGTAATGTAGTATTATTTGTACTTCCTTCATGATACATATGGCATTTTGCATTAAATGGGAAAGACAGACAAAAAATACTGTGTCATCCCTTAAAACATTGGCCTTCTGAAAAATTTTCTTATTATCTTACTTAATAACTTGATGCCTTCATGACTTTCATAATTGTATTTAATGTAAGATTTTTTCTTATTATCCATGTTATATTTATATTATTGTATTTATTTATAACCTGGGTAAAGCAGCATTTCAATGATATTTCCCAGCTCTGGGATGAGAGAGTTTCATAGATTTACTAATACATTTGCCTATCAAGGGACTCTTTTTACGTTAAGGAATGAATTTGATACCTGTTATATTTTACCTGGTTATCAACTGACTACTTTCTCTGGATTGTTTTTATATGCTGTTTAAATTCATTTTTTTTACAAAAATTATTCATTGTTCAGACACTTTACTTTCCATTAATACATTTTTTCTGCTAGTAGCTTGAAAATCTTCATGCAGCTTTTAAAAGTTCCTAATTTATTTCCACATAGGAGATCATATATTGGAAACACCTAACTCAACATGAAATATTTACAGTACAATTATTTTGCCATAGTAAGTGTCCCTAAAATGAGTTAACACAGAAAGATTGCCACCTTCTTATAGTTTTATCCTCTTACAGGATTGTATTCTGTCTCACACCTTGATTGCCACACTGAGAATTTTAAAAAGAACTGTGGAAATAGCTACTTGTCTGTTGAAGATACCTCTGAAACTGTAAATGCTGAGGTTCAACATGACATAGAAACTCCTCATGTTTTTTTCCCATTCCATCTCCTTGAGAAAAATCATTAAAAGGTTTGGAAATACTTTTTTCTTTTTTCTTAACAGTATCATTAGTTTAATTCTTATTTTATTTTATTTTTATTAATTATTTTTATATAGTCCATATTTTATTCCCTACCCCACCAACTGCTGTCCAAACCCTGACAATTCCACATCCCATACCTCCTCCCAACCCCCATGCCCCCCATCTCCACATGGATGTCCCTATCCCCCACCCTACCTGACCTCTAAATTCCCTAGGGCCTTTAATCTCTGGAGAGTTAGGAGCATCATCTTTGAATGAACACAAACCCGGCAGTACTCTATTGTATGGATGTTAGGGGCCTCATATCAGCTGGTGTATACTACCAGAGTTTGAGAGATCCAGGTGGCTCAGATTAATTGAGACTGCTGATCCTCCTTCAGAGTCACCCTCAGATTCATTCAGCCTTCACTAAATCAACTGCAGGGGTCAGCTGCTTCTTTCCATTGGTTGGGCCGAAATATCTTCATCTGACTTTATCAGCTGCTTTTTGGGTCTTTGGAGTACTGCCACAGAAGGTAGGTCCCTTTGTGAGCACTCCATAGCCTCAGTAATGGTGTCAGGACCTTGTGCTGGATCCCACTTTGAGCCTGTCACTGAACCTTCTTTTCCTCGGGATCCTTTCCATTTCCATTCCTGTAATTCAGAAAGGAACAATAATTGGTCAGAGTTATGACTTTGGGACGGCCCCCCTCTACCTTATTTGAAGCCCTGTTTTCCTGCTGGAGGTAGGAAAAGACATGAGCTAACAAACTGGATGGGCAAACAATTTTGCTGCATACAAGAAACACACCTAAATAACAAAGACTGATACTATCTCAGAGTGAAAGGATGGAAAAAGCATATGGTTCCAGGAAACAACAGGAGTTGGCATCTTAATATACATTATACTATCAATCAAAAGTTATCAATTATGATGAAGAAGGACACTTCATATTCATAAGAGAAAAATCAACCAAGATGAACTCTTAATTCTGAACATCTATGTCCCAAATGGAAGAGCACCCACATTCATAAAAGAAACTTTAATAAAGCTCAAAACACACATTAAACCCCACATAATAATAGTGAGAGATTTAAGCACCCCACTCTCACCATTGGACAGGTCATTGAAACAGAAACTAAACAGAAACATAGTGAAGATAAGAGAGGTTCTGAACCAAAAGGATTTCACAGATAGCTATAGAATATTTTACCCTAAAACAAAATAATACACCTTCTTCTCAGCACCTCATGGTACCTTCTCCAAAATTGACCACATAATTGGTCACAAGACAGCCCTCAACCGATACAAGAAAATTGAAATAATACCATGCTTCCTATCAGATCACCTTGGCGTAAGGCTATTTTGATTCTTAGAAAAATAGATAACATACATTTGTAATTTGATTATCTGATTTAAATGTCAGTAGTTGGAATAATTAAGTCCACTTCATGAATTCCAAATAAAAAAATAGCACCATTTTAGAAAAATCTAGAGACAGTACCTTGTATCTCTTTGCTTCCATCTAGAATATCTTGCCTTTATATGATTCTTATAAACCCACTAATGCAAATCAAATCAAGCTTATTTATTGCACAGGAGTAGCACAATAAAATTCAACCAGGTAGTCAGAAATCATGAATTTAGACTGGTTATCTTCTTTGAAAAGTCACAGTAGAGAGAGTAATAAAAAATTCCAATTGTATTCTTCAGCAGTTACTGAAATGTGCTGTTCTATAAACTTGAAAATGATATCTAGTACTTTTTATTTTTTTCTAGGAGGAAATACAAAGGATGGCATATTATTTGATCCAAATGTGTGAAAAGTGATCTCTTTCTTATTGTAGATGCCCAAAGGAGGTGGTCTACTACTGCTGAGGCAGCTCTAGAACTTTCTCCTGAGATAGAAAAAAGATAGTGGAGTGTGTTCCCTTAAGTAACAAGTGTTTGAAGAAATCTGTCATTCTTTGATTTTATGAATATGTCTTTAGAGTTTTATTTGAAGAAGTACTCTTTAAAAATATAAGCTCTAATTATTTCATTCATGTTTGAGTACATTTTACAGCCCTTTAGCACGCATTTCAGACAGCAGGTGTGATGTGTGGTGACTGGGGGATCAGAATCTGGTCTAGTGGTATTTACCAGTGACTATTAACATACAGAAATAAATGGAGTTGTTAATCACTTTAATTTTTCTGTTTCATTTCATAAGACTGTGTGAGAACATCCAGTTTTTCACTTAGTCAAGTTAAAAAATTTAAATAAATTTATAATCTTGAAGAGTGTGATTTTCCTCGTTTAATCAAAGTAAGCATGTTTATAAGCTATTCTAGTAATTTCTCCTTTATTCTAATTTTGAAAATTGCTCTACTTCTTACTTCGACAAATTTGGTATAGTGTAGAGTTATGATCCACAACATGTGTTGATCTATACATACATTTTACAATGCTAGAATAAAACAATTATCATGCCCATCATTGCACATTCTTATCTTTTTAAAATGAAAACACATACATAATGTCACAGTGAGATATAATAGAATAAGACATCAGTTTGTGGTCTCAGCTGAAGAGCAGACAGGCAGAGACACTATAAATAGCTGACAAGTCAAGAACTCTAGCTCAGTGCAGTACACTCTTCAGCAAGGGAAAATGGAGGATTATAATAAAATTCTTCTAGTAAGTATTTTCAAGAATGTAATACATGGCTCTAATCATTGTACTATACTGTCATTTTCATTAACTAATTCTTCAAAAATCTTGTGTCCTTTGGCTGAAATCTCTCCCGTGTAATGCAGTTTGCCAGGCCTGTAGCTCATGGTAATCATTTACATTCTGTTCATATATATATATATATATATATATATATATATATATATATATATATATATATAATTTCTATTCTAAATATAAATGAGACCATGGTAAAATAAAAGGGTGAAAATGTCACCTGATAAATCTATTTTCAAGGTATGTATATTGCATTCACATTAATATTGGAATTTTTTTAAATTTAAAACTTTAGAAAGAATAATGGGCAGGATTTTAGTAGTATATACATAATAAGCTTGCATTTGAAACAAAAGAAGACATGCCTGCTTGTCTCAACACCTTCTACCCACTTTTTAAAGTTTCAGAGTTCTCATGGAATGTTAAACATACAGCAATTTTCTCTTTAATGGGAACTTCTACAATCCCATGGCTGACTTTCCTATTTAACAACTTCTTGAATTAGGTAACTTTTGTGAATAATTAAAATTTAAGTGTGGCAGAAATTATTTTTCCTTGTATCATTAGTATGATTGTTTTTCTGATAGAGTCAGGAAGCAAAATTTAATGAGAATACAGCAGGTTTTATCATTTACTAATGTTCAGAAGGCAAATTTTAAAGTCACCCTAGGGATTCCAATGCCTATAAAAGCCAAATTGGCATCTTTAGCTATGAAGTATGAACTTACCTCAGCTTCCCATGCACATCTTTTGAAAATGAAGGACAAGACTCTGAGGTTGTCCTAGTCCTTTGAAGAATAACATGGTGAGATTTTTTTAATTCCCCTCAGCCGCTACCAGAGGCAATACAATGAGACCCCAGTTTGATGTCTCAGCTGAAGGGCAGACAGGCAGAGCCATTATTAATACCTGACAAGCCAAGAACTCTGCCTCGGTGCAGTTAAAACCTCAGCCTGGGAGAATGGACGTTTATAATTTATAAGGATTGAAATGGATCTAGAGTCTATTTTCTTGGAAGAAAATAAAGTTGTAATCCATTTACAACTGAGGCATACCTGCACTTAAAGTGCCCTCTAGAGCCTCTGTTAATTGGGATTCAGGGTTATTTAAAATAAAAGGATAAAATATATTAAAAGTGTTGAATTAACTTCTTTATACTTTCTCTAAACCCAGGAAAATGTAGTGTCATTTCAGCATATTTGACAAATGTATACTTAAAGGCAAACTCCTGTAAAGGTAAATTACCATCTAAAACCATATGGTAAGATGTCTGTCTGTGATTACAAGGCCTTGTTTTATATTACCCCAAGGATATCATAAAATTTGAGGATAATTATTTAATTAAAAATGCACAATAGCCTGTACGTAACACATACTTCATAGACCAGAATACCACTTAAAACAGATGTAGCTTAACCTCTGACTCGATAGGCATTGTACCAAAAAGACTTGATGTCAGAAAAAATTTATCTGTCAAAGAAATTTGAAACATCAATGTTGTAGCTAACATTAAACAGTTTATTCACACAATGCCTGAAAAATTCATGTTATCCTGATTTTTAATGCTGAATACTTTAACACTGTGTAAGGGAACCACGATTTCTGCTTCCATTCCTTGGTTGAGGGACATCTGAGTTGTTTCCAGCTTCTGGATATGATGAATAAGGCTTCTATGAATATAGTGTACTATGTGCCCTAATGGTATGGTGGAGTATCTTTTGGGTATAAACCAATGAACTGTATAGCTAGGTCTTCACACAGAACTATTTCCAATTTTTGGAGGCACTAACAGATTGATTTCCAGAGGGGTTATACCAGTTTGCAATCTCATCAGCAGTGTTCCTCTTTCTGCACATTCTCACTAGCATCTGCTGTCGCCTGATTTTTTGATCTTAGTCATTCTGATTAGTGTAAGGTGGAATCTCTGAGTCATTTTTATTTGCATTTCCCTGATGGCTAAGAATGTTGGACATTTATTTAAGTGCTGCTTGACCATTTGAGATTCTTCTGTTGATAATTCTCTGTTTAGGTCTGTACACCATTTGTTAATTGGATTATTTGGGTTTTTGGAGTCTAACTTCTTGAATTCTTTATATCTTTTAGATATTAACACACTGTCAGATGTAGGGTTAGTGAAAATATTTTCAATCGGTAGGTTGCTGTTTTGTCCTGTTAATAGTGTCCTTTATAGAAGCTTTTCAGTTTCCAGAGGTCCAATGTGTCAATTGTTGATCTTAGAGCCTTGGTGTTGTGTTCAGAAATTGTCCCCAATGCCAATCTGTTGAAGGCTATTTTCCAATTATTATTCTATCTGATTCAGTGTATCTGGTTTTATGTTGATGTCTGTGATCCACTTGGACTTGAGTTTTGTATAAGATGATAGATATGGAGCAATTTGCATTCTTCCACATGCAGACTGCCAATCAAACCAGCATTATTTCTTGAAGATGCTTTCTTTTTTCCACCACTCTATGGTTTTGGCTTCTTTAACAAAATCAGTGTCCATAAGTATGTAGGTTTATTTCTGGCTCTTCAGTTCTATTCTAATGATTGACCTGTCTGTATCTGTACTTTCTCATGTGGTTTTTGGTAACCCAGACTGAAAAGTAAATGATTGGTATGTACTTACTGATAAGTTGATACTAGCAAAAAAGGACAGAAAACCCACAATACAACCCACAGACTGTAACAAGAAGGAAGGCCCAAGTGAGGATGTTTCAATCCCACTTAGTAGAGGGAAAAATAATCACAGAAGGCACAAGGAAGGAGGGAGCTCTGTGGGAGAGAGGAAGGAGTGGAGAAAAGAAGGTAGGATAAGGTGTGAGTATAGACAGAAGAGAAGCCCGAGGGCCAGGAGAGTGAATGGAAATATGTAGCTGGGGATGTGCCTGGGGAAGGGGGAACCTCTAGAATGTCCAAGAGATATGGAATCTAAGAGGTTCCCAGGCTCAATTTGAATAACCTTAGCTAAAATGCCTAACTGTGGGGAGATGGAACCGGAAGATACCATGTCCAGTAGACAGGGCCCCCTGTGGAGGGATGGTGTCACCAAACTACCTCCAAAATTTTTGACCCAGAATTGTTCCTGTCTAAAAGAAATGCAGGTGTCAGGAGCCATAATGGGACAAAGTAATAATTAGCAAATGATCTTGAGGTGGCCTGCTTTAGATTATTATATGATCTGTGATAGATTTTCCCTTATGAAGCAAGGCTGTAAGGGGTTCATTTTAGGAAAGATTCCTGCTATTAATATGCTTTACCTATTATTATTAAACATATATAACAATAAGTAATAGCATAACCCTTTTGAGCAGACCTCTGCAGATCCATGAAGAGTGATGCTATATAGACAAATAGATGATTTCTTAATTCTTAGTGATTATCCTATAAGAATTCCTAAAATTATATGTGTAATTATTAAGCTCTTTTATAGTGGAACTGCTATTAAGGCCTTTTCTGATGGTCAAAACTGCAATGAGAACTCTGCCAGTCTCCCAAGTGTCATCAGTTAATTGCTCTTAGATAGTAACCAGACTTTTTCCTATTCTGAGCATATTCTAAAAGGTTGTAAAACAATTAACCAAATGCCATGAGAGGGGAACTAATGATTTATTATAGGTTCTAGGACAGAATATAAAATATTGGCTGGGTTTATCTATACAAAATTTCACTAATAACTTAGTTATGGTTGTAAACCTTCAGTGAACCTGTGGAGCTGAGACAGGTGATGGATGTTTAGCCAGATAATTACCTGGTATTTTGTATATTCTTTTTTTTTTTAATTTTTATTTTCTATATTCTTTGTTTACATTCCAAATGATTTCCCCTTTCCCGGATCCCCTCCTCCCCATATGTCCCATAAACCTTCTTCTCTCCATCCATTCTCCAATCACCTCCCTCCTTTTTTCTCTGTCCTTATATTCCCCTCCAATGCTAGATCAATCCTTTCCAGGATCAGGACCCTCTCCATACTTCTTCATGGGAGTCATTTGTTATGCGATTTGTGCCTTGGGTATTCAGGGCTTCTGGGCTAATTGTATATTCATTATTTACACTTCAAATGTTGTACCCTTCATGGTTCCCCCTCCCCCCAAAATCCCATAAGCCATCTCCCCGGCCCAAATCAACCCACTCTGCTTCCCTGTCCTGGTATTCCTCTACGCTATGGTATCAAGTCATTCCAGGACCAAGAGCCTTTTCCCCATTTGGTGCCCAACAAGATCATCATCTGCTGCCAATGTGTCCGAGGCCATGGGTAACTCCAAGTGTACTCTTTGGTTGATAGTTTTGTCCCTGGGAGCTCTGGGAGTACGTGGAGACTCATATTGTTGTTTCTCCTATGTTACTGCAAACCCCTTCAGCTCCTTTGGTCCTTTATCTCATTCATTGGGGACCCTGTGATCAGTTCAATGGCTGGCTGAGAGTGTCCCCTAGGTATTTGTCATGCACTATCAGAGCCTTCCAGGTGACAGCTATATCCAGCGCCAGTCAGCAAATACTTGTGGGCATCAATAATAGTGTCTGGGTTTTGTAATTGTATATGTGATGGATTTCTAGGTGGGGTAGTATCTAGATAGTCATTCCTTCGGACTCTGCTCCACACTTTGTCTCTGTATCTCCTTCTGTGCGTATTTTGTCCCTCCTCTAAGAAGGACTAGAGTATCCGTATTTTGAGCATCATTTGATATGTGGATTGTGTTTTGGGTATTCCAAGCTTCTAGGTTAATATCCACTTATCAGTGAGTCCATACCATGAGTGTTCTTTTGTGATTGGGTTACATCCAGAAAATTACTTCTAATGGATATTCATGTAAACATTCTCTGGTGTAAACTTCTTCTATTTCAATTTATGATTTGATTTTTTGTGTGAACTTTTGATGAACTTTGTAACTTATGATCATATATTCTAAAAGATGTACTGAGAAAGTGCTGAGGACAAAGAGATGAAAAGAGGTTAGAGAGGAATTTTTTCCCCTTTCCTACTTAGAAGATTTTTTTTTTTTGCTCTTTCTGCTTAGGATATTTCAGCTTTTCCCCTTAGATAGCTTTCATAGGAAACTTTTTCAACTTAGCAATAAATTCTATAATCACTTTTCTACATGTCCCTTTTTCTTCCTGTGTCTTCTTTTCTTTCTTTTTCTTAATAGGATATATTATTTATTTACATTTCAAATGTTATCCCCTTTCCTGGTTTCCTGCCTCCAAATAGCCCATATTCCATCCTCCCTCCCCTTACTTCTATGAGGGTATTCCTCCACACACTCCCCCTCCTACCTCCCCGGTCTAGATTCCCCTGAACTAGAGCATCTATCAAGCCTTCATAGAACCAAGGACCTTTCCTCCCATTGATGCCTGACAAGGCAGTCCTCTGCTACATATGCAGGTGGAGCCATGTGTACCCCTTGGTTGACACTCCCTGGGAGTTCTGTGGGTCTGGTTGTTTATATATTTGTTCTTATGAGGTTGCAAACCCCTTCAGCTCCTTTGGTCCTTTCTCCAACTCCTCCATTGGGGACCCCAAGATCAGTTCAATGGTTGGCTTCGAGCATTTGTATTTGTAAGTCTCTGGCAGGGCCTCTCAGGAAACAGCCTTAACAGGCTCCTTTCAGCAAGCATTTCTTGGCATCCACAATAGTGTCAGGGTTTGGTGACTGAATATGCGATGAATTCCCAGGCTGGACAGTTTCCGGATGGCCTTTCCTTCAGTCTCTGCTCTACACTTGATATATTTATTTGCTAATATGAGAATTTTATTACCCGTTCTCAGAAGAACTGAAGCACCCACACTTCGGTCTTCCTTCTTCTTGACCTTCATGTGGTCTGTGAATTGTAGCTTGGGTATTTAGAGCTTTTGGGCTAATATCCACTTATCAGTGAGTGCATACCATGAATGTTCTTTTGGGATTGGGTTACCTCACTCAGGATGATATTTTTGGTTCCATCCATTTGCCTAAGAATTTCATGAATTCATCATTCTTAATAGCTGAATTGTACTGCATTGTGTAAATACACCACATTTTCTGTATCCATTCCACTGTTGAAGGACATCTGGATTCTTTCCAGCTTCTGGCTATTATAAATAAGGCTGTTATAAACATAGTGGAGCACGTGTCCTTATTACATGTTGGTGCATCTTCTTGGTATATGCCCAGGAGTGATATGGCTGGGTCCTCAGGTAGTACTATGTCCAATTATCTGAGGACATGCCAGGCTGATTGTCAGAATGGTTGTAATCTCACCAGCAATGGAGGAGTGTTCCTCTTTCTCCACATCCTTGCCAGCATCTGCTCTCACCTAAATTTTTGATTTTAGCCATTCTGACTGGTGTGTGGTAGAATCTCAGGGTTGTTTTTATTTGCAAGTCTTTAATAACTAAGGATGTTGAACATTTTTTAGGTACTTCTCAGCCATTCTATATTCCTCAGATAAAAATTGTTTCTTTAGTTCTATACCCCATTTTTAATAGGGTTATTTCATTCTCTGGAGTCTAACTTTTGCAATTCTTTGTATATATTGGATATTAGACCTCTATCAAATGTAGGATTGGTAAAGATTTCCCTGTCTGTTGGTTTCTGCTTGTCCTATTGACAGTGTTCTTTGACTTACAGAAGCTTTGCAATTTTATGAGGTTTCATTTGTTCATTCTTGAGCATAAGCCATTGATGTTCTGTTCAGGAAATTTTCCTTTGTGTCCATGTTCTGAACGTTAGACCTGTGCAATTCCTGCTGAGATAGAATGACAAAAGACCACATTACTTAATCCTCCCTTGTTAGGGTACAGGTGTTAGTCACCTAAGCCAGTAGCCTTCTATCCTTAGAAAGAGCAAGAATGTTTTTAGGACATTTTAGAAGTTATGAGCAGAATATTAGTACAGATAAGAAAACTAGAAAGTCCTGGGAATCTCAGACTTTAAAGCCATCATCAGAGTCCTACTATGTGCTCTAGCCATTACCTTCTCTAAGCCCAGATGGAGGCTCCTGGCATGCAGGGACAAAAACAGAGCAGAGACTGAAGAAAAGGCCATCCAGTGACCATCCCACCTTGACATCCACCCTTAGGGCACCACCAAACCCTGATACTATTACTATTGCCATGTTGTGCTTGCAGACAGGAGCCTATTATGGGTGTCCTCTGAGAACCTCTACCAGCACCTGACTGAGACAGATGGAGATTTATTTATTTATTTATTTATTTATTTATTTATTTATTGATCTTAGCCATTTTGACTGGTGTGAGGTGAAATCTTAGGGTTGTTTTGATTTGCCTTTCCCTGATGACTAAGGACTTTGAACATTTTTTTGAGGTGCTTGGCCCTTGGTCCTGAAAAGACTTGAAGCTGTAGTGTAGAGGAATACAAGGACAGGGAAGCTGGGGTGGGTTGATTGGGAAAGGGAAGATGGCAGATGCAGATTCTTATAGTTAGCTATTGGACTGATGTCAGAAAGAGAGTTAGGGGAAGGATTGATGGATTTGAATGGGATGGCTACCCTATAGGAAGACCAATAGTGTCCACTAACCTGACACCCTGTGTGTTCCCAGAGACTAAGTCACAAAACCAAGAGCGTACATAGACTTGTTGATAGCCCTAGGAACATATATAGCAGAAAACTGCCTTGTATGGCCTCAGTGGGAAAGGATTCACCTAATCCTGTAGACTGGATGCTCCAGGAAAGAAAGATGCAGTGGTGAGATAGGTGTGGCTGGGTATTTTGTGGGTGGTTTGGAGGGGATGTGTGGTTGCGGAAGCACCTTCTCAGAGGTGAAGTGGAGGGGGATGAGGTGAAGAACTCTGGGAGGGGGAGATGGGAATTGGAACAATATTTGCAATGTAAATAAATAAAATAATTAGAAAAAAAGAAGAAAAGAAAGCTAGTTTATGCACATGGCCTTCAGAACAGATGGGGACAAAAATCCAAAAACTCAGAATGTATAGCAAATCTGAATGTATTGGGGATATTATGAGAGGAATCATTTATTTAATATTTTATTTCATTAAAATAATCTTACTTATCATTTTAAAAATACTTTTTATTCAAGAAAAATAAAATTGTAGATAACATAACTTATGTGTGGTATATGAACTTACATAATTAATGGGAAACAAAATACTGGGTTTTACCCTTTGCTGTTTATTTTTATTCTCATTTTATTTTTTCATTTTTTTGTTATTTTTGATTTCATAATTTTTTTCTTACAATATTTTATTGGATATTTTCTTTATTCACATTTCAAATGTTATCCCCTTTCCTGGTCTTCCCCATCCCCCTAGAACATCTCCTTTCCTGCTGTTTCTCTCTATACTGGGGCATCAAGCCTTCACAGAACTAAGGGCCTCTCCTCCCATTGATGCCTGACAAGATAATGCTGTACTACATATGCAGTTGAAGCCATGGGTCCCTCCATGTGTACTCTTTTATTGGTGGTTTAGTCTCTGAGAGTTCTGGGGTGTCTGGTTGGTTGATATTGTTGTTATTTCTATGCAGTTGCAAACCCCTTCAGCTCCTTCAGTCCTTTCTCTAACTTCTCCATTAGGGACCCTGTACTCAGACCAATGTTTGGCTGCAAGCATCAACTTCCATATTTGTCAGGCTCTGACAGAGTTTCTCAGTAGACAGCTATGTCAGGCTCCTGTCAGCATGCACTTCTTGATATCCATAATAGTGTGTGGCTTTAGAGACTGTATAAGGGATGAATCTCCAGGTGGAGCAGTCTCTGATCCACACTTTCTCTCTCTAATTGCTCCCATGAGTATTTTGTTCTACTCTATAAGAAGGACCAAAGCACCCACAATTTGGATTTCATTCTTCTTGAACTTCATGTGGTCTGTGAATTGTACATTGGATATTCTAAGCTTTGGGACTAATATCCACTTATCAGTTAGTGCATACCATGAGTGCTCTTTTGTGATAGGGTTACCTCACTCAGGATATTTTCTATTTTCATCCATTTGCCTAAGAATTTCATGAAATCATTGTATTTAATTACTGAGTAGTACTCCTTAATATCTCTTTACATCAATGGACTCAATTCTCCAAAAAAAAGACAAGACTAACAGAGTGGATACAAAAACAGAACCCAGTATTTTGCTACATACAGGAAATGCATCTCAGTGGCAAAGACAGACATTACCTCAGAATAAAAGGCTAAAAAACAATTTTCTAAGCAAATGATTCCAAGTAACAAGCTGGAGTAGCTATTATAATATCGAATAAAATCAGCTTTTAACCAAAAGTTATCAAAAATAAAAAAGGAAGGACTCTTCATACTGGTCAAAGGACAAATCTACCAAGATAAACTCTCAATTCTGAAAATCTATGCGCCAAATGCAAGGGCAAAAACTTTCATTAAACAAAACCAAAACCTTTACTAAAGCTCAAGTCACACATTGCATCCACACAATAACAGTGGGATACTTCAACACCGCACTCTCAGAAATGGTTAAATCATGAAAACGAAAAATAAACAGAAACACGGTGAAACTAACAGAAGTTATGAAGCACATGGATCTAACAGATATTTATAGAACATTTCATCCTAAAAGTAAAGAATATACCTTCTTCTCAGCAACTCATGGTACCTTGTCCAAAATTGACCATAAAATTGATCACAAAACAGGTCTCAACAGATACAAGAAGATTGAAATAATTCCATGCACCCTATCAGATCACCACAGACTAAGTTTTGTCTTCAATAACAACAAAAACAACAGAAAGACAACCTAAACATGGAAGCTGAACAATGCTCTACTCAATAATAACTTGGTCAAAGAAGAAATAAAGAACAAAGTTAAAGATGTTAATGAAAATGAAGATACATAATACCAAAACTTATGGGACACAATGAAAGCAGTGCTAAGAGGAAAACTCTGGTTTTATGAAGGATCTGTATGACAAGAAGTTCAAGTCTCTGAAGAAAGAAATCAAAGAAAATTTCAGAAAATGGAAAGATCTTCCATGCTCATGGATTGGTAGCATTAATATAGTAAAACCAGCCATCTTGCCAAAAGCAACATACAGATTCAAAGCAATGTCCATCAAAATTCTAACTCATTCTTCATAAAGTTAGAAAGAGAAATTTGCAAATACATCTGGAATAACAAAAAACCCAGAAGAATGAAAACTATTCTCAACAATAAAAGAACTCCTGGTGGAATTACCATGCCTGATCTCAAGCTGTAATACATAGTAGTAGTGATAAAACTGCATGGTATTGATAGAGACAGGCAGGTAGAAAATGGAATAAAATTGAGACCTAGAAATGAACCCGTACATCTATGGTCACTTGATCTTTGACAAAGGAGCTAATACCATCCAGTTACAAAAAAGACAGCATTTTCAGCAAATGGTCCTGGTTCAACTGACAGTTAGCATGTAGAAGAATGCAAATTGATCCATTTTTATCTCCTTATACAAAGCTCAAGTCAAAGGGGATCAATGATAAATACTGTTCTAATGAGAACTGAGAATGATTTTCAGAAAATTTTTGGAGAAAATTCATCTCTTAGAACATTTTATGTCAGTGAGATAGCAACCCAAAACAAATATTTTTAAATTCTTTGTAGTTTACACTTTGGTAACCAATATGTTCTTTTAATGTATTTATTGCATTAATGTATTTATTACATCTGTATGTATTATTCCTTTAAATGTATTTATTGCATCTAAGTAGTTAATGCTCCAAAAATCAAAATTAGTAGTCATTTGTTACTTTCATATCATTATTTATCATACATAAATGGCCTTTATGCTGTTGAGCATCAAACAGTATATGTTTTTATTATTTGTTAACATGTGTGTCTTCATAGTGATTTCAGCTAATCATAAATCTACATTTATGTTACTGTGAAGTGTCATATAAGCCAATGAATAGCTTTAATTCTAATGTGCAGCACTGATCACTTGAATCCTCTGCCCTACTAGTGAATTTATGTTTGAGTGCTGGTATTATTCAAGCAGAACTACATAAAAGTTATGGGAATATCAATGTAGCAGATAATTAAATGTGTACAGAATCTATTAATGTGTATAATGAAGATAGAACACCACTGGAGTTTATTATGAAGTTATAATATCCTGCAATCATCCTGAAAGGCACTGTTTGTCAAGGCATATTGCTTAATGATGGCCAAGCAGTTCATGTTTCTAGAAGAAGTGATTAAGACAATTAGTATGTAGTGAGGCCAAGTTATAAAAGCTGTAATAAAAATATTAGCAAGTATAAATGTGAGCTGAAGAGCTAGATTTTAACATGCAGCATTTCCTTTGAAAGAGATTTAAATTTATTCTCTTGTACTCTTCTCAATTAAGAATGGAGAGAAGTGCTCCATTCTCCTTAGCAGTCAGTGTACAACAGCTAAAATCACTGTTATACACTTTAGCACTGATATAAGTAAATGAAAACTTATAAAAGGAACATAAGTTTCTTTATAGCAACTAGACATCTCCATGGCTCAGTATTCTCATGTGAAAATTGGTGATGGGCCTTAAATGATTTTAATGAAGAGGACAAATTCCATGTACCAATATTATATATGATACATAATAAATACAATATGTCAGATATTATCATTATTATTAAATTAGTCCTGATATATTGAACTGCTTTTACTGATTTTACTTGGCTATTGCTTAGGATGTAGAATGTGCTATTCTTTTGATTTTCTGATTTAAAATATCAAGAACAAATCTTTCTTTTGAAAATATGCCCAAGAAAGCATAGACATTCAATGGTCTTTGAAGTTAAGTGGACAAATAATATATGAACTAAATCATTCAACGAATATTTTTTTCTTTCATTTTTGCTTCTGGTCTGTGTACGAAGCTTGGGAGAACTGACATATGCCAGCATTCAAGTTCATTGACATTTTTTTGTAACTTGAAGTAAAATACTGGAAATTTCTCTTATTTTTAGAGTTTCTGCAAGGAGAATACTAATTCTCTTCTCCCCTATATTCTGAATCATCTCATCTATAATCCTTTGCTAGTGCTGATTTCCTCAAGGATGTCTTTTATGTAACATGGTAGTAAAATTATAGACAGAGTTGGTTCAAGACACAAGGGACACAACTTAATGCACACACATGAGATTATATTAAAATACAATGTCTTCAAAGTGAAAAGAAAAAATATATAAGTATAAGCAGTATAAGAGAAACAGTATAAGCAGAGAAGTTTTATATGCATATTTTCTGTTATATCTGTTTACATTGAGCCTAAAGAAGGAAAATAACTTGCTTCATTTAACTAACCACTTGATAAGAAAATTTTCAGAACATTCTAGAAGAAATTATTTATCAGAATTATCAGATAAATAATGATTTGTTATTTATTTATTGAGAAACAAAGAGGAGATAGCACATTCAAGTTAATTTCCCATTGGCTAAGGAGCTCCTCTCTTTGCATATTCATGGATATAGAGAGTAAGTTTTTATCCAGTTTCATGTGTTTCCTAAACATGCCTGATTCTTAGATTGAATCCCAGACTAAGAAACATGCATTACCATATCACTTAATCTAAAGTTATCATATATTAACTGACTAATAAATATTAGTTAGTGAATCAGAAAGGCTATAAAATTTAGTTAAACTTGTCTACTAGATAAAATTTGTCAAAAATTCAAAGCTTATTAAGGTGAACTATACAAAAGCCAAACTAAGCAACCAAACAAGCATAATTTTTGTTTTCCTTACTTTATATCTTCAAGTTAAAAATTGAAATTCTGATATTTAAGATATGAACTTAATCAAAAGTCACTGAAAATTCAAAATTCAGAGTCCTGTTAAAATTACTATTCTAGCTTTATATTTTGGCAAGGCCCAAGAAGTATCTGAAAATATGTGCTAATTTGGAACATGGAATCTCAGGACAAGTCTCTGAAATTTGAAATCTATGCTAAAACACATATAAATGTTATGTTAAAAAAACCCATAGTTAAAGATTATATAAAATGAGAAACTTATTTCAGATTTATCACATGTGAAATGACCAGAAATGAATTTGCATGATTTGGTCTTGGACACTGAACTCTAAAACTACAAAGTTCTTTGTTGTGCCCAAATTGTGTAAGTACCAACTTAGCTTGAGGTGGTACACCAAGAGAGCCGTGTTTAATTACATTTAATAATGCACAGCAACAACAAGAACTTTGGAAGTTCTTTCAAATTTATCATTTCTTTACATCTCAGCCTCCTAATTTGGAAACCAGTTGGAAGATATATTAACTTTTATGGGAGAGTGTTTTCATATAGTGAATTTTTATAGCCAGGAAATAGGGATGCCTTTGCTAACTGGAGGCCTCAAAAGACCTCTGAGGTCTCAGCTCACCCAGATCTCTTGATTCAGGATGCCATTAACCACAAAATTAAGGCAAATACTCCTTAATAAAATGTTTCTAGTACCATGGTTAGAAAATATCCCTGCAAAATACCACTTAGCAAATAAGAGAGTTAAACCAGACTCCTCAACATATTGATTTTCAAGAATGTATTTCCCACAGACTTCTAAAACATTCAGGCTATAAACATAAGCCTCAAAGGTCAGTCTAATTATACAATGAATTTTGAATTGATTTAACATCTATGTCAAATGCATATCAACAGATTTAATGATGATAATTTCACTTAATGTGAAACCACATGATAGGATGCTGGTGAAATCAATAGCAAAATCATTGATGAGTGTTTCACTGAATAGAAGCCTTTCTAGTGCACTTTCTTACTAGTTACTGTGGATACATGCAAGATTAGTTGTACTGACTTATGTTTCAAAGGCCAATGAAGTACTAACAGATAAGTAAAGTACCTAGTTATATTCATAGTGATCAACTGTCATTATACTATTTAATGCATTATATTTTATAGTTATTCATTTATACCATATTAAACATTTGAATAGAATACTTTAATATAAAAAAGATAATGATCATAGTGAAAAAATCTTCTTGAAAACAGTACCTTAATATCCTTAAGACTGTATTTATTGATGATAGGCCAAAGATTTCCTGAATACTATTGTTTGAAGATCATAGGAATGAATGGAAAATTCAAATTTCATCCTCATAAAAGCCAGGCTTATAGACCCCAGTGCTTAGGAACAATTGTTAATTTTGCACAGCACCTTGGTTCAATTATCAGAAAGAAGTAATAGGTCACAATCACCCATAACTAAAATTTCAGCAGATCTGAAGGCCTCTTCTGACTTCTGCAGTAACCACACAAACATGTGGTACCCATACATGGCACAGGCAAAACACTCATACACATACTCTTTAAAACACAAAAATATAAAAAGTAAAAAATAAAAATTAGAGCACTGCTTAAAACTTGATTTATGGTCCTGATGTGTTGATGCATCTCTTTAATCCCAGCACTTGGGAAACAGCAGTATTTTTAAAGATAGGGCTACATAGTAAGATTCTGTCTCAAAAGCTCCCAACACTTTTATAGCAGAAGACTGCCTGGTCTGGCCTCAGTGGGAGAAGATGTGACTGAGAGACTTGAGTCTTCTTGGAGGGTGGGGGCCATGGTAGGGGAGCATCCTCTTGGAGAGTCAGTTGGGGGTAAGGAGGAATGGGTTAAGGAACTGTAGAGGGGAAACTTGCTGGGGAGCAATGGCTGGATTGTAAATAATTTATAAAAAAAATTTCTACATTAAAAACAAAATAAAACCAAAACCAAACCAAAAAAAAAAAAAAAAAAAAAAAGCAACAACAAAACCAAACCAAAACAGCGGTAGTAAATAAAAAAAAAAATGGTAAAGCTGGATTCAAGGTAGTTTTAAAATTAAGCAAAACAGGAAAATACAGTTAATCTTAAAAATTGTCTTCAATGGTCTTCAGAAAAATATGATTTTGATTTAATAAATATTTTATTTATGTGGATATTTGGAATTAAGAGAAAAGAACGTAGCATTCATTGACTTGAAGAGAAGATGTTATCACAGATTTAAGAATAGAATTTTTTCAGAATCCAGAACTTGTCACCTCTCCGAGTGTAATGAGTGATATTTGCCATCTGTTCAATTCATCAACTCATAAAAATTGAGTAGATGTGGGATTTATACAGCCCTAAGAGTGTTTCAAGCATATGAAAAACTAGAATAAATGGAATAAATTCCAGAACAATTAATTAAAATATCCATAGTAGGATGAGTTGAATAGACTATTAAAAAAGAACCAGTTAATACTTAATTATAGAGTATATCATATGAATGTATCCATAAAGAAAAGGTACGATAATAAATCCAGCAGTTTATTTAAGTCCACCATGAAAGTTACTTTTTTCTTTCTTATTCCATATTAAATAATCACCCCTATAGGAAACATTCATGTAACTTCATTGGTACCTTTCCTGCCCTTTCAACATACTTCCAAATTGTTGGCTCTGTGATCATAACCTTCACATGATTCTGTTAAAAGTTACATTGTTAATCAATTATAGGACAGAGCCTTCTTGGTCTTTTTGTTTCTGCAAGTCTCTATGCTTACTCTATGGAACTTATTCTCACTTCGTATCTGTTAAATAACTAAAAGGGATGTTTTTATATCCTTATAGGAAACATTAGACATAAGAAAATATAAGATTGTTAGAGGAATCTAATAGATAATTTTATGTTCTCAACTGAGCTGAGGGAATGCAAGGTAACTGATAAAATAAATAGTTTTGATTCTGTCCATAAAGATATAGTCTGAATTTTGGGATAAAGACACAAAATAAAACTTTTTGAATTTCTACCCTAAGTTCATTCCCCCATTTTTGTAGCTTCATGGTGAAAAACTAGAAGAATAAAAGAAACAAGGTCTCACAATTTATCCCAGTCTTGCCTGAGATTTATTAAATAGAACAAGATGCCTTTGAACTCACAGGCATCCAATGATCTTTGTCCCCAAGTGTTGAGATTAAAGATGGTTACCACAATGTTCTCCAAAATAAATACATTTTAAGTTTATAGATTTGCAACTTGAAAATTACAAGAGGAACTAGTATACTATAGACACATAAGATGCATGATGTAAAATTCTTTATTTCCAAGATAAAATAATCAAGTGGTCAATTAAGTAAAAATATATGAGGAAAACAAAAACAGGAGATATCAATGAATAATCAAGCATACAAAGCTCAAAACGAACCAAAGTTGATATATGTGATCTTGTTTGTTTTGTTCATGGATTACAACTCCTTCTATTGTAACTAAGGGAAGATATCCCAAGGTCATTGGGAACTTGTTTTACAGAAATTTTTAAATGCCTAGTTAGCTTGTGATATAAGAGTATCAATTGAAGATTTTGAAAGAAACCAAAAATCTGTAGCAAAATTCTAATGAGCATGAAAGCAATGAAGTTTTATATAATTCAGTATTTTTCAGTTGATTAACTACTTGTCCCTTTCTTGTGTCAGCCAGTAAGAACCCACTAATAATCGAGACAGGTGTCATAAAATAAGTCAATGCCTAATCTCTTAGAATCGGGAGAACATTATTAGTGTTGCTATGCATTCTGCTGTGTATTCTGCTGTGCATTATACTGTACACACACACATAAAAACCTGCAAACACCTATATGCAAATGCATAAGCACACACACATACATGCATTCATATATTTCTAATATCAAATATATAGATTCTTGATAATATATAATATCACTGTATAATATATTTAAACTATGTATTTGTTACAGCAATGTGATCAATAATTTTATGTTCTGGACTGAGCTAATTATTTTAATAATTCTCATCTTCTTCATAGATTAGTTACTATCATACTTAAAAACATAAACATAGTTATCTACACTCATCTAAAGAATAGTACATCAAGTAAAGTAGTAGCATCACCTATTGAAGTTAGTTTCCAAGGCAAAGAACTAGTTATGAAAGTGTAAGATCCAATGTGAAACTTGACAGGTTTTGTCTAAAATGTCTATTATTGTATATTTCATGGAAATATATAAATATTAGGGTGTTGTCAATTTGGTTATGTGATATTTCTTTTATTTGCAATGTTATAATAGGTTTTATAAAATAAATAATATGGTATACTTTTTGTCCCAAAAATCTAAACGAAACAAACAATCAAAGAAGGCAGATGCTTCTGCACTCACAGAACTCATGACAATGATCTTTATCTGTTTCCCCAAACTCCAACTTGAAATGCTTATTGCTTTATATTTGAAGGACTCTGTTAATAAAAAAGGAAAAGATAAAAATGAAAATGCATAATTGTTAGTAAAACTGATGTAATCAGTGTTTCTTCAATTTGTTTCAACCATACTTCTTATGTTTTCTCATGAAATACTTTTTCTCCAGGCATTTAATCTATTTATGCTTCAATATGTAGAAAGAAACATAGGGTGAAGGTGCTGGTTTATAAGGATTGTCTGCAGAAGTCAATGATCAAGATCCATGGTGGTAGAGTTGCTTTGAGATAAAGAATAAAATGTATGTAATATGAAAGAAGATATGAGATAACACCAGGAATAGAAATGCTTAATGGGAAATGGGTAAGAAAATAAGGGAGAAAGCGAAGGTGGGGTAAGGGAAAGCAAAATGAAATATTAGGAATAAGGAAATATCATATAGAAATCTACTTCTTTATGTTTGTGAAAACATGATTTTCAAAATTTTGGTCAATTTTTAAATAGTATTTAAACTATATTTTGTCTTTCCTTTCCTTATTCCAAACCCTCACATATAACCTAACCCACTCTATTTTCAATTCATGAGCCCTTTTTTCCATGTTATTTTCATGTATATATGTATTTGTATTAAAATCTATATGTCAAAATATAAGCTTTTCAGAAACCATAGGTTTTTTAAGGAAAAGATTTGAGTGTATGACAATTAGCTCTGAGTTGTTTAGTATTTATCTCTTAGAGAATCCCCAAATAATGGAGTCTGTTTACCTCCTTAAAGGTGATCAGATCTGGGAGAGTAGAGTCAAAACTGAAGTATACTAAAGTCTATCCAGAAGCCAACTTTATTCAAAGCATCCAAAAGTGTATACACTGATAGTAAAAAAGAATTTAATGAGTAAGATGAAAAATCACAAGAATGAGCTATATCAGGAGGCATATCATAAAACTACAAATAGCCCAGCACAAATAAATAATCTGAGATAAACAACTTCCTACCCACTATACCTAGGGTAGGCAGAAAAGAACATTCCAAGAACATGTCCAGCCTAGAATTGTACTTCAAAACAGACTAATCTAAGGTCTATTAAACTTAAAAAAATCACACGCAAAAATATCCACAGATATTAAATTAATTGGCTTCTCTTTTCAGGACCATTGCAGTAAAATAAGTTATTTTCACTCAAATTACTCTCTTTAGTAATTAATCCCAAAACAACCATTTTGTAGAGAATAATTTCTATCTGTATTTGTAAACCCAATGAGTCAAGCAATACATATTTTAAGATTTATATGAGAAAATTAAACATTCACACACATCTATGTGTTTACATATACATATATTTATATCTGACTATATACTTATATGTATCTTTCTATCACCTATCATCTATCCATCTATCTGTCTGTCTGTCTGTCTATCTATCTGTCTATCTGTCTTCTATCAGTCCATCATATGCTTATCTTTAACATGTGTATTTAAAACATATGCCATGCTAGCATTTAAAGGAGATGGAGATTTGTGTGTTTTGTTTTTTAGGTTTTATTAGGAGAGAGTTGTCTTTCTGTTTAGAAGAGGCTAGCCTAAAATTGTTCAATACTCCTGACTTTACCTCCTAAAGGATGTTAGGTATGAGCATGTTCCAACTTTCATATGGACTTAAAGTTAATATTCAAGTTATCATTGGATATCATTCACTGATACCAATGTAATGGGTAAATAAATTACAGTTTTACAAATTAAAGAATACATGAAAGGAAAATAGAGATAGTATTACCCTTTGTAACATGGTCCACAATTTTCTTGATACAAGAATATTTAAGATGGATATTTTAGTTAGGATTGTATGCTTTCAATCAATGAATGCATGGCCTGTGAAGGCTAAAGGAATTATGTAGATTGAGCACTGGTACAGGGAATTTTAATCTTTTGAGTGGATTCCACATTGAAGTGTAAAAATAGGAAGTGAAAAATAAGTTGTATCAGGGCCAAAGACAAGGCTCATTTGGTAACAGCATTATTTATGTAAGCATGACCACCTGTGTTTTATTACTGGTACCAAGGTTTAAAAGAGCCACGTATGTCTGCAGTATTAGCACTCCTACAGTAATATTTAAAATGCAGACAAATGATTATCTTATCAAATAGTAAGCTGGGTGTACACAGAGAAATATAACACAAGATGCAGCTCAACTCAAGGAGATGGATGACAAAAGCCAACACTTGAAAGCTGTCCCTTGACTTCCACATGCCAGCCACAGCACACATAACTTACATAAAGTACACTCACCCATGCATACTAATTTAGTTAATTAACTAAACTATAACTCACACCCAACATTAGTCCACAGTGCCAATTGTCATTTCAAATTCTAAAAGCAATAATTCTATTACATTTAGTTAGAATGGATTTTTAGCACTTAACATATATAAATAACAAGATCTCTGTTAATGTGGTAGTAGATTCATGCATATGTAAACAAGCATGGACAAAATATTAAGGTGATGATAATCATAGAACTGGCACAGATGAATTTAGAATTGAGATATTGGGTTATTATACTCAAAGAATGACATGCTCATAACCATGATGCAATCTGCGTTTCCAATTTTGCAAAATGCATCAGAATATTGATCTATGCAATAAAACCACTCAGGAACATTTTTAAAAACAAATTCCATCTGATTTTAATTTTTTGAGTTAGTTATGTTTGCTGATGTTATTTTTCATTTTCTCACCCTACTTTGGTCAGAGAAAAACAGGTTTTTGAGAGTTTATTTTTTAAGTAAAGTATTTTTTTTTGTAATGGTACATTCAAGGTAACATCTTAATAATTTCTACACATGAAAAACATTGCAACTCAGAAGCCCCAGGAAGGGAAGAAATGAGTTTTCAAGTACCTATAACTGACCTGGAGATTCCCTGTAGCAAAGACACAGACCTTTCAACCTCAAACAGACTTCTATGAAGCACCCTGGAGATCATAGGAAAGGAAGATATGGAGCCTGGGAGGAAGGGAAGCTCAGTTCTTCATCCTATGCTGCTAGCACTCCTTTGAGTGGAGTTGAATAATGAAATGAGGTGGCAACAGAACATAGTCTCTGGACATCGACTTTGATGATGACATTAATAATTCAAGTGTTTTAAGGGATGGAGTCTGCTCTTAAATAATACAGGTTCTTTGGGACCTATACTTTTCTCTATTTCTTTTTTTCTTTTTTTTTTTTTTCTTTTAGGTTCTTAGCTTGCAAAGGAGCATGATTCAGAAATAAAAATTAACTCATTAAACTTGTAATGATAGCTTAATTAACTTTTAAATCTGAACAAAGCTTTATATTTTTTCTTGAGTTATAGAATGTTTTCTTGTAAATTAGCTGAGTTTTTGGGTCTTCTATACTAAATGCTAAAGACTCTCGTGTTTTTATTTGTTGGGTAATTCTTCTAAGATGTGGAGCTGCCCCCAAAATACATTAGACATTTAATATTTAATAACCATTTCATTCTCAACATCTCTGTTCTCTGCCCTTACAGCGAAGGGTGGTACAGATTACTCCATGATTATTCCCCAAAGTGATGGTGCCATTATTCCTCCTTTTTCTCTAGTGCCACTTCCAAGTCACTAGACAGATTTATCATCTGTCAGGAGCTGCTTTGGATATTTCTTTTCACTTCTGTTGTAAGCCAGAATTTTGCCATTAATATGTGCTCCTAGTTTTCCACAAAATCTTTTGTACACAATCCTCTGGATGACACCAGTGGTGATTATTATAAATTAATACATTAAGTTAACATATTTCTCTTAAAATTTGATAATAACATTAATTTGCTTAGAATATTCTATATATCTTTATACATGCATGTACAATGATTTGTGTCTCATAACTTTTACTGTAATACCTCTTCCATATTTAAGTACTATTGTTATATGCATAGTATATTTTATTCATTTCAAACACATTCTTTTAAATTCATCTACTATGATTTTTCTTTTCAATTTTATTAATTTTGTCAAAAAAATAAACTATTTTGAGATTGCTACTCCGAACAAGCTCAACTAGAAAGAAGAAGCACAAAATCATGGTGTCTACGTGCCTGAAGTATGTGTGTGTGTGTGTATGTTTATATACAAATGTGTGTGTATTTGTGTATATATGCATATGTGTTCAGACTGTCCATTTCCATGATGTATGTGTGCCTGTGAATGACAGAAGTTTATGTAAGATGCCTTTCTCAGTCCTTCTCCACACTAATTTATGAGACAGAGTCATTCATTGACCTAGATTCCACAGACTTGCTATTCTGAGTGATCACCAAGGCCAAGGAATCCATCTGTTTTTGTCTGCCTATCCCTGGGATAGAAGGTGTTTACCACAAACTGTGTCTTTTTCCATAGGTCCTGGCAATCATCATTTAAGTCCACATTCTTCGCTAGCAAATACTTGACCAACCAAGTTATCTCTGCATACTCTACATTAATTTTAAAAATTCCATTGTACATTTAAGTTTTCACCTTGAAAGTTTCCAAATAAGGCCCAAGTATAATATTCATTTTGGCTGTTCTTCAACTAAAGTCCACTTCCCATCAAGACGCAGCCTAATTTCATTGTTCTTAAATATGGGCTGACATGTAACTGCTTCAAGCAAAATGAAGAATAAGAGGAAAACAACGTGGTGCAGCTTCACATATTAGATGAAAAAAGCCAACATGTCCACTTGGTTCTCTTTAAAGATTTACTATTAGGATACTTCCTACAGAGACATGTACATCTCTATAAAAAGCCCAGGACACATAAGATTGCACATTCTTGCATTCTCTGATTTTCCCTCCAAACTTAGTTCATTTTTCCTGTTTGAACCATCCCATCTCAATATCTCATATGAATGAGGTATAAAGTTTCAGGTTAGCAACTTTAGAAAATTTTCAGAAATATAATCAGATAATACAAAGCAGTAACAAGTAATCTCTGTTGTGCACAATTCTTACCTGGAGTCTCTATAACCATAACAATATAGTCATTATTTTATTCCACTGGAATTTATGACACTTAGTTTTGTGGTAGCAGATATCCTGATCATTTTCTTCTAAGGGATTTTAAGTTCTGTTTAAAATAGGAGGTATTTCCTATGATAAGATAATATGTGTCCAGCACTTATTGTTAGAAATCAAAGCTATGGAACCACCACACTGTTACATCAATTATATCTTATCTTTTTACTATTATACTTTTTACTATTTATACTTTTGTTTCTATTTCCTATATAAATACACAAGAAAAACAACTTTAGTTACATTTTATTCTATGTATCCCACTAAAAGTTTCTTTTTGTTTTCACCATACATTTAAGGAAAGAACATCAACCTTCAGTTCTATGTTCTTTTACACATTTCTCTCATTTAATTTGGTATATAATTATTTCATACAGCTTACTTTGATCACATTCACACCTCTCCTCCAGTTCCATTTAAATCCATGGCCCTTCTCTACTCATCCAACTCTGTGTCTTTGAAAAAGAATTCCATCAAGAATAACCTAGACTGTTTTTTATTCCTGGATGAATGGCTTTCTAGAACACAGGACTCAAAATACTGCATTTGCTTTAAAACTTTTATACTACACAACACTCTACTGAATATTGTGTACTCTATGATACTGTATATATGCTTGGTAGTCATAAAGGTTGGGAAAGAGGTGTCAAATCCCTAGAACTGGAGCTAATGCACATAAAGCACCATGTGGGTTATCAGAACCCAACCCAGGTCCTCTGGAAGACTAAAGAAGAATTTTAAATGATGAACCATCTTTCTAGCAGCCCCCACATCACATACTTTTCTGTATTCTTATTTTTAATAAATTTTTAAATCATATTAGGTAGCACAGGTACAGCCTTAATTCTTAGTCCTTTTTCTTGGGCTTCTAAATGAATGGATTTGTTGGCACCTTCCATCATGATAACAATTCCAGTTCTCAAGGCTCAAATCATCAATCCACTTGGATTTTGCTGTAAGTTATTACAGATACATGTTTTCTTAACAATTTAGCTTAGTGTCCAAATGACTTCCTATATTATTCATTCATTTTTCTCTAAGTGAAAATTATATTTCTGTGATTAACTAAGCACCTACGGTTATAATTATCTTTTATGCTTATGTATAGTATATGTTTATATTTTATTTTAACTTACTCATCAGTTTCCATTCCCTTGCTTCAGTATGCTTACTTATATCTTTTAACATTAAATTTATTTGCACTATAAACAACTATTTGATTTCCAATAATCATCAAAAAGAATGAATCCATTCTTATACTTTCAAAAGATGAAAGAAAGGAAAACGAAAAGCCCTATTGGATGCATATGATATATTTTAACTTTTATACACTCTAACAGTAAATTGGTTCTAAATCCTTTTAACAATTGAGATATGGAAGGAATATTGAACTCTACTATGAAAGACTTATATACTTTTAATGAACTAGAATAATTTTTTGATATACATACATATGCAAGAGTACAAATTGGACTTTATTTAATAAAGTCTATCTTTAAAAACCATGAATGCAAATTAGTCCTAACATATAGCCTTATATGAAGGCTGTCTAAACAAAATTGACAAATAATGGTGGAATAGAACCCCATCTGGACATCTATTTTCAATAAATAAGGTTTCCAGTACAGGTACTAAGTTACATCTAATTGAGTTGTTGACCAAAGAAGTTCCAGAAACACTCAAATAAACTAGGCTGTTCCATTGTTAATATACAAACTAACAGCAAGTACTCATTACTAAAGATGTCACCTACAGGGTTAATTGAATATAGAAAGGTTGAACTAGTGCCTATGTAAAGCTTTTGCTTCTACACTTTAGCATCTTTGGTATAGAAAGTCACTCGACACACTATCAAAGGTAAAACATAAACACAAAAACACAAAAAGCTGTTACTATCTTTTAAGCAACTGTTTGTTGTTGGTTAAGTTTGTCTCTTACCCAAGCTAGTTCCCAAATAATTGAGACTAGACGATTACATTTGTTTAACAAGCATTAAGGGTATAATAACTGAGCAGTATTACTCCATTTTTTTTTATTTTATTTTATTTTATCTTATCTTATTTCTTTTGTATTGAATATTTTATTTATTCACATTTCAAATGTTATTCCTTTTCCCTGTTTCCCTTTCAGATACTCCCATCCCATTCTCCCTATCCCTATCCCACCCACTCACTCACTCCTCCCTACCCCAGCATTCTGCTACACTGGGGCATCAAGCGTTCACAGGACCCAGCGCCTCTCCTACAAGCGCCTGTCCAACAAGGCTATCCTCTGTTACATATGTGTATGGAACCATGGGTCCCTCTATGTGTACTCGTTGGTTGATGCTTTAGTTCCTGTGAGCTCAAGGTATTCTGGTTGATTGATATTGTTGTTCTTCCTATGGGGTTGCAAACCCCTTCAACTCCTTCAGTCCTTTCTCTCATTCTTCCATTAGGCAAGCATCTACTTCTGTACTTGTCAAGTTCTAGCAGAACCTTTAAGGAGACAGCTAAATCAGGCTCCTGTCAGCAAGCATTTCTTGGCATCAGCAATAGTGTCTGGGTTTGGTGTCTGTATATGGGATGGATCCCTGATGAGGGCAGTCTCTGTTCCACACTTTGTCTCCATATTCCCTCCTTTGAGTATTTTGTTTCCCTTCTAAGAATAATTGAATTCATGGAATTCTTATGCAACTGGATGAAATTAGAAAATATCATCGTGTGAGGTAACCCAATCAAAAAAGAATATACATGGTATGCACTTGCTGATAAGTGGATAATAGCCCAAAACCTCAGAATAACCAGGATGCAATTTACAGACCACATGAAGCTCAAGAAGGAAGTATTACTCTATTTTAATTCTTTAAACTAATCTGGCTACCTCCCAGTCAAAGATCCCTAAGATACTTGCATTGTAATAGTCATCTTGCTCTATGAACTTCAAATGTTTTCTCAGGGTATCTCCTGGACGTTCTCCCCAGGGCTGAATACCCACTTCTTTTCTCTGCCTCTCTCCTCCCCTGGATAGATGGAAGTCTAGTACCATTTTCTCTTCTGTTCAGTCATTGGCTGATAATCTAGCATTATTGATCGATCAAGGAATAGTTTGAAAAAGATATTTTACTACAAGATATGGGGCACAGAAATCATTTGAATGATACAAAGATACTCTTTACAGAGCACACAATAACATTATACCTGCACTTCCAAGTTTTAGTCCAAAAAAGGCTCTTTCTCTTACAATAATAAGATTTACATTTATGAATGTGTAAACCATGGAGAAAGTATTCTATGATCTGTTTTATTTTGGTGAGTTTAAATTTTTATACATAAATCGATTTCAATAACTTGTATAGACCAAAAATTTTTCTTAAATATAAATTGTGAGATTGCAACTATTTAGTTTTCAAACCCAAAAGAAACTTGATAAGGAATAAATACTACCAAAATATGATGTAGGAAGTGCAGAGCCTGCAACTTCCAAAACTATAGAAATGACAGAAATAGGTGGCTGCCTGGATAGTCCACCATAATTTGTATACAACATTGGAGGATCTATCTTCTGCCTTCCATCCCAGAATATCTGACAGACCTTTCTGTGAAGAAGGGTTTCTGAAAGATTTGCCTACCTTGTCTTTGTAAAGTTTGGCATTTGACTGTCCTGTGTCCAGTTTATACAGTTTGTGAAGTATTCTGTCTGCATCTGAAGTACTGCCATTCTTTTTTGTCCAGAAACTAGTTTGACAAATTTGAAGTAAACTTCATATGGAGGTGTTGGACAGAGAAACCATGAAACTAAGTTTGGTAAGGTAAGGCAGGTTGAGACCCAGAGATTCAGTGGAGACACACATTAAACTTATTAACTCCATACTGTGTAAGATTCCAGGGCTAGAATACATGTCACACATGCCTCCTCACATAAAAGAAACCACACTGGAAATCAGGTAGCAGTTCCTCAGAAAATTGGACATAGTACTACTGGAGGACCCAGCTATTACCACTTCTGGGAATATGCCCACAAGATGCTCCAGCATATAAGAATAGCTTATAGTAGCCCTGTTTATAATAGCTAGAAGCTGTAAACAACTCATATGCCTCTCAACAGAGGAATGGATACAGAAATGTGGTACATTTATACAGTGGAGGACTCATCAGCCATTAAAAATTGTGACTTCCTGAAATTCCCAGGCAAATGAATAGAACTAGAAAATATCATCCTGAGTGAAATAACAGTCACCAAAGAACACATATGGTATGTACTCCTTGATAAATGGATATTAGGGAAAATCTACCAACCAAAGTCCCTGCCTTCCAGAGTAACCATGGACTAAACAATCAACCAAAGAATATATATGGAAGGCCCATGGTTCCACCTGAAAATGTAGCAGAGGATGGCCTTATCTGGCATCTATCATACAGAAGGCACTAGGTCCTGTGAAGACTTGACACCCCAGTGGTGTGGAATGCTAGGGTGGTGAGGTTGGAGTGCATGCTTGGGTAGGGGAGACTGGGATGGGATGAGGGTTTGTGGAGGGGAAACAGGGAAGGGGAATAACATTTGAAAAAGGTGACCATCCCACAGTCACAATTCTGACCAATAATTGTTCCTGTCTAAAAGAATTACAGGGATTGAAATGAAGAAGAGCCTGAGGAAAAGAAGGTCCAGCAACAGGCCCAAAGAGGGATCCAGCTCAAGGGGAAGTCTTAAGGCCTGACACTGCTACTGAGGCTTTGGAGAATTCACAAAAAGGGACCTAGCATGACTGCACTCTGGAAGACCCAACAAGAAGCTGAAAGAGTCAGATGCAGATATTTGCACCCAAACCAATGGACAGAAGCTGCTGATCCCTGTTGTTGAATTAGGGAGCGCTGAAAGAAGCTGAGAATAAGGACAATCCTATAGGAGGAGCAGCACTTTCAATTAATCTGGACCCCTAAGATATCTCAAACACTGGACCACCAAACAGGCAGCATACATCAGCTGATGTGAGGGCCCCCCAGATCACATATAGTAGGGGGATGCCAAGTCCTGTGTTCATTCAGAAATGGTGCACCTAACCCTCAAGAGACTGGGTGTTTAGAGGTCAGGTGGGGTGGGGGTTGGGGACATCTACGTGGAGACAGAAGGGTAGGGAGGAACTATGGGATGTGGAAGAGTCAGAGGGTAAAAGGTGAGATATAATATGGAGTATAAAAGTAGATTAATTAATTAAAAAAGAAATGTAAAGAAATAAAATAACCAATAAAAATAAATTAAAAAAAAGATAATTGTCCTATGGTCACATAGACCTAAAAAAGAGTTCTCCGTGCTAATGAGGTACCTAGAGGCCCAGAGGGTTTGCCTTTCCAGACATTCCTCCCTGCAAAAGGTATTTAATCTCAGGTCTATGCTGAGACGAGAAATAGGTTTGATTCATTATGCACCCATTTTCTACCTTGAACAACTAATAAAATGTCTAGAACCATGGACTGTCTCATTGATCACAATCTGCTGTGGGGAGCCATGGAGAGTGCTTTCGAATACCGAGCCACAGCTTAATTCTTCCATATAAGGCCTCTGTACTCCCAGCCACAACTAGCACTAAGCCTGCCTACACCAAGCTAAAACCAATCACTACTGGGACAAGCTTGAACATCCCCCTAACTCCTCCATACACACACACATACAGATGCTGTACCTAGCCCTTCCTCAACTCAGTTCTCTGCTCTTCCATGACTCTCATTCTTTAGATGTCCAAGAGGCTGGGAACCCCATGGCCCCAACTTCCTGGCAGGCCTGGGGATCCTTGAATCAGCTCTGTTTTCACATATTTCAGACTGTACTTTCCCACCTCCTGTGGGATAAGCTTAGTCAAAATCCTGAGGAGGCTATGCACAGTGGTGGGGCTGACACGACTCATATGACTCACATGGAGGTTCTTTGATGCTCATCATTGCCTTTGAAGTAGAATGGTGGGGTTGCCAAAAGCTGACCTGGTTCATTGTCAAAAACCCTTGGATTAATAAAAACTCTTTTAGTGCCATATTCTGTAGATCCCTGAGGTTTTTGAAGACCATCTATCTATTTGCAATATGTCTAAATTGTTTGTTTCTTGCTATTTTTATCTGTTGAATCTAGAAAACATATTTTTGTAATTAACTAACTATATGAATCTGATTGTCTGACTGCTAATTTGCATTTATTAATTATCTCAAACATTTTTTGGTTGCAGATTCCAAAAGGACTAAAACTTAACCATCCATTTTTATGAAATGCACAGGTATAATACTTTAGCATGTTGTTGAATATATAATCATTAATCTGCATTAATATACAAATCTTTATACCAATGTAGCTAAATACAATCTTAGTTTGTATCAGTATACAAAGATTTATACCACTGTAAGATTTATGGGTTATTAATACTCTTTGGTAGAACTGACATAAACCATCCATTCACCCTACCTTAAAATTGCTTCCTGCTAGTTTTGGATGTTTTTATTTTGGTTGCCCAAAATATTGGAGCAATTTCCCAGTCTTAAGAAAGCTAGCTGTAGGGGGGACTTCCAGCAGCGGCTGGTGCAGAGGAAGGGCTATCAGCAGTAGAACCAAGCTGACAGGGTCCAGGCAGACCCTGCGCCCACAACCACTGGCCATCGCTGGCCAGCCGGGCTGCAAGCAGTGGAGGATTTACGGTGCCTTTCACCACACAGAAGCCACATCAGAACTCTGCCTCCCACCAGTCAGTTACGAGGCCTCCATATTGGTTCTCAGACACCAGAGGCATCAGACAGACAGAGGTACGCAAATATAACCCGAGACCAACATCGCAGGGGTCTAAGCCCAAAAGGCGTTGGCCTGCATCCAGGCCCTGGGCTGTTCGGGGGGGGGGGGCACCAGTGTGCAAACCCGGCCAGGAGGTTGTTGCTATTTTGCCTACGGGAAGCCAGAGAGTCCTAGCAGGCAAAACCAAACAAGCTAACAGGCATAGCCAGAGGCTGACATAGCAGGGGTCTAAGACAGTCAGGCCCTGGACTGCACCCAGGCCCTGGGCTGCTCGGTGGGCCATCTGTGTGCCGACCCAGCCAGGAGGTTGTCAGCCCAGCAGACTCTCCCAGCACTCTCAGGGAGCACACACATACCACCATCCTGGCCACCTGACAGACCCAATTAACACTCACAGCTGAGGGGAACTTTGCTCGGACATTGGCCTGCCAGGCTTTTGCCTAGACTCAGGGCCCGAGCAGCTAGGCTAGCCTTGTGTGCACCAACCAAGTTGGGAGTTCTGCTGCCCAGCAGAGTGATCAACACACAGAAAAGGTCCCAGCAGCATACACCGTCAGCACTCCCTGAAGGAGAAAACAGGCACCATCTGGTTCACAGACACAATCTGGGGCAAAGAACACTAGGGCTGCAAGGGCACCCAAGAGGAGGACAGCACATCAGTAATCTGCAACAGGGGAAACTCTGCCATCCAGTGTTGCAGAAATAGCCCTAGAGCCTCTCAGGAGGCTGAAACACCAGCCAGAGACAAGACCAATTAGCTCCAGAGAACAAGATGCCAAAGGGCAAATGCAGGAACGCTACTAACAGAAAATTAGGCAATATGGCAGCATCTGAACCAAACTCTCCAACATCAGCAAGTCCTGGTTATGCCAACACACCAGAGAAACAATATTTGGATTTAAAATCACTGTTCATGATGCTGCTAGAAGAACACAAAAAGGACATGAATGAATCTCTTAAAGAAATACAGGGGAACATGAATAAGCTAGAAACCTGTATAATGGAAACACAAAAATCTCTTAAAGAAATGCAGGAGAATCAGGACCAAGAGATAGAAGCCAATAAAGAAGAAAGGCAAAAAAAAAAAAAAAAAAAAAAAAAAAAAAAAAAAAAAAAAAAAAACTTAAAGAAATGCAGGAGAACTTGAGTCAAAAGGCAGAAGTCATGAAAGAGGAAACACAAAAATCTCTTAAAGAATTATAGGAAAACACAAACAAATGATGGAACTGAGCAAAACCATCCTGGATCTAAAAATAGAAGCAGAAAAAACTAAGAAATCACAAAGGGAGACAACTTTGGAGATAGAAAACCTTGAGAAGAAACCAGGGGCCATAGATGCAAATATAAACAACAGAATACAAAAGATGGAAGAAAGAATCTCAGATGCTGAAGATACCATAGAAACCATTGACTCAACTGTCAAAGAAAATGCAAAATGCAAAAAGCTTGTATCCCAGAACATCCAGGAAATCCAGGATACAATGAGAAGACCAAACCTAAAGATTATAGGTATAGATGAAAGTGAAGATTTACAACAGAAAGGGCCAGCAAATATCTTCAACAAAATTATGGAAGAAAACATTCCTAACTTAAAGAGAAAGATGCCTATGAATATACAGAACTCCAAACAGACTGGACCTGAGCAGAAATACCTCCTGTCACATAATCAAAACCCCAAATGCACTAAACAAAGAAAGAATATTAAAGGCAGTAAGAGAAAAAGGCCAAGTAACATATAAAGAAAGACCTATCAGAATCACACCAGACTTCTCACCAGAGACCATGAAAGCTAGAAGATCCTGGGCAGATCTCATGCAGACTCTAAAAGAACACAAATGTCAGCCAAGACTACTATACCCAGCAAAACTCTCATTCACCATAGATGGAGAAACCAAGACATTCCATGACAAAACCAAATTTACACAATATCTTTCCACAAACCCAGTTCTGCAAAGAATAATAGGAGGAAAACTCCAATACAAGGAGGGAAACTACACCCTGGAAAAAGCAAGATAGTTACCTTCCTTCATCAAACCCAAAAGAAGATAACCACTCAAATATAAAAAGAACATCAAAAATGACTAATCACTATTCCTTAATATCTCTTAACATCAATGGTCTCAATTTCCCAATAAAAAGACATAGACTAACAGATTGGGTAAGGAAACAGGACCCTACAATTTGCTGTATACAGGAGACACACCTCAGTGTCAAAGATAAAAGCTACCTTAGAGTAAAAGGCTGGAAGACAATCTTACAAGCCAATGGTCACAGGAAACGAGCAGGAGTAGCCATTCTAATATCAGATAAAATTGACTTTCAACCTAAAGTCATCAAAAGAGACACTGAGGGACACTTCTTGCTGGTCAAAGGAAAAATCCACCAAGAAGAACTTTCAATTCTGAACATCTATGCACCAAATGCAAGGGCACCCTCATTCGTAAAAGAAACTTTACTAAAGCTCAAAGTACACATTGCACCTAACACAGTAATTGTGGGGGACTTCAACACTCCACTCTCCTCGATGGACCGATCGGGAAAACAGAAACTAAACAGGGACAAGTAAAATTAATTGAAGGTTTGGACCAATTGGATTTGACTGATATTTATAGAACATTTCACCCTAAAGCAAAAGAATATACCTTTTTCTTAGCACCTCATGGTACCTTCTCCAAAATCGACCATATAATTGGTCACAAGGCAGACCTCAACAAATATAAGACGATTGAACTAATCCCATGCCTCCTATCAGATCACTATGATGTAAGAGTGTTTTGTTGTTGTTGTTGTTGTTTTTATTCGATATAATTTATTTACATTTCAAATGATTTCCCCCTTTCTAGCCCCCGACTCCCCAAAAGTCCCGTAAGTCCCTTCTCTTCCCCTGTCCTCCCACCCACCCCTTCCCACTTCCCTGTCCTGGTTTTGCCGAATACTGTTTCACTGAGTCTTTCCAGAACCAGGGGCCACTCCTCCCTTCTTCTTGTACCTCATTTGATGTGTGGATTATGTTTTGGGTATTCCAGTTTTCTAGGTTAATAACCACTTATTAGTGAGTGCATACCATGATTCACCTTTTGAGTCTGGGTTACCTCACTTAGTATGATGTTCTCTAGCTCCATCCATTTGCCTAAGAATTTCATGAATTCATTGTTTCTAATGGCTGAATAGTACTCCATTGTGTAGATATACCACATTTTTTGCATCCACTCTTCTGTTGAGGGATACCTGGGTTCTTTCCAGCATCTGGCAATTATAAATAGGGCTGCTATGAACATAGTAGAGCATGTATCCTTATTACATGGTGGGGAGTCCTCTGGGTATATGCCCAGGAGTGGTATAGCAGGATCTTCTGGAAGTGAGGTGCCCAGTTTTCGGAGGAACCGGCAGACTGATTTCCAGAGTGGTTGTACCAATTTGCAACCCCACCAGCAGTGGAGGAGTGTTCCTCTTTCTCCACACCCTCTCCAACACCTGCTGTCTCCTGAATTTTTAATCTTAGCCATTCTGACTGGTGTAAGATGAAATCTTAGGGTTGTTTTGATTTGCATTTCCCTAATGATTAATGAAGTTGAACATTTTTTAAGATGCTTCTCCGCCAAAGAGTGTTTTCAATAGCAACAAAAACAACAGAAAGCCCACATACACATGGAGACTGAATAATACTCTACTCAATGACACCTTGGCCAAACCAGAAATAAAGAAAGAAATCAGAGACTTTTTTATAATTTAATGAAAATCAAGGCACAACATACCAAAATCTTTGGGACACAATGAAAGCAGTGCTAAGAGGAAAACTCATAGCCTTGAGTGCCTCCAAAAAGTAAATGGAGAGAGCATACACTAGCAGCTTAATGACACACCTGAAAGTCCTGGAACAAAAAGAAGCCAATTCACCCAGGAGGAGTAGAAGGCAGGAAATCATCAAACACAGGGCTGAAATCAATCAATTGGAAACAAAGAGAGCCGTACAAAGAATCAACGAATCCAGGAGCTGGTTCTTTGAGAAAATCAAAAAGATAGATAAACCCTTAGCCAGACAGACCAAAGGGCAGAGAGAAAGTATCCAAATTAACAAACCTAGAAATGAAAAGGGGGATATAACAACAGAAACTGAGGAAATCAAAAAAATCATTAGATCCTACTACAAGAGCCTGTACTCTACACAACTGGAGAATCTGGAGGAAATGGACAATTTCCTTGACAGATACCAAATACGAAAATTAAATCAGGACCAAATAGATCATCTAAACAGTCCCATAACGCCTAAAGAAATAGAAGGAGTCATAGAAAGTCTTCCAACCAAGAAAAGCACAGGACCAGATGGTTTCAGTGCAGAATTCTATGAGACCTTCAAAGAAGACTTAACACCAATACTCTTCAAACTATTCCACAAAATAGAAACAGAAGCAACACTACCCAATTCCTTCTACAAAGCCACAATTACGCTGATACCAAAACCACACAAAGATCCAACAAAGAAAGAGAACTTCAGACCAATTTTCCTTATGAACATCGATGCAAAAATACTCAATAAAATTCTTGCCAACCGAATCCAAGAACACATCAAAACGATCAGCCACCATGATCAAGTAGGCTTTATCCCAGGGATGCAGGGATGGTTCAATATACAGAAATCCATCAATGCAATCCACTACATAAACAAACTCAAAGAAAAAAAACCACATGGTCATTTCATTGGATGCTGAAAAGGCATTTGACAAAATTCAGCATCCTTTCATGCTTAAAGTCTTGGAAAGTATAGGAATTCAAGGCCCATACCTAAACATAGTAAAAGCAATATACAGCAAACCGGTAGCCAGCATCAAACTAAATGGAGGGAAACTTGAAGCAATCCCACTAAAATCAGGGACTAGACAGGGCTGCCCCCTTTCTCCTTATCTTTTCAATATTGTACTTGAGGTACTAGCTCAGACAATTAGACAACATAAGGAGGTCAAAGGGATAGAAATTGGAAAGGAAGAAGTCAAACTATCATTATTTGCAGATGACATGATAGTCTACCTAAGTGACCCAAAAAACTCCACTAGGGAACTCCTACAGCTGATAAACAACTTCAGCAAAGTGGCAGGCTATAAAATCAACTCAAGCAAATCAGTGGCTGTCCTATACTCAAAGGATAAGCAGGAAATAGAAGAAGACCTCAAAAAATGGAAAAATATCCCATGCTCATGGATTGGCAGGATCAATATAGTTAAAATGGCCATTTTGCCAAAAGCAATATACAGATTCAATGCAATACCCACCAAAATCGCAACTCAATTCTTCACAGAGCTAGAAAGAGCAATTTTCAAATTCATCTGGAATAACAAAAAACCCAGGATAATTAAAACAATTCTCAGCAACAAAAGAAATTCTAGGGGAATCAGTATCCCTGACCTCAAGGAATACTGCAGAGCAATAGTGTTAAAAACTGCATGGTATTGGTACTGTGACAGACAGGCGGATCAATGGAACAGGATTGAAGATCCAGAAATGAACCCACACACCTATGGTCACTTGATCCTCAACAAAGGGGCTGAAAACATCCAATGGGAAAAAATAGCCTTTTTAACAAATGGTGCTGGTTCAACTGGAGGTCAGCAGGCAGAAGAATGTGAATTGATCCGTCCTTGTCTCCTTGTACTAAGCTCAAATCCAAATGGATCAAGGACCTCCACATAAAGCCAGACACTCCGAAGCTAATAGAAAAGAAACTGAGGAAGGCCCTTGAGAACATCGGTACAGGGAAAAAGTTTCTGAACAGAACACCAATAGCGTATGCTCTAAGATCAAGAATTGACAAATGGGACCTCATAAAATTACAAAGTTTCTGTAAGGCAAAGGACACCATCAAAAGGACAAATCGGCAACCAACAATTTGGGAAAAGTTTTTCACCAATCCTACATCAGATATAGGGCTAATATCCAATATATATAAAGAACTCAAGAAGTTAGACTCCAGAAAACCAAACAACCCTATTAAAAAATGGGGTACAGAGTTAAACAAAGAATTCTCACCTGAAGAACTTATGATGTTGGAGAAGCTTCTTAAAAAATGCTCAACTTCATTAGTCATTAGGGAAATGCAAATCAAAACAACCCTGAGATTTCATCTTACACCAGTCAGAATGGCTAAGATTAAAAATTCAGGAGACAGCAGGTGTTGGCGAGGATGTGGAGAAAGAGGAACACTCCTCCACTGCTGGTGGGGTTGCAAATTGGTACAACCACTCTGGAAATCAGTCTGGCGGTTCTTCTAAAAACTGGGCACCTCACTTCCAGAAGATCCTGCGATACCACTCCTGGGCATATACCCAGAGGATTCCCCACCATGTAATAAGGATACATGCTCTACTATGTTCATAGCAGCCCAATTGCCAGAAGCTGGAAAGAACCCAGGTATCCCTCAACAGAAGAGTGGATGCAAAAAATGTGGTATATATACACAATGGAGTACTATTCAGCCATTAGAAACAATGAATTCATGAAATTCTTAGGCAAATGGATGGAGCTAGAGAACATTATACTAAATGAGGTAACCCAGACTCAAAAGGTGAATCATGGTATGCATTCACTAATAAGTGGATACTAACCTAAAAAACTGGAATACCCCAAACATAATCTACACATCAAATGAGGTACAAGAAGAAAGGAGGAGTGGCCCCTTGTTCTGGAAAGACTCAGTGAAGCAGTATTCGGCAAAACCAAAACGGGGAATTGGGAAGGGGTGGATGGGAGTACAGGGGTAGAGAAGGGGGCTTATTGGACTATTGGGGAGTGGGGTGCTAGAAAAGGGAAAATCATTTGAAATGTAAATAAAAAATATATAAAAAAATAAAAAAGAAAAAAGAAAGAAAAAAGAAAAAAGGGGAAAAAAGAAATAAAAAACAAAACAAAACAAACAAACAAACAAACAAAAAAAAGAAAGCTAGATGTAATACTTGATTTCCAGTATCTCATGCTGAGAAAGTTCAGGCTTAAATGAAGAATGGTGTACTGACTGGAACCGTCTGAAAGGCTGGACTGATTTGGGCTTGGCAGTTTTTGGTTTTGTTGTTTGAAGCTGTCCTGGAATTCAGTTCAGGCAGGAGTCTCAAATGAGTATATCTCAGCATTTTTTGCTGCATACCCAATGTTGAATCTTTTCAGGGCCACATTATCTTCTTTGGAGTCTTATCCTTTAGTTCTGCAGCTATATTAAAATTCTGCATTAACATGTGTATAAAATGTGCAGTGTGCACAAGTTAGCTAAAGATGATAGGATGGAAAATTGTATATCTCATTTGGGTCAGAGGAGATTAAGCCTAAACTCAAGACATAAACTACATTGCTCTATTTGGTAAGGTGATGTTAGGTACTGTGCCAAACTCTATTACTCCTACAGATGGCAAATATCTATGGCTTGATCTGAAGTTTGCTATGTAGCAAAGAAATTACTTATAATACCTTAGTAATAATGAACATGAAACAGAATTGCATCATCTGGGGATGATTATCTTTGAATAATATTCTTCTATTGTGTATACATTAAAATTGAAAAAGATGTAAGTCTCATCAGCATGACTAAGTAAAGATGAGCTGCACAAAACAACACTGGTGGATTAATCAATATGCCAGAGCAGATGTAGGAAAAATCATGGGGCATTAATTGTACACAAAAATCCACAGGTAACTAAAGAATGCTGTGAGCTAGAGAAATAATCATCCTCAGAAATAACCACTTGCATCAGTTATACAATACCGATGGTCAGCCCTCAAAATATACATACAGGTAACATCATGTAGCCTGTTCAGATTACATTTAGGAATATGATATGTATTATATTATATTACATATTTATATACTGTTGCCTGTGCCCTGGACAGCTCTATGTTCAATCCTATCTGCTCTTGGGAGTTAGGGGTGAACTGGTGCAGTCAACCACACAGATTCCAGGAGCAGGTGAGAAATGCTGCATCAAGCTCTCTGAGCAGTTATTTCTGCTTTTATAAAATAAGTTTATATTTATAGGGAACCTTAATAGCTAAAACACATCACTAGTAATAACTCATTTTATCTCTCTATATTAGTTGAAATATATATATGCAAATTTCATAAGTGTATAGTATAAAGTTTGCTTACTCTCACCTTATATTTTTATACTTTTCTCAATATCCCATCCTTCCTAAAATTTCCTGTTTTACATTAATATCTTTTTTCTGACTCACTGAGTTTAACCAGAGCCCTGTGTTTGAGCATAGGTTTGAACCAATCCTTCATGACATTTCGCACTCACTTCTGGGTAAGAAACATGTGAAAACAACAACCATTTCAGAATATGTATGTTTAATAGTTCACCAGGAAGAGGTGAGGAGATGGGGGCCATGAGCACATTCTCCTTCCATGACTGATTGTTGGCAGGGACAAGTTTGTGAAGGCTCAGTGCAGATAACACCAGCTGCTGTATGTTGTTGATTGCAGTGGCCATTCCATGCCCATTCCAAGTTTTACTTCTTGACCAAGCCATCTCATAAGTTCCACCTAAAAAATAGTAAAGTTTACAAGACTCAGATTTGTTCCTAAAAAGAAGGTGAGCCAGTATTTTTTGACTGTGCTATTTCCATAAAGCATGGCTAAGAGTATAGTTTCCATCTTTGTATATTATGAATCTAAAACCTGAATCATCACTTTGTAAAAATAATATTTGATAAAATGGTTTATATGTACTATGACTGCAAGGTATGACCTCTTAAAAGTAACTATAAATGCTAGTTGTAATTATAAATGCTAGTGATATATACATGTTAGGAAACATTAAATTTCACGTTTAATTGTTCCTTAGATGTTAGTTAGCACAACCTGCTATCTTGAGCATGGTGAAGAACATTGTACCTTTTTGAAATATCCTAGCAATTTTCTACCCATAGGATTTATATTGAGTCTGGTATACTTGACTAACTCTCAGATAGAACTTAGAAAAAAATGTGTTATTCCAAGGCGTCAATTAAAAGCCACTCTTTTGAAAATAAACAATCAGGCAACGCACAGTAAGCGTTGTGCTTGCTCTATTTAGATGGGTTCTAAAATCACTTCTCTTCTTGTTCACACTGAGATGACCTATTCAAACGAAAGATTGACCATTTGGAGATCCTTGTGAGGAAAAAAATGAAACATAGCTATTGAATATAATTTTTACAGGGAAAGCCTGTAAAAACAATATCTTGCATATCATAAAAAGGAAAGAGAGCAGTGAAATCATCATGGAGCAGACAAAATGAAAATGGTGAAATGTATAAATATCAGCATTTCAGAAATGATGTCAATGAGTGGTATTCTACACAGAAAAACCTAGAAATCTGTACGCAAAAAGCTAAGTAAAACCTTGGGGTTCTTGTGAAAAAGATGTTCAATTTAGACCACTTATTAATAATGATCAGTTATTTGGGTAAAACACAAAATCCTTAGACATGGGTATTGTCATTAAGTATTGACAGTAGAATAGCAAGCCTATCATGGGAAAATGCCATAAACCAGAACTAAGGTTGATTCATGGGCAATAGGAATATTCTTTTCATGCCAAGGACTAGTAGACATAATCTGAAATGGTATGGATAGATTTTATTTATTTCTGTATTTATTTTACATTCCAAATGCTGCCATCCCCAACAGAACTCCTTTCCTCATTCCCTTTGCCTCTGTGAAGGAACCCACTCCCAGTATTTCCAAACCTGAGACATCAAATCTGTACAGAATTAAACTCATCTTTTCCACTAAGGCCAGACATAGCAGCCCTCTATTACATATGTGCCAGGAGCCTTGGACCAGCCTATATATGCTCTTTGGTTGGTGGCTCAGCTTCTAGATTTCTCATCAGTCCAGATTAGTTGACACTCTTGGTTTTCCTATGGGGTTGCCATCTCCTTGATGACAGTAAGTCCTTCTCCTAACTCTTCCAGAGAGGTTCTGACCTCCAACCAATGTTTGTCTTTGGCTATCTGGATCTTTCCTTGACAGCTGCTAGGTAAAGCTTCTCAGGGGGCTACTATGCTAGCCTCCTTTCTGCAAGCACAATATAGCATCGTTAATAGTGTGAGGAATTGGCGAATGCCAATGGGATAGTTCTCAAAATTGGCTAGACTCTGGTTGGACATTCCTTCTGATCCCTGCAGTCTCTGTATTTCTTTTAGACAGAATCAATTTTGAGTTAAAGTTTTGCTGGTGGGTTGGTGTACCCTCTCTCCACTGATGGTCCTGTCTGGCTACTGGAGGTTTTCTCTTCAGGTTCCATATACCACAGTTGGGCATTTCAGCTAAGGTCTGCATTGAATCCTGGAGCCTCTGTCATCACAGGTCTCTGGGACTTTCTAGAGAATCCCTCCACCTATCCCCCAACCCTTGCAGCTACCTATTTCCATTCATTCTCCTGGCCCTCTGGGACTCTCTTTTGTCTCCATACATACCTGATCCTGTGCCCTATTCACCTCACCCTTCCCTATTCCACCTAGGTCTATCCCTTCTGCCTCCCATGATTATTTTGTTCCCCCTTCTAAGTGGGATCCTCACTTGGGCCTCCCTTTTTGTTTAAGTACTTTGGGTCTCATGGATGTATCTATCATAGGTATTCTGAGCTTTTTGGCTAATATCTATTTATTAGTAGATATTAGTGAGTACATAGAATGCATGTTCCTTTGGGTCTAGGTTACCTTTCTCAGGATATATTTTATTTTTACTTCCGTCCATATGCCTGTGAATTTCATGATATCCTTGTTTTGAAAAGCAGAATAGTATTTCATTTTGTAAATGTACCACATTTTATGAACCCGTTTTTCAGTTATGGGATATCTGGGTTGTTTCCAGTTTTTTGGTTATTATGAATAAAGCAGCTACAAACCTAGTGGAGCCAAATCAAAGACCCGGAAATAAATCCACACACCTATAGACACTTGATTTTTAACAAAGAAGCCAAACTATACAAAAGCATCTTTAATAAATGGTGCTGGACTAACTAGATGTATGCATATAGAAGAATACAAATAAATTCATATTTATCACCCTGCACAAAACTCAAGTCCAAATGGATCAAAGACCTCAACATAAAACCAGACACACTGAATCTAGCAGAAGAGAAAGTAAGAAAGAGCTTTGAATGCATTGGCACAAGAGAAATTATCCTGAACAGAACACCAATAGTTCAGGCACTAAAGCCAAGAATTAATTAATGGGACCTCAGGAAACTAAAAAAAGCTTCTGTAAAGCAAAGGACAATGTCAATAATAAAAAACGGCATCCTAAAGATTAAGAAAAGATTTTTTCTTTTTTTCTTTTTTCATTAGATATTTGACTTATTTACATTTCAAATGATATCCGCTTTCTTCATTGTCCCTCTGAAAACTCCCTGTCCCATTCACCTCCCCATGATTACAAACCCCCAGCCCCTATCCTGACCTGGCATTCACTTACCCTGGGGCATTTAATCTTCACAGAACCAATGGCCTTTCCTCTCATTGACATCTGAAAAGGCCATCCTCTGCTACATATGTAGCTGGAGCCATGGGTGCTCCATGTGTACTCTTTGGTTGGTGGTTTAGTCCTCGGGAGCTCTGGGGACACTGGTTGATACATATAATTGTTCCTCCTATGTGGCTGCAAACCTCTTAAGCTCCTTAGATCCTTTTTCTAGCTGCTCCATTGGGGGCCCTATGCTCACTATTGTTTGGATGTGAGCCATGGGTATTTTAATCTACCTCCTAAGAAAGTATCCACACTTTGGTCGTCCTTCTTCATGAGCTTCATGTGGTCTGTGAGTTGTATCTTGGGTATTGTTAGTTTTGGGGCTAATATCCACTTATCAGCAAGTGTATACCATGTGTGTTCTTTTGAGATTTGGTTATCTCACTCAGGATGATATTTTCTAGCTCCATCCATCTGCCTAAGAATTTCATGAACTGATTGTTTTTAATAGCTGAGTAGTACTCCATTGTGTAATGAGCCACATTTTCTGTACCCATTCCACTCTTGAGGGATATCTAGGTTATTAACAGCTTCTGGTTCTTATAAATAAGACTGCCACGAACATAGTGGAGCATGTGTCCTTATTGCATATTAGAGCATCATCTGGGTATATGCCCAGGAGTAGTATATCTGGGTCTTCAGGTAGTACTGTGTCCAGTTTTCTGAGGAACCACCAAACTGATTTCCAGACTAGTATTACCAGCTTGCAATCCCACTAGTAGTGGAAGAGTGTTCCTCCTTCTCCACATCCTCTCCATCATCTGCTGTCCCTGAGATTTTGATCTTAGCCATTCTGACTGGTATGACGTGGAATCTCGGGGTTGTTTTGATTTGCATTTCCCTGATGATTAAGATTGTTGAACATTTATTTAGGTGTTTCTAAGCCATCTGCTCTTCTTCAGTTGAGAGTTATTTGTTTAGCTCTGTACCCCAATTATTTAAAAAAAATTATTCGACATCATTTAATATGTGGATTATGTCTTGGGTATTCAAAGTTTCTAGGCTAATATCCACTTGTCCATGGAGTGCATACCATGATTGATCTTTTGAGACTGGGTTACCTTACTTAGTATGATGTTCTCCAGCTCCATCCATTTGTCTAAGAATTTCATGAATTCATTGTTTCTAATGGCTAAATAGTACTCCATTGTGTAAATATACCACATTTTTTTATCCATTCCTCCATTAAATGATGTTCAAGAAGAATGGAGGAGTGGCCCCTGGTCCTGGAAAGACTCAGTGCAGCAATATAGGGGAATACCAGAACAGGGAAGGGGGAAGGAGTAGATGGGAAGGAGTAGTAGGGGTAGGGAAGAAGGCTTATGGGACTTTTGGGGAGTGGGGAGCCAGAAAAGGGGAAATCATTTGAAATGTAAATAAAGAATATACCGAATTAAAATAAAATATAAAAGAAAAGACAAGAAAAAATTTTTATTGAATATATTCTTCACTTACATTTCAAATGTTGTACTCTTTCATGGTTTCCCCTTTCCAGAAAACCCCCAACCCTTCCTCCCATCCCCTGCTTCCAAAAAAATGCTCCTCTATCCAACTCATTCCCATCTACACCCCCCCTTTAATTTCCCCAAGCTAGAGTATCTATCTAGTCTTCATAGAACCAAGGACCTCTCCTCCCACTGATGCCCAACAAGGCATTCCTCCACAACACTTGTGGCTGAAAACATGTGTGCCTGTTGATTGATGGCTTAGTCCTTGGAAGCCCTGGGAGGAGTCTGGTTGGCCTACATTTTTGTTTTACCCATGAGGCTTCAAACACTTTTAGCTCCTCCAGGCCTCCCTCCAACTCCTCCATTGTGGATCCCATTCTCAGTCCAATGGTTGGCTGCTAGCATCTGCCTCTGTATCTGTAAGGCTCTGGAAAGGCCCCTCCAAGGACAACCATAACGGGCTTTTTTCAGCAAGCACTTCTTGTCATCCATAATAGTGTCTGGGACTGCTGACATTTTATCAGATGAATCTCCATGTAGGACAGTTTCTGGGTGGCTTTTCCTTCAGCCTCTGCTCCACACGGTCTCCATAATTGCTCCTGTGTGTATTTTGTTCCCTTTCTTAGAAAAACCAAAGCACACACACTTTGGTCTACACTTCTTGAGGTTCTGGTGGTCTGTGAATAGTACCTTGTTTATTCTGAGCTTTTGGGCTAATAGCCACTTATCAGTGAGTGCATACCTTGTGTGTTCTTTTGTGGTTGGGGTAACTCACTCAGGATGACACTTTCTAGTTCCATCCGTTTGCCTAAGAATTTCATTAATTCATTGTTTTTAAAAACTGAATAGTGGAGCATGGAGTACTCCATTGTGTAAATATAACACATTTTCTGTATCCATTCGTCTGTTGAAGGACATCTGGGTTCTTTCCAGTTTCTGGCTATTATAAATAAGGCTGTTATGAACATAGTGCAGCATGTGTCTTTATTACACATTGGAGCATCTTTTGGGTATGTGCCCAGGAGTGGTATGGCTGAGTCCTCAGGCAGTGATAAGTCTAATTTTCTGAAGAACCACCAAACTGATTTCTAGAGTCGTTTTTCCAGCTTGCAATCTCATAAGCAATGGAGGATTGTTCCTCTTTCTCCACATCATTGCCAGCATCTGCTGTCCCCTGAGTTTTCTATCTTAGCCAATCTGACTGTTGTGAGGTGAGATCTCAGCGTTGTTTTTATTTGCATTCCTTGATAACTAAGGATGCTGAACATTTCTTTAGGTGCTTCAAAACCATTTGAGTTTCCTTAGTTGAGAATTCTTTGTTTAGCTCTCTACCCCATTTTAATAGGGTTATTTGACTCTCTGGAGTCAAATAACTTCTTGTGTTCTTTGTATACATTAGAGATTAGACCTCTATTGGATGTAGGATTGGTAAAGATGTTTTCCAAATCTGTTGGTTGCCATTTTGTCCTATTGACAGTGTCCTTGGCCTTACAGAAGCTTTGGAATTTTATGAGGTCCCATTTGTCAATTCTTGATATTAGAGCATAAGATATTAGTGCTCTATTTCAGAAAATTTCCCATGTGCCCATGTGCTCCAGATTCTTCCCCCATTTTCTTTTCTATTTGATTCTCTTCTATTAGTTTTATGTGGACAACATTGATACACTTGGACTTAAGCTTTGTACAGGGAGATAAAAATGGATCAATTTGCATCCTTCCACATGTGGACAGCCCATTGACCCAGCACCATTTGCTCAAAATGCTGTCTTTTTCCACATGATAAATTTAGGTCCCTTGTCAAAGATCATGTGATCACAGGTGTGTGAGTTCATTTCTGGGTCTTCAATTTATTACATTGATCTACCTGCCTGCCACTGTTAGAATACCATGCAGTTTTTGTCAGTATGCTCTGTAGTATAGCTTGAGGTCAGAGATGGTGATTCCCCTAGAGGTTCTTTTATAGTTGAGAATAGTTTTTTGCTATCCTGGGTTTTTTGATTATTTCAGATAAATTTGGAAATTGTTCTTTCTAACTCTGCAAAGAAGTGAGATGGAATATTGATGGAGATTGCATTGAATCTGTAGATTGCTATAGGCAAGATGGCCATTATTACTATATTAACCCTGCCAATCCATGAGCATGGGAGATCTTTCAATCTTCTGAGATTTTCTTCAATCTCTTTCTTCAGAGACTTAAAGTTCTTGTCATACCGATTTTTCAGTTGCTTGATTAGAGTCACACTAAGGTATTTTATATTTTTTGTGACTATTGTGAAGGGTGTCATCTCCATAAAATCTTTCTCAGGATTTTTATTCTTTGAGTATAGGAAGGTTATTGAGTTGTTTGAGTTAATTTTCTATCCAGCCACTTTGCTGAAGTTGTTTATCAGGCTTAGGAGTTCTATGGTGGAATTTTGGGGGTTATTTAAGTATACTATCATAGCATCTGCAAATAGTGATACTTTGACTTCTTCCTTTCTAATTTGTATCCCTTTGACTTCTTTTTGTTGTCTATTTGCTCTGGCTAGGACTTTTAGTACTATAGTGAACAGGAAGCGAAAGAAAGGAGAGTCTTGTCTATTCCCTGATTTCAGTGGGGTTGCTTCAAGTTTCTCTCCATTTAGTTTGATGTTGGCTACTGGTTTCCAGATCTTTCCAAGACTTTTATCATGAAAGGGTGTTGGATTTTTTCAAATGCTTACTCAGCATCTAATGAAATGACCATGTGTTTTTTTTTTCTTCGAGTTTATGTAGTGGGTTGCATTGATGGATTTCAGTATATTGAACCACCCCTGCATCCCTGGGATGAAGCCTACTTGACATGGCTAGTGATAGTTTTGATGTGTTCTTGCCTTCATTTGGCAAGAATTTTATTGAGTATTTTTGTGTCACTATTAATAAGGGAAACTGGCCAAAAGTTCTCTCTTTTTGTTGGGTCTTAGTGTGGTTTAGGTATCAGGGTATTTGTGGCTTCATAGAACAAATTGGGTTCTATGAAGTTCAGTGTTCCTTCTGTTTGTATTTTGTTGAATAGTTTGAAGAGTGTTGGTATTGGGTCTTCTTTGAAGGTCTTATAGAACTCTGTATTAAACCCACCTGGTCCTGGGCTCTTTTTTTTTTTTTTTGGCTGCTTCTATATCTTTAGGAGTTATGGGGATGTTTAGATCATTTATCTCATTTTGAATTAACTGAAAAGTGATTGTTGATTCCTGTTATTTTTGTTATTAGAGGTGGACTTAGGTTTGTGTGGCTCTCTTCATTTTTGGTTTGTTAAAAGAAGATTACTTTCTTTCCTATTCTAGGGAGTAGTTTCCCTCCTTTTGTTGATGTTTCCATTCATCATCCTTTGAAGAGCTGGGTTTGTGGAAAGATATTGTGTGAATTTGTTTTTGCCATGGAATGCCTTGCTTTCTCCATCTATGGTACTTGAGAGTTTTGCTGGGTATAGTATCCAGGGTTGGCATTTGTGTTCCCTTTGGGTCTGTATGACATCTGCCCAGGAACGTCTTGCTTTCATAGTCTCTGGCAAGAAGTCTGGTGTAATTCTGGTAGGTCTGCCTTAATATGTTACTTGATATTATTCCCTTATTACTTTTAATATTCTTCCTTTGTTTAGTGCATTTGGTGTTTTGCTTATTATATGACAGGAGAAATTTCTTTTCTGGCACAATCTCTTTGGAATTCTGTATGCTTCTTGTATGTTCATAGGCATCTCTTTAGGTTAGGGAAGTTTTCTTCTATAATTTTGCTAAAGACATTTGTTGGCCCTTTAAGGTGGAATTCCCTGCTCTCTTCTATACCTATAATTCTTAGGTTTGGTCATCTCATTGTGTCCTGGGTTTCCTGGATGTTTTGGATTAGGAACTTTTTGCATTTTGCATTTTCTTTGACTGTTGGGTCAATGTTTTCTATGGTATCTGAGATTCTCTCTTCTATCTCTTGTATTCTGTTTTTGATGCTTGCATCTATGACTCCTGACTTCTTTCCTAGGTTTTATATCTCCAGAGTTCTTTCCTTTTGTGATTTCTTTCTTCTTTCTTTTTCCATTTTTAGCCCCTGAATGCTTTGGTTCAATTCTTTCACCTGTTTGGTTGTGTTTTCCTGTATTTCTTTAAGGGAGTATTTTATGTCCTTCTTGACGTCCTCTATCAGCATCATGAGCTATAATTTTAAATCCAAATCTTGCTTTTCTGGTGTGTTGGATTATCCAGGACTTGCTGTTGTGGGAGAATTGGGTTTAGACATTGCCATGTTGCCTTTGTTTCTGTTTTTAATGTTCTTACATTTGCCTTTCGCCATCTGGTTATCTCTAGTGTTAGTTGGTCCAGCTATCTCTGGCTGGAGCTTGTCCCTTCTGTGGGCCTGCAAGCCTGTCTCAGCTCTCCTGGGAGACCAGCTCTCCCTGGCACGGAGGACTGTGGTTCAGCCTAGTTCCTGGTTACAGATGAAGCTCAGAAAGAATCTGTTCCTTCTGCTCTGCCACTCCTGTGTTCCCTGTGGCTCCTGGCCTTACTGCCTCTACAGTCACAGAGATTAAATGGAGGCTTCACCTCCAATCCTAGCAGTTAAAGCACTCCCTGTAGACCAGTTCTGCCCTGGCAGGACCAGTGTACAGAGGGTGCACTCCTAGGTGCAGATGGACCCTGGAAGGACCCTGTCCCAGTTGCTTTGCCACTCTTATGTTCCCTGTGCTTCTGTCTGTATGTTCACTGTCGAGAAAATGGCTGGGAAATGAATTTTACTCTTCCTCAGAGAGAGAGCTAATTTCCAAAATATATAAAGAACTCAAGAAGTTGGAATCCAAAAATAACAAGCAGCATCATTTAAAAATGGGGAATAGAGCTAAGCTGAGAATTCTCAACAGAGGAATCTCAAATGGCTGCGATGCACTTAAATAAATGGTCCATATCCTTATTCATCACAGAAATGTAAGTCAAAATGACCATGAGATTCTACTTTACACCAATCAGAAATGGCAAAGATTAAAAAAACTCAACTGACCTCACATGTTGGCGAGGATATACAGAAAGAGGAACACTCCTCCACTGCTGATGGGAGTGCTAACTTGTACAACCACCCTGGAAATCAAGTAGGAAATTTCTCAGAATAAATTTCATTTTAAATAAGATAATTAAGTAGCACAGTAATGTGTGTCAGAAGAGTGAAATTTTGCTCCTGTGGTGAATAATCGCAAGCCAACTTTATACATTTGGATAAAAGTATAAGAAGATTAATAAGGTAACATACCACTCTCACCTTGCTTTATCTAATGTATTCTGATTTCTTGTCAATACACAAATGTTTAACTTAAGATAGTTTTTGTCTTTTAGGTAATAACTATTATTATTTTACTTTTTAATATCTTATTCTAATGTCTTTATTGATATCAATGTCCTAAAAGTTTTAAAGTCTTTAAGAAAATAATTCATAAAGCAAAAGTTTAATAAATGTATAAACATGTACTGTGAAACCTAAATATTATCTCTAAATATATTACATGAAGTTTCTCTCTATGTTAAATTACATTGGGAGATGATCAATATTTAATTATATTTATAAAATGTATGATTTTACAAATTTATTTTAATAAAAATATATCAAATCATATTGAAAACTACAATATAAATATTGCTTATTAGGCTATTTTTGATTGTATAAACCCTAATCTTCACAAAACCTGATAATGTATACATTTTTAGGACACTTTTTTTTCCCCTTGGAATGCGAAATGTCCTATGATATCTCCTATTTTTTTTTTGTCTTGGGTTAGCTAAGGGTTTTTTTTTTTTGAGATTCCTAAGTATAATTAAAGTAAGTAAATAAATATTTAACTTATATATATAGCATGAAGAGAATTCCCATAGCTCTATATTTCAGTATATGTGATGACTCTTAAGATCAAATCAGAGAATTTAATCTTTAAGACTTGCTAGATCATCCAAATCCCTCTATTTTTGAAGCATTATTATGAATTTGGAATTGCTGTCTAAGAATGAAAAAGAAAAACATTAGTCTCAGTCACTGGAAATTAGCCAGATTTAAAAAAAAATAATCTTTAAATAATATGTGACTTCTTAACAATTTTTTCAATATTTTCATCTATTGCTTGGATTTGGGAACAAAAAATAAGGCTGGCCTGTTATGAAAGATGAGGTAACATTCAAATATAAAGTTTCCTAAGTACGTTACATAAGGTATACAATCAAACTGTTGCTAAACTTCACAGAATGTCCTAAAAGTTTTAAAGTCTTCACAGGGTTCAGGTCTGTATTGTTTTAAGTTAATATGTTGATGTCACAGTAATAATCACAGGTAATATCTGTTGTTGCACTATTTCACTCACATCTCTATGCTTCTCATCAATCCATCTTTATTTCAGCAAATATGTACCAATGCTCTCAACGGCCTAAAGAAAGTACTTTAACATAAGCATAGCAGAACACAGGTTCAACCCTTGAAAGACTTAGAATCCAATATTTTCTAAAAATTATTTAAATGTACAGTGGTTAATGTACATAAATTTACATATAGATAGAATCAAGCTTGGGTAACTAGAAGAAAATGTAGTGGTGAGTTTTGGTAGACTGCTTTCTCTCCTGGTACATTTCATACATGCACCTGCCCAATAGTTATTTTTGGATTTGTGAATAAAAGTCTCTCTCTCTCTCTCTCTCCTCTCTCTCTCTCTCTCTCTCTCTCTCTCTCTCTCTCTCTCTCTCACACACACACACACACACACACGTTTTTTAACATGCCTTACTATGTTAGTGGTTGGGTGCTACTAAGCCTCTTGCAGCTAGCATGCCTTCCCTCAAGTACTACAGGTGTAACACCTTCTAAATCTTCTTTTAGCGTTGCAGCTCTGTAACTTTTTGTGAAGTCCATTGGGCTTCGCTGCCCAAAAGGCTTGTGGGCAGCCCTTCAGGAGGCCGCTTTCCCTTTACTCCTACACGGCAGATGATCTCCCCTCTGCAGCTCTAAATCCATTCTGTCTCTCCAGGGTCATGGACTCCCTTCCTGTTCCTGTATCTTAGCCTGTGAAACTCTAAGGATCCTTTTCCATCTCACTTTGCCCAGTCATTGGCTGCATGTCAATTTTTTTTAAACTTAATTTTTTATTAGATATTTTCTTTACTTGCATTTCAAATGTTATCCCCTTTCCCGGTTCCCACCCCTGGGAAATCCATCCCCAGTCCCTCTGCTTCTATGAAGGTGTTCCCTCAACCCACCAACTCCTGCTTCCCCACCATCGAATTACCCTATACAGGGGCATCAAGCCTTCAATGATCCAAGGGCCTCTCTTCCCACTGATTCCCAACAAGGCCACCCACCCTCTGCTAAATAGGCAGCCAGAGTTGTGAGTTGTTCCATGTGTACTCCTTAGTTGGTGGTTCAATCCCTGGGAGTTCTGGGGAGGGGTATGGTGATTGGTTGATATTATTTCTTTGAGTTTGTTTATGTAGTGGATTACTTTGATGGATTTCCCTGTATTCCCTGCATCTCTGTGATGAAACCTACTCGATCATGGTGAATGATTGTTTTAATGTGTTCTTGGATTCAGTTTATGAGCATTTAATTGACTATTTTTGCATAGATGTTCATAAGGGAAATTGGTCTGAAGTTCTCCTTTTTTGTTGGGTCTTTGTGTGGTTTAGGTATCAAATCCAGCTAGAGGCAGGCTTCATTCAGCCTGTGTACAAGATACTGTGAACAGGTTTTTTGGGTAATACAATTAGCAAGAGAACACCAGCCACTACATTTACACAAAAATATCCACACAGATCTCTGCTTCAGGATCCAGAACAGCCTGGGCTGCAAGGCCACATCTCCAGATCCTGCAAGAGGCAAGAGAGGCATCCCAGAGGAAGGCTGGAAGGAGTCAGTGTGCTCTGGTGAGTCCAGCAGGCCCCTGAGGGAGCCTTCAGGTGTCTGCTTCGGGATCTGAACAGCCTGGACCACAGCACTCGGTCTCCAGGGAGTGCAAGAGGCCTGGTGTGCACCGGGAAGCAGACTGGGAGCACACAGCTTGCTCCAGCAAAGAGCTTAGGTTCCAGTCCTGAGGCCTCTGGCAAGAGCCTTCAGATCTCCCCTTCGGGATCCAGAACAGCCTGGGCTGCAACACCACATCTCCAGGTCCTGCAAGAGGCAAGAGGGGCATCTGAGAGGACTCTGGGAGGAGTCAGTGTGCTCTGGTGAGTCCAGCGGGCCCCAGCGGGAGCCTTCGGGTGCCTGCTTCGGGATCTGAACAGCCTGGGCAACAGCACCCTGTCTCCAGGCAGTGCAGGAGGTAAGCTGTGCACCAGAGGCCACCTGGGAAGGGACAGCTTGCACTGGTGAGTCCAGCATTGACAAGACCAACTAACACCAGTGAGAACTAGATGGCAAAAGGCAAACGCAGGAACGTCACTAACAGAAATCAAGGCAATATGGCAACATCTGAACCCAATTATCCTTTACCAGCATGTCCTGGATACCCCATCACACCAGTAAAACAAGATTTGGAATTAAAATCACTGGTCATGATGCTGGTACAGGAACACATGAAGGACATACTTAAAGAAATTCAGGAGAAAATGGATCAAAAGTTAGAAGCCCTTGCAAGGGAAACACAAAAATCATTGAAAGAAATCCAGGAGAATACAAAAGCCAACAAGGAGGAAATGCAAAAAACACTTAAAGAAATACAGGAGAACTTTGGTCAAGAGGCTGAGGTCATGAAAGACGAAACACAAAAATCTCTTAAAGAAATACAGGAGAACATTGGTCAACAGGCTGAGGTCATGAAAGAGGAAACACAAAAATCTCTTAAAGAATTACAGGAAAACACAAACATGCAAGTGAAGGAGCTAAGCAAAACCATCCAGGATCTAAAATCAGAAGTAGAAACAACTAAGAAAACTCAAAGGGAGACAACTTTGGAGATAGAAAGCCTTGGGAAGAAATCAGGGGACAGAGATGCAAATATCAACAACAGAATACAAGAGATAGAAGAAAGAATCTCAGATGCTGAAGATTCCATAGAAACCATGGACTCAACAGTTAAAGAAAATGCAAAATGCAAAAAGGTTGTAACCAAAAATATCCAGGAAATCCAGGACACAATGAGAAGACCAAACCTAAGGATTATAGGCATAGATGAGAGTGAAGATTTACAACTTAAAGGGCCAGCAAATATCTTCAATAAAATTATGGAAGAAAACTTCCCTAACCTAAAGAGAGAAATGCCCATGAATATACAAGAAGCCTACAGAACTCCAAACAGACTGGACCAGAACAGAAATACTTCCCGTCACATAATATTCAAAACACCAAATGTTCTAAACAAAGAAAGAATACTAAAGGCAGTAAGAGAAAAAGGACAAGTAACTTATAAAGAAAGACCTATCAGAATCACAGCAGACTTTTCACCTGAGACTATGAAGGCTAGAAGGTCCTGGGCAGATCTCATGCAGACTCTAAGAGAACACAAATGCCAGCCAAAACTACTATATCCAGCAAAACTCTCAATCACCATAGATGGAGAAACTAAGATATTTCATGACAAAACCAAGTTTACCCAATATCTATCCACAAACCCGGCCCTAAAAAGGATAATAGGAGGACAACACCAATACAAGGAGGGAAACTTCACCCTGGAAAAAGCAAGATAGTAACCTTTCATCAAACCCAAAAGAAGTTAAGCATTCAAATTTAAAAAATAACGTCAAAAATGATAGGAAGTAACAATCACTATTCCTTAATATCTCTTAACATCAATGGACTTAATGCCCCAATAAAAAGACACAGACTAACTGAATGGATACGTAAACAGGACCCTACATTTTGCTGCTTACAGGAAACACACCTCAGGGTCAAAGACAAACACTACCTTAGAGTAAAAGGCTGGAAGACAATTTTACAAGCAAATGGTCTCAGGAAACAAGCTTGAGTACCCATTTTAATATCAGATAAAATTGACTTTCAACCCAAAGTCATCAAAAGAGACCCTGAAAGACACTTCTTGCTGGTCAAAGGAAAAATACAAAAAGAAGAACTGTCAATCCTGACCATCTATGCCCCAAATGCAAGGGCACCCTCTTTCGTAAAAGAAACTTTATTAAAACTAAAAGCACACATTGCACCTAACACAATAATTGTGGGTGACTTCAACACTGCACTTTCCTCAATGGACCGATCAGGAAAACAGAAACTAAACAGGGACACAATGAAACTAATTGAAGCTTTGGACCAATTAGATTTAACAGATATATATATAGAACATTCTATCCTAAAACAAAAGAATATACCTTTTTCTCAGCACCTCATGGTACCTTCTCCAAAATCGACCATATAATTGGTCACAAGACAGACGTCAACAAATATAAGAAGATAGAACTAATCCCATGCCTCCTATCTGATCACTATGGAGTAAAAGTGGTCTTCAATAGCAACAGAAACAACAGAAAACCCACATACACGTGGAAACTGAACAATACTCTACTCAATGATACCTTGGTCAAGGAAGAAATAAAGAAAGAAATTAAAGACTTTTTAGAACACAATGAAAATGAAAACACAACATACCCAAATCTATGGGACACAATGAAAGCAGTGCTAAGAGGAAAACTCATAGCCCTGAGTGCCTCCAAAAAGAAAATGGAGAGAGCATACATTACCAGCTTAATGACACACCTGAAAGCCCTAGAACAAAAAGAAGCTATTTCGCCCAGGAGGAGTAGAAGGCAGGAAATCATCAAACTCAGGGCTGAAATCAATCAAGTAGAAACAAAGAGAACCATACAAAAAATCAACAAAACCAGGAGCTGTTTCTTTGAGAAAATCAACAAGATAGATAAACCCTTAGCCAGACTGACCAAAGGGCACAGAGAAAGTATCCAAATTAACAAACTTACAAATGAAAAGGGAGATATAACAACGGAAACTGAGGAAATCCAAAAAATCATCAGATCCTACTACAAGAGCCTGTACTCAACACAACTGGAGAATCTGGAGGAAATGGACAATTTCCTTGACAGATAACAAATACCAAAATTAAATCAGGACCAACTAGACCATCTAAACAGTCCCATAATGCCTAAAGAAATAGAAGGAGTCATAGAAAGTCTTCCAACCATAAAAAGCACAGGACCAGATGGCTTCAGTGCAGAATTCTACCAGACCTTCAAAGAAGAGTTAACACCAATACTCTTCAAACTATTCCACAAAATAGAAACAGAAGGAACACTACCCAATTCCTTCTACAAAGCCACAATTACGCTGATACCAAAGCCACAAAAAGATCCAACAAAGAAAGAGAACTTCAGACCAATTTCCCTCATGAACATCGACGCAAATATACTCAATAAAATTCTTGCCAACCGAATCCAAGAACACATCAAAACGATCATCCACCATGATCAAGTAGGCTTTATCCCGGGTATGCAGGGTTGGTTCAATATACGGAAATCCATCAATACAATCCACTACATAAACAAACTCAAAGAACAAAACCACATGGTCATTTCATTGGATGCTGAAAAAGCATTTGACAAAATTCAGCATCCCTTCATGCTTAAAGTCTTGGAGAGAACAGGAATTACAGGCCCATACCTAAACATAGTAAAAGCAATATACAGCAAACCGGTAGCCAGCATCAAACTAAATGGAGAGAAACTTGAAGCAATCCCACTGAAATCAGGGACCAGACAAGGCTGCCCCCTTTCTCCTTATCTTTTCAATATTGTACTTGAGGTACTAGCTCTGGCAATTCGACAGCATAAGGAGGTCAAAGGGATACAAATTGGAAAGGAAGAAGTCAAACTATCATTATTTGCAGACGACATGATCGTCTACCTAAGTGACCCAAAGAACTCCACTAGAGAGCTCCTACAACTGATAAACAACTTCAGCAAAGTGGCAGGTTATAAAATCAACTCAAGCAAATCAGTGGCCTTCCTATACTCAAAGGATAAGCAGGCTGAGAAAGAAATTAGGGAAATGACCCCCTTCACAATAGCCACAAACAGTATAAAGTATCTTGGGGTGACTCTTACCAAACATGTGAAAGATCTGTATCACAAGAACTTAAAGACTCAGAAGAAGGAAATGGAAGAAGACCTCAAAAAATGGGAAAACCTCCCATGCTCATGGATCGGTAGAATCAATATAGTTAAAATGGCCATTTTGCCTAAAGCACTATACAGATTCAATGCAATACCCATCAAAATCCCAACTCAATTCTTCACAGAGTTAGAAAGAGCAATTATCAAATTCATCTGGAACAACAAAAAACCCAGGATAGCTAAAACTATTCTCAGCAACAAAAGAAAATCTGGGGGAATCAGTATCCCTGACCTCAAGCAATACTACAGAGCAATAGTGTTAAAAAACTGCATGGTATTGGTACAGTGACAGGCAGGAGGATCAATGGAACAGGATTGAAGATCCAGAAATGAACCCACACACCTATGGCCACTTGATCCTCGACAAAGAGGCTGAAAACATCCAATGGAAAAAAGATAGCCTTTTCAACAAATGGTGCTGGTTCCACTGGAGGTCAGCATGCAGAAGAATGCGAATTGATCCATCCTTGTCTCCTTGTACTAAGCTCAAATTCAAATGGATCAAGGACCTCCACATAAAGCCAGACACTCTGAAGCTAATAGAAAAGAAACTGGGGAAGACCCTTGAGGACATCGGTACAGGGAGAAAGTTTCTGAACAGAACACCAATAGCTTATGCTCTAAGAGCAAGAATTGACAAATGGGACCTCATAAAATTACAAAGTTTCTGTAAGGCAAAGGACACCATCAAGAGGACAAATTGGCAACCAACACATTGGGAAAAGATCTTCACCAATCCTACATCAGATAGAGGGCTAATATCCAATATATATAAAGAACTCAAGAAGTTAGACTCCAGAAAACCAAACAACCCTATTAAAAAATGGGGTACAGAGTTAAACAAAGAATTCACACCTGAAGAACTTCGGATGGTGGAGAAGCATCTTAAAAAATGTTCAACTTCATTAGTCATTAGGGAAATGCAAATCAAAACAACCCTAAGATTTCATCTTACACCAGTCAGAATGGCTAAGATTAAAAATTCAGGAGACAGCAGGTGTTGGAGAGGGTGTGGAGAAAGAGGAACACTCCTCCACTGCTGGTGGGGTTGCAAATTGGAACAACCACTCTGGAAATCAGTCTGGCGGTTCCTCCGAAAACTGGGCACCTCACTTCCAGAAGATCCTGCTATACCACTCCTGGGCATATACCCAGAAGACTCCCCACCATGTAATAAGGATACATGTTCTACTATGTTCATAGCAGCCCTATTTATAATTGCCAGATGCTGGAAAGAACCCAGGTATCCCTCAACAGAAGAGTGGATGCAAAAAATGTGGTATATATACACAATGAAGTACTATTCAGCCATTAGAAACAATGAATTCATGAAATTCTTAGGCAAATGGATGGAGCTAGAGAATATCATACTAAGTGAGGTAACCCAGACTCAAAAGGTGAATCATGGTATGCACTCACTAATAAGTGGATATTAACCTAGAAAACTGGAATACCCAAAACATAATCCACACATCAAATGAGGTACAAGAAGAAAGGAGGAGTGGCCCCTGATTCTGGAAAGACTCAGTGAAACAGTATTCAGCAAAACCAGAACGGGGAAGTGGGAAGGGGTGGGTGGGAGGACAGGGGAAGAGAAGGGGGCTTACGGGACTTTCGGGGAGTGGGGGGGCTAGAAAAGGGGAAATCATTTGAAATGTAAATAAATTATATCGAATAAAGAAAAAAAATAAATACAGGAGAACTTTGGTCAACAGGCTGAGGTCATAAAAGAGGAAACACAAAAAGCTCTTAAAGAATTACAGGAAAGCACAAACAAGCAAGTGAAGGAACTAAGCAAAACCATCCAGGATCTAAAATCAGAAGTAGAAACAAGTAAGAAAACTCAAAGGGAGACAACTTTGGAGATAGAAAACCTTGGGAAGAAATCAGGAAACATAGATGCAAATAACAACAACAGAATACAAGAGATAGAAGAAAGAATCTCAGATGCTGAAGATACCATAGAAATCATGGACCCAACAGTTAAAGAAAATGCAAAATGCAAAATGTTTGTAACCCAAAATATCCAGGAAATCCAGGACACAATGAGAAGACCAAACCTAAGGATTATAGGCATAGATGAGAGTGAAGATTTACAACTTAAAGGGCCAGCAAATATCTTCAATAAAATTATGGAAGAAAACTTCCCTAACCTAAAGAGAGAGAGATGCCCATGAATATACAAGAAGCCTACAGAACTCCAAACAGATGGGACCAGAACAGAAATACCTTCCATCACATAATAATCAAAACCCCAAATGTACTAAACAAAGAAAGAATATTAAAGGCAGTAAGAGAAGAAGGTCAAGTAACATATAAAGGAAGACCTATCAGAATCACAGCAGAATTTTCACCTGAGACTATGAAAGCTAGAAGATCCTGGGCAGGTCTCATGCAGACTCTAAGAGAACACAAATGCCAGCCCAAACTACTATACCCAGCAAAACTCTCAATCACCATAGATGGAGAAACTAAGATATTTCATGACAAAACCAAGTTTACCCAATATCTATCCACAAACCCGGCCCTAAAAAGGATAATAGGAGGACAACACCAATACAAGGAGGGAAACTTCACCCTGGAAAAAGCAAGATAGTAACCTTTCATCAAACCCAAAAGAAGTTAAGCATTCAAATTTAAAAAATAACGTCAAAAATGATAGGAAGTAGCAATCACTATTCCTTAATATCTCTTAACATCAATGGACTTAATGCCCCAATAAAAAGACACAGACTAACTGAATGGATACGTAAACAGGACCCTACATTTTGCTGCTTACAGGAAACACACCTCAGGGTCAAAGACAAACACTACCTTAGAGTAAAAGGCTGGAAGACAATTTTACAAGCAAATGGTCTCAGGAAACAAGCTTGAGTACCCATTTTAATATCAGATAAAATTGACTTTCAACCCAAAGTCATCAAAAGAGACCCTGAAAGACACTTCTTGCTGGTCAAAGGAAAAATACAAAAAGAAGAACTGTCAATCCTGACCATCTATGCCCCAAATGCAAGGGCACCCTCTTTCGTAAAAGAAACTTTATTAAAACTAAAAGCACACATTGCACCTAACACAATAATTGTGGGTGACTTCAACACTGCACTTTCCTCAATGGACCGATCAGGAAAACAGAAACTAAACAGGGACACAATGAAACTAATTGAAGCTTTGGACCAATTAGATTTAACAGATATATATATAGAACATTCTATCCTAAAACAAAAGAATATACCTTTTTCTCAGCACCTCATGGTACCTTCTCCAAAATCGACCATATAATTGGTCACAAGACAGACGTCAACAAATATAAGAAGATAGAACTAATCCCATGCCTCCTATCTGATCACTATGGAGTAAAAGTGGTCTTCAATAGCAACAGAAACAACAGAAAACCCACATACACGTGGAAACTGAACAATACTCTACTCAATGATACCTTGGTCAAGGAAGAAATAAAGAAAGAAATTAAAGACTTTTTAGAACACAATGAAAATGAAAACACAACATACCCAAATCTATGGGACACAATGAAAGCAGTGCTAAGAGGAAAACTCATAGCCCTGAGTGCCTCCAAAAAGAAAATGGAGAGAGCATACATTACCAGCTTAATGACACACCTGAAAGCCCTAGAACAAAAAGAAGCTATTTCGCCCAGGAGGAGTAGAAGGCAGGAAATCATCAAACTCAGGGCTGAAATCAATCAAGTAGAAACAAAGAGAACCATACAAAAAATCAACAAAACCAGGAGCTGTTTCTTTGAGAAAATCAACAAGATAGATAAACCCTTAGCCAGACTGACCAAAGGGCACAGAGAAAGTATCCAAATTAACAAACTTACAAATGAAAAGGGAGATATAACAACGGAAACTGAGGAAATCCAAAAAATCATCAGATCCTACTACAAGAGCCTGTACTCAACACAACTGGAGAATCTGGAGGAAATGGACAATTTCCTTGACAGATAACAAATACCAAAATTAAATCAGGACCAACTAGACCATCTAAACAGTCCCATAATGCCTAAAGAAATAGAAGGAGTCATAGAAAGTCTTCCAACCATAAAAAGCACAGGACCAGATGGCTTCAGTGCAGAATTCTACCAGACCTTCAAAGAAGAGTTAACACCAATACTCTTCAAACTATTCCACAAAATAGAAACAGAAGGAACACTACCCAATTCCTTCTACAAAGCCACAATTACGCTGATACCAAAGCCACAAAAAGATCCAACAAAGAAAGAGAACTTCAGACCAATTTCCCTTATGAACATCGATGCAAAAATACTCAATAAAATTCTTGCCAACCGAATCCAAGAACACATCAAAACGATCATCCACCATGATCAAGTAGGCTTTATCCCGGGTATGCAGGGTTGGTTCAATATACGGAAATCCATCAATACAATCCACTACATAAACAAACTCAAAGAACAAAACCACATGGTCATTTCATTGGATGCTGAAAAAGCATTTGACAAAATTCATGCTTAAAGTCTTGGAGAGAACAGGAATTCAAGGCCCATACCTAAACATAGTAAAAGCAATATACAGCAAACCGGTAGCCAGCATCAAACTAAATGGAGAGAAACTTGAAGCAATCCCACTGAAATCAGGGACCAGACAAGGCTGCCCCCTTTCTCCTTATCTTTTCAATATTGTACTTGAGGTACTAGCTCTGGCAATTCGACAACATAAGGAGGTCAAAGGGATACAAATTGGAAAGGAAGAAGTCAAACTATCATTATTTGCAGACGACATGATCGTCTACCTAAGTGACCCAAAGAACTCCACTAGAGAGCTCCTACAACTGATAAACAACTTCAGCAAAGTGGCAGGTTATAAAATCAACTCAAGCAAATCAGTGGCCTTCCTATACTCAAAGGATAAGCAGGCTGAGAAAGAAATTAGGGAAATGACCCCCTTCACAATAGCCACAAACAGTATAAAGTATCTTGGGGTGACTCTTACCAAACATGTGAAAGATCTGTATCACAAGAACTTAAAGACTCTGAAGAAGGAAATGGAAGAAGACCTCAAAAAATGGGAAAGCCTCCCATGCTCATGGATCGGTAGAATCAATATAGTTAAAATGGCCATTTTGCCTAAAGCACTATACAGATTCAATGCAATACCCATCAAAATCCCAACTCAATTCTTCACAGAGTTAGAAAGAGCAATTATCAAATTCATCTGGAACAACAAAAAACCCAGGATAGCTAAAACTATTCTCAGCAACAAAAGAAAATCTGGGGGAATCAGTATCCCTGACCTCAAGCAATACTACAGAGCAATAGTGTTAAAAAACTGCATGGTATTGGTACAGTGACAGGCAGGAGGATCAATGGAACAGGATTGAAGATCCAGAAATGAACCCACACACCTATGGCCACTTGATCCTCGACAAAGAGGCTGAAAACATCCAATGGAAAAAAGATAGCCTTTTCAACAAATGGTGCTGGTTCCACTGGAGGTCAGCATGCAGAAGAATGCGAATTGATCCATCCTTGTCTCCTTGTACTAAGCTCAAATTCAAATGGATCAAGGACCTCCACATAAAGCCAGACACTCTGAAGCTAATAGAAAAGAAACTGGGGAAGACCCTTGAGGACATCGGTACAGGGAGAAAGTTTCTGAACAGAACACCAATAGCTTATGCTCTAAGAGCAAGAATTGACAAATGGGACCTCATAAAATTACAAAGTTTCTGTAAGGCAAAGGACACCATCAAGAGGACAAATTGGCAACCAACACATTGGGAAAAGATCTTCACCAATCCTACATCAGATAGAGGGCTAATATCCAATATATATAAAGAACTCAAGAAGTTAGACTCCAGAAAACCAAACAACCCTATTAAAAAATGGGGTACAGAGTTAAACAAAGAATTCACACCTGAAGAACTTCGGATGGTGGAGAAGCATCTTAAAAAATGTTCAACTTCATTAGTCATTAGGGAAATGCAAATCAAAACAACCCTAAGATTTCATCTTACACCAGTCAGAATGGCTAAGATTAAAAATTCAGGAGACAGCAGGTGTTGGAGAGGGTGTGGAGAAAGAGGAACACTCCTCCACTGCTGGTGGGGTTGCAAATTGGAACAACCACTCTGGAAATCAGTCTGGCGGTTCCTCCGAAAACTGGGCACCTCACTTCCAGAAGATCCTGCTATACCACTCCTGGGCATATACCCAGAAGACTCCCCACCATGTAATAAGGATACATGTTCTACTATGTTCATAGCAGCCCTATTTATAATTGCCAGATGCTGGAAAGAACCCAGGTATCCCTCAACAGAAGAGTGGATGCAAAAAATGTGGTATATATACACAATGGAGTACTATTCAGCCATTAGAAACAATGAATTCATGAAATTCTTAGGCAAATGGATGGAGCTAGAGAATATCATACTAAGTGAGGTAACCCAGACTCAAAAGGTGAATCATGGTATGCACTCACTAATAAGTGGATATTAACCTAGAAAACTGGAATACCCAAAACATAATCCACACATCAAATGAGGTACAAGAAGAAAGGAGGAGTGGCCCCTGATTCTGGAAAGACTCAGTGAAACAGTATTCAGCAAAACCAGAACGGGGAAGTGGGAAGGGGTGGGTGGGAGGACAGGGGAAGAGAAGGGGGCTTACGGGACTTTCGGGGAGTGGGGGGGCTAGAAAAGGGGAAATCATTTGAAATGTAAATAAATTATATCGAATAAAGAAAAAAAATAAATACAGGAGAACTTTGGTCAACAGGCTGAGGTCATAAAAGAGGAAACACAAAAAGCTCTTAAAGAATTACAGGAAAGCACAAACAAGCAAGTGAAGGAACTAAGCAAAACCATCCAGGATCTAAAATCAGAAGTAGAAACAAGTAAGAAAACTCAAAGGGAGACAACTTTGGAGATAGAAAACCTTGGGAAGAAATCAGGAAACATAGATGCAAATAACAACAACAGAATACAAGAGATAGAAGAAAGAATCTCAGATGCTGAAGATACCATAGAAATCATGGACCCAACAGTTAAAGAAAATGCAAAATGCAAAATGTTTGTAACCCAAAATATCCAGGAAATCCAGGACACAATGAGAAGACCAAACCTAAGGATTATAGGCATAGATGAGAGTGAAGATTTACAACTTAAAGGGCCAGCAAATATCTTCAATAAAATTATGGAAGAAAACTTCCCTAACCTAAAGAGAGAGAGATGCCCATGAATATACAAGAAGCCTACAGAACTCCAAACAGATGGGACCAGAACAGAAATACCTCCCATCACATAATAATCAAAACCCCAAATGTACTAAACAAAGAAAGAATATTAAAGGCAGTAAGAGAAGAAGGTCAAGTAACATATAAAGGAAGACCTATCAGAATCACAGCAGAATTTTCACCTGAGACTATGAAAGCTAGAAGATCCTGGGCAGGTCTCATGCAGACTCTAAGAGAACACAAATGCCAGCCAAAACTACTATACCCAGCAAAACTCTCAATCACCATAGATGGAGAAACTAAGATATTTCATGACAAAACCAAGTTTACCCAATATCTATCCACAAACCCGGCCCTAAAAAGGATAATAGGAGGACAACACCAATACAAGGAGGGAAACTTCACCCTGGAAAAAGCAAGATAGTAACCTTTCATCAAACCCAAAAGAAGTTAAGCATTCAAATTTAAAAAATAACGTCAAAAATGATAGGAAGTAGCAATCACTATTCCTTAATATCTCTTAACATCAATGGACTTAATGCCCCAATAAAAAGACACAGACTAACTGAATGGATACGTAAACAGGACCCTACATTTTGCTGCTTACAGGAAACACACCTCAGGGTCAAAGACAAACACTACCTTAGAGTAAAAGGCTGGAAGACAATTTTACAAGCAAATGGTCTCAGGAAACAAGCTTGAGTACCCATTTTAATATCAGATAAAATTGACTTTCAACCCAAAGTCATCAAAAGAGACCCTGAAAGACACTTCTTGCTGGTCAAAGGAAAAATACAAAAAGAAGAACTGTCAATCCTGACCATCTATGCCCCAAATGCAAGGGCACCCTCTTTCGTAAAAGAAACTTTATTAAAACTAAAAGCACACATTGCACCTAACACAATAATTGTGGGTGACTTCAACACTGCACTTTCCTCAATGGACCGATCAGGAAAACAGAAACTAAACAGGGACACAATGAAACTAATTGAAGCTTTGGACCAATTAGATTTAACAGATATATATATAGAACATTCTATCCTAAAACAAAAGAATATACCTTTTTCTCAGCACCTCATGGTACCTTCTCCAAAATCGACCATATAATTGGTCACAAGACAGACGTCAACAAATATAAGAAGATAGAACTAATCCCATGCCTCCTATCTGATCACTATGGAGTAAAAGTGGTCTTCAATAGCAACAGAAACAACAGAAAACCCACATACACGTGGAAACTGAACAATACTCTACTCAATGATACCTTGGTCAAGGAAGAAATAAAGAAAGAAATTAAAGACTTTTTAGAACACAATGAAAATGAAAACACAACATACCCAAATCTATGGGACACAATGAAAGCAGTGCTAAGAGGAAAACTCATAGCCCTGAGTGCCTCCAAAAAGAAAATGGAGAGAGCATACATTACCAGCTTAATGACACACCTGAAAGCCCTAGAACAAAAAGAAGCTATTTCGCCCAGGAGGAGTAGAAGGCAGGAAATCATCAAACTCAGGGCTGAAATCAATCAAGTAGAAACAAAGAGAACCATACAAAAAATCAACAAAACCAGGAGCTGTTTCTTTGAGAAAATCAACAAGATAGATAAACCCTTAGCCAGACTGACCAAAGGGCACAGAGAAAGTATCCAAATTAACAAACTTACAAATGAAAAGGGAGATATAACAACGGAAACTGAGGAAATCCAAAAAATCATCAGATCCTACTACAAGAGCCTGTACTCAACACAACTGGAGAATCTGGAGGAAATGGACAATTTCCTTGACAGATAACAAATACCAAAATTAAATCAGGACCAACTAGACCATCTAAACAGTCCCATAATGCCTAAAGAAATAGAAGGAGTCATAGAAAGTCTTCCAACCATAAAAAGCACAGGACCAGATGGCTTCAGTGCAGAATTCTACCAGACCTTCAAAGAAGAGTTAACACCAATACTCTTCAAACTATTCCACAAAATAGAAACAGAAGGAACACTACCCAATTCCTTCTACAAAGCCACAATTACGCTGATACCAAAGCCACAAAAAGATCCAACAAAGAAAGAGAACTTCAGACCAATTTCCCTTATGAACATCGATGCAAAAATACTCAATAAAATTCTTGCCAACCGAATCCAAGAACACATCAAAACGATCATCCACCATGATCAAGTAGGCTTTATCCCGGGTATGCAGGGTTGGTTCAATATACGGAAATCCATCAATACAATCCACTACATAAACAAACTCAAAGAACAAAACCACATGGTCATTTCATTGGATGCTGAAAAAGCATTTGACAAAATTCATGCTTAAAGTCTTGGAGAGAACAGGAATTCAAGGCCCATACCTAAACATAGTAAAAGCAATATACAGCAAACCGGTAGCCAGCATCAAACTAAATGGAGAGAAACTTGAAGCAATCCCACTGAAATCAGGGACCAGACAAGGCTGCCCCCTTTCTCCTTATCTTTTCAATATTGTACTTGAGGTACTAGCTCTGGCAATTCGACAACATAAGGAGGTCAAAGGGATACAAATTGGAAAGGAAGAAGTCAAACTATCATTATTTGCAGACGACATGATCGTCTACCTAAGTGACCCAAAGAACTCCACTAGAGAGCTCCTACAACTGATAAACAACTTCAGCAAAGTGGCAGGTTATAAAATCAACTCAAGCAAATCAGTGGCCTTCCTATACTCAAAGGATAAGCAGGCTGAGAAAGAAATTAGGGAAATGACCCCCTTCACAATAGCCACAAACAGTATAAAGTATCTTGGGGTGACTCTTACCAAACATGTGAAAGATCTGTATCACAAGAACTTAAAGACTCTGAAGAAGGAAATGGAAGAAGACCTCAAAAAATGGGAAAGCCTCCCATGCTCATGGATCGGTAGAATCAATATAGTTAAAATGGCCATTTTGCCTAAAGCACTATACAGATTCAATGCAATACCCATCAAAATCCCAACTCAATTCTTCACAGAGTTAGAAAGAGCAATTATCAAATTCATCTGGAACAACAAAAAACCCAGGATAGCTAAAACTATTCTCAGCAACAAAAGAAAATCTGGGGGAATCAGTATCCCTGACCTCAAGCAATACTACAGAGCAATAGTGTTAAAAAACTGCATGGTATTGGTACAGTGACAGGCAGGAGGATCAATGGAACAGGATTGAAGATCCAGAAATGAACCCACACACCTATGGCCACTTGATCCTCGACAAAGAGGCTGAAAACATCCAATGGAAAAAAGATAGCCTTTTCAACAAATGGTGCTGGTTCCACTGGAGGTCAGCATGCAGAAGAATGCGAATTGATCCATCCTTGTCTCCTTGTACTAAGCTCAAATTCAAATGGATCAAGGACCTCCACATAAAGCCAGACACTCTGAAGCTAATAGAAAAGAAACTGGGGAAGACCCTTGAGGACATCGGTACAGGGAGAAAGTTTCTGAACAGAACACCAATAGCTTATGCTCTAAGAGCAAGAATTGACAAATGGGACCTCATAAAATTACAAAGTTTCTGTAAGGCAAAGGACACCATCAAGAGGACAAATTGGCAACCAACACATTGGGAAAAGATCTTCACCAATCCTACATCAGATAGAGGGCTAATATCCAATATATATAAAGAACTCAAGAAGTTAGACTCCAGAAAACCAAACAACCCTATTAAAAAATGGGGTACAGAGTTAAACAAAGAATTCACACCTGAAGAACTTCGGATGGTGGAGAAGCATCTTAAAAAATGTTCAACTTCATTAGTCATTAGGGAAATGCAAATCAAAACAACCCTAAGATTTCATCTTACACCAGTCAGAATGGCTAAGATTAAAAATTCAGGAGACAGCAGGTGTTGGAGAGGGTGTGGAGAAAGAGGAACACTCCTCCACTGCTGGTGGGGTTGCAAATTGGAACAACCACTCTGGAAATCAGTCTGGCGGTTCCTCCGAAAACTGGGCACATCACTTCCAGAAGATCCTGCTATACCACTCCTGGGCATATACCCAGAAGACTCCCCACCATGTAATAAGGATACATGTTCTACTATGTTCATAGCAGCCCTATTTATAATTGCCAGATGCTGGAAAGAACCCAGGTATCCCTCAACAGAAGAGTGGATGCAAAAAATGTGGTATATATACACAATGAAGTACTATTCAGCCATTAGAAACAATGAATTCATGAAATTCTTAGGCAAATGGATGGAGCTAGAGAATATCATACTAAGTGAGGTAACCCAGTCTCAAAAGGTGAATCATGGTATGCACTCACTAATAAGTGGATATTAACCTAGAAAACTGGAATACCCAAAACATAATCCACACATCAAATGAGGTACAAGAAGAAAGGAGGAGTGGCCCCTGATTCTGGAAAGACTCAGTGAAACAGTATTCAGCAAAACCAGAACGGGGAAGTGGGAAGGGGTGGGTGGGAGGACAGGGGAAGAGAAGGGGGCTTACGGGACTTTCGGGGAGTGGGGGGGCTAGAAAAGGGGAAATCATTTGAAATGTAAATAAATTATATCGAATAAAGAAAAAAAATAAATACAGGAGAACTTTGGTCAACAGGCTGAGGTCATAAAAGAGGAAACACAAAAAGCTCTTAAAGAATTACAGGAAAGCACAAACAAGCAAGTGAAGGAACTAAGCAAAACCATCCAGGATCTAAAATCAGAAGTAGAAACAAGTAAGAAAACTCAAAGGGAGACAACTTGGAGATAGAAAACCTTGGGAAGAAATCAGGAAACATAGATGCAAATAACAACAACAGAATACAAGAGATAGAAGAAAGAATCTCAGATGCTGAAGATACCATAGAAATCATGGACCCAACAGTTAAAGAAAATGCAAAATGCAAAATGTTTGTAACCCAAAATATCCAGGAAATCCAGGACACAATGAGAAGACCAAACCTAAGGATTATAGGCATAGATGAGAGTGAAGATTTACAACTTAAAGGGCCAGCAAATATCTTCAATAAAATTATGGAAGAAAACTTCCCTAACCTAAAGAGAGAGAGATGCCCATGAATATACAAGAAGCCTACAGAACTCCAAACAGATGGGACCAGAACAGAAATACCTCCCATCACATAATAATCAAAACCCCAAATGTACTAAACAAAGAAAGAATATTAAAGGCAGTAAGAGAAGAAGGTCAAGTAACATATAAAGGAAGACCTATCAGAATCACAGCAGAATTTTCACCTGAGACTATGAAAGCTAGAAGATCCTGGGCAGGTCTCATGCAGACTCTAAGAGAACACAAATGCCAGCCAAAACTACTATACCCAGCAAAACTCTCAATCACCATAGATGGAGAAACTAAGATATTTCATGACAAAACCAAGTTTACCCAATATCTATCCACAAACCCGGCCCTAAAAAGGATAATAGGAGGACAACACCAATACAAGGAGGGAAACTTCACCCTGGAAAAAGCAAGATAGTAACCTTTCATCAAACCCAAAAGAAGTTAAGCATTCAAATTTAAAAAATAACGTCAAAAATGATAGGAAGTAGCAATCACTATTCCTTAATATCTCTTAACATCAATGGACTTAATGCCCCAATAAAAAGACACAGACTAACTGAATGGATACGTAAACAGGACCCTACATTTTGCTGCTTACAGGAAACACACCTCAGGGTCAAAGACAAACACTACCTTAGAATAAAAGGCTGGAAGACAATTTTACAAGCAAATGGTCTCAGGAAACAAGCTTGAGTACCCATTTTAATATCAGATAAAATTGACTTTCAACCCAAAGTCATCAAAAGAGACCCTGAAAGACACTTCTTGCTGGTCAAAGGAAAAATACAAAAAGAAGAACTGTCAATCCTGACCATCTATGCCCCAAATGCAAGGGCACCCTCTTTCGTAAAAGAAACTTTATTAAAACTAAAAGCACACATTGCACCTAACACAATAATTGTGGGTGACTTCAACACTGCACTTTCCTCAATGGACCGATCAGGAAAACAGAAACTAAACAGGGACACAATGAAACTAATTGAAGCTTTGGACCAATTAGATTTAACAGATATATATATAGAACATTCTATCCTAAAACAAAAGAATATACCTTTTTCTCAGCACCTCATGGTACCTTCTCCAAAATCGACCATATAATTGGTCACAAGACAGACGTCAACAAATATAAGAAGATAGAACTAATCCCATGCCTCCTATCTGATCACTATGGAGTAAAAGTGGTCTTCAATAGCAACAGAAACAACAGAAAACCCACATACACGTGGAAACTGAACAATACTCTACTCAATGATACCTTGGTCAAGGAAGAAATAAAGAAAGAAATTAAAGACTTTTTAGAACACAATGAAAATGAAAACACAACATACCCAAATCTATGGGACACAATGAAAGCAGTGCTAAGAGGAAAACTCATAGCCCTGAGTGCCTCCAAAAAGAAAATGGAGAGAGCATACATTACCAGCTTAATGACACACCTGAAAGCCCTAGAACAAAAAGAAGCTATTTCGCCCAGGAGGAGTAGAAGGCAGGAAATCATCAAACTCAGGGCTGAAATCAATCAAGTAGAAACAAAGAGAACCATACAAAAAATCAACAAAACCAGGAGCTGTTTCTTTGAGAAAATCAACAAGATAGATAAACCCTTAGCCAGACTGACCAAAGGGCACAGAGAAAGTATCCAAATTAACAAACTTACAAATGAAAAGGGAGATATAACAACGGAAACTGAGGAAATCCAAAAAATCATCAGATCCTACTACAAGAGCCTGTACTCAACACAACTGGAGAATCTGGAGGAAATGGACAATTTCCTTGACAGATAACAAATACCAAAATTAAATCAGGACCAACTAGACCATCTAAACAGTCCCATAATGCCTAAAGAAATAGAAGGAGTCATAGAAAGTCTTCCAACCATAAAAAGCACAGGACCAGATGGCTTCAGTGCAGAATTCTACCAGACCTTCAAAGAAGAGTTAACACCAATACTCTTCAAACTATTCCACAAAATAGAAACAGAAGGAACACTACCCAATTCCTTCTACAAAGCCACAATTACGCTGATACCAAAGCCACAAAAAGATCCAACAAAGAAAGAGAACTTCAGACCAATTTCCCTTATGAACATCGATGCAAAAATACTCAATAAAATTCTTGCCAACCGAATCCAAGAACACATCAAAACGATCATCCACCATGATCAAGTAGGCTTTATCCCGGGTATGCAGGGTTGGTTCAATATACGGAAATCCATCAATACAATCCACTACATAAACAAACTCAAAGAACAAAACCACATGGTCATTTCATTGGATGCTGAAAAAGCATTTGACAAAATTCATGCTTAAAGTCTTGGAGAGAACAGGAATTCAAGGCCCATACCTAAACATAGTAAAAGCAATATACAGCAAACCGGTAGCCAGCATCAAACTAAATGGAGAGAAACTTGAAGCAATCCCACTGAAATCAGGGACCAGACAAGGCTGCCCCCTTTCTCCTTATCTTTTCAATATTGTACTTGAGGTACTAGCTCTGGCAATTCGACAACATAAGGAGGTCAAAGGGATACAAATTGGAAAGGAAGAAGTCAAACTATCATTATTTGCAGACGACATGATCGTCTACCTAAGTGACCCAAAGAACTCCACTAGAGAGCTCCTACAACTGATAAACAACTTCAGCAAAGTGGCAGGTTATAAAATCAACTCAAGCAAATCAGTGGCCTTCCTATACTCAAAGGATAAGCAGGCTGAGAAAGAAATTAGGGAAATGACCCCCTTCACAATAGCCACAAACAGTATAAAGTATCTTGGGGTGACTCTTACCAAACATGTGAAAGATCTGTATCACAAGAACTTAAAGACTCTGAAGAAGGAAATGGAAGAAGACCTCAAAAAATGGGAAAGCCTCCCATGCTCATGGATCGGTAGAATCAATATAGTTAAAATGGCCATTTTGCCTAAAGCACTATACAGATTCAATGCAATACCCATCAAAATCCCAACTCAATTCTTCACAGAGTTAGAAAGAGCAATTATCAAATTCATCTGGAACAACAAAAAACCCAGGATAGCTAAAACTATTCTCAGCAACAAAAGAAAATCTGGGGGAATCAGTATCCCTGACCTCAAGCAATACTACAGAGCAATAGTGTTAAAAAACTGCATGGTATTGGTACAGTGACAGGCAGGAGGATCAATGGAACAGGATTGAAGATCCAGAAATGAACCCACACACCTATGGCCACTTGATCCTCGACAAAGAGGCTGAAAACATCCAATGGAAAAAAGATAGCCTTTTCAACAAATGGTGCTGGTTCCACTGGAGGTCAGCATGCAGAAGAATGCGAATTGATCCATCCTTGTCTCCTTGTACTAAGCTCAAATTCAAATGGATCAAGGACCTCCACATAAAGCCAGACACTCTGAAGCTAATAGAAAAGAAACTGGGGAAGACCCTTGAGGACATCGGTACAGGGAGAAAGTTTCTGAACAGAACACCAATAGCTTATGCTCTAAGAGCAAGAATTGACAAATGGGACCTCATAAAATTACAAAGTTTCTGTAAGGCAAAGGACACCATCAAGAGGACAAATTGGCAACCAACACATTGGGAAAAGATCTTCACCAATCCTACATCAGATAGAGGGCTAATATCCAATATATATAAAGAACTCAAGAAGTTAGACTCCAGAAAACCAAACAACCCTATTAAAAAATGGGGTACAGAGTTAAACAAAGAATTCACACCTGAAGAACTTCGGATGGTGGAGAAGCATCTTAAAAAATGTTCAACTTCATTAGTCATTAGGGAAATGCAAATCAAAACAACCCTAAGATTTCATCTTACACCAGTCAGAATGGCTAAGATTAAAAATTCAGGAGACAGCAGGTGTTGGAGAGGGTGTGGAGAAAGAGGAACACTCCTCCACTGCTGGTGGGGTTGCAAATTGGAACAACCACTCTGGAAATCAGTCTGGCGGTTCCTCCGAAAACTGGGCACCTCACTTCCAGAAGATCCTGCTATACCACTCCTGGGCATATACCCAGAAGACTCCCCACCATGTAATAAGGATACATGTTCTACTATGTTCATAGCAGCCCTATTTATAATTGCCAGATGCTGGAAAGAACCCAGGTATCCCTCAACAGAAGAGTGGATGCAAAAAATGTGGTATATATACACAATGAAGTACTATTCCGCCATTAGAAACAATGAATTCATGAAATTCTTAGGCAAATGGATGGAGCTAGAGAATATCATACTAAGTGAGGTAACCCAGACTCAAAAGGTGAATCATGGTATGCACTCACTAATAAGTGGATATTAACCTAGAAAACTGGAATACCCAAAACATAATCCACACATCAAATGAGGTACAAGAAGAAAGGAGGAGTGGCCCCTGATTCTGGAAAGACTCAGTGAAACAGTATTCAGCAAAACCAGAACGGGGAAGTGGGAAGGGGTGGGTGGGAGGACAGGGGAAGAGAAGGGGGCTTACGGGACTTTCGGGGAGTGGGGGGGCTAGAAAAGGGGAAATCATTTGAAATGTAAATAAATTATATCGAATAAAGAAAAAAAATAAATACAGGAGAACTTTGGTCAACAGGCTGAGGTCATAAAAGAGGAAACACAAAAAGCTCTTAAAGAATTACAGGAAAGCACAAACAAGCAAGTGAAGGAACTAAGCAAAACCATCCAGGATCTAAAATCAGAAGTAGAAACAAGTAAGAAAACTCAAAGGGAGACAACTTTGGAGATAGAAAACCTTGGGAAGAAATCAGGAAACATAGATGCAAATAACAACAACAGAATACAAGAGATAGAAGAAAGAATCTCAGATGCTGAAGATACCATAGAAATCATGGACCCAACAGTTAAAGAAAATGCAAAATGCAAAATGTTTGTAACCCAAAATATCCAGGAAATCCAGGACACAATGAGAAGACCAAACCTAAGGATTATAGGCATAGATGAGAGTGAAGATTTACAACTTAAAGGGCCAGCAAATATCTTCAATAAAATTATGGAAGAAAACTTCCCTAACCTAAAGAGAGAGAGATGCCCATGAATATACAAGAAGCCTACAGAACTCCAAACAGATGGGACCAGAACAGAAATACCTCCCATCACATAATAATCAAAACCCCAAATGTACTAAACAAAGAAAGAATATTAAAGGCAGTAAGAGAAGAAGGTCAAGTAACATATAAAGGAAGACCTATCAGAATCACAGCAGAATTTTCACCTGAGACTATGAAAGCTAGAAGATCCTGGGCAGGTCTCATGCAGACTCTAAGAGAACACAAATGCCAGCCAAAACTACTATACCCAGCAAAACTCTCAATCACCATAGATGGAGAAACTAAGATATTTCATGACAAAACCAAGTTTACCCAATATCTATCCACAAACCCGGCCCTAAAAAGGATAATAGGAGGACAACACCAATACAAGGAGGGAAACTTCACCCTGGAAAAAGCAAGATAGTAACCTTTCATCAAACCCAAAAGAAGTTAAGCATTCAAATTTAAAAAATAACGTCAAAAATGATAGGAAGTAGCAATCACTATTCCTTAATATCTCTTAACATCAATGGACTTAATGCCCCAATAAAAAGACACAGACTAACTGAATGGATACGTAAACAGGACCCTACATTTTGCTGCTTACAGGAAACACACCTCAGGGTCAAAGACAAACACTACCTTAGAGTAAAAGGCTGGAAGACAATTTTACAAGCAAATGGTCTCAGGAAACAAGCTTGAGTACCCATTTTAATATCAGATAAAATTGACTTTCAACCCAAAGTCATCAAAAGAGACCCTGAAAGACACTTCTTGCTGGTCAAAGGAAAAATACAAAAAGAAGAACTGTCAATCCTGACCATCTATGCCCCAAATGCAAGGGCACCCTCTTTCGTAAAAGAAACTTTATTAAAACTAAAAGCACACATTGCACCTAACACAATAATTGTGGGTGACTTCAACACTGCACTTTCCTCAATGGACCGATCAGGAAAACAGAAACTAAACAGGGACACAATGAAACTAATTGAAGCTTTGGACCAATTAGATTTAACAGATATATATATAGAACATTCTATCCTAAAACAAAAGAATATACCTTTTTCTCAGCACCTCATGGTACCTTCTCCAAAATCGACCATATAATTGGTCACAAGACAGACGTCAACAAATATAAGAAGATAGAACTAATCCCATGCCTCCTATCTGATCACTATGGAGTAAAAGTGGTCTTCAATAGCAACAGAAACAACAGAAAACCCACATACACGTGGAAACTGAACAATACTCTACTCAATGATACCTTGGTCAAGGAAGAAATAAAGAAAGAAATTAAAGACTTTTTAGAACACAATGAAAATGAAAACACAACATACCCAAATCTATGGGACACAATGAAAGCAGTGCTAAGAGGAAAACTCATAGCCCTGAGTGCCTCCAAAAAGAAAATGGAGAGAGCATACATTACCAGCTTAATGACACACCTGAAAGCCCTAGAACAAAAAGAAGCTATTTCGCCCAGGAGGAGTAGAAGGCAGGAAATCATCAAACTCAGGGCTGAAATCAATCAAGTAGAAACAAAGAGAACCATACAAAAAATCAACAAAACCAGGAGCTGTTTCTTTGAGAAAATCAACAAGATAGATAAACCCTTAGCCAGACTGACCAAAGGGCACAGAGAAAGTATCCAAATTAACAAACTTACAAATGAAAAGGGAGATATAACAACGGAAACTGAGGAAATCCAAAAAATCATCAGATCCTACTACAAGAGCCTGTACTCAACACAACTGGAGAATCTGGAGGAAATGGACAATTTCCTTGACAGATAACAAATACCAAAATTAAATCAGGACCAACTAGACCATCTAAACAGTCCCATAATGCCTAAAGAAATAGAAGGAGTCATAGAAAGTCTTCCAACCATAAAAAGCACAGGACCAGATGGCTTCAGTGCAGAATTCTACCAGACCTTCAAAGAAGAGTTAACACCAATACTCTTCAAACTATTCCACAAAATAGAAACAGAAGGAACACTACCCAATTCCTTCTACAAAGCCACAATTACGCTGATACCAAAGCCACAAAAAGATCCAACAAAGAAAGAGAACTTCAGACCAATTTCCCTTATGAACATCGATGCAAAAATACTCAATAAAATTCTTGCCAACCGAATCCAAGAACACATCAAAACGATCATCCACCATGATCAAGTAGGCTTTATCCCGGGTATGCAGGGTTGGTTCAATATACGGAAATCCATCAATACAATCCACTACATAAACAAACTCAAAGAACAAAACCACATGGTCATTTCATTGGATGCTGAAAAAGCATTTGACAAAATTCAGCATCCCTTCATGCTTAAAGTCTTGGAGAGAACAGGAATTCAAGGCCCATACCTAAACATTGTAAAAGCAATATACAGCAAACCGGTAGCCAGCATCAAACTAAATGGAGAGAAACTTGAAGCAATCCCACTGAAATCAGGGACCAGACAAGGCTGCCCCCTTTCTCCTTATCTTTTCAATATTGTACTTGAGGTACTAGCTCTGGCAATTCGACAACATAAGGAGGTCAAAGGGATACAAATTGGAAAGGAAGAAGTCAAACTATCATTATTTGCAGACGACATGATCGTCTACCTAAGTGACCCAAAGAACTCCACTAGAGAGCTCCTACAACTGATAAACAACTTCAGCAAAGTGGCAGGTTATAAAATCAACTCAAGCAAATCAGTGGCCTTCCTATACTCAAAGGATAAGCAGGCTGAGAAAGAAATTAGGGAAATGACCCCCTTCACAATAGCCACAAACAGTATAAAGTATCTTGGGGTGACTCTTACCAAACATGTGAAAGATCTGTATCACAAGAACTTAAAGACTCTGAAGAAGGAAATGGAAGAAGACCTCAAAAAATGGGAAAACCTCCCATGCTCATGGATCGGTAGAATCAATATAGTTAAAATGGCCATTTTGCCTAAAGCACTATACAGATTCAATGCAATACCCATCAAAATCCCAACTCAATTCTTCACAGAGTTAGAAAGAGCAATTATCAAATTCATCTGGAACAACAAAAAACCCAGGATAGCTAAAACTATTCTCAGCAACAAAAGAAAATCTGGGGGAATCAGTATCCCTGACCTCAAGCAATACTACAGAGCAATAGTGTTAAAAAACTGCATGGTATTGGTACAGTGACAGGCAGGAGGATCAATGGAACAGGATTGAAGATCCAGAAATGAACCCACACACCTATGGCCACTTGATCCTCGACAAAGAGGCTGAAAACATCCAATGGAAAAAAGATAGCCTTTTCAACAAATGGTGCTGGTTCCACTGGAGGTCAGCATGCAGAAGAATGCGAATTGATCCATCCTTGTCTCCTTGTACTAAGCTCAAATTCAAATGGATCAAGGACCTCCACATAAAGCCAGACACTCTGAAGCTAATAGAAAAGAAACTGGGGAAGACCCTTGAGGACATCGGTACAGGGAGAAAGTTTCTGAACAGAACACCAATAGCTTATGCTCTAAGAGCAAGAATTGACAAATGGGACCTCATAAAATTACAAAGTTTCTGTAAGGCAAAGGACACCATCAAGAGGACAAATTGGCAACCAACACATTGGGAAAAGATCTTCACCAATCCTACATCAGATAGAGGGCTAATATCCAATATATATAAAGAACTCAAGAAGTTAGACTCCAGAAAACCAAACAACTCTATTAAAAAATGGGGTACAGAGTTAAACAAAGAATTCACACCTGAAGAACTTCGGATGGTGGAGAAGCATCTTAAAAAATGTTCAACTTCATTAGTCATTAGGGAAATGCAAATCAAAACAACCCTAAGATTTCATCTTACACCAGTCAGAATGGCTAAGATTAAAAATTCAGGAGACAGCAGGTGTTGGAGAGGGTGTGGAGAAAGAGGAACACTCCTCCACTGCTGGTGGGGTTGCAAATTGGAACAACCACTCTGGAAATCAGTCTGGCGGTTCCTCCGAAAACTGGGCACCTCACTTCCAGAAGATCCTGCTATACCACTCCTGGGCATATACCCAGAAGACTCCCCACCATGTAATAAGGATACATGTTCTACTATGTTCATAGCAGCCCTATTTATAATTGCCAGATGCTGGAAAGAACCCAGGTATCCCTCAACAGAAGAGTGGATGCAAAAAATGTGGTATATATACACAATGGAGTACTATTCAGCCATTAGAAACAATGAATTCATGAAATTCTTAGGCAAATGGATGGAGCTAGAGAATATCATACTAAGTGAGGTAACCCAGACTCAAAAGGTGAATCATGGTATGCACTCACTAATAAGTGGATATTAACCTAGAAAACTGGAATACCCAAAACATAATCCACACATCAAATGAGGTACAAGAAGAAAGGAGGAGTGGCCCCTGATTCTGGAAAGACTCAGTGAAACAGTATTCAGCAAAACCAGAACGGGGAAGTGGGAAGGGGTGGGTGGGAGGACAGGGGAAGAGAAGGGGGCTTACGGGACTTTCGGGGAGTGGGGGGGCTAGAAAAGGGGAAATCATTTGAAATGTAAATAAATTATATCGAATAAAGAAAAAAAATAAATACAGGAGAACTTTGGTCAACAGGCTGAGGTCATAAAAGAGGAAACACAAAAAGCTCTTAAAGAATTACAGGAAAGCACAAACAAGCAAGTGAAGGAACTAAGCAAAACCATCCAGGATCTAAAATCAGAAGTAGAAACAACTAAGAAAACTCAAAGGGAGACAACTTTGGAGATAGAAAACCTTGGGAAGAAATCAGGAAACATAGATGCAAATAACAACAACAGAATACAAGAGATAGAAGAAAGAATCTCAGATGCTGAAGATACCATAGAAATCATGGACCCAACAGTTAAAGAAAATGCAAAATGCAAAATGTTTGTAACCCAAAATATCCAGGAAATCCAGGACACAATGAGAAGACCAAACCTAAGGATTATAGGCATAGATGAGAGTGAAGATTTACAACTTAAAGGGCCAGCAAATATCTTCAATAAAATTATGGAAGAAAACTTCCCTAACCTAAAGAGAGAGATGCCCATGAATATACAAGAAGCCTACAGAACTCCAAACAGATGGGACCAGAACAGAAATACCTCCCATCACATAATAATCAAAACCCCAAATGTACTAAACAAAGAAAGAATATTAAAGGCAGTAAGAGAAGAAGGTCAAGTAACATATAAAGGAAGACCTATCAGAATCACAGCAGAATTTTCACCTGAGACTATGAAAGCTAGAAGATCCTGGGCAGGTCTCATGCAGACTCTAAGAGAACACAAATGCCAGCCAAAACTACTATACCCAGCAAAACTCTCAATCACCATAGATGGAGAAACTAAGATATTCCATGACAAAACCAAGTTTACCCAATATCTATTCCACAAACCCAGCCCTACAAAGGATAATAGGAGGAAAACACCAATGCAAGGAGGGAAACTTCACCCTGGAAAAAGCAAGATAGCAACCTTCTCTCATCAAAACCAAAAGAAGTTAACCAAATAAATTTTAAAAATAACATCAAAAATGACAGGAAGTAACAATCACTATTCCTTAATATCTCTTAACATCAATGGACTCAATGCCATAAAAAAAAAAAAAGACATAGACTAACCGACTGTATATGTAAACAGGACCCTACATTTTGCTGCTTACAGGAAACACACCTCAGGGTCAAAGACAAAAACTACCTTAGAGTAAAAGGCTAGAAGACAATTATACAAGCAAATGGTCCCAGGAAAAAAGCCGGAGTAGCTATTCTAATATCAGATAAAACTGACTTTCAACCCAAAGTCATCAAAAGAGACCCTGAGGGACACTTCTTGCTGGTCAAAGGAAAAATACAACAAGAAGAACTCTCAATCCTGAACATCTATGCTCCAAATGCAAGGGCACCTTCATTCATCAAAGAAACTTTATTAAAGCTCAAAGCACACATTGCACCTAACACAATGATTGTGGGTGACTTCAACACTACACTTTCCTCAATGGACCTATCAGTAAAACAGAAACTGAACAGGGGCACAATGAAACTAATTGAATCTTTGGACGAATTAGATTTAATTAGAATGTTTTATACATACATATATACACATGTGTATATATGTATGTATAAAACATTCTATCCTAAAGCAAAAGAATATACCTTTTTCTCAGCACCTCAAGGTACCTTCTCCAAAATCAACCATATAATTGGTCACAAGATAGACCTCAACAAATATAAGAAGATTGAACTAATCCCATGCCTCCTATCAGATCACTATGGAGTAAAAGTGGTTTTCAATAGCAACAAATCCAACAGAAAACCCACATACAGGTGGAAACTGAGCAATATTCTACTCAATGATACCTTGGTCAAGGAAGAAATAAAGAAACAAATTAAAGACATTTTAGAACTTAATGAAAATGAAGACACAACATACTCAAATCAATGGGACTCAATGAAAGCAGTGCTAAGAGGAAAACTCAGAGCCCTGATTGCCTCCCAAAAGAAAATGGAGAGAGCACACACTAACAGCTTAATGACACACCTGAAAGCCCTGGAACAAAAAGAAGCTATTTCTCCCAGGAGGAGTAGAAGGCAGGAAATCATCAAACTCAGGGCCAAAATCAATCAAGCAGAAACAAAGAGAACCATACAAAGAATCAACAAAACCAGGAGCTGGTTCTTTGAGAAAATCAACAAGATAGATAAACCCTTAGCCAGAGTAACCAAAGGGCACAGAGACAGTATCCAGATTAACAAACTTAGAAATGAAAAGGGAGATATAACAACAGAAACTGAGGAAATTCAAAAAATCATTAGATCCTACTACAAAAGCCTATACTCAACACAACTGGAGAATCTGAATGAAATAGAAAGTTTCCTAGACATATATCCGACACCAAAACTAAATCAGGATCAAATAGATCAACTAAACAGTCCCATAGCACCTGAAGAAATAAAAAGGGTCATAGAAAGTCTCCCAACCAAAAAAATGCCCGGGACCAGATGGCTTCTGTGCAGAATTCTATCAGACCTTCATAGAAGACCTAACACCAATACTCTTCAAACTATATTCCACAAAATAGAAACAGAAGGAACTCAACCTAACTCGTTCTATGTGGCCACAATTACACTGATACCAAAACCACACAAAGATCCAACAAAGAAAGAGAACTTCAGGCCAATTTCTCTTATGAATATTGATGCGAAAATACTTAATAAAATTATTGCCAACCTAATCCAAGAACACATCAAAACGATCATCCACCATGATCGAGTAGGTTTTTCTTCCATTTCTGTAGGATGTTTTCCACTGGTTTGCAGCTTTCAGACACTTTTGAGAATTGAACTGCTGGTTCTTACTGGACCCGTTGTCTGTTCTTATTATTCTTGAGCTTATTCTTTGTTCTTATTGTTCTTTGATTTCATTTTTTTTTCTTGTGTGTGAAGAAGGGAAGGTGAGAGTCCTTTCATTCACTCTGCTTGGAACTTACCATCCTCCTCACACCTGTAATTCTTAAGAAAGTCGAGACTATTACATCAATGATTCTTTCTCTTCCTACTTTCTCTTTAAGGGTCAGCAAATAAAATATATTGTAGATAAAAAATATATCCACACAGAAATATGCAAGTGAGATGTCAGATTTTATCTATCCTCTTTTTACCTATTTTTAAAAGATTTTATGTTTATTTGTGTGAGAAGGATATTTACGTGTATGTGTACATGTATAAAGTGTGCATTGTGAAGTGAGTAGCCAAATTGTGTGAATTAGTTTGCTTCATCTGCCTTATGAGAATTGATTTCAGGTCATCAGGCTTAATGGTTGGTGTCCTTACCCACTGAAGCCTCTTGGCAGGATGCCTTATATATAATATCATGTCAATTTTGTTCATGCTCTTGTCTTTATTTTATGACTTAGAATAGGAACTGCACCACATACAATGCAAGCTGTGTACAGCATAACACCCATACTTTGAACAGCTGCTCTTACTATTTTTTATTCTTTGGTTATGCTTACCACATAAATTGCCTTACCATTTTAGGAAAGTTTCAAATACAAATAAAATATTAACAGTATATATTGTCTACTCCACTTGAATGTACTTGAATACGCCAAATATTTGCATTTACTTGCTACAAAGACTCTCTTCTATGTAACCACTCTGTAGAATATTACAATCAGATACATTATGAAATATCTAAGACCATTCAAATTTCACAAGTTTCAATTCCAAGCTTGCATAATTTCTCGTGTCTTTGTACTCTCTGCTATCATTTGGAAACAGTTAATCTTTCCTTAAATTTTTTATTCTTAGCACTTTTGAAGACACAGTCACCTTTGAATTTTGTTTTTGTAGATTTACCATCAATTTAGGTTTATCTGATGTTTACACATAGCTTTTTCTAGATTATGTATCCTGGCAGAAATCAGACGAGCGATTATGCCTGAATCTGCTGGCATTCTATCAGGTGGCACGTGTTTTTGTTTGGTTCTTGTATTATATGCTCTTGTAATTCCTCAGTTAGGATGTTGTTTTCCAGGCATCTTCAAAGAATGCTTTTACATTCCACTTGGAAATTAATAAATACCTACAATAAGGAACACCCAAGCTTCTTGGATGTACTACATTTTTGGTTTGTTTCTAATGAATACCTCTGTCTCTCTATTTTAATTAACTGTTTAGATTAATTTTTCACAGCTTTTATTTTTGTGTTCATATTATCTAGACATAGTAATCAATGTCCCCTGAATTTGGTTTCCCTCTTCTTCTGAGATGCCTATGCCTTCCATTGTCTCGTTTCTTAAATTGTGGTATAGTCAGCTGCTCTTGAATATTTTAGTCATCTATATCTCTTTTCCAAATCATAGTTCTTTCATTTCTATGCAGAGATTTGCTTTTTTGGCTTGAAAAATACTTTCTATGAATTCAAGGTTTTGGAGTTATTGAGTTCATGAATCCTCCTAACACACACACACACACAAACACACACACACACATACACACACACACACACACAGAGACACCCCCCCACACACATACATACACACAGAGACACCCCACACACATAGAGATAGACAGACAGACACACACACACACACACACACACATCATACCTATCAACAAGACATTGATATAATTATTAGCTGCTTGTTATTATTGTATTGACATTGATTGAGCTGTAAATGATGATTATTCCATAGCCCAAGGACTTATAATTAATATTACTTCCAAATGATATGTATATATTACTATATATATATATATATATATATATTAGTTATTATACAAATCAGTTACTATTAATAGATAAATAGCTTAATCATTATCAAATTTCTGGTATCCTTTGCTCATTATTCTTCAGGTAATTTTAGTCTGGAGTAAAGGTATTATTACATACTTTGATTCATAATTAATTACTGAAAGTGTTTTAGATGCTGCCAATTAATTTATTATATCTACATGACTTTCATTGCACCCATGACACAGTTATTATGGTCAGGTATTTGATAGAATGTTACAGAGTATGAGGCTCCTAAAGCTAGTTCAGTTTTGTGTTGTAATTATTGTATTACTCTTAGTTTACACAGTAATTTTGGATACAAAAACCTTGTTTCAAATCTATACAATTCTTTTCTTCTAAATATTTTTTATAAATGACCTTGGTAAATGTTACACAGGTAATTTTTGGCTTCTTTAGCACATATTGTATATGAAGCAACATTTAACAGATTTCTAATATTTTATAACATGCTTACAAGGTTATTTGTCAATTCCTTCATATTCAAAGTACATGTTAGTTTTTAACTCGTTTAAATTTTATTTTAATGTTCTGACCCATTACTAAGTGAATCTCTATGTGTTGTATAAACTAGAGGCATTCGTTTTGTTTCTTCATTTGGACATCAAGTATCCAACTTAATATTCTCTTTTTTTTCATTTTTATTGTCTAGAACATGTTTAATTTTAGTATATTTAAGTTTTTGAAAATCTCATTTGCTTTTCTGGGGACATTGACACTGTTCATTATAATTCAGAGACTGATCCACCAAAGAAAGAGCATACACAGGCTGAACCTAGGCCTCCCTGCTCATATGTAGCAGATGTGCAGCTTAAACTTCATTTGGGTCCAGAACAACTGGAGAGGGGGCTATCCCAAAAGCTGTTGCCTGTCAGGGAGATATGTTCTTCTAGCTGGGCAGCCTTTTCTGTCTTCAGTGGGAGAGAATGCACCTAGCCTTGCCGAGACTTGATGTATGGGGGTGAGGGATACCCAGGGATTCCCCATTCCCTCAGGGAAGATGAGTAGAATGGTTGAGCATTTCAGGAGAGGGTGACCAGGAGTGAGGCAGTGAGCAGTATGTAAAGTGAATTAAAAATGCAGAAGATACTATAGAAAGCATTGATACAATAGTCAAAGAAAATGAAAAATGCAAAAACTCATGACCCAAAATATCCAGGAAATCCAGGACAAAATGAGAAGACCAAACCTAAGGATTATAGGCATAGAAGAGAGTGAAGATTTCCCACTTAAAGGGCCAGTAAATGTCTTCAACAAAATTATGGAAGAAAACTCTCCTAACCTAAAGAGATGCCCATGAACATACAAGAAGCCTACAGAACTCCAAATAGATTTGGCCAGAAAAGAAATTCATCCCGTCACATAATAATTAAAACACCAAATGTACTAAACAAAGAAAGTATATTAAAATCAGTAGGGGAAAAAGGTCAAGTAACATATAAAGGCTGACCTATCAGAATTACACTGGATTTCTCACCAGACTATGAAAGCCAGAAGAGCCCGGGCAGACATTATGCAGACCCTAAGGGAACACAAATGCCAAATCAAGCTGCTATATCCAGCAAATCTCTCAATTACCATAAATGGAAAAAACAAGGTTTTTCATGACAAAAACAAATTTACACAGTATCTTTCCACAAATCCAGCCCTTCAAAGGATAATATATGGAAAACACCAACAAATGGAGGGAAACTACACACAATAAAAAGCAAGAAATTAATCTTTCAACAAACCCAAAAGAAGATAACCACACAAACATAAAAATTACAACAAAAACAGCAGGCAGCAACAATCACTATTCCTTAATATCTCTTATCATCTATGGACTCAATTCCCCCATAAAAAGACATAGACTAACGGACTGGATTCATAAACAAGACGCAATATTTTGCTGTATACAGGAAAGGCATCTCAGTGTCAAAGACAAACACTACTTAAGAGTAAAAGACTGGAAAACAGTTCTCCAAGCAAATGGATCCAGGAAACAAGCTGGAGTAGCCATTCTAATATCAGATAAAACAGACTTCAACCAAAAGTCATCAAAAAAAAAAAATACAGAAGACTACCTTATACTCATCGAAGAAAAAATCTACCAGGAAGAACTCTCAATTTTGAACATCTATGCCCCAAATACAAGGCACCTACATTGTAAAGGAAACCTTATTAAACCTTAAAGCACACATCGCACCCCACACAATAATTCTGAGGGACTTAAACACCCCACTCTCTTCAAAGGACACATCAAAGAAACACAAATAAACAGAGACACAGTGAAACTAACAGAAGTCTTGGACCAAATGGATTTAATAGATATCTATAGAACATTTCATCCTAAATCAAAAGAATATACCTTTTCTCAGCAACTCATGGTACCTTCTCCAAAACTGACCATATAATTGGTCACAAAAGAGACCTCAACAGATATAAAACTAATTCCATGCCTCCTATCAGATCACTATGGAATAAGGGTGGTCTTCAAAAAAACAAAAAGCCCACATACATATGGAAGCCAAGCAATTCTCTACTCAATGATACCTTGGTCAAGGTAGGAATAAGGAAAAAAATCAAAGACTTTTTAGAATTTAATGAAAATGAAGGAACAACATACCCAAATTTATGGGACACAATGAAAGCAGTGCTAAAAGGAAAACTCATAGCTCTGAGTGCCTACAAAAAGAAGCTGGAGAGAGCATATACTAGCAGTTTAACAGAACACCTAAAAGCTTTAACAAAAAGAAGCTAATATACCAAAAAGGAGTAGAAGGTAGAAAATCATGAAACTCGGGGCTGAAATCAACCAAGTTGAAACAAAAAGAACTATACAAAGATTCAACAAAAGCAGGAGCTGGTTCTTTGAGAAAATCAACAAGATATATAAACCTTTAGCCAGACTAACCAGAGGGCACAGAGATAGTACCCAAATTAACAAAATCAGAATGAAAAGGGTGAAATAACAACAGAAAGTAAGGAAATCCAAAAAATTATCATATCCTACTACAAAAGCCTATGCTCAACAAAACTGGAAAATCTAGATAAAATGGACAATTTCCTAGACAGATACCAACTACCAAAATTTATTCAGAATCAGATAGACCATCTAAATGGTCCCATAACCCCTAAAGAAATAGAAGTAGTCATTGACAGTCTCCCAACCAAAAAAAACCACAGGATCAGATGGCTTTAGTGCAGAATTCTATCAAATATTCAAAGGAGCCATAATGTCAATACTTTTCAAATTATTCCACAAAATAGAAACAGAAAAAACATTACACAACTTGTTCTATGAAGCCACAATTTCACTGATACCAAGACCACATAAAGATCCAACACAAAAGAGAAACTTAGACTAATTTCCATTATGAATATCAATGCAAAAATACTCAATAAAATTCTTGCCAACAGATTTATATGCTGCAATTTTAGTTTATTGGGTTATGATGCCAAACTAATAGAAACTTGAAAAAAATGTATCCCATTGAGAAATTGTTAGGTCATTTGGGCTACTTCTGAAGGAAAGAAGCTTTCTGTCATTAAACTCTGGATCAATTAGTTCTCTGAGAGAAAATTATTGTAAGAATTAGTGCAGCCAATAAACCCCTCTCTGGTACTATGTTCAGTCTCTTTTTATGTTTCTTCATAACAGTTACTACTAGAGCTTGAGCCAGTATACATACCCACTATCAATCAAATATATACACCACTGTTCTAATAATCTAATATATTTTGCTATATTAATGAAAATCATATATAGATTTTCCAGTACATAGAATAAAGATATATGAAGGAAGACCATACATACCTTTTGACACATTTGTCTAATTCACTGTTCCTTCTGATTGTCATATAAGTGTTTCCAGACAATAATTTCTGTTTTTATTTTGTTTTGCTTTTATCATTTTCATTAACATTATCCATCTTTTAAAATTCTTTGCCAAAATTAGCAGTATTGCTTATTTTGTCTACTTGAACATGCTAAACAGGCAAATGTCCAAGTGTCTGGAATCCCTGCTAAATTCATTTGTGGTATGTTTCTTTTTATGCTTTCAAGTTCATGTCCTCAGGTTTATGTGTTTTGAGCTTAGTATTTCTAATTATTTTTCATCTTTATTTATAGAAATTCAGAAAATTTGTATTTATTCCTGCTAGGTAATTTATGTAATTTAAATATAATTTAGTGGTTCAGTTTAAGCTTTGGAAAGGCAGAACTAGTAGCACTGCAAATAATTATTACATCTATTTCACTATTACTCTAAGAATATATTTATTTTAGGTTTCAATTATTGTAGCAATTCAATGGATCTGAATTGGAACTTATAAATTTCAAATATTTGTCCTTTTGAACATTTTAGATTGCAAATCAACTCCTTAGTTTTAATTTTCTATGTCATTTAGAATTCTCAGTTACTCATGGGCTGACATTGAATACATTTTCCTGAATATCTCTACCATTATTTGCTTTAATGTGTTGTTTGGAACTCTTTGAGACTCTTACAAAGACATATTTTTCCTTGATTTATATGTTATATTTGAGAATGATGCTATGTAACTATTTTTCAGAATGGAAATATTCTGTTAAGGATGGGGATGGTGGTATAATAAAACTAGAAAGACAAGGAAATTTAAAGTATCATGAAGTTCATGAAATCTCAAGACTCATAAAGATCAGAAAGTTATGACTCTTGAAGCTGTTCTCTAACAGCAAATAATCAGTAAATAATTTCTGGGGGAAAAAAGAATCTTTCCCTTGGAGTGTCCATCAGGTTGACGAGCAATTTCCCTGACTCGACACCTATGATGAAGTGATATTTTCAATGACACAATATCTCCATGTCATCCATGTGGCTGTAATTAAAAAGCCAACCATATTCCTATAAGTAACTTAAATAAACGCATGCGATTATTAAACCTGACTTTAGTAATTTCTTCATTTGTCATCATTGCCTTACATGTCACGAGTAAATTCTTCTTTTCATGTGTCCCAACAATAGTCATGCAACACAACATTTAAGCTATGTACAGTCCGTGGCTCTTGAAATGTATAAGATATGTAGCTGAGGTTTATCTCTCTAAGGGTAGAATGTCACCCAGAGCAATGCAAATATGTGTCCCCATATGGTATGGAATGCTATACCTTCATAGTTTAGTGGAAATTGAATATTTCCTGAAATTAGTGTTTTTTTAAGACATGTGTTCTGGTTGAATCATGTATAATCAGAATATTTGTGGGATTAGCAGAGGATCATTGGTTAGCTGTGCTATTGCATTTTCAATGAAAAGGCATATATATATATATATATATATATATATATATATATATATATATATATACCTTCTTGATGGGCAGAGCCAACCACATGAGTACAGAGAAGGATGTCACACTAAACTGTATTACAGCCTTGAAGACATATTCCTCATATGCAAAGGGTGGTAAGAGGACTTTGGAGGTAATGGAGAGGCCTTTGTCATGGACAATACAACCTACAGTTGAGGTTCAGCTTTCCTTCTGCAAAGATCTTAACTGTGTAAAGAAAGAATTTCAGTGGGAAAGAGACAGGTAGACACTTCTCTATTAACTAGTCTCTGATTTGATTCAAAGTGGAAAAACGGGGCATGACAATGAGAGCTGCCCTGTTTTTTCATTCACAGTGCAAGAGTTAAGTGAAAGACGATGATGATTTGATCCATACTAAGAAAGTTTGCCCATGATCCCAAAAGTTAGAATAGTGATGAGAAAAGGGTGAATCGGAGTGATTTATAAATAATACTTCCTATAGGTAAACTTTAATATGAAAGAAGTAAAATGTTAAATGGCAGGGAAAAATCATTCTGTGGATTAACTGCCTGGACGCTCTCTATTCTGGCTTTCATGGTGCTGGGAAGTATTGTGTATTGTGTTAAGGGGACAGGGCTGTCACAAACAATCCATTTAGGATTAGAGTCTTTATAATGTCCTATAAAATCATTCAGTAATATTTACTCTGGATTTCAATTAAAGCAAGACTGCTATAGGTACAATCAGGACCAAAGTCCATGGCTAAGCCTCAGTGGGGAGGCAATTGCTATTATTTTGTTAATGAGATTGTATGCCTCTATCCAATTACCTTAAAACATGCATGTTTACATGCATAGATTGCTGCTGCTTGACCTGGAAGGAAATGCTGTTTCATCTCAGTGAGCAGTGTTATCTATAGAGATTCCTAAGCAGACAGTCTAAGAGAATAAATGATTCTTATGGTAATGTATGTCTCAGTATTCAGCCATGAATTGAAGAAAATAATCAGATGTCTATATTACTTACGCTAACCCTCCAGAAACCATTGTGACGAAGCTGAGAGAGCATAGGAGGTGGGTGGACAGCAAGTAACTATTTCCTCTGAATTTAAACATTGCCTCACGGAGGGAGAAGGTTGAAGAAATTTAGAAGTTCAAGATGTTCATTGAACTTAGAGGACTCTTTGAGCTCAGACATTTACAAGATCCAGGGGTTCCTCCCCATGGTTGCATAAACAACAACTACCAAGAAAAAATCCTGGTGAATCCCCTTTAAATTAGGCAGAGAACTTCAGGCATTCACCTTGCCCACATCCTCCCCCCATACTGGAGTGAGTGAGCTTTTAGATGATGTAGATGGCTTCTTGTCACCCATGTTACTCTAAGCAACCCCAAAGAACTCATCTGTTCACCAAATTAGAGTATAGTGAAGTCTTTTTTTGTTCCTACGCTGGTACCCTGTAATGGGTGAAAGGATGCTTAGTCACATCTTCTTAGAAAAAGTCCCTTAATAAAAGATTAACACGTTATCCAGACTACAATTATTAGAATATTTTCCACTCATAATTTTAAAAGTATTGAAAATAATGTATAAAATCCTAATGAGGATTTAAACAACTGAAATAAAATTGCTTCAAGAGGATGACTATTTGAATTAATTTTAGAAAAAATTACATCAAGATGTATTTTTAATTAATCATCATAAACATGTTCCCAGAATAGTCAGACATCTGTTTCTAGTGAAGATCACAGGTAGAGAGGAAAATAAAATATATAAAATAACTTCACACAAAAGCAAAAAGAAGGCAAGGGCAATTCTTTTAGTAGGAATCCTGTAAGCTCTCATATGAGAATTAAATATGAAAGAAGATTATTCCCAGAAATAAACCAATTATGCTGAAAATCATGAGAGCCTTAAGTTGGCCTGAACATCAGAAAAGTCATCTATTGTCCAAACATCTTGCAGAAGACACACATGGACAAAGCACTTAGAATAGCAGTATAAATGACTAGTTTATTTGTTGAAGATTTTTTTGTTCGGTTCTGCACTGGATCTCAGATAGCACTGAAGCACTCAGATAGCAATAAAAAGTTAAACGAACAAAAAGGTTTTCCTATCCAAGAAAAGTAGAGCTACTAAAATTTAGACAGGAACTTGTTGCCCCTAGTTAGTTAGAAAGGAAAATAATCAAATCCAAGAGAATTTTGGGGTGCTTTGGATTAAATACCAGATCATTTGGGGTGATGCTGAATATTCTTTAGGTACTAGATTGAGCGCTAGTGAGTAGTGCTGCTTCCTCTTTCTTCTGTAGATGAGGTTGGGTTTTTTTTGTTCATTCATTCATTCATTCATTCACTTCAGATCTCTATCTCAGCCCCCTCCCTCCTTTTCTCCAAATCACACTGCATATATCCCTGCTCTAATTATCCCCTTCCCTTTTCCTCAGAGAATGGGGACCTCTCTATATGGGTACCAACCTGCTATGGCTCAAGTTACTGCAGGACTAAGAACACACTCTCCCACTGAGACCAGACAAGGCAGCCCAGTTAGGTTCTTTTTTTTTTTTATTATTATTCAATATATTTTTTCTTTTTTTCTTTTTTTATTTATTTTCTGTATTCTTTGTTTACATTCTAAAAGCTTTCCCCTTTCCCAGTCCCCTCTCCATATGTCCCATAAGTCCTCTTCTCTCCATCCATTCTCCTGTCTTTCCCCCTCCCTTTTCTCTGTCCTGATACTCCCCTACAATGCTGGAACAAGCCTTTCCAGGATTAGGGCCCTCTTCTTCCTTCTTCATGGGAATCATTTGATATGCTAATTGTATCTTCAGTTTTCAGAGATTCAGCGCTAATTAATATCAACTTATCAATGACTGCATTCCATGTGTATTCTTTTGTGATTGCATTACCTCGCTTAGGATATTTTCCAGTTCCATCCATTTGCCTAAAAAATTCATGAATTCATTGTTTTTAATTGCTGAATAGTACTCCATTGTATATATATACCACATTTTCTGTATCCATTTCTCCATTGAGGGATATCTGGGTTCTTTCCAGCTTCTGGCTATTATAAATAAGGCTGCTACAAACATAGTGGAGCATGTGTCCTTATTGCATGTTTGGGAATCCTCTGGGTATATCCAAGAGAGGTATAGCAAGGTCCTCCGGAAGTGTCATGTCCAGTTTTCTTAGGAACCGCCAGACTGATTTCCAGAGTGGTTGTACCATCTTACAATTCCACCAGCAGTGAAGGAGTGTTCCTCTTGTTCCACATCCTTGCCAACACCTGCTATCTCCTGAGTTTTTAACCCTAGCCATTCTGACTGGTGTGAGGTGAAATCTCAGGGTTGTTTTGATCTGCATTTCCCTAATGGCTAATAATGTTGAGCATTTCTTAAGGTGCTTCTTGGCCATCTGAATTTCTTCCCGCGAAAATTCTTTGTTTAGGTTTGTACCCCATTTTCAATAGGGTTATTTGGTTCCCTGGGGTCTAACATCTTGAGTTCTTTGTATATATTGGGTGTTAGCCCTCCATTGGATGTAGGATTGATGAAGATCTTTTCCCAACTTGTTGGTTGCCATTTTGTCCTTTTGACGATGTCCTTTGCCTTACAGAATCTTTGTAATTTTTTGAGATCCCATTTGTCAATTCTTGATCTTAGAGCATAAGCTATTGGTGTTCTGTTCAGGAACTTTCCCCCTGTGCCTATGTCCTCAAGGGTTTTCTGCAGTTTCTTTTCTTTTCTTTTTTTTTCTGATATATTTTTTATTTACATTTCAAATGATTTCCCCTTTTCTAGCCCCCCACTCCCCGAATGTCCCGTAAGGCCCCTTCTCTCCCCCTGTCCTCCCACCCACCCCTTCCCACTTCCCTGTTCTGGTTTTGCCTAATACTGCTTCACTGAGTCTTTCCAGAACCAGGGGCCACTCCTCCTTTCTTCTTGTACCTCATTTGATGTGTGGATTATGTTTTGGGTATTCCAGTTTTCTAGGTTAATATCCACTTATTAGTGAGTGCATACCATGATTCACCTTTTGAGTCTGGGTTACCTCACTTAGTATGATGTTCTCTAGCTCCATCCATTTGCCTAAGAATTTCATGAATTCATTGTTTCTAATGGCTGAATAGTACTCCATTGTGTATATATACCACATTTTTTGCATCCACTCTTCTGTTGAGGGATACCTGGGTTCTTTCCAGCATCTGGCAATTATAAATAGGACTGCTATGAACATAGTAGAGCATGTATCCCAGTTTCTTTTCTATTAGTTTCGGTGTGTCTGGTTTTATGTGGAGGTCCTTGATCCACGTGGAGTTGAGCTTAGTACAAGGAGATAAAAAGGGATCAATTAGCATTCTCCTGCATGCTGACCTCCAGTTGAGCCAGCACCATTTGTTGAAAAGGCTATCTTTTTTCCGCTGGATGTTTTCAGCTCCTTTGTCGAAGATCAAGTGACCATAGGTGTGTGGATTCATTTTTGGGTCTTCAATTCTATTCTATTTGTCCACTTGCCTGTCCCTGTGCCAATACCATGCAGTTTTTAACACGATTGCTCTGTAGTATTTCTTGAGGTCTGGGATACTAATACCCCCAGAAGTTCTTTTACTGTTGAGAAGAGAATAGTTTTAGCAAAACGATCATCTACCATGATCAAGTGGGCTTCTTCCCAGTGATGCAGGGATGTTTCAATATACAGAAATCCATCAATGCAATCCACTACATAAACAAACTCAAAGAAAAAAAACATATGATCATTTCATTAGATGCTGAAAAAGCATTTGACAAAATTCAGCATCCTTTCATGCTAAAAGTCTTGGAAAGAACAGGAATTCAAGGCCCATACCTAAACATAATTAAAGCAATATACAGCAAACAGGTAGCCAACATCAAAGTAAATGGAGAGAAACTTGAAGTAATCCCCTAAAATCAAAGACTAGATAAGGCTGACCTCTCTCTCCATATCTTTTCAATATAGTACTTGAAGTTCTAGCTAGAGCAATTAGACAACATAAGGAGGTCAAAGGGATACAAATTGGAAAGGAAGAAGTAAAATTACCACTATTTGCAGAAGACATGATAGTATACTTAAGTGACCCAAAAAACTCCACCAGAGAACTCCTACAGCTGATAAACAACTTCAGCAACGTGGCAGGTTATAAAATCAACACAAGCAAATCAGTTACCTTCCTATACTCAAAGGATAAGCAGGTTGATAAAGAAGTTATGGAAATGACAGCCTTCACAATAGCCACAAACAATATAAAGTACCTTGGTATGACTCTAACCAAAGAAGTGAAAGATCTATACAACAAGAACTTCAGGTCTCTGACGAAGGAAATCGAAGAAGACCTCAGAAAATCGAAAAATCTGCCATGCTCGTGGATTGGCAGGATTAATATAGTTAAAATGGCCATCTTGCCAAAAGCAATCTACAGATTCAGTGCAATCCCCATCAAAATCCCAACTCAGTTCTTCACAGAGTTAGAAAAAGCAATTCTCAAATTTATCTGGAATAACAAAAAACCCAGGATAGATATATTTTTATTTACATTTCAAATGATTTCCCCTTTTCTAGCTCCCCACTCCCTGAAAGTCCCATAAGCCCTCTTCCCTTCCCCTATTCCCCCATTTAACCCTTCCCACTTCCCTGTTTTGGTATTCCCCTATACTGCTGCACTGAGTCTTTCCAGAACTAGGGACCACTCCTGTGTTCCTCTTGAACATCAATTAATATGTGGATTATGTCTTAGGTATTCAAAGTTTCTAGGCTAATATCCACTTATCAATGAGTTGCATACCATTATTGATCTTTTGAGACTGGATTGCCTCACTTAGTATGATGTTCTCTAGATCCATCCATTTGTCTAAGAATTTCATGAATTCATTGTTTCTGATGGCTGTATGGTACTCCATTGTGTAAATATCATTAGCCTGTTAGTTTCTTAATAACTCTGGAAATTCATAGGCAAGGCTCAAAAACTTAGAGACTATATCCATAGAGTATGGCTGCCTTAACTGAAGGTGAGCAAGGTGAGGAAGCAGGTGGCATAAATATCCTCTTTTCATTCCATATATAACAGGCCTAAGATTTTAGGATTTTAAATTAGATTCAAGGTTCATCCTTTCTTTAGTTTTCTCTGTACTACCTTTAAATTGTTTTATGTATACTCAATAACTATAATTATATCAATTTACTTCTGGTTAATATATATCATACTTTCTGTGGTTGCTGAATAAGAGAAATCTCAACTACTGTAAGTGCACGCTCACAGACACATATTCATTGGAGGCAATGGTACATGATTCCCTCCTCAAATTAGCACAGTATAGGATGAATGCTAATAATCACCTCTTCTAGGAGAGATAGTGATCATATAACATTTGTCCCAGAAATATGTATTATTTCCTAATTTCTATGACAGTTAGAATTAACTCCCTGAACATCTAGGAATGAAATTTGAAATATAGTAGCATCATATTAATTGATGCTTCAAATAGAGCAATGAGAGGTATAAAGCTATGATATAATTATATAACTTCAAGAATAAAATAGAAAATTTACAAAACATTTTAAAAACAAGAAATTTCTACAACACCACTCATAGTTTTATTCAAGTCCTTATCTAATCCCCCAGATCCCCCATACTCTGTATTTCTCCTCATTCATGCTTGGAGTTTATAACTTTCAATTGCCTTAATTTAGTCAATTGGGTAAGTTTCTCTGATTTTGTAGCAAGTTTCTTTTCCAGAAGATTATTCAGTGTCAGATTTTCAATATTATCTCCTTTAATGGGACTTGTTATTAGTCAAACATCTCGATTGACTACAATGTATATTATTTAGAAACAAGGACATTTGCTGGAGACAGAATGGAGGAATCACAGTTGTTTTTATGTTAAATCTTTCAAATGAATTTCTTCTCAAACTGACCTCATTTGTGTTCTTTTAAGTTCTGGGAAATTTGGAACTAACATTTCATATGGGATATGTAGATACTGGTGTAAAATGATAAGTAACATCTCCAGTAAATCTATAATGTAATAGTCTGGGTCAAATTCTAGCGAATGGCTGTCATGCTTAGTAGTTCCAAAAAAATAAAAAACACTCTTATGAAATGGGTCTGTATAACTGTGTACATCTTCTTAAACCTAGAGTAAACAGCTATTTCTGATCTGATAAGGGAAAGCACAAGAGAGAATTAGAAATGTTAATAAGCTTTATTTCGTCAAATAATAGTATTCATATAAATAATGCAAATGAAGTAAAAATAACAAACTGCATTTGAGACTATATTGACTGTATTACAAACATTTAAGGGCTTAATACTGAGACTATAAACATAAAAATAACAGTTAAGATGGCAGAGGAAAAAGAATTATACTGAAAAGTTGAAAGTAGCAGGATTAGTTCATGCTAAATATAATTTAAAAGAAACCTAAAGTTGTAGAGGTTTTTATTGTGTAATTTATTGCTTAATTATTACACACCTTTTGAAGACAATGTATTCTAAATGGTTTTATTATTTCATTTGGTTAACCAATGACTTTCTTATCGCTTATATTTTTTTGGCATTTTCATATATGTATACTGCATGTTCTAATCACTCTCAACTCCCACTCTACTTGCTTTCTTTCCTACAAATCACATGTTTAAACTCTCCATAGGAGCCAGGTGAAGATAAAAGTAAGTACATACCCAAAGACAATAACTCCTCCTGTGTGTCAGGAGTCAGTATTTCTGAACTGAGAGAGAAGGCCCCATGAGCATCTCTTACAGTTAAGATACTACACATATACATATAATACACATATGCATCATATGGATATACTTCATATATGTACACATATACATACACAAACACATACATATATATCATATACACATACATATACATACATGCATACCATATATGCATACGTTTGCATGTATATATGTATATAGCCTGCTGATTACATTTATCATTGTTCACATGGAAATCTGCTTAGGGCATGTTTGGGATTAGATGACCCAGTAAGCTCATCCCTGGAAATACTTATTCTTCCAATCTCGGCATCCATTAATTTTCTATAGTTCTTCAGTTAGGGTAGGAGGTTTTGAGATTTTCTCCATCTACATTCAGAAGTCAAGTGGTGCCATCATTAGGTAGGTCTTGTCTAGGCAACCATATTATTATGCTCTCATGGGTACAACTACTTTTATATAGAGAAGATATTATATCATAACAGATATTATTTTGTATGGCTCTTACTATCTCTCTATCCCCTTTCCAATGATATGTTCTGACCATTTGGTATAGAGGTTCTATAGATGCTTCAATTATTGGTCTGTGTAATTTGTGTTGTATATTTCTACTATGATCTCTAACTGCTGGAAAAATACTCTTCATTGAGGGTCAAAACTGTATCTTTCCATGGAGATAGTAATAAATAGTTAGGATGCAGTTGAATCTTATATTGGCTTAGGAAAATGGCAGCAGTACCTTCTTTTCTAGGATCTGTGACCTCACCAACGATAAGTAGCAGGTAAGGATTACAGTGCAAGACACAAATTCCCTCTTATTAAGTGGGTATTTAAGTCTTCATGAAGGCTCCTGTTGTATCTGAATTATTTTATTTCCTTAAGGTATTCACTGTGTTTGTAGAAATTAATTATAATTTTCACAATTTTATAAAATTAGTTATTCCTTTAGTCAAGTTCTCTCTCTTTAGAAACATTACCTCAGATCCAATTATAAGGCTATGTGATCTTTAGGGCAAACAGCATTATCTGTCCTGTGAATGGAGTTAAGTTTTCAAGTTTCTCAGTTTGAAGAAATATACCCAACATTTTATACTTACTAGTCCCCACAGAGTATCCCTGGTTTTTGAATTCCAATATTTTGACATGCCTTTGAATAAAATAAAAAATAATCAAGTAATTATTTGTGCATATGCCTGATTAATGATTTTTCAAATCCATATTAAAAATAAAATTTTGTTTATTTACTTTGATTCAATAATTTCAAGTTTGTACAGTCATTGTAAAGTAAACATAATGCATTAACATATCTTGAAAAATAGATTGTCTTTTTCCACCTTCATGAGAAGTATTCAAACTTTATTTTTAACTGCCACTTTTCAAGAAATAAATATCTGACTCAATAAGACATTTCCCTAATGTATTAAGAAACATATATAAACATTTTTCAGGCAGGATTGAAAACTTCTGGCACCTCTGATTTAAGTGTTATTGCTTATTTACCCAGCCTGATGGGAATAAACCTTTTCTTTTGCTGCTTCAAAGAAAGTATTTGTGTGAAGGGAAGTTTATGAAGGACATCTCTGGAGCCTGACAATAGAGATGTCAGAGCCTGAGAAGGGACAGCCAAATATTTACCAGGAAAGTAGTCTGCTCACAGAAACATGTTTGAGAAACAGTTATAAATTTCTTACAGAGATTTTTCCTGGCAAGCAGGAAACTAGAAGATAATTTATACTGAAGTTTTAGGTTGACTCATGAACAGGACAAGATATCATTGGTATTTTTTTCATGTCCATTGGGGAGGTGATGCCTGTGGTGAAATTTTACTGGGGGATAATAATATTGATCCGGGGTTTTCTTCAACAATAAGGCGAAGGGAAAATTACTTCTTCATTGTGTCTATGTATAGACTGGGAATTTGGATTTAAGTTTGTTTGCTCCCTTTTCCCTTTTAAATTATTGCTATTAAAATATAACCTTTTAGCATTACCTCAATTTTAGAGACTTTTTAAAACTTAAAGTTTATCATCACTGTTATTTTCTCATTAAACAGGCCTAAGTTATTTTGATCACCTTTGCCAAAGTGTACTTCAGTGATCACTACGTTTGCACTATTTGCCAATGAAGATACAAAAGTGAAGAGTGATGCTACCCCTAATGACTTTATGGTATGCTAAAAAGGACTACAAACCATTGTGAATATTTTTAATCTATTTTTAGACACAACGTTGCTTCCTTTGTTAAACAAAAAAGGGTAGGGGGCTGTTGCACTGGCACATAAAGATGGGTAAACTGAAGGGAAGGATGCAGAGGAAGATGTTAATTCAAAACCACCAATATTACCTCAGTTCTGGTGTGTCACAGTGGCTCCTTCTTCAGCTATGCAATGATTATACATGCCTAGCCCGTGTTACTGCCACCTGAAGTTCCACCAAGTACCTCAAATACAAGGCTTCTCCTTCATCATTTAGACCCACAGACTATCCTGTGATTCGGACATCTCTGCTTTCTGGATCTGTTTCTTAAAAGGGTATTTTAGCTACTAGAGCAATGATAAATACAAGAGTAAGCAGCTTCAAGGTAGGTAAGATTATCTTTTGTTTGGAGTTTTAGATTCCATCTCATGCTATCTTACTCCTTATCCTGTGGTAAAACTGAACATAGTGTCATAGAGTGTGTGTTGTGTGAAGTTGCAAACATCTGGGCAGACAGGGAAAGGACAGGGCAAGGAAAGCGCTCAGGGTCTTTCAGTAAATACTTAGAGAAAAAGCAACAGCACTAGAGGAGGAGATTCATTCTAGAGAGATATACCAGCAGCTACTTTAGTTATTTTAATTCATGTTTCTGTATATTTTTAGGCTAGATTATTTCAATTGACTAGATAAATATTTTGTTTCAGTTTTGCTACTGTGGTATATACTGAAACAAACCACAATTTAGCAGAGGAATAGGATATTTTAGTTCACAGTTAGAGTTATAGTCCATTTTGGAGGAGCTAAGAGGATGAGAACCCTAAAAACAGTCATACAGTAACTAGAGTCACGAGCAAGGGAACAAATGTGAACTCGCTCATGGTCTCTTTGCTTTTTCCTCTTTTACATAGTCAGGGACTAAACTTGGAAATGTGTGACTTTTTTACACTGAGTATTTCCTAGTTAATTAACACAAACAAGATAATCCTCCAAAGGGTATGCCTACAGTCAAATGTGGTCTATACAGTCCATCACTGAAAATCTCATCTGTTGTGATTCTAGATTAAATCAAGGTGACCGCTAAAAAGTAACCAACACTGTTGGATTGGTGGACAGTAGCTCCAGAAGGGCCACACCAGGCCAAACAGTTCCATGTGAGGTTTATTGAAAGGGGAAAAGGCAAAGGTGGTGGTGAAAAGAGAAGAGAGGAAGAGAGAGAAGAGAGAGATGTTCCTCATATATACAGATAGTGTTGTGGTCACAGGTAAAGGTGAGCCCAATGGATTGGGAATATGGTAGCCAGTGTCTTGGCAACAGATGTGTAGGCTGCTTTGTCACCTATGTGATGTCACAAGTTTCAGAGGTTACAGTACCAACAATCACAATCAAGAATTATTCCCTAATGAAATCTAAATTAAAGCAAAATTTTAAATGCCAATATTTTCATATAGAAATGTTATGACCTCCTTTTCCATATATACATAATATTCTTGATTATAATAGAAGTATTTGGACCTGTGAAAACATATTGGTTAATATTTCAAAAATGTATATACCTGTACTCACATTTGGGTTAGGATATATTAGAGAAGGGATTGGAGAAACAGTCTGTCACTAATACGAATTTCTCCCTTGATATACTGGAAAATGAAGTCAAATGAAATATACCACTTTGAAGTCTTTGAGCTGTGGGAGGCAAGACGAAAAATATAAATTGTCTCCTTAGGATTTCCTTCTCAGGAATGTATCTTGTTATTTCATTCTACAAATGTGGAAGTTGTAGCGGGAAGCCAAGTCTAGTAAAGTCACAGACAGAATCTATCCATTTTACCATATCAAAGTTTACTCTGTGTGGCTATGATAACTCCGGAGCTTTTCTAGTAAGACACAAATACTTTCATATGTTCAGTATACACTGCCCTAAGTAGAGAATTATGATTATCTGTTATGAAATAGCACAAAAGCACTAGGTCTATTCAGTCTGTTTTTCTTTCTTATTTTTTCTTTACTCCAAATCCCAAAGGCTGTTTTGAAATGAGAATCTTATTTATATGCCACACACCATTTATCCAAACAAAGATCATAGACTGTGCCAAACAGAAATGAAAATTCCATTGTCTCCACAGACCCCAAGTGAGAGCGGTTCATGAGAAATTTGATTCTCTAATTGAAGGTAATTCTATTATAATTCTGTTTAGATTACTCTGGTGTCAGATAACATTTCAATATTCGCCACCATCCATTTGGAGGCTGTGGCACAGCTGATGATTCTAAGATGAATTTCCTCTGAAAACCAGCATTTGCTTTTGAGAGCTTATCTACAGAAGTCACAGGCTTTTCAAAAGGGAAGCGGCTGTAAGAGTGGGGACCTAGATTTCTTTATTAGCATAATTCAGAAGTATTTTCTTCAGTCCCAGATAAGCCATTTTAAAGTTTCTTCTGCATTTCTGCTTTTATAAGGCATGTTTCACCATAACAACTGGTTGTTGTGAGGCAGCTATATCTTTGAATCTGTTTTCCCTACCGAACTGAACACTTCAAAAAGGCAGGAGGCAAATACATTTTCTTCACTGGAACCACCTATGGGTCATGTGATCCTCCTCACACATTAGAAGTTAAAGCAATAAATTTCTAGGGGAAAATTTTAAAAAAAAGTACATATACACTGAATGAAGTAGGTATGGAAAGCAGACATTAGAGTGGAAACAAAGTTCTATCTTCTTGATGTATTTGTGTGCTCATTTAATTTTTAAGTTTTGCTATGTGGAATATTGTACAATTTTGTTCACAAAAGTTAATTCCATTCAAAGGAGAAAAAAATATCATGTTTCTTATAAGAGAGTTATTTATATTTACTGTGAATATATAATTGAACTGTAGAAAATTGTAGGTGATGAGAATGACATGATGTGAATATTCATAAGATATTAAAGATATTTAAATGCTTATATGATTAAACTGGGTTTCATTAGGAAATGTATTTTATTAATATGGGTTTAACTTAATCATTCTACAACATATGTGTGTCAATACTTCATGTTATATAATTAAATATATGAAATTCCTTTAATTATTTTAATTGACATATAAAATATTACAGACAATTTTGAAAATTAGTTCTGTAAAAATATATATATAGAAAAGTCTATTGAAATTTTTATTATTTTAGCCTCTACAATAATACTGAAATGTAATTTTCTTTGAGTCAGTGAACTGTTGAATTGTGTTGTATTTTGTTACAAAGTATGTTACAAAGTTGTGGAAGAAATGTTGGCTGCCCCTTTAAAAGATAACATTATGTATATTACAAAATATCATGTTATAAAGAATGCTGACTATCATATATAATTGCAGATCTATATGAGCATGGTAGTGTGGTGAGGGAGTTGCAATATCAGAAATATTTTTGAAATATCATTACTCACCAGAACATCCACTTCACCTTACTTATAGAAAGGAGGTAGAAGTTCCAAGGTTTAAATAACAGCATATTTGTCTTTAAACACCTATTTGCTTTAAACATAAATGGTACTCATGCCCTAATTCTCCACAGTATAAGATGTCTTTCAAAATGAATCCAACTCCATATTCTGTTTTCACAGTGAATGATCACCACTTAATCTTACTTTTAAAGTCTGAAGACATGTACATAAAATAAAGCTAGAGTTTTGAAAGCTAGACCACAAAAAGTATTGCTAGTTTTCATCTTTACATATGCTAATTGAAATTATTAGTAATCATCTGGTATTTTGTGAGAGTAAAGAAGGCAAATGGTGTGAAAACACATTGCCAGGCCTATTCGCTCTGTGGACTTGTATGAGGAAAAAGCCAGATTCAGAGGTGCAGAAGTTAGATATTTGTAACTATTTGAAAAGTCAATTTTTGTTAAATAATGTTTTTACTATTCTTTGAAAATTTTCTATAGTAATATTTTGATAATATTCATTTCTTTTCACAATCTCCTCCCAGATTCTCCTTCTTTTCTGACACATTAAAGCTCATGGCCCTGCTCTTTCTTCAAGCGAAACAAACAAATGGCATGTTTAGGGTGGCCCACTCCCTGAGAATTTGACCTTCCCTGCTGTGTGGTCTATAGAGTGTTAATTTCTTGAAGAAAAGCAATTTTTGACAACACAGCAACAATCACAGGCAAATAGTCCATTGGTTAGAGTATAACTTCTTGCTTGGTGCCCCCTGCTCCATACTGAGCTTCAGGCTTGAACTTGTGGTCCTTTTCAGAATGTTACTGTCTCTGTGAGTTTGTGTTTGCATCTGCCCTGCTGTGTCTGGAAATCATCCAGCACATCTGGCTCCTTGCTTCTTTCTGCTGCCTCGTCTACGTAGACGTCTGATGCTTAATGGAAAGGCTATAATACAGACATTGCATTTAGAGACAAATATTCCACAGTCCCTAAATCTCTGCCCATTAACCAGTTGTGGATTTCTATGCTAATTGCATTTGTTGTAAGAAGAAACTCCTCTGGGGAGACTTGAAAAGTGCACTGACCTATGAGTACAGCAATATGCCATTAAAGGACATTTTATAGAGATAAGCTATGGGTACTAAGGGAAAAATTACTAATTTTATTCTTCTAAGTAGATATAACAATAAAATTACCTTTCCAATAGTATAACTATAGTGAAGGAGTATTTTGAACTATAGTATAAAGAAGTATTTTGGAATTACATGCCATTTCAAAAATCAAAACTTTCATTAAACCATGACTCTAGGAACAATAAAATTATTAAATGGGTGGGTGCATTCTCTATTTTTTAACAGGAGCCCATTAAAAGCAACATTATGAAGAACAAAAAGCTTTTGCATAAGTATGGATATGTTTTGTCAGCTCTTGCTAGTACAAAGTTAAAGCCTTAATAACAAACTGAAAATTGAAAGAATGATAGCATCTATGTCCTTGGAAACACTCTTTTCTCTGAACAAGTTCATCCAATAGTATTGCCTTTAGCACCTTAACACTGTGTTTATTTATGTTCAATGTTCCATTTCACATGTTAATTATACATGGTGATATACTACATTGTTACTTATCCATACATGTGTATAATGTATTCAGTTATATTAAACACTATCCTCTATTCCCTTACTCACATTGACTATTTATCTCTTCTCAGCTAGTCCAATCTCTACCTTGCTACTTTTCTTTTGCTTGTCTCAGTGAGTTCCAGTAGGGCACTTCAAAGAAAAACTCACATTTCCATTATAATGCCTACTCCTCTGCTTTCCAAAATGGGATTCCACAGTGCTTTTGTTTTGTTTTGTTTTGTTTTGTTTTTGCTTTTGTTTTGTTGTTTTTTTGTTTGTTTTTTGTTTTTTTACTTTTCTTGGCTTCAGTGAACTTCAGAGTGAATTCACAATTACTTAATTTGGCCATGTGCTATTTTTGAGGGACTGAAATCTCTGGTAAGAAGCCTTGAGTACAAGAACTGTATCAGAGCTAAATAGGTCAGGGTGCTTGCTATGTAAGGAGGGCCTGAGTTTGAACCGGCAGCACACATATAAAACAAAAAGCTGGCATGGATGTGTCTGCATATATTGCAGCATTGTGGGATAGAGACAAGTGGATCTTAGGAGTTTTGTAGCCAGCAAGTCTTGTTGGACTGACAAGCTTCCCCTTCAGGAAACTTCCCTGCTGGCCTGAATATGCACAGACATGGACTAACTTGCTCTCACAGTTACATTACACATATCATAGCTTGCATTACACATGTACAGTACCACCATATATCTCTCACCCATGTTCATACAAACGCAGATACACACACATACACACACACACACATACACACACACACACACACACATACAAACACGCACAGAAACTGTGAAAGAAATGCCTATGCCTTAGATCAAATTCAGTGACTAGTAACAAGAAAACTAGCTAACACACTAACTAATGTATAACACACTCACAATCACACACACACACACACACACACACACATAGAAACTGTGAAAGAAATGCCTATGCCTTAGATCAAATTCAGTGACTAGTAACAAGAAAACTAGCTAACTCACTCACTAACTAATGTATAGCACACACACACACACACCACATATTCAATATGCACATATCACATATATAACTCAACAAGCATGGCTTATTCCAAGCATTAATACTCAGTGTATTTATCCCCTTGTCCTCTTATCTCAGTTACAGAGAATAGGTTCCTGACACCTCAGTATTCCAGGAGTCTGTTTTCATTGTTTACTGAATCTTTATTCCTGAGATTACTCAGTAGTGCTTACAAGAATGTGTTGTTACATGTGGCAGTGATATTTTTAGGTGATTTGAAAACTTTTATCTTGATTCTTTTGGGAACAAAAGATTAGTTTCACAGTAGACCTTCACATGTTATATCTGATTTGCCTTTTACCCATAGACATCTTTCATTTGAATGGTCTCTTTATTGAAAGTTCTATTGACAATGAAGTCTATAATCAGCCATTATTCTACTTTTCTCAAATTAATGTCATCTCTAGCACAAATTTATTTTAAATTAAAAGGATTCAGTAAGTGTACTTTTATATTGAAAGAGCATTCTCATTAAGTACTTAAGGACATTGACAGGATCTTTATAATCACCTTGTTATTAATGATTGGATCTAAGGCATGCAATGGAAAGAGAAAAAATTGAAACCAAAGATGTTATTGAAAACAGGGTAATTATCAATAGAACTCTTTAATGTCGTCCTGAGTAAGGAAACCCAGACTCAAAAGGATATGAATGACAGGAACCTAGTATAACTGTCCTCTGAGGGGCTTTACCCGGAAGCTGATGGGAACAGATACAGGGACTCATACCCAAACATTAGATGGAGAGCTCTTACAGAAGAGTTGGGAGAAGGATTTCGCAACATGAAGAGATCAGGGACTCCACAGGAAGACCAAAAGGGTCAACTAACCTTGACTATTGGGGTTCCAAAATACTGAACCAAAGATCAAGAATAGGCAAGACCTTTCTCCCTCCACACACACACACATGTAGCAGCTTGGTCTTCATCCAGGTCCCAGACAAGTGGAACATGGGCTGACCCTGGCTGTTGCCTGCCTGTGGATCCCCTAACTGGACTACAATGTCTGGCCTTAGTGAAAGAGGATGTACCTAGTACTACAGTTACTTGATGTTTCAGGGTGGGTTGATATCCAGGGGTTCTTCTACCTTCTCTGTACAGAGGGAGAGGAGGATGGAGGGGATAAGAAGAGAGAGGAAGGTTCTGTGATAACTTTTTAAAGTTAATAAATAAATATTAATGAAAAACCTCAATGAAAAGAGCCTTAGCTATTTATTCAGATAATTTTAAAACAAAAAAGCCATTTAAAGATTGTGTATCTTACATCTTCCATTTTACTGACAAATGAAATAAGAGCTGCAAACATTCAAAGAGTTGTGAATGGTAATTACAAAAGCTGCTGTTAGAGATTTCTAAGATGTAAGTGCACTTGGAGTCTCAGTCCAATTATTTGTGATAAAGTAGGCTTTGTTGTAGAAGATGAATCCAGAGCCTCATGCATGTTAGGTGAGCATTCCCTATCATTAAGTTACATCCCAAGGCTCAAACTTGATATTTCAATCATTTGAAATACCAATGTGCATTTAATAGTTAGAGCTTTGATAACATATAAGTGTATACGTGTCTATATTTGTTGTATATATAGTTATGTCTATGTATACATTTTACTTTCCAGGACAGTTAATTCTCTTGCACCATATTCCATTCCCAATTACATATTCATGGGATTTATATTACAAATATAATGTCTATGTTTGTAATGGACATATACTGGCAGAAAAGCAATACTGAGGGCAGGAAAACACTATTTTGGGAAAGCCAGTTTCAGATAAGTGATGAGTTTCAGAAACTATATAATTTAGAGAAAATAGATAATTTTCATGTATATAATTTGCTGAACTACGCAGGAATGAATGGAGGAGAATCATGCCCAATTGGAATTCTTCCTGTTTAAAATTATAGAAATCAATATATTGTAAGTGTTTAAAATCAATGTCACTTATGCAAAATTTCAAAAAGAGATTCCTAATTTTAGCAGTTGGGCATTCATCTCCTTCAAGGAATTACTAGTTTCATATGCACAGAGTCTGTTCACAGTCTAATGCTGTAATGTGTCTTTAGGTCGCTCGACACTGTTGTTTCTCCCATCATTTTATCCTCTTAGGATTTGCACATAGATGAATGGAGCCTGAAGTGATCTCAGTGAGTGAAGTGATGCAGACCCAGAAAAATGCCACATGTTCTCTTTCAATGTGGACTCCAGCTTTAAATCTTTAGTCTAAATTATATATAGAAACCAGAAAACTAGATAGGAACAATTGACAGGGAAAGAGTTCAATACAGGTAGTATGGAAGAAAATAAGATAATTATTTGGGGAAGTTTTAAATCAGGACAGTGTGTGAGGGCAGGACAGAGGTAGGAATAGTTAATAAAAAATATCTGGATTAGGCAAACCTGGTGTTTTAGAATGCCACCTAGTATGAGATACAACTCTTTGTATACAGCTTTGTTGTTGGTTTAGTGTAATATTTGAAATAGATACCCAAGATTAAGAGGCTTCTGCCTTAACCCCTAGTCCACCAGAACATGAGAGGAAAACCCTTTTGTTGAAGATACTACATACATGTGTCACAGGACACAGAGAAAACAGGCAGACAGTGATGTGGACAATTATCATATAGTGGATAGCTTTAATATTACTAGAAGACACTGTGTAGACTTCTGGAGGAGAAATAATCTTACTAAGATATAAATCCTATGAACCCTTACATTAACACAGTGTTCAACTCTCAACAAAGAGGTTTCATTTTTCAGTGTATAATGGTTTACTAGAAATTCACATGTGGTGATACTTGACAGTAGGCATGGTGTCAACTTGGAGACATATATCAGTTAAAAGTAGTAAATAATAGGCAAAGGAGATGGCTGAATTGACAGACATGTGTTATGTAAGCATGAAGAGTTGAGCTGGAATCTTCAGGATCCAGGAAAGAACCAGTTGAATCCTTTGCCAATAATCACAGAAGCAGGAGGACAGGACCTCAGGAGCTTTGTTTCTTTTCTTTTCTTTTCTTTTCTTTTCTTTTCTTTTCTTTTCTTTTCTTTTCTTTTCTTTTCTTTTCTTTTCTTTTCTTTTCTTTTCTTTTCTTTTCTTTTCTTTTCTTTTTTCCTTTCCTTTCCTTTTCTTTTCTCTTCTCTTTTCTTCTCTTTTTCTTCCATTCATTCTTGTGTGTGTGTGTGTGTGTGCGCGCGCGCGCGCGCGCGCGCGCGCGTGAGTGCGGGTGTTGTGTTTGTTTGTTTTCTGATGCATGGTTCCTCTCTGTATCCCTGAATGACTTGGATCGGACTGTGTAAAAAAAAAGGCTGGCCTCCAGCTGAGAGGCCCTCCTGCATGTGTATGCTGAGTAATGGGCTGAGTTGTGTGTACTGTGTACTAGGGCTGTGTTTTAATGAGCAAATACAAATATCCAAATATCTGGGGAAATATAACCCATGTATCTTCTTTCTCATTATCTCTCATTCTCTCTCTTTTACTCTGTTTTTCTGCATCTATTTGTCTCTATCTTTTTATTCTCTGTGTCTCTGTGCCATGCACGCACGCACACACACACACACCGGGAGAGAGAGAGAGAGAGAGAGAGAGAGAGAGAGAGAGAGAGAGAGAGAGAGAGAGAGAGAGAATTAGAATGAGGGGTTTTTGTTTTTGCTTTTGAAAAGAAAGCCCACTCTAGGATTGTTCTAATGTTACATTTTGCTACTGAGAACCTTTAGCACCCAACTTGGGCATACATATAACAGAAAATCACCAAAATATTTTCTTTCATTTTTTAAAAATCTGGATAGCAAACATCTTCTCATTGTTTATGTAGATTTATTTTAGGAATTTTTTCACACATATCATTAAACATACCAAAAAAAAAAACCTGATACAATTTAAATGTAAAATATGTCTGGTTTAATCTCCTACCATTGGCTAGATTATTTTCTGTATAAATTACACTCCCTGCCTCAGTTTCTTGCATTAGACTCTTTGGCATTTTAAGGAGTCTGACTTATTGTAAAGGACTCTTTAGCTTTTTGTAGAAATGTAGGCTGAATAGTTACTGATGATTTTATTAAATGAATTGTTTTATAAAATTGACTAAAAGGTCAAGTTTCTTTAAATTAAGTCAGCTCTACATTGCACTTTAATATTTGCTTATCTCTATGAAAAAATATCACTAATACCCTTTCTCTATTTTTCTATTCTTTGATTTTATATATAAATTTGTATATACATATACATATATACCTATATATATGCTTATATAACTGATTTTAAATTGCTTCTAGGTTAATTATATGGCCTTCTGAATTAATAGAGTTTTATTTTCTTCTGTCTTCAAATAGTAAACATACATGAGTATAGCCCATGGGAAAAGTTATCTCACCCTCAGAAAGATTGTGAATTATCTTCTCTTCACTAATGAATGCCTATATCTAGAGCAATGAAAGAGGCAATATTTCTATTTTTTTCATTTGTCATCTGTGTGCATTAGCATCTTACAAGCAGTAGAAACATATTTCTGTAAATAGCTACCAGCTCCTCTACTGGATTAGAAATGGTTCATGTTAAAAAAACAAAGCCTCTTTTTGTTTACTTCTTTAAAAACCAAACATCACATGTTTAAAAAAAAGGAATAGCACAAAGTACAAACTTCAAAAGTATCTGAGTAAATAATTGATGAATAATAAAACCCTTGTGGTTTAACCCAATGAAATTAACTACAAAGAAAAAGCCTCAGTTATCTCCAATGAGAATATATTGCCATTACCACTTCAAACTTGAGTTGCATCACATGAGCCTGAGATAATTGCTTATTACCCAAGAGTTTATTGGTGTCATTTTGCTTGCTGATAGATGTGTTTTAAACAGCAGGCAGCAAATCCATTGTTTAGTTTCTATTTTTAATCTAATTCCACTTCCCATGTCTCTGGTAACTGCTGAAAATATGCATGAATTCATTCAGCTAAAATAGAGAAGTAATTCTGTCACTGAAATTATTAAACAGTGCATAATCTAAGGTGCTTTGCCTAGAATACACAAATTAAATACACATTGGAAAGTACACTTAGCAGAATATCTTGAAACGAATGTAACTCATTCCTATGGAAAACATTTATAAATGACAAAGCAAATGATTATATTCTATAATTTATTAGCAGAGTTACATATAATATATACCATATATACTATATATGTATAAATGTGTATATATGATATATATGCATACACATAAACATCTACATTTGTGTTTTCATATAGTCATCACTTGACTATTTCAATTGAAATCATAACTTACTATTTTATTTTGTTAAAGATAGATCTTTAAGACTAGTGCAACTACAATTTCATCTTTGATACAAATATTTGTTTTTCAGATATTTTTATGTAGACAATTTAATCTCATTAATTTTATTTTATTATATCATCACAGGTTTCTATTGCTGTGACAAAAATCAAAAACAAAAAAACCAAAAAAAAAATTGGGAGGAATAGTTTTACTTGACTTGGGAATGAAATGATGTCTGGAAAGAAAGTTGAGGAAGGTTCTTGGAATCAGAACCTGAAGCAGACACCATGATGGAATGTAACTTAATTGCTCCTTCCCCATAGCTTGCTCAGTTCAATCTTTTATAAAACTGATGATGCACCTGCCCAGAACGGCACCTCCCACCATATGCTGGACAATCAACCTAATACCAGTCATTAGTGAAGGAATTACCCTCAGAGAATTACTTAAAGGACAATGTTATTAAGACATTTCTTTAACTGGGGTTACTGGTGTCTAGATTACCCTAGCTGTGTCAAATTTACAAAAGATAAAAAAAAAATACAAGTACAAATTAATAAAACCTAGATTTTTTCCCTGTGGAGTATTTTGAGCATCAAAGGAGAAATTGCACATAAAATAAACATAAAAAAGACCAGCATATATTAATCCTTCTAAACATTTACATTCATATGCTTCCAAGGAATAAGGGCTCATAAAGAAATAACAAGAAGAATTTCTAAGGTTTTGTTGTACATATCTCAGAATTGTCTATGCATTCACAGTTGTTTTATTTGTATGGTACAGAATTATGGTAGATAGAAACAAACTGGATGGGATGAGAAAAGTATTGTTAGAGAACTAAATTTAATCCTCTTTAAAGAGATATGGTGTCTTCTAGTCATATGGACAAGTGAGTAGGTTTGTTGTTTTGCTTTTTCATAATTTAGTTTTCTTTTGAGGACAAATATTGAAATTTTTAATCTAATATCTTTGTGTTTGTTTCCTTGTTTTTTCCATTAATTTAATTTTATTCACTTCATCTGCCCCCATTCTCCAAGGCCCCTCCCACAGCTTCTCACTCCATTTTCCCTTCTTCTCCTTTGAGAAGGCAGAAAAACTGCTCTGGGTATCAAACCCACCATGGCACAGCAAGTGACTGCAATCCTAGGCATATATTCTCCCACTAAGGCCAGAGAAGGTAGAGCAGTTAGGGGAACAGGATCTGGAGACAGGCAACATATTCAAGGACAGATCCTGCTCCAGGTGTTGGGGTACCCACCTGAAGACCAACATGCACATCTAATACATGTGTGCAGGGGTGCCCAGGTCCAGCCTATACTTGCTTTTTGGTTGGTGGTTCAATTTCTGAGAGCCACCAAGGGTCGAGGTTAGTTGACTCTTTTGGCCTGACACTGGAGCCCCTATTCTCTTTGCATTCTTCAGTCCTTCCTAAAACTCTTCCACAAGACTCTCAGAGCTCCAACAAACTTATGTCTGTGGGTCTCTGCATCTTTCCATCAGCTGCTAGGTGGAGCCTCACAATAGGCAGGTACTAAAGGATAGAAGTTTGGACTGGTTTCTGTGATCTCTTAGAGATTGTTAGCCATCACCCTAGATTTTGAAAAGTCTCTTTTGAGAACTGTGGTGTAATTCTGGTTGGTCCACTTTATTTGTTACTTGGCCTTTATCCCTTGTAGCTTTTAATACTCTTGCATTGTTCTGTATATTTAGTGTTGTAATTATTATGTGGCAGGACAATTTTCCATTCTGTTCCAATCTCTTTGGTGCTCTGTAAGCTTCTTGTATAGTTATAGCCAATTTTTTTTCTTTTTTTCTCTTTTAGCTCTTTCTTTGGGTTAGGAATTTTTTTCTATGATTTTGTTGAAGAGGTTTTCTTGGCTTTCCTAGGTTTTCCATCTCCAGGATTGCTTCAGTTCATTTTTCTTTACTGCTTCTATTTGTATTGTCATGTTTTATTCAGTTCTTTTACTTGTATGATTGTATTTTCCTGTATTTCCTTATATTTATTCATTTATTCTCTAAGGGCTTCTATTATTTCTTTGTATTTTTCCCAAGTTTCTTTAAGGTATTCATTCACTTCCTCTTGAAAGGCCTCTATCATCTTTATAAGATTAAATTCAAGGTCATTTCCTTGTGATTCTGGTGTGTTAGGATATTCAGGGCTTATGGTACTAAGGTAGTTGTGTTCTGGTGTGCCATATTGTCCCAGCTTGTGCTGATTTTGTCCTTTAGTCATCTGGTTGCCTTTAGTGTTGGCCGACCTAGTAGTCACTGATGGGAGGAGGCCCCTAGGGTTTTCGATAGAGCTCATGGTAGTCACAGATGTCAGCAATCCTCTGGGATGGCAGGCAGAACTAGTTTTCCCTGGTAGGCTTCCAGGAGTGCCAGCAGAGTTAGGTGGGCCCTGATGAATTCAGGCTGCAGGTTGTTCTGTGTGGGAACAGACCTTCAGAGATGCAATTTGACTTTGTGGTCCTTGATGGTTGCAGGCCTCTGTTTGTCTTGAGCAACAGCAGTCCAAGGATACAGGTGGAGTTGTGGCCCAGAAATAGAGTACAAAGGTGGCAGGTCAAAGAACACTGCTGCTGGGTTTACCCAGAGAGGACAGCAGGCAGGGGCTTGGGGTACAGGGTTTTTCCTGGTGGTTGCTCTAGAAGATTCAGCACCAAGGACTTACGTCATAGGTACTGGGCTAGCTAGGGACTAAACAGGCAAGGAGTTTGGGGTTTGGGGAACTCACCTGGTTTTCCCCAACAGGAGCAGGACACTAGGAATTCAAGCAGAACTGTGACCTGGGAAATGGAGTGCAAAGAGCCTTCCTTCCTTCCTTCCTTCCTTCCTTCCTTCCTTCCTTCCTTTCTTTCTTTCTTTCTTTCTTTCTTTCTTTCTTTCTTTCTTTCTTTCTTTCTTTCTTTCTTTCTTTCTTTCTTTCTTTCTTTCTCTTTCTTTCTTTTTCTTTTAAAATTTTACATTATAGCCCAATTGCAACCTCCTCCTCTCCGCCCAGTACCACCCTTACAAATACCCCCATTACTCCCTCCTTTTCCTCAGAGAAGGGGAAATCCCCTTGGGTGACACCATACCCTGCTTGGTACATCTCGTACAAACAAGATTAAGGACATCCTCTCCTACTAAAGCCCAGTCAAGCAGTCCAGGTAGGGGAAGGGAATACAAGGGCAGGCAACAGAATAAGAGAGCCAGTCCCCCTCACTCCTCCAATTGTTAGGGAACCCACATCTACTACAAATATATGGGATGTCTTTGTCCAGGCCCTCCAACCTCTTTAGTTGGTGCTTCAATCTCTCAGCACCTATGGGCCCAGGATAGTTGAATCTGTAGGTATTCTTGTGTTATGCATGTCCTGCTTGCTAAATTCTTTTCCCCACTCTTCTACTCTCCAACCTCTGCCTGATGTTTCACTATGTGTCTCTGCATCTGTTGCCATCTAATGAATGGAGCATCTCAGGAGAAAGTTATGTTGCATTTATGTCTGCAAGCAGAGCAGAGTATCATTACTAGTGTCATTATTAGAGAGAGGGGTCTGCTTTCTCCCATGGGATAGGTCTGAAGTTGGGCTAGTAATAGGTGGGCTTTTCCCTCAGTTTCAGCTCCATTTTTATTCCCTTTGTATCTTGAACCAGTGACTAGGTTTTAAAGGGATAGTTAGATGTAAAATGAGTCATCAACTTGGTGTGATGAACTTTTATTTAATTTGTAGTAGAGAGGTATGTATCTTCTCATCCATATTCTGGACAGCAGAAAAGAAGTCAAAGTATGTCAGAAAGTATTTTTTTCTCACATAAAGAAGCATTAATATTTGAGAATTACAGGAATCTAATTGAGCTGTACCAAACAGAGAAGCCCTGGGAAAGAAATGTTTCTGGTCATAGATTGTTGGGCCTTAGATGTGCTATGAGCTTCACTGAAGGTCACAAAAGTCAAAGCAGAGGGGAGAATGACATTTTGTACAGAAAAGACTCTCCAAGCCTGAGAATCTTAATAGATTCTCTTACAGAACAACAAGTGCCTAGATGAGCATGAAGGAATCTGTTTTTCCTTTAATTCACAAAGCCTTATAAAAGCAAGGCAAATTATAATAATATGTTTGTAATATATTAATTTGGCCTCATGATTTTATGCTGTGTCACAATCACAGTGATGCAGCCAAATGTGGAAGCAAAAGGATAACTGATATGTCCAAAGTTGAGACAATCACATGGAACTGGACACATTGTAAAGTATTATAAGTATTTGTGTTGGAGAACAAAGATATTATCTCAGTGTGCATTCACTCTTCCTGCCTAAAATACCTCATCCTCCTACCACTTTCTAAGAGTGAAATAGCCTATACTCCCCATAGAAGCATGATGTCAGAGCCAAAGTAAAATGTGGGTACATCCAAAAGTTTCACAATCACAGTGATGCAGCCAAATGTGGAAGCAAAAGGATAACTGATATGTCCAAAGTTGAGACAATCACATGGAACTGGACACATTGTAAAGTATTATAAAAGAATTCACACCAACTTGTATTTGCTAGGACTGCAAATACACAACCAGAGAACGCAAAGGTTAAGGGTGCTGGCAAGCACTGTTTCTTGCTAGCATGGCTTTTCATTTATTCTATAGTCTCATTCTTATGTCCCCTTTTTTGTTATTTTACTTATATTTTTATTTTTCTATATTGACTAGCTAGGTGTCAATGCATCAATTTAAAATATTTATTAAGTTAATATATTGAGCCAAGCACACATATCATATTATTTATTTGTTTTATGCTTGATTATAGTAGTGTTTTCCTTTTAGCACAAAGAGATAAGGATAATTAGTTAGTACATTCATAGGCATATTTTATGATAAAATGGCTGAAGATTAAAAAATCCCTAAGAAGAATAACACAATAATCTTTAAATCTCTGTTGCCATTGAAAAGCAGACTGTGGTGTTAATTCTACCCCAAATATAATTGTAAGAACCAAAAGTCTTGAAAACATTAGTATGGAAAAGTGTAAGCCAGGGACACCAAAGATAAATTAATGACTGGGAGGGTGACATTGCCAACCCATATTCTATTGGTTACCATTACTCTTTTCCTAACATTTCTGACTTAAGTGGTTCAGTAAATCAATTAAAGGCATGTTAATAATAGATTTCAATTGCATCTATGTGGATAAATCTATTTGTTACACATATTTTCTTTCCTTTGGGACTTCTCCCAAGTGTCTGCCCTGGTTACTATGTTCCATTATGGAAGGAGGAATTTTTGCTACTTATGTTTCTCACTTAAGCCTGGAATTATGAAATAGCCCAGCTACGAGCACTGAAATGAAACCTAGTCAGAAATTTTCAAGCAGTGCATGCTGGTTATATGAATGCAGGACAATTGTAAATTAGTATTTGACTGGAGAATGGTCTATATGTCAGATGGACATTATGTAATAGAAGTAAATGTGCCTTGAAGCTAATTTGAATACTCCCTCAGCCTGTCATCATTCCAGCGACAACCAGGAATGGCTGTTAGTAAAACAAATGTGCTTTGGAGCCTAAGAATAACCAGAGAATAGCTTAGCTCCTGAAGACTAATGATTTATATACACAGTAAAATCACCTACCTGGAGATCTTAAGATAGAAAAAAGGAAATGGAGCCTGTCTGATACCATTACTTTATGATTGTACATTTATACATCTCACCCTGAGCAAGAGTGAATAACACTGAATCAGCTGAAGAAAGTGCCCACCCTTTCTTTCTATTATTAAATGAGAGTATTTTTGTTGTTGACGTTGTCTTCAGCTATAAGCATTCCCATCCTACTAAGGCTCTGAACTTGTACCATATTTGCCTCAGTCTCCCCTGTAGTGCAGGAGAGTTATAAATTGTATCATGCCTATTTTTAGGATTACATATACTCAAGCCACTTGTAGCTCCTGAATTCATTGTTTTTAATAGCTGAGTAGTACCTCACTGTGTAAATGTACCACATTTTCTGCATGTATTCCTCTGTTGAGGGACATCTTCTTAAACAGAACACCAATATCTCAGACACTCATATAAACAATTAAATGGTACCTCATGAAACTCAAAAGCTTTTGCAATGCTAAGGACACCATCATTAGGACAAATCAGTAGCCTACAGAATGGGAAAGGATCTTTACTAACCCTATATCTAACTGATGGATACTTTCAAAATATATAAAGCACTCAAGAAAATTAAACGCCTACAAAGCAAACACCCAATTAAAAAATAGGATATACCAGGTTGCTTCTTGGGACCATTTGATTACAAATGTTTTTTTTTTTCTAGCCCTTTACTCTGAAGTTATTTCTGTCTTTGTTACTGAGGTGTGTTTCCTGTATGCAGCAAAATGATAAGACCTATTTGCTTATCCAATTTGTTAGTGTGTGTCTTTTTATTGAGAGAATTGAGTCCATTGATATTAAGAAATATTAAGAAAAAGTGATTGTTGCACCCTGTTATTTTCATTGTTAGAGGTGAAATTATGTTTGTTAGGCTATCTTCTGTTAGTTTCTTGAAAGAAGATTATTTTCTCACTTTTCCTAGAGTGTAGTTCCCCTCCTTGTGTTGGAGTTTTCCATCAATGATTCTTTGATGGGCTGGATTTGTAGAAAGGTATCGTGCAGAAACAAGCTGGAATGGACATTCTAAGATCAAATAAAATCGACATTCAACTAAAAGTTATCACAAAAGATACGGAAGATCATACTTATCAAAAGAAAAATCTACCAAGGTGATTTCTCAATTCTGAACATCTATGCTCCAAATGCAAGGGCACCCACAATCATAAATGAAACTGTATTAAAGCTCAAAGCACACATTACACCTCACACAATAATTGTGGGAGACTTCAACACCACCATCTCAGCAATGGAGAGATCATAGAAACAGAAACTAAACACAGATGTAGTGATAGAACAGAAGTTATGGTTGAAAAGAATTTAACAGATATCTATAGAACACTTCATCCTAAAACAAAAGAATATAACTTCTTTTCAGCACTTAATGGTACTTTCTCCAAAATTGACCATATAATTGATCACAAAACAGGCCTCAACATAGACAAGAAGATTGAAATATTCCCAAGCATCCTATCATATCACCACACACTAAGGCTGGTCTTCAATAAAAATAAAAACAACAAAAAGCCCACATATGCATGGAAGATGAGCAACACCCTACTCAATGATAACTTGATCAAGGAAGAAATAAAGAAATGAAAGTCTTTTCAGAATTTAATGAAAATGAAGATGCAACATACCAAAACTTATGGAACACCACAAAAGCAGTGCTAAAAGAAAAACTCATAGCTCTGAGTGCCTCCAAAGAGAACTGGAGAGAGCATACACTAGCAGCTTGACAGCACATATGAAAGCCCTAGAAAAAAAGAAGCAAATATACACAAGAGGAGTAGATGGCAGGAAATAATCAAATATGGGGCTGCTGGTCATGCTGTAGTTTTTTATTCAATAGAAAAAAAAGATACTTCAGAAATATCTTGGTACCACTCATAAAGCACTGCTTTTATCTTTGCTTTAGACAGTGTATAAGGTTTTCTTTTTTATCAATGAACTCCACTGAATTTGCTCTTGTAAGCTAGAGAGGAAGGATTAGTTATGATTAAATACAATTTCTCAGTAAATCTGTTCCCCAAGCACTATAGTTTTCAACCAAATGTCTTCAGTTTCAGCCTTAAAGCATTGAGCTTATCTATTATCTGAATCCATGTTTATGTTATCCTTATAAAACTTGAATATATAAAATTTATTTTATCATGTACTGTGCAACTCTCAACATCACAATAAGGAAGTCAGAGTTTGCATTTAATGGATCTTTGATCTCTGAATTCAAGAATTATTTCATAAAGTTTAACCAGAGTTTCTGTTTCTAAAGAGAAACAGTATACAGACCTCGGTTTGAATGTTGTTGCAGGGGTGGGTGAGTGGGGGTGGCAGTGGTTTGTTTATGGTTTTACCTAAAATTCTGATATTTTATTATGTTATCTCTATGTGTTGGTCAATTGCTATTATCAGTTTCATTAAATCTTTTTTTTTTTGTTTTGTTTCTGTTGTTGACTTTTTTCAAGACAGGGGTTCTCTATACAGCCATGTAGCTGTCCTGGAGACCAGGCTGGCCTTGAATCAGAAATTCACCTGCCTCTGTCTCTCAAGTGCTGGGAATAAAGGCCTGTGCCACCACTGCCCAGCCACCCCTAGTATAGAATACTGCCCAGTTTAATATCTTCCTTTTATTTGGTGCCAACATTAAGGAGTATGGACCATTGTACTGCTATTTGACAAGGTGTTATCAAACCCATACATTTTTCTCAGCATTTGATATATTTTCTGTGTTTTTCTAATAAAGCTATCAATTTTATTATTATTGTAAAGAGCTTCTAAAGTATATAACAATACATTTTTGGTGACATTTTTCTATTTTACATTATTCTAGAGAAAAGATATATTGAAAAATCAATGATACCCTAAAAGAAAAATTATTAAAAATTTCTGATAACATTTAAACTACACCAAATAGAGTGTTGGTGATTCATGATTCACCTTGCCTGTCTCTAATTGTTGTGGGCTAAATTGTATTTCTTCAAATATATGGATTGAATTTCTAACCTTTCATATCTGAGATATAGTTTTATTTGGAAATATAAATCATTGAAAATTTAATTAATGAATTTATTAATGTGAATGTGAAGATGGCTTTACATTACAAAAGGTTTGGATAAATCCAATAAAACTTTGTTATTATGTTAGGAAGGTATTTACTAATTTTTATTTTTGTTCATGTTTGTGTGCATATATATATATATATGTATATATATATATATATGTATATTGTGTGTATAAAAGAACCCATCAAGGAGATAAGTGGGACATGGATCCCTTAAAACTGTAGTTACAGGTGCTGTAAACTGCTTGATGGAGGTGATAGAAATCTAACCTAGATCCTCTGCAATGTCAATAAGTTCTCTTAACCATGCTATCATTTCTTCAGTCCTCTAACTGTTCTTTATTTCATTGATTTTATAATTTTTCAGTTTGTGTTTGTAGGCATATGCATATGTAATGTGCATATGAAGAATGTGTCTATGGAGGCAAAAAGTGGTCATTGGATCGCATGAAATTATAGTGATGTGATAGGAATTGAACCCTAGTCCCAGACTCTTAACTATTAAACATCTCTCTAGGACCCATTCAGATTTTTTTCTGCACAAGGACAATGTTCTAGAAAGATGAAGACCAAAAAGATGACCCTTGTATAATCTGAGGAATTTTAAAGATTGCCAGAAAATCAAGAGAAAATAGAAGCAGAATGGAAGTCGATCTTATCCTCAGACCTTAGAAGAAAGATACCCTCTTCACAGCTTGGTCTTCTATTTCTGCCTTCATAACTTTGATATATTCCAGATGAATTTGAGAATTGCTTTCTAACTCTATAAAGAACTGAGTTGGGATTTTGATGGGGATTGCATTGAATCTGTACATTGCTTTTAGCAAGATGTCCATTTTAATGATATTAATCCTGCCAATACACAATCATGGAAGATATTTCCATTTTCTGAGGTCTTCGGTTTCCTTCTTCAGAGACCTGAAGTTCTTGTCATACAGATCTTTCACTTGTTTGGTTAGAGTCATCCCAAGATACTTTATATTGTTTGTGGCTATTTCAAAGAGTGTCATTTCCCTAATTTCTCTCTAAGCCTGTTTAACCTTTGAGTATAGGAAGACTACTGATTTGCTTGAGTTGATTTTATAACCAGCCATTTTGCTGAAGTTGTTTCTCAGTTGTAGGAGTTCTCTGTTGGAGATTTTTGACTCACTTAAGTAGACTAGCATATTATCTGAAAATAGTGATAGTTTGACCTCCTTATGTTGTCTAATTGCTCTAGCTAGAACTTTGAGTTCTGTATTGAAAAATATGGAAAGAGGGGGCAGCCTTGTCTAGTCTCAGATGTTAGTGTGATTGCTTCAAGTTTCTCTCCATTTAGTTTAATGTTGTTACTGGTTTGCTGTATATTGCTTTACAAATTCATCTGGAATAACAAAAGACCCAGGATAGCTAAAACTATTCTCAACAGTAAAAAACTTCCAGGGGAATCAGTATCCTGGACCTCAAGCAGTACTACAGAGCAATAGTGTTATAAACTGCATGGTATTGGTACAGTGGCAGGCAGGTAGATCAATGGAATAGGATTGAAGACCCAGAAATGAACCCACACACCTATGGTCACTTGATCTTTGACAAAGGAGCTGAAACCATCCAGTGGAAAAATATAGCCTTTTCAACAAATGTTGCTGGCTCAACTTGAGATCAGATTGCAGAAGAATATGAATTGATCCATTCTTATCTCCTTATACTAAGCTCAACTCCAAGTGAATCAAGGACCTCAACATAAAACCAGATACACTGAAACTAACAGAATCTAATAGAAAAGAAACTGGGAAAGACCCTTGAGGACATGGTCATAGGGGAAATTTTCCTGAACAGAACAGGAATAGCTTATGTTCTAACATCAAGAATTGACAAATGGGATCTCATAAAATTACTCAGTTTCTGTAAGGCAAAGGACACTGTCAAGCAGACAAAACAGCAACCAAAACAAATTGGGAAAAGATCTTCACCAACCCTATATCTGATAGAGGGCTAATATCCAATATATACAAAGAACTCAAGAAGTTTGACTCCAGAGAGCCAAATAACCCTATTACAAAATGGGGTACAGAGCTAAACAAAGAAGTTTCACCGGAAGAACTTCGGATGGTGGAGAAGCATCTTAAAAAATGCTCAACTTCATTAGTCATTAGGAAAATGCAAATCAAAACAACTTTGAGATTTCACCTCACACCAGACAGAACGGTAAAGATTAAAAACTCAAGAGACAGCAGGTGTTGGCAAGGATGTGGAGAAAAAGGAAGACTTCTCCACTGCTGGTGGTATTGCAAGCTGGTACAACCAGTCTGGAAATCAGTCTGGTTGTTCCTCAGAAAACTTTCCATGACACTTCTGGAAGACCCTGCTATACCACTCCTGGGCATATAACCAGAGGATTCCTCAGCATGCAATAAGGACACATGCTCCACTATGTTCATAGCAGCCTTAATTGTAATAGCCAGAAGTTTGAAAGAACTCAGATGCCCCTCAATGGAGGAATGGATACAAAAATGTGGTATATTTACACAATTGAATACTACTCAGCAATTAAAAATAATGAAATTGTTGAAATCATGAAATTCTTAGGCAAATGGTTGGATATGGAAAATATCATCCTAAGTGAGGAACCCCAATCACAAAAGAACACACATGGAATGCAATCACTGATAAGTGGATATTAGCCCAGAAGCTCTGAATACCCAAGACACAATTCACATATCAAATGATTCCCAGGAAGAAGGAAGGAGAGTTCCCTGGTCCTGGAAAGGCTTGATTCAGCATCATAGGGGAGTACCAGGACAGAAAAGTAGTAGAAGGGGGTTGATTGGAGAACGTGCAGAGGGAAGAGGGCTTATGGGACTTATGGGGAGGGGGAACTGGGAAAGGGAAAATCATTTGGAATGTAAACAAATAATATATAAAATAACAATAAAAATGAAAAGAAAAAAAGAACTTTGATTTAATTAACATCTATGCTATGAGATACTTAGTCTATGGTTATTTGTTACAACAATATTAGCAAACAAATGTATGACCACACCAGTGTACCTTAGTAGAATTGTAACCACCTAGAAAACTTAGTGACACTTATGACTAGCCTGTCATTAATGAATGATGTCTATTCCTACTTCATCAGTTATTACAGTTGCAACCACTACATATCCACTAATAGGAACACTATGAATACAGAATAAAATACTAGAATTAAAGTTTGATCTAGTATTTAGATTCAGATTTAAGCCTGAAAAATGAGTATTTCTATGACATATAAAGAATCCCAAAATTACGCTTTTCCCTGAATTTATAATTTTATAAAGCACTGTAACTATTATGTGCTTACTTCAAATGAGTAATAAAATAAAAAAACAAAAATAAAAATAAGAATTCTAAAACCACTAAAAATGTTTAAATGGATAAAATACATATGTGCAGAATGTTGCAGAAGGATTTGAATTATTTAATTAAATTGTATATTTCCAGAAGATCATTTAATTTGCTTTTATGTGTCCAAGGGGCATCACACAAAACATTCCATGGGATGGACATAGAATGCATGTTCATTAAATCCTGTTGAAACAGATTTATTGTGTTCACTTGTAAGAAAAAAATGTTCTGAGTATCCTGTAATACAACTGTCATTGTAAACCTCACTGTGTAATGAGGGTCCCTGAAGAAAAATCACTACTCAAGGAGAAGCCAAAGAAAACCAGAAAACTGTAGTTAAGAATTACACCTGTGACAGTGAATAGATTTCCAGAGTTCACATTTTATTTGTGTGTTTTATAGCAATCAATAAAAAGCCATCTATAGCTCTTAGGTGCTCCCATGCTGATTGCTGTGATAGTCTGTGGATCACTGTGAGGTGGTTCATAGTGATAACAGGCTATGTATTGGCTAGGTAAAAATGCCCCTGAAATAGGACAGGGAAAAGAGTAAAGGATGACTAGTGTAATCAAGTATAGAAAACATATTAAGAACTACATTTAACTTTATTTTGATATTGAAGCTTTTATTACCACTAGCATTAACCTAAATTCAAAACCTTAAATCCTCCAAATATTTACATACATTCTCAAGAAAGAAAACAAAATACAAAACCAAATTATTGTAAAAAATATACTATAGAGATATTTTGTAAATAGTGTTTAGGTATTTGACATTTGTAAGAGTGTTTGGTTGGTCCAATTGTATATATACATATCTGACTCAGAAAGTAAATGTCCATTATGAACTGAAATTCTCAGGAATAAAACCCACACCCTGGTAAAGACTCTACAGAGCTGACTCTCCAACTGAAATTTTTTTGAAGAACTGGAATATTACATAACTAGAACCCAGCTTTGTGACCTGCAATTAGGTCTTTAATTCCAATTTATTGTCTAATATTATAAATCCTCAGAAGTAGCAGTTAAAACCTTTAGAATGCATTAAATTGTAGGGTCCACTAACCTTCAAACTAGCATTACCAATATGATAGCAACATCACAGATGTCCCTACTTGTGGGACCCAACTGACTCTTCAAAACTGTATATGAGAAATGCCTTAATTTGTAGCTTCTTTCTTTCTTTCTTTCTTTCTTTCTTTCTTTCTTTCTTTCTTTCTTTCTTTCTTTCTTTCTTTCTTTCTTTCTTTCTTTCTTTCTCTCTCTCTCTCTCTCTCTCTCTCTCTCTCTCTCTCTCTCTCTCTCTCTCTCTCTCTCTCTTTCTCTCTTTTTGAGACAGGGTTTCTCTGTGTAGCCCTGGCTTTCCTGGAGCTCACTCTGTAGGCCAGGTTGGCATTGAAATCAGGAATATGTCTGGCTCTGCCTCTCAACTTCTGGGATTAAACACATGTGCTACCACTGCCTGGCTTCTAATTCTGAAATGTAGAAAGGTCATGTGTTACCAAAAGGACATTTCTTGATGAGTGTTAAGTTCTACATTTTCTAGCCTTTGCCCCTCCATCAGATAGAGGCTACTATAGAGATAACAAACGTTCAGAGAATAAGTGAAGCTATATGTGTGCTCATCACTGCCAAGGAGAGCCTAAGTGGTCACTGAATCCCTAGAACTCTACTGTGATTTTGTGAAACAAACTCATCTGCCAAGGGCTCTTAATTCCTGAAACATCTCTACAGCCCAATTCAGATATTCTTTCATATAAGACCAAGGCTCTGGAAAGATAAAGACAAAAGGATGATATTTCATTGGTCAGGGAATTAATTCTAAAGATCACTAGAAAACAGTGATGCAATGGAGACATTTTCACTGAAATGTCTATGCTTTGTGCTCCAAGGAAAATATTGAAGAGCAGTTTAGAGGATTTTAAGAGCAATAAGGTGAGGACATCAGATGGGAGGTAGCTTCACATGAATGGTCAAAGGAATGGCGAGCCTTTCAGCAACTCACTGAAGAAGCCTGAATGAGAACAGCAGTGATAATACCAGTTGGCATACCAACGTTGATGGAAGAAAATCCACACAATCAGCATGGTCAAAGCCTGGTGAGAGAAGGAGAATCAATCTTCTCCAGGGACAAAGATCCAACATAGAATGTCCAATTGCAAGTATTAAACCCTGGATGCATGAACATAGGAACAAAACTAAATTAACTCATTAAAGGTTATATGCATGTATGCATATATGTACACATACCTATTATAGGTATATATACATATAAAAATGAAATTTCAGAAGAGAAATCTGGAAGGTGCATGGAAATGGTTAAAGGGAGTAAGGTAAGAGCTGCATTGATGTAGATGCAGTGCTCATGTATGAATTTATCAAATAAAACTATTAAACACAAATGTATACATGTACAAACAAAAGAAATCAATTTAGTCATTTCCTGAATAATGAAACACACACATGCAGGCACACACACACATAGATACCAAAAACTTCAGGAAACCATTTCCATGAAATGTGGTGTTTGGGTTGATATGAATCTATGTTCCTGGGCCATGAACACTTATATTTGAATTAAGAATAAACTCTCTGGAAAGCAAGATGGCTCAGATGTAAAAGTATGTAGGATCAAGCCAAAAGACCCAAGCTTGAGGCCCAGAAGCTAAATAATAGAAAAAAAAGTAATTCATGCGTGTGTGCGTGCATGCGTGTGTGCGTGTGTGTATGTGTGTGTATGATAAATAAATAAATAAATAAATAAATATTTCTTTTTTATATATTTGTTTATTATTATATGTACTACACTGTAGATGTCTTCACACACACCAGAAGAAGGTTTCAGATCTCATTATGAATGGTTTTAAGCCACCATGTACCTGCTGGGATTTGAAATCAAAACCTTGAAAAGAGCAGTCAGTACTCTTAACCGCTGAGCCATCTCCCTAGCCCCAATAAAAGATTTCAAAGTGTAGATTATTCATACTGCATTCGTTTGAAATCTGTGTTTTATGTGGATACTGTTAAAGATAAGTAATTCATTGTTCAATTATCTAGTTTTATTTTGCTTAGAAATGAATTTTTTATAGGAACTCTATGTTCTGCCTCAGAATTCTGAATGAGAACAACTAAAAAATTATTATTTTCCTGGCAGTAAAATTGTGCAAAACATCCTAAGAGGGTTAGAATAAGGATTGAAAAGGAATGTATATTGCAAAGGGATATTTTGGAAGCATTTTCAATCAGCTTTCTCTCATTTGTTGGGTCAGACATCATCCACAAAGCTACAATGACAACAGTTGCCATGGGATGGATTTGGACGTTGGAATGGTCCACAAAGGGCATATGAATTGATGCACACTGTGGTAAAGGCAAACCTCATCATGTTCTCAAATTCTTAACCAGAAAATAACAAAGAAGTAGAGACGATTTAGACACTAGTTTTTAGGAAAATGTAAATGACCCAGAATAATTAAACCCGAACACTAATTAATTAGATAATTCTGTGTCTTGAAAAATTAAATCAAAAAATATTCTAAAATGTATTCAGACAAGGGACAAAAACAGAATTTTTAGGAGCTGGGATTCTAGTTCAGTGGTACAGTTTTTGCCTAACATGTGTGAGACTCTAGATGTCAGTCACAAACACAAAATGAATCATCTTAAATAAATTATGAACATTTGAGAAGATAAATAAATTTAACCTGATTTCAAGCTAGGTAATTCATTTTTATATTTAGCATTATATAGTTTCTAAATAATTGTAGAAAGTTTGATATTTGAACTGAAATTAAATGAAAAAATAGAAAAATTACAGAATTAGCTTGCATTCTGTTTCATATTTATGCAACTATATTACTTATTTTAAATATCAATCTTCTTGCTCTGGTAGGTTAATAATTAGAGTAGTAAGATTGAAATATTTAAAATTGCACTGGTCACAGAGACAGATGGTTTAACTTGGATGTACATTCTGTCACAGGGATCCATGTGAGATTTATAAGATAAAATAATTGAATTATAAGAAAAACATCATTTTAAATAATTTAATAAATTCATTTGTGACTCATATTTAACCATTTTTTAATTTTTATGTAAGATAAGAGATAACTGTAATTTTAGTTATTAAAAGCACTTCTATGTTCTCTAAGCAATGCAAACATAGCTAATTTTATATTAAGAACAAAAAGATAATAAAATATCTTTATGTATGACAACATTTTCTATCCACTATGTCACTTATAAATGTATATTTCTTATTTGATTACCTATATTTTAATAATATATAAACATGTATACACAATGTGTGGTCATATTAAATTATTGAGTAGTTTAATAGGGTGATTTATTCTGAAATAATATTAACTCCCTTGAATTATGTTTGTAAACTAGCACACATAGTATAATAGTTTCCAAATTAATGTATTATATATATGTACACACACACATATATATATATACACACACACACACACACACACACACACACACACACACACGCAAAAATTTCTAAGCATTTTCTACAGTATAATACTTCTTGTAGTGATATTCTCAAGATTCTATGTTGCCGAGATTTCCTGTCAATAACACTATCCCTCACCCCCATGGATTTTAAAAATAGCTACTGTTCCAATGCATTTTAAAAGCTCTGTTGTAGCATACATTAATTCAAATTCATGGTGAACTTCAGTGGACTACATAGCAAAAAATATGAGTTTTTTGCTAAATTTAAAAAAAATTTAAAAATTTTCATTTTTAAATGAAAATTTATTTATTCATATACCTTATTAAAAATAATATATAATACAATAAAATAGATTATAGATTAAATGGGCTCATTGCATTACACACAAAAAAAAATTCCTGGTATTTCAAATGATAAGGAAGTCAAACCACACTCATGGACATTTTTCTAAAATTAAAGTTAGTATGTTATTTTGTCATTATCTGCAAACTGTGCTCTACATTATCGCCATGAAATAAATTTTATAACTTCTAGTCTACCATGTAAAATGCTTAGAGCTCAAGACTGCCATAATGACAAGAAGTTGAATACATTGGAGGAAAAAAAGGAAAAACCCAACATTTTCTTGTTGAACATAACAGAGGACTGAGGTCAGAGAACAAATTGCTGAAATTGGAGAGACAGACAGAGACAGAAATCACAACTCATTGACAAATACTCAAAGATAGAAACTCACACAAGTCACCAGGATCCATTCTAGAATTAGAAGAACCTAAACTGTAATTGATGAATTGCTAGAGGCTTAGGGTAGACAAGTCTGAAAATTAAAACTTTCTTGGAGAAAGTCATTGTGAGCAGTAAGGGGATGGGGCACTTGGTCTTTACTTACACCTTTCTAAAGCCTAATTTTAAAGTGAATATTTGAAAAAATATTAGCATTTTAAGTAAAAGGAGAAAAAGGATCATTTAAATTCTCCTTAGACATTCTGTTCTTTTTAATCATACTTTTCCTCACAATAAATGACTTCTGGATATCTTCATCAGGTCATATTTCATTAGACACTACACATTCAGAATAGGAAAATGCCAACTCCTGCTTCCTTTAGTGAGTTTGACTGCTTAAGGGGCAAGAAAACTAAAGAGAAACAGTTTTGTTCACAACACTGAATCACTGACTCTGTACAGAAGAGTGTGTTCATGCAGTTCACTTAACCAGTTATGTTATGCTTTAAATTAAAAATGAAATGCATGGCTTACTAACACAAAACATAGTTTGAATAAACTACTTAAACATCAGAATCAGATATGGTAGGATAAAGGGATCATAAAAGAAGAATTTAATAGATTAAGAAATTTAAGGACTAAAAGGAAAACTATACAATATTTAAAAAGTATGAAATATTGTAAATGACACAAAATGAAATGATGAAAATCAAAATACTTTTAAAAATGAACAATTTTTACAATCACATTGGTAGATGGGCCATAAATAAAGAAAATGCTGTCTGAGCTTAAGGACATCACAGTCATCACCACACAGCTGCTGAATCTGAAACTAAAACATAAATAAAGAAGCAACAGAATAATATCTAAGAATTACAGAGCAAAAATAATTAAAAATATTATTTACATAAGTGTACAAGAAGAATCAGAGTAGAAAGAATTGAAGATATATTTAAGGCAATAATGACAGGAAATTTCCAAATTAATGTTGACACCAAAGTACAAATACAGAAACCTTAAAGAAGACTCTCAAAATATTTGCCAAAGATTGACTTTTCTAGGCATATTGAAGTTTCCAAGAAATCAAAGATAAGAATTTCAGAAAGAAAAGCAGCAGGAGGAAAACATATTTATAAGTGTGTGCATATATGTATGTGTATACGTGTGTGAATGTATACATATATAAACATGTATTTTACAAATATTGCATTTCAGGAAGAAAACAGAGGAAACAGTTTGAATTATGAATGTGAGACAAAATATGCACTGACTCAAACTGCTTAAAATTATTCTTAAAGAAAAAAAATTAAATCTTTGTTTTCTCAGATAATGTGATGTAGTTGTTGCCAGTAGAGATGTTTTCCAAAGTTTGTTACAGAGAACAAAGGTAATAGAGGTGAGAAACTCAGAGCTACATAATAAAAAACACACAGAGAATAAGAGGATGCAATGCATATAATTTCTATTTGAAGCTGGACCATTTATTTTATTTACTTGTAATTATGCATATAATTTTTACCATTACAGAAGACAAAATACAAGTCTGAAACTGAGAGTGATAGAAAGAGAGAAGGTAAGATGATAAAAATTGGTGCAGTAAGTCAAGAAATGTAGAAAAACTGTAAAGACAGAGAGCTGCAAAAATGCTATTTTACAAAGAGTGAAGGAAAAGATTGAGCTCATGTCTTTATCTCCAGTGACACACCTCCTCAAACAGTCCCACATGCAAATTTTCTCAAGCAGGGAACTAAGTATTCAAATACATGGACTTATGGGAACATTCTTACTTGAACCACCACATTACAATTACCAGCCTTCATAGGCTTATGAAGATATAATGGGAAAATGCAGTCAGTTCAACTTCAAAAGTCCCATAGTCTTTCACAGTATCCATAGAGTTTAAAAGTTCCAAGTCTCTTCTGAGACTCAAGGCAATTTCTTCTTACCCTGAGTAAAATTGGAGTGCATATTACATACTTCCAGAATACAATAATACTGAATAAGCAATGTGATTCTAAATTTAATGATTCAGGGCACAGCAAAGAAATTCTTGAGCAAATCTACACTAAAACCAAGCAGGCAATTCCAAATACTGTTACTCTAAGTCTTATGTCAAAGGATTGACTTTTTCCTTTCCAATTTGTATCCCTTCGACCTCCTTATGTTGTCTAATTGCCTGAGCTAGTACCTCAATTACAATATTGAAAAGATAAGGAGAGAGGGGGCAGCCTTGTCTAGTCCCTGATTTTAGTGGGATTGCTTCAAGTTTCTCTCCATTTAGTTTGATGTTGGCTACCGGTTTGCTGTATATTGCTTTTACAATGTTTAGGTATGGGCCTTGAATTCCTGTTCTTTCCAAGACTTTAAGCATGAAAGGTTGCTGAATTTTGTCAAATGCTTTTTCAGCATCCAATGAAATGACCATGTGGTTTTTTTTCTTTGAGTTTGTTTATGTAGTGGATTACATTGACGGATTTCCGTATATTAAACCAACCCTGCATCCCTGGGATAAAGCCTACTTGATCATGGTGGATGATCGTTTTGATGTGTTCTTGGATTCGGTTGGCAAGAATTTTATTGAGTATTTTTGCATCGATGTTCATAAGGGAATGTGGTCTGAAGTTCTCTTTATTTGTTGGATCTTTGTGTGGTTTTGGTATCAGCATAATTGTGGCTTCATAGAAGGAATTGGGTAGTGTTCCTTCTGTTTCTATTTTGTGGAATAGTTTGAAGAGTATTGGTGTTAGGTCTTCTTTGAAGGTCTGATAGAATTCTGCACTGAAACCATCTGGTCCTGTGCTTTTTTTGGTTGGAAGACTTTCTATGACCCCTTGTATTTCTTTAGGGGTTATGGGACTGTTTAGATGATCTATTTGGTCCTGATTTAATTTTGGTATTTGGTATCTGTCTAGGAAATTGTTCATTTCCTCCAGATTCTCCAGTTGTGTTGAGTATAGGCTTTTGTAGTAGGATCTGATGATTTTTTTAATTTCCTCAGTTTCTGTTGTTATATCCTCCTTTTCATTTCTAATTTTGTTAATTTGGATAATTCTCACTGCCCTTTGGTCAGTCTGGCAAAGGGTCTATCTATCTTGTTGATTTTCTCAAAAAAACAGCTTCTGGATTCGTTGATTCTTTGTATGGTTCTCTTTGTTTCCACTTGACTGATTTCAGGCCTGAGTTTGATGATTTCCTGTCTTCTACTCCTCCTGGGTGAATTGGCTTCTTTTGCATCTGGAATAACAAAAAACCCAGGATAGCTAAAACTATTCTCAACTACAAAAGAAATTCTGGGGGAATCAGTATCCCTGACCTCAAGCAATATTACTGAGCAATAGTGTTAAAAACTGCATGGTATTGGTACAGTGACAGGCAGGCGAATCAATGGAACAGGATTGAAGATACAGAAATGAACCCACACACCTATGGCTACTTGATCCTCGACAAAGGGATGGAAAACATCCAATGGAAAAAAGATAGCCTTTTCAACAAATGGTGCTGGTTCAACTGGAGGTCGCCGAAGAATGCGAATTGATCCATCTTTGTCTCCTTGTACTAAGCTCAAATCCAAATCGATCAAGGACCTCCACATAAAGCCAGACACTCTGAAGCTAATAGAAAAGAAACTGGGGAAGACCCTTGAGGACATAGGTACAGGGAGAAAGTTTCTGAACAGAACACCAATAGCGTATGCTCTAAGAGCAAGAATTGACAAATGGGACCTCATAAAATTACAAAGTTTCTGTAAGGCAAAGAACACCATCAAAAGGACGAATTGGCAACCAACAAATTGGGAAAAGATCTTCACCAACCCTACATCAGATAGAGGGCTAATATCTAATATATACAAAGCACTCAAGAAGTTAGACCCCAGAAAACCAAATAACCCTATTAAAAAATGGGGGTACAGAGTTAAACAAAGAATTCTCACCTGAAGAACTTCGCATGGTGGAGAAATATCTTAAAAAATGCTCAACTTCATTAGTCATTAGGGAAATGCAAATCAAAACAACCCTGAGATTTCATCTTACACCAGTCAGAATGGCTAAGATTAAAAACTCAGGAGACAGCAGATGTTGGCGAGGATGTGGAGAAAGAAGAACACTCCTCCACTGCTGGTGAGGTTGCAAATTAGTACAACCACTCTGGAAATCAGTCTAGCAGTCCCTCAGAAAACTGGGCATGTCACTTCTGAAAGATCCTGCTATACCACTCCTGGGCATATACCCAGAGGATTCCCCAGCATGTAATAAGGATACATGTTCCACTATGTTCATAGCAGCCCTATTTATAATAGCCAGAAGCTGTAAAGAACCCAGGTATCGCTCCCTCAACAGAAGAATGGATGCAAAAAATGTGGTATATATACACAATGGAGTACTATTCAGCCATTAGAAACAATGAATTCATGAAATTCTTAGGCAAATGGATGGAGCTGGAGAATATCATACTAAATGAGGTAACCCAGTCTCAAAAGATCAATCATGGTATGCACTCACTAATAAGTGGATATTAGCTTGGAAAACTGGAATATGCAAAACATAATCCACACTTTAAATGAGGTACAAGAAAAACGAAGGAATGGCCCCTAGTTCTGGAAAGACCCAGTGTAGCAGTATAAGACAAAACCAGAACAGGGAAGTGGGAAGGGATGGGTGGGAGAACAGAGGGAGGGAAGGGGACTTATGTGACTTTCAGGGAGTGGGGAACCAGAAAAGGGGAAATCATTTGAAATGTAAAGAAAAAATATATCGAATAAAAGAAAAAAATAACTAAAAAAAAAATGAGATGATGCTACCCTTGAGCTCTGTTTCCTGTATCATCTGTCTCTCCATTGGGTTTGTTCCACTCCTTTTAAGAAGCTCTCTTTGGCAGATATACCAGGTTGTACTCAAACATCTGTAGTTTCCACTACAATTCACCATTCACTTGACACAATCAATATTACACTGTCTTGGAAACTCCTCTCTTCATTAAATTCGTCCATTTACTTTTTATTTTTTCCATATTTGTTATATGTAGCCTTTTACATAAAGATATAATATTTGCTTTCTTACTTCCCTCAGGATTGTTATTATAAAGCAGAGATTCACTGTGTCATACTCTTTTTCTATATCTAAGAAGATGATTACATTATTATTTCCAATATGGCCATTTGTAGCCATATAGCCTACAAATGATAGATTTGTAGGTTTGTAGACCACCCCTCTTACACACACACGCATGTGCGCATGCACACACACACACTCAACCTGCAGAAAGTCATGTATTTTGTGAGATTACAAATTCAGGTTCCTTGCTAAGAACCTGTCCAGGAAGCACCTGGAATCCCTAGAATGCATCTCCATGCAAATGAATCATTAGTCAGTACTCTGAGCTCTAGTCAATGACACTTACTCATCCTGGAAACCCATACCCCCTTTCCCAAAACAATATAGCCCTTGATGATACCAAATAAATTTGAGCTGTCTCTCTGAAGATGATTTCAGAAGTCTGCCATTTCTGTCTTACTCATAGGCTGTCTGGAACCCTGTTTCTCAACTCTGTTCCCTTTGTCCTCATAGCCTAGTGGCTAACAGATCCTGGGGAGAAGACAGAACCACAGAAGATAACTAAGGATGTGGTGGCATTAAGCAGCATCTTTGCAGTTCTGTATATTTATATATTAAGTGATGTTTAATGTCACCCCATCCTTAGTTGCAATGAACTAATTAATATAAAAGTAAATTAAAGCCAAACACAGGGATTCCCAATTACAATACTTGTCAGGCTCAAGTAAACGAATCCTATTTTTCTTCCTGACCTACTATTACTCTCAGCCTAGTAACAGCATGCATCACACTTTAATTCCTCTCACTGTAGACACATACTCTTAATTTAGTCCCATTGCCTTCCTACAACTATCATCTCTATTTCTCTTTCTAATTTTTTGCTATGTTGCAAGAAATTTGTAGTATGCTGTCTTTCTACCATACCTCCTATTATCAAAGCTACTATAAATATGAGAAAGATCCTTTTAAATCTCCACTGAAGCCCCTTTCCAAGACAGCATATATTTCTCTCTGCCACCCTCCAACCTCATCCAAGCTTCCAACAGCCACCACACTCAGCTATATTAAGAAGGGACATCAGAAATCAAGGAAAGGAACACCCATCCAGCAGGACAAAGACCAGATATAAATATCTAGAAACACAATTCTACCAGGGCCACACACCCAAACACCACCTCAAAAACATCATCATCAATAGCCAAAACCCCATGTCTCCACCAGAACCCAGTCACCCTACCGTAGTAGGTCCTAAGAAATACAATACAGCTGAAGCATGGAGGAACTTCAAAATTGCTATTATGAGTATGTGCAAGGTTCCTAAAGAAGATCCTAATAAATCCTTTAAGAAAGATTCTAATAACATCAAGATTTGAAGGAAATAATGAAAACAGTAGAGATTGAATCACTAAAGAAAACAGACACTGACATAAAACTGGAAATGATAAATGTAGGAAGTCAGGGAAAACCCTTTGCAGTAAGCCACATCAACAGAATACAATATACAGAAGAAAGAATATCAAAGAAGACAAGATGGAAGAAATTTAGTCAAAGCTAATGTTAAATCTAAAGAAAAAATCTAAATACAAAACTTTTAGGCTACACAGAAAACTAATAAAAGACCAATTATAGGAAGAAAAAGAATAGAAGAAGGAGAAATTCCCAAGTACAATGTACAGAAAATAGTTTTAACAAAATTGTAATAGAAAATTTCTCTCACCTAAAGAAGGTGGAGAAGATCAAAGTACAAGAATCATGAATAATATTAAATAGACCAGACCAGAAAAGAATTTCTCCATGGCACGTAATAATCAAAATTCTAAATACATAGGACAAAGATATTAAAATCTGCAAGGTTAAAACAAAAACAAAAACAATGAAACAAGTAACCTATAAATGTAAACCCATTAGAATAATACTTAACTTCTAAATGGACAGGTTTTTTTTTTTTTAATTTTTATTCTATATATTTTTTTATTTACATTTCAAATAATTTCCTCTTTTCTGGTCCTCCACTCCCCAAAAGTCACATAAGGCCCCTTCCCTCCCTCTGTTCTCCTACCCATCCCTTCCCACTTCCCTGTTCTGGTTTTGTCTTATACTGCTACACTGAGTCTTTCCAGATCTAGGGACCACTCCTCCATTCTTCTTGTACCTCATTTGATGTGTGGATTATGTTTTGTGTATCCCAGTTTTCCAGGCTAATATCCACTTATTATGCACTTATTAGTGAGTGCATACCATGATTGATCTTTTGAGACTGAGTTACCTCACTTAGTATGATGTTCTTCAGCCCCATCCATTTGCCTAAGAATTTCATGAATTCATTGTTTCTAATGGCTGAATAGTACTCCATTGTGTATATATACCACATTTTTTGCATCCATTCTTCTGTTGAGGGAGCGATACCTGGGTTCTTTACAGCTTCTGGCTATTATAAATAGGGCTGCTATGAACATAGTGGAGCATATATCCTTATTACATGCTGGGGAATCCTCTGGTTATATGCCCAGGAGTGGTATAGCAGGATCTTTCAGAAGTGACATGCCCAGTTTTCTGAGGAACCGCCAGACTGATTTCCAGAGTGGTTGTACTAATTTGTAACCCCACCAGCAGTGGAGGAGTGTTCCTCTTTCTCCACATCCTAGCCAACATCTGCTGTCTCCTGAATTTTTAATCTTAGCCATTCTGACTGGTGTAAGGTGAAATCTCAGGATTGTTTTGATTTGCATTTCCCTAATGACTAATGAAGCTGAGCATTTTAAAGATGCTTCTCTGCCATCCGAAGTTCTTCAGGTGAGAATTCTTTGTTTAACTCTGTACCCCATTTCCTTTTCTTTTTTTTTTTTTAATTTATTGATATATTTATTTACATTTCAAATGATTTCCCCTTTTCTGGACCCCCACTCCCTGAAAGTCCCATCAGTCCCCTTCCCTCCCCCTGTTTTCCCACATTTTTAATAGGGTTATTTGGTCTTTTGGGGTCTAACTTCTTGAGTTCTTTGTATACATTGGATATTAGCCCTCTATCTGATGTAGGGTTGGTGAAGATCTTTTCCCAATTTCTTGGTTGCTGATTTTTCATTTTGATGGTGTCCTTTGCTTTACAGAAACTTTGTAATTTTATGAGGTCCCATTTGTCAGTTCTTGATCTTAGAGCATAAGCTTTTGGTGTTCTGTTCAGGAAAGCCAGAAGAGCATTGACAGGTTTTCTACACACTCTAAGAGACCACAGATGACAACCTAGAGGGCTAAAACCAAATATGGCTTCTCTATATATACCTATTTAATATAGTATTTGATGTCTAACATAGAGTAATAAGACAATTGAATCATATCAAAGGGAAATAGATAGGAAAGGAGTAAAACTATTTTCCTTACTGATAAAATAATTTTTAAAACAAATAACGATAAAATTTATACCAGGAAACTTCTACAGATGACAGACATTTTCATTTCATCAAAGTAACAGGAATTAACACACAAGAATCAGTAGCATTCTTATATATAAATGAAAGAAATAAGTCTTAGAAAGAAAACTTTTACAATAGCATAAAAATGATAAAATTCCTTTGGGTGACTTTAATGAATCAAGTTTTGTTTAATAAAATATTTAAGACATTAAAGAAAATATCAGAAGACATTAATGTCTTCCATATTCATTGATGAACAGTGTCAGTGTAGTGAATATATCCATCCTACCAAAAGCCAGGTGTAGATTCAACACAATATTTACCTAATAAACTTATCTTCCACAGTTTTCACGGGACTTGAAAATACAATCATCAGCTTCAGGTAGAAACACACATAAAAAGCCCAGTATAGCTAAAACAACTCTGAATTAAAAAAAGAACTGCAGAAAATCTTTGATCTCAAATTGCAGTATAGGGATTAACTCATAAAACTAACACTATAAAATAGACACATTGATCAAGAAAATTGAAGAGCTGGAAGTGAGGTGCCCAGTTTTCGGAGGAAACGCCAGACTGATTTCCAGAGTGGTTGTACCAATTTGCAACCCCACCAGCAATGGAGGAGTGTTCCTTTTTCTCCACACCCTCTCCAACACCTGCTGTCTCCTGAAATTTTAATCTTAGCCATTCTGACTGGTGTAAGGTGAAATCTCAGGGTTGTTTTGATTTGCATTTCCCTAATGACTAATGAAGTTGAGCATTTTTTAAGATGCTTCTCAGCCATCCGAAGTTCTTCAGGTGAGAATTCTTTGTTTAACTCTGTACCCCATTTTTTAATAGAGTTGTTTGGTTTTCTGGAGTCTAACTTCTTGAGTTCTTTATATATATTGGATATTAGCCCTCTATCTGATGTATACCCAGAGGATTCCCCACCATGTAATAAGGATACATGCTCTACTATGTTCATAGCAGCCCTATTTATAATTGCCAGATGCTGGAAAGAACCCAGGTATCCCTCAACAGAAGAGTTGATGCAAAAAATGTGGTATATCTACACAATGGAGTACTATTCAGCCATTAGAAACAATGAATTCATGAAATTCTTAGGCAAATGGATGGAGCTAGAAAACATCATCCTAAGTGAGGTAACCCAGACTCAAACAGTGACTCATGGTATGCACTCACTAATAAGTGGATATTAACCTAGAAAACTGGAATACCCCAAACATAATCCATACATCAAATGAGGTACAAGAAGAAAGGAGGAGTGGCCCCTTGTTCTGGAAAGACTCAGTGAAGCAGTATAGGGCAAAACCAGAACGGTGAAGTGGGAAGGGGTGGGTGGGAGGACAGGGGGAGAGAAGGGGGCTTATGGGACTTTCGGGGAGTGGGGGGCTAGAAAAGGGGAAATCATTTGTAATGTAAATAAAAAATATATCGAGTAAAAAATTTAAAAAAAAAGAAAGAAAATTGAAGAGCTACACTTAATTCTTTGTACCTATGGACATCTGGTTTATGACAAAGAATCAGAAAAGTGCAATGAAAAGACAAAACAAAACAAAACAAAAAGCATTCTACAAATGGTGTTGGTCAAAATGCATGGCCGCGTTTAAAAAGTGAAAAGAGACCCTTCACAAAACTAAACTCCAAATGCTTTAAGGTCTTCAACATAAGGGCAGGTACATAGCATTTCTTAGAACATAAAGTAAGAGACATTCTTGAACTCAGTGTCAGAGAAAAGGACTTTGGAAATGGGTCTAGATGGAGCAGGCACTAAGAACAATAATTAATGTACCTTAAGAAACTGAAAAAGTTTGGTTTGACAAAATAATCATTCAGACAAGAACAAGCTACAGAATGGGGAAAAGGTTTTATCAACTACACTTCTACATTTTATCTAGAGGGATAATGTCTAAAATATATGAAGATATATAAAGCTAGATAACAAAAAATAAATATCCCTATTAAAAATAGGATACAAATAAAAAGATAGTTATTAAAATGATCCACATATAGCCAAGAAGTATTTAAATGTTGAACATTCTTTGTCGTCAGTGATATCCTAATCAAAACTACTTACATATTTCATCTTACATTAGTCAAAATGGCCAACATTAATAAAATTATTGATATTAATAACTTGCACTGACCTATTAAGGGCAAGTAGTAATAGGAACATTCATCTATTTTTGTTGCATGTGAGAAGTTGTAAAGGCACTATAAAAAATCAGTGAGGAGGTTCCTCAGGAAGCCTGTAAGAGATAACAACAATAGGACTAATAGTAGCAGAAACTCTGAGTTTTCTTGTAAATTTAGATTATTTTAAGCTTGTAAGTAATGACGTCAGAAGCTTGGCAACTTAAGTGCTCATTTTTAAAGTTTTTGCTTATCAAAGAGGTAAAGGTAGATATGTGTAACTGTTAATTGGTATTTCCCTATTTTAACTATATTTTACATCTCCATTATATATCATTCGTAAGACACAAAGTTTGCAGAATAGACAGGAAATGCTCCAGTCTCTAAGAAGCAATGATGATTGGAGACTCTCACACCATTAAAAGCAATCGATAATCTTAATGGTGACATGTCGTGTCCACCCTCGCCGGCAAGGAATGACGCAACACAGGAAGATCTTCTTCAAGCAGTTTACTCAGGACCCTTGTACTTCTTCTCCTTCTTCTCCCTCTTCTGACCCCGAGAGAATCAGCCCAGCCCTTAAATACTAATAGCCAGCCAATCAGGCTTAGCCATGTGGGCATTGCTGATAGGTTGTATCCACGTGGAAGGCGCAAGACTCAACAGGCTCCACCCAAATAAGGACTTGTTAACAGTTAACGACAGTTAACGGGCAAGCAGCTCCCTACAGTGACATAGTTCACAGTTACTGTGCCACATTATATGCACAGCAGGGATTAATGAGGTCCTAGTTTTCCCTCCTAACAAATCCATGAATTCTTTAGTCCTACATCATGATTACTTTACACTTGAGTAAAACTTGGCCCCAAATTACAGATGACTTAAATGGTAAAAATCACTGTTACCAATAGAAGCATGTGATTTAAAACACAGAATATTGTTTAGTTAGATCTTGAATCTTTTTTTTTTCAATAGGCAGTTTCATTTGTTATTAATTTTCAAAGAAGAAGGTTCCACATCTAACGTGACACATGTTGAGACATCTTTCTCTTCCTGAAAAGAGACAATATCAACAAGAGAGAGACAGGGAAGCCTTATGAAACAAAAGGGCCTTCTATCTGGCTCAACATTTTGTGTGTTCAGGGAAATGAGTTGTATTTGAGTGAATAGAGACACATCCCTGAAGGCGCAGATAAAATGTGAAATACATTTTCATTTGCACTTGCATTTGGTATTGTTTGACCAGAGAACGTTGAGACAAGTGAAAAAGAGATAATGTGGTCCCTATTCTGCCCTTGGATTTCATATTCAATACCCTCTTTCACAGCTCCCCTAAGAGGCTATTGCCTTATTATTCCCCTTCATGCTAAACTTGCATAGTCAAATATGTCTATTTGAAGTCTGATCTTCAAATAGAAGAACCCAACCTGGAATTTCAAACACTATTGTGTAATCATCTTTGTGCTGCATGGAATGTAACCAACTTCCCCATGCACTGAAACACCTGCTCTGCAGATACCCCATGGAGGACAAGCAACACACATGTGAACCATTCAACCCATTTAACAAGACCTAATGAGCCTTGAAACTGTAATTTAATTCTTAATTTCTGTGAAGTAAATTTAGTAATGACTGATAAGGATCATCATCACAGACACTCAGAGAGTGATTAGGAGAAAAGTGGAAACACCTGTCCTTTTATGTAAGGCACTTGGTTCACTTTAACACAAGAAGATGCTGTATAGCCCCCAATAACCAAAAATGAAGATTACAGAGTTAATTTTATCTTCAAAGCATAGTTCTTTATACTGCAATACAAAGCAATTATTAAAATAAAATTGTGAGGCTAAACATCATGTTTGACAAATGCTTATTAATCTGCCATATTGAAAAGAATGAATAGTTCCAAATCATCTATATACTACTCTAGTTAATAGTCACACACATGCAATGGGTACAATTAAAGATACCTTTAGCTTTGTATAGCTGAAGGCAGAATGAGATCATTTCTTACAATAGTTATATTTGTTTTAACTAAAGATTAGTTTCCAAGCCATCTTGTCTGGTACACCTGCTCCACTGTATAGAAGAGCTCTTTTTTATTATTAAGAAGTTAGTCTCAGTCCAGAATGTTTTCTGAGAATATAAGTAGAATATAGGTAGGTAAATTGAGTGGCAAGCCAACTATTCCAGCTTTGACATTTAAGATTTGTTAGTAAATGCATTACAGGAACATGATGGTAATGTCCATTTCCGTTCACATGATACCTAACACAATATCTTTGCCTTTCCATGAGACACTTCAGGAAAATCCTAATAATGACAAAACTTGAGTATATAGTCCAAGAGTCCTTCATACATAAACTCAGGTCATGCTGAAGGATAGAATTTGTCCCCAAAGCCTAAGGCTTAGTGGGTTACTGGGGGAAATAAAGCACCATATGCCAGGATTCCTCCTTGAACAAGTGCATTGTGGATTCAGGGACTGCTATAATTTCATGCAGCAGCAGCAAGTTGAAACATTTTCCCAGTCTTAATTGCTCTGCCTTAGGTAGCTGAGCCTGTATACACTGATTTTGCTCATTTCCACAGTCCGTGACAAAGCACAATGAAGAAATTAATTGAAATTGCATTGTTACTTATAGCTGGTCTTAGCTACTTTGTGGGATCTTCTTTCTCCCATTTTTCAAACTTCCCCCTCTTCAGTCCCTATTACTAGATAGGAGAGAAATCCTTGTACCAGGGAAATGTTAGTAATCCCCAAACCCACACACATACAAGCCAATCTGATGCAAATCACAGCAAGATCTTTATTCTAGTCAAGCTAGTTCAGGCACTCCAACACCTTCAATGCACCACTGTCAGGAAGATGGTTTTGGTGGTGTGGGAGCCATGTATGTCTATCAGGCCAAGGCTTTATAGTAAGCAGTAAGCAGGGAGTACATGTGCAAGCATCTAATTGGAAAGCCCCTGTGGTCTTTAACACAATTATCTGGTGATGGGAGTCATATCCTAAACTTAACTTTTGCTCCCCTCTGCATTGGTGGTTGTTCTGCAAGGGGTGGGCTTGTAACCTGGGGTGCAGATTTGTTAGGGCAATAACCTGGAGATACTGGTCTTGTTGAGGATTAGCATAGAGATTGGAGCTAGACTCAAGTTTTGTTGGGGGGCAACATGGAAACTAATGCTAGGCATCCCCCTGTTAGCTTACCTGAGTTCAAACTTAGGTCAGGTTCTCTAAAATGGAGTCTAAATTTATAAGCTTTGGCATCTCAAAAGAAGGAGGGAACTAGAAGGAGAGAGGAAGGGAAGGAAGGAGGGAAAGAGAGAGAGAGAAAGAGAGAAGAGAGAGAGAGAGAGAGAGAGAGAGAGAGAGAGAGAGAGAGAGAGAGAGAGAGAGAGAGATGAATCTTATCTCTTCTTGTTTCTTCTTTGAGCTTGACTACTGACAAGCCACAAACAACATCCACCGCACAAGATCAACAACTACCGACTTTGTCTCTTAGGGCACTAACATTTATATAGTTATAGTTCAGAGAAGTTTTCATAATTTCAAATGTCACACGATCATTATCTGTAGCTGGTAAAATTATCTGTAGCTGGCAAAATCATGTCTCTACTAGAGAATAAGGCAGGAGGCAAACTATAGTCACCTGCTTTAAAGTAGCCCTATATCCCATGCCTGGAATTAAAACAAAAACATATAATATTTCTGTATTTTTTTATGAAATGACAATTCCAGAATTTTTACTACAACTGCTAGTCAGAGTTATGTGTTACAGAATATTTGAACCTGTTTCTAATTAGGATGTGGCTCACCCATTAGCCCACACTTTTAATCCTTCTGGCTGGAATACAGACAGGCCCTTAGTACTCACATTTAATTCCAAACAAGGAAGACAAAAGATAGTTTGTAGATGGAAGCAGCCATGTTTGAAACTGTCATCTGATTGAGTGGCAGAAAAAGTGATGAATCAGAAAAAGTTTTACACAATATGCCCAGTTCTCACAAGAGAGAGGAAAGGAAAGATAAGTAAGGCAGGCAGGCAGTACAGAAAGAAAGAAGTAGAGTAATGCAGTAGAGTTCATAGAGAACGGTAGCAGGAGAGTGGAGCAGCACAGAGAGGTAGAAGGAAGCAGATTTACTGGAGAGTTTTACAGAGGGAGACTGCAGAAGTAGAATGTGCTAGACACAGCTAAAGACAGAATGAACCAGAGAATGAGAAGGAGCCCAAAGATTAGAAAAGGTTTTTATCCCTAACACATATACTGTAGAGGACTGCCAGGTCTGGACATAGCTAGAGAAGATGGACCTAACCCTTAAGAAACTTGAGGCCCTAGGTAGTGGGGAGGTCTCTTGGAGGCATGGAGAGGGGGACAAGGTACAGGATGTGGAACAATCAGAGGGTGGACTGGAAGGGGGTAAAGTTTGGAGTGTAAAAAGATTAAAGAAGAAAGAGAAAGAAAGAAAGAAAGAAAGAAAGAAAGAAAGAAAGAAAGAAAGAAAGAAAGAAAGAAAGAAAGAAAGAAAGAAAGAAAGAAAGCAAAAGTTGTTAGAGTTAGTGTAAAGCCAAGAAGAGCAATTCAGAGGCCTACAGAAAAACCAGACTGAATTAGTTAATGCTGAGAGGAGTTGTGTCAGAACAGTTGAGTTGAACCAGAAGCCAGCCAAAAGTCAGATAAAGCAAGAAATGGTGAGTTTTTTCAACAGCAGAGCTAAATGGCTGAAAACATTCTAGTTTAAGATTATAGATTGTTGTACTAAGGCTAGAAGCTGCCAGGACTAAGCCTAGGTTAGCAGACTGAGGCAGGAAGCCTTGGAGACAATTGGTATAGGAGAATTAAAAGTCACATTTACATCCATACCTGATTTTAAAAACTACGTAATGTTTGATACATGTGTATAATACAAGTTGACTAAAGGCAGCCTTCATTTCCCACCTTCATTTTCTTCCTTACCACCCAACATGGATGTTTCACAATTTCAACTCCCTGTGCTGCTCTTTATTAAAATTCACTGAGGAATCTTCTCAATGCTGTCTGTATTTGCCTGGTTGTAAGACCATCTACTGGAACACAGGAAGCCTCTCAAAGGCCACATCCCTGAAGAAAACCGATTTTCATTCTCCACCATTTATCCATTCCTGATAATTCCAGCTAGAGGTGAGATACCAGGAGCCCCTCTGCCATGATGGATTTTGGCTGGTTTGGTTTTGTGCAGGTCGTTTTATGTGTGCAATGGTATGCTCCTCTATCAAGTCGTTTCTTTTGATATTCACTATCTCCAACTCAAACAATTTTTCCATCTCTTCTTTCAGAATGATCCTCAGCTTACAGAAAGATCAAAAAATTTAACAACTATGTATGTGACATAGTGTTAGTGTCTGGAATGTGCAACAACAACAACAAACGGTACACCAAGAAAACAGCCCAACTAAAATCTGGTCTATGAAACGAAACAGAGTTCTTGAAAGAAGAAATATAAATTATCAATAAATTCTAATACTAATAATATCAGTATTTAACTGATCAGCATCATTCACAATGAGTAAGATACAAATTAAAATTATTTTGAAATTTTACTTTACCCTAATCCTAGGGAAAAAAGAATGAAAAAGAATAGAAAATGACTATGAATGTTATACTAGATACAATGGATATGGACAAACAGGAACATTTACTCAGTGTTGGCTGGAATGCAAAATGGCACCAGACACTGTGGTATTTGATGTGGATGTTCATCAAACAGCAAAATGAGCTCTACCCATGCTAGAGTAGTATGAATTTGTGACCATTCTTTTCATATTTAATAGTATATTTTTTAGTTTAAATGCATGCTTAGTTTTTGCTCAAGTACAATAATACGAAGAACCTTTTAGAATTCCCATAGCTCCTCAAAAAAATTAAAAAGGTAAATACCATTGGACATAGGCAGAAGTATGTACAATATGCATGCTAATACTAATTTATTTGGTATAAAATAACACCCTTGGAATGAAGTATTACATTAAAAAGAAAGACATACATAATTATAGACATCACATATGTGCATTATGAGCATAGAAAGAAATAAACTGATGTAATAGGAAGGACCTTAACACATTTATGTTTTGAACATAGATTTCCCCTGACTCTCAAACTTGAGTTAATTGCAGTTATGTAATTTAGGATAAAAACTTTGAGTATGATCTTCAGAGGCAGTATTATTAGAGTTGATTCATATTGTATAAGGTTATTGATAGGTTCACCATTATTGAATTCTTGTGGATTTCTAAAGAGAAACATTAAGGGATACATGGTAGTGTATTTCCAATCTGTTTTCTTTTTCTTTTTTCCTATCTCTATTTTTTATTAGATATATTCTTTAGTTACATTTCAAATGTTATCCCCTTTCCTGGTTTATCCTCCACCCCCCCCCCAACCTTTTAATCCACACTTTCCTGTCCTAGCATTACCCTATACTGGAGCAGTGAGCCTTCTCAGGACCAAAGGAGATGAAGGGGTTTGCAGCCCCATAGAAGGAACAACAATATGATCCAGTCTGCTTTCTTGTGATATTCAGAGATGTGTTATGATTCTGACACCAAATCCACCACCCGATGTTAAAATCAATATTATTGTCTTGAAAGAATCCTCCAGGAGACAAGCTGTTATGCATGCCTGAGAGGTATTATGTAGATTGGGCCAATTATAGCAAGAAGACTCACCTGAACTGTGAGAGGGACCATTCCATAGGCAGAGGTAATGAACTAAATTCAAATAAGGGTGGATCTGAACATAACCTTACATGTACTTTGTCACAATTTATTAAAAGTATCTTTTTTCTGATTGGATTCCTATTTTCTGGATTTTATTTTGTAATTGTTGTTGTTGTTTTTGTTATGTTTTGTGGGTTTTCTTTTGGTTAGGAATTACTTTTATAGTTGATTTTTATATTGGTTTCTAACACATGATCGATGTCATGGTTTAGATATGAATTATATAGAGAGACGTCATGTATTGAAAATATTGCCCCGAGGCAATGTTCAGAGGAGGGCATCACTTATGCAGTTGGTTATAAGGACTCTGATCTAGCTGATATATGAACACTGATCAGATGTGACATCAACGTTGAGAGTGGTAGAAACTGAGATGGAGGTCGAGCTAGAGGAAGTAACCTCAGAGAATTCTTTGAAGCACATCGCAGACTCTCTTTCCATTCATCATACAGTGAATCACGTTTTTTCCACCATGGCTTTGGGGCAGGATGATCTCCTTCGCTACATTATTAGAGAAAACATGATCATATAATGAAGAACTGAAATCTTTGAAACTGAGCCAAACTATCCTTTATATCATTCATTACTCTGTTTCTCCCTGCTTCAGTATTTTGTTATAGCAATTGAATGCTTACCTTTCATGTGGCTAAGAAGTTTTTATCTGTTTTTATAATATGCCAATACCAGTTTTCACTAATGCAGTTTTTTTTTCTTCACATTTTGAAATCAGAGAGTGGGACCTACCTTTTAAAGTGTTTTGTTTCCTCAGTGAGACTCCCTTGGAAAAATTAACTTTTAATTTACAAATGGCTATCAATTGGAGATAGCTCTAGGTTCAGGATGAGACCTGTTTCCACTTTGTCATTTTTTTCCATATATATATATATATATATATATATATATGATTTTATAGGATATTAACTGGATATTTACTAGGCAAAGTTTTCTATGACCAACAGTGTCAAGCATAAGCAAGGAAAATATTTTTTATGCATGAATAAATTTTAGACCAAAAGAAAATCATTCTCTAGATAATGAAATGCATTTTTGTTTGATTTCCTTTTTTTAAATTTATTATTCTCTCATACAATGAATCCCAAACACAACCTCAAGTCCCTAAACTCCTCCAAGTTTGCCTTCCTTCTCTTCTCTCCTAGATTAATTGACCCTTGATTTTCCATTAAAAAAATGCAGGTCTCCCAGTTAACAACACTTAAGAAGATGTGATAAGACTTGGCAGAAACCCCGGGGCTGGACAGGACAATCCTCTATAAGGAAAAGGTCTCCAGAACAGTCACAGAGTCAGAGAAAGCCCACCCCCCCCTATTATTAAACCCACACTCAATACCCACAGCATGAATGCAGAGGTATCTCTGGGTTTGCAATCTAAATTTCTGGGAATCACTATAAGCCCTACTTTGTTGATTTTGCAAATTGTGTTATACTGGTGTCATCAGCACTTTTCTCCTACAATCCTACCCCTATCCTCTTCCATGATATTCTGTCTAATGCTTTGTTGTGGATATCTGCATATGTCCTCACCAGCTTATGATGGAAGCCTCTCTGATGATTTCCATAGACAAAGAATAAAATAATGACCAAAGAAAATGGGTGCAAATGGTGATCATCACCACTTAAGCCCCACTCTGAAAAAAAAAAGAAATACACAGAAATTTTTATTTTTGGATACTGCATTTCCTATATATGTATAAAATCACAAGCACATCCTTACACACACACACACACACACACACACACATGAGAGTATATCCTGTAAGAATTCAATTCTATAATTACTGTTTCATTTATTATTGAAATGAGGCTCAGAATAATGTATATAATTTTAGAATTTGTTGTTTTGTGACTAGTATTTAATTGGAATCTGCTATTGCAAAAAGGGTTTATAGAATATGGTAAAAAGATTTTCATAGGATTTATCATTGGGTTTCTAAGTAAATATTCAGATGAGTTAAATGGATGGAATGTCTATCCGGTGCAGCTGTGTTTACAATCTGTATAGGAGTTGGCACTGAGCATACTGATGACCTCTGGAGAAGTGACTCAGAGTAAATCAGAATTTCAGTATTTGAATGAAATCTTGTTTGTTTTTTGTTGCTATTGTTGTTGTTGCTTGTTTGTTTGTTTGTTTTTCATTGTATTTACACCAGTCTCATCAATTTAGAAACACTTCTGTCTTTCCACTTTTCCCCTACAATTCTAAACTTTACTTTCTTTGCTATTTAATTTAAAGAGTGGACACTCAATATCCCAACCTGAGTTGAACACAGGATTCAGATAAATGTTTAAGAGGAAGATTTTTGCTGGTGTTAGATGTAGTAAAAGTCTTTAGGACTTGCTCCAGATATTTTAGAAACAAATTATTTAATAAACAAAATAAAGAAAATAGAAAATACTTATACCAAATTTTGGACTCACTGTAACTTCATTTCGCTATGGGAACAATAATTTTTAGTGACTGGTTTGACAACCTTTACCAGTGTTTTTGTGAATGAACATTAACATATTCTACAGAAACAATTGTATTTCTATTTAACAATTTGTGTGCATCTATCACTGCTATGTTTGGGAGCCAAAAACTTGAAATAATCTTAAGCTTGCTGCAATCTTTCTGATTCTGTGATGAGCATAGTCTTTCTTCTCTTCTTGCATCATATTTCATGAGAACTCTATAGACCATTTGTGTTATAACATGGGACTGGGCACCTCAACGTTAGCTGTTTTCTACATGTAAAATTGTGGCTTTCTGTTATGGCCTCCATTGTACAAAGCATGCTTCATGATGAGGGTGAGAGCTGCAATTAACTGTAGGTAAAGAAATACATATTAAGAACACAGTTACAAATTACACTGCTTTTGGAAAGGGGCAGTAGTAGAACGTTCTCTAGGTTCCATGGTCACTGCAGCTATGGGTACTTTTGGCTAAGTGTATAATGACAAGCATGCATTCCCTCTTATTGTAGAGACGTTTGGTCCAATAAGATGGCTGTTAGCAAGTGGAAGTCTATGTCTTGTACACTTGTACATATGATGATGAAGCTATGCCTATATACTCTCAAGAATTTGGTTGTCTACAGAAAACTAAATAAATTAACACTAAAAGTTTAAATGCTAATATTGATGGGGGAAGTTCATAGGTTCAATAAAGAAGTGTAATCATTATGTGATCCCAGATTAGTTGTCCAATATCAAGTAGTGTTCTCTAAAAACATATACATAGGAGAACACTGAATTGACTAAGCATGTTATGTTCATACATTTATTTATATATGTGTATATAACAAAAATAAAGAAAAAATGGCCATGAACTTGAGGAGGAGAGGGTGTGAGACATAGCAGGTAGAATGATATAAATATAACATGCATGTGTGAAAATTAAAATAGTAATAGAAAACCCTGAAACAACAACATAATGGATAAATAACACAATGCCTCTTAATATTTATATATTATCACACCTGTATATAAATGAATAAGTTCTTACTACATAAAATATTAAAAATATCAGAGACAAAGACAGATGTGACAAAAACAATATAGGTTAAATTCACTAGCATTCCATAGCTGCAAAAGAAACATAATCACAAAATTAATATTTTATGTAGCATAGTTTCTGTTTATCAGAAGTATTCTTCTCAAGATAGTGGAGTTGCCATGTACCTGATTCTTTAAAACTTATCGAAAATCTTTCTTTAATTGAAATTTAGAAATTATGGTATGGAGTCCTGATTATTTTCATGATTTTTGCTAAGATTTTCTTTTATTGTTTTTCGTATTGTATTGTTTTTAAATTAATTCTTTTATTTTTGAGATTATAATATATTCAAATAATTTCTCTTTCTCTTTCATATAAACCTTCATACATATTCCTGGAAACAAGATTCTGGTCAGCATCAGGAAGCAGGGGGATGGAACAACAGGTCAATTCAATATCTCTGATCCTGAAACTTGCTAAAGCAGTATATTCTGTAGTATATGAAGCTAAAAATCAAAATCTTTGCACTATTAAGATATCTGCATAGATTGTGCAAGGTGCACCAATCAGTTAAGGGTGATTTTTTTCCTTCTTTGAGCAGGTGAAAGACCTTTTATGAATTAATTTGATCAATAACCAATTGTAATAAATCTTCTTTCATACCTTATGAAGGAGGGCATGAAGAAATGTAAGGGTTCCATGACTACCAAGATTTATTGTCTAACCATTTGAAGCTCTGTATATCCAAGAAACAATTTACATATCAAATGATTCCCAAGAGGAAGGAAGGAGAGGGCCCTGGAAAAGCTTGATGCAGCAATGCAGGGGATTACCAGGACAGAGAAGTGGGAGTGGTTTGATTGGGGAATGGGCGGAGGGAAGAGGGCTGATGATGGGGAGGGAGGAAGTGGGAAAGGGGAAATCATCTGGAATATAAACAAAGAAAAAAACAGTTCCACATTTTTAAAGAAACTGAAAAAAAAAGATTTATTGTATAGTTTTGGCTCAAGTTTTGGTTAGAGACATTTTTATGACTGAGCTGTTCTTATGTCAAGGAATCAGCAAATCAAGTTACCTGTCCTGTTTGATTTTCTGGAAATTTTCTTCTGTTGCCAAGATCTTCAGGGGTCTACCCCTGTCATATCTGATCCATATTACTATGGAAGGGGGTCCAAAGCCTGTTCTCCTTTCCTATCAACACAAATACATAGCCTGTCTCTCAAAAATAGCATGTTCCTAGTCCAGTAACAGGAAATCATTCATATGATTTCCCTCCCAGAGGAATTTTTATTTAACCACCAACCTCATAACCACACTCATTCTGATAATTAAAGAAATTCATAGCAATTAAAGCAACTTAAACAAATATTATCTGTTGAGAAGCTGTTGAGACCATCTCCTGCACCCCCCCAAATGAGATCAAAGCCTAAGTTATTTATATACCTACTTAACTTACTGGGTTGTGCGCATTTTGTAGTTCACTCTCAGGATAGGACAACTAGGCACTGATGGCACCTACTATCTGCCCCTGCTGATGGCAGCAGGCAAATAAAGGTAGAGCTGATGGCTGCTCACTTAACCTGGGCACTGATGGTACCCAACAAAAGCAGCTAGGCTCTGATGACACTTAATGTCTCTTAAATTTCTTTAAATTATTCTTTCCTTCAATCCCCCTAAATTCTTCCTTCTGCTCTTAGAAACAATGAAATCATATTTTATCACTATCCTTTGATTAGTTACTTGTAGGAAGTAGTCAGCTTCTATTGTCTGCTTCTCAGGTTCTTCCTTCTATCAGGTAGCCCAGGGCAAGTGCCAGCAGCTTGTTCCTTTGTTCTAGTTTGTCAGCTTGCTCTGGAATCACATGACCCATCTCCACTTGCTGAGAAACCAATTCTCCCTTCCTCAAACTGATCTCATGGTGTGTGTGTAATGTGTCTTCAATTTGGAAAGTCTAAATTATTTTTAATTGTGAGTTCTTGCCCACCACTTTGCATGGAGCGATCTGGATTTGCCAATGGATCATCTCTCTCTCTCTCTCTCTCTCTCTCTCTCTCTCTCTCTCTCTCTCACACACACACACACACACACACACACTCTCTCTCTCTCTCTCTCATACATACACTAGTTACTTTTAAAACACCTTGGATGGGCAGTTCTAATCCTCCACACTACTAGCACACATTTCCCTTCTGTAATCCTGCTTTAATGTCCTCTAATTCTATATGTACTCTTTGTTTACCTGTCTCCATTGGGTGGCTTTCTAGTCTTTGCTGCCCAAGATGCTTATGGGCAGACCTTTTGGGGGCCACATTAATTCTCACTGACATTTTGGTTGATTTTCCTGATCCGGCTTTATGATTCTTTCTTCCTCTCTTCCAGTTTCTAGCCTGCACAGTCTAAAAGCTCTTTCCCCTTCTCTCTGCCCACCCATTAGCCACTGGCTCATTGTTGATAGGTCAGAAACCAATTGGGGATGAAGGTTCTTTGTTGGGACATGAAGGTTGCCAATTAATTTGAAGCATTCGAACCAATCCCCAACAAGTTGAAATTTCATCAGGGCAACAGAAATGAAATACAGATAACATTAATATCTGACTGACCAAAGATAACCTGCCTTCTAAATACTTCAAGTAACTAGAACATGGATGAATACATATTCTCCCCAAATCTTTTCTTGAATATATAAAAAAATTGGTGCTATAGAAATGTATTTTTACAAAGTATAAAACACCAATAATTGAATCAAGGACTAGATGGCTTTTAATGGAACAATAGAGAATTATGCTTCTTTAAATAATATTGGTTTTCACAATAATGTTCATAAAATGGTTCAATTAATATTTTTGGAGGAAGGTTGGCATGCATGTTATAATTTAACTGATTATGTACTTAGCAAGCTATTTCAACTAATAATTTTATTTTTAAAAAGAATTAAAATATTTCATTCCCTTCCTTGAAGACTATCCATAGGGAGGCATAGGTAGACAGCAATTTTAGTTAATAGTGAGTTGGGGAAATTATTTGTAAAGTAGGATATGTTAACACACATAGCTTTGAATTGGATTATAATGTAAGATTTTGAAAGTTCTTACCATACAAAACAATGTTGCTAAAAGTTACTATCATGTTTTCTTTTATCATTCACCTGTACCTTGATAACACCCGCAGGTAACAACCTAGTTAATTATTGAACTCATTTGTCTATATTCTTCATGTTGAGAATATTTCTGTCATTGCTCACTTTTCTGTTGTTTGTTTGTTTGTTTCAGCAGCATGTCTTGCCAGCAAGGAAAATTGTTAATTAGATTTGGTGTTTGCAGTCTGTCTATTTGCGTCTCCTGTAATGGCTAGTCTTATATCAACTTGACACACAAAATAGAGCTACCGGGAAGGGGGAAACCTCAGTTCAGAAAATGTCACTATAAGATGCAGTTATAAGACATTTTCTTAACTAGTGGTGCGTGTTGGAGAGACTTGCCCATTGTGGGTAATGGCATCCCTCACTGGTGGTCCTAGGATCTCTAGGAGATTGGGCTATGCAAGCCAAGGGAAGCAAGTCAGTATACAGTACTGCTCCATGGCTTCTGCATCAACTCTTGTCTTCAGGATCCTGCCTTGACTGAATTCTTGCCCTGATTTTCTTTAATGATGAAAGTGCTGTGGAGGTTTAAGCTGAATAAACCCTTTCCACCACAAGTTTTTCTTTGGTCACGGTGGTTTTTTGAAGCAATAAAAACCCTAACTACCTCTCTGCTTGTACACATGAAGTTATGATACTACTCTTACTCCTACTACTATTAATGATATTAGTTATAATAATACTACCAATAATTGCTACTACTAATAGTAGTAATAGTAGTAGTCATTATAATAATATTTTGCTTTTTAAATTTTTTTTCTGACCACATATGACAGTTCCTAAAATATTTGGATTCAATAATGTATAACTTGGATAAAGAAAAGAATGATATAACTGTTATACATTTCTTCAAATTAAATTTTCATTTTGGATTATAACAAACATTCTACATAGATACTAGGCTTAATGTGTTCCTAATATAGAATATATATAATAAAATAGAAAACTCTAATTCTCCAAAGCAGTTACCCCATTACATATTTAAAGTCATTTAAAGTTTTGGAGGACTTCACGACCAAGCCTTCTTATAATCTAATCCTCAGTCAGGAAATGACAACTCTTTCCAGTAAGCCCCTACTTCTACCTCCAGCATGATCTAGCCATTAGGGTTATTTCTCTTACCACTTTTTTAGAGGTTTATTTGAATTACAAGGTAGTAAGGTCACAGGTGGCTTGTTCATACCCTCTTGTTGATAGACTTAATTTTCTCTCTCTCTCTATCTCTCCTTCTCTCTCTCTCTCTCTCTCTCTCTCTCTCTCTCTCTCTCTCTCTCTCTCTCTCTCTCTCTCTCTCTCTCTCCTGTCTCTCTGCTTGCTTAAGTCATTTCCAAGTACTTCAACTCTGTGCTCATGATGCAATCCTCCCTACCTTAGATTATAACTCTTTCCTAATTTGCTTTATATTTTTATGATAAATATCACTCTGAGTAAAAACATGGAGGACAGATGTATTTATTTGAATTAAAGGTTATATGTCAGCCATGGATGGTAGAGAAGACAAGAGTTCAAGGCTGGCACTCAGAGGGTAAAACTGAAACATAGATTATGATACAATTCTTCTTCCTGGTCTAGGGATACTTCTTATACAACACATGCTTAACTGCAAGGGCACTGTACCACCTCCAGTGATCTGGACTCTCCCAAGTCAATCAACAATCAAGAAAATTCCCAACAGACATGATCATAAGCCAGTCTGAAACAGCCTCATCTACAACTGAGGTTTCCTCTTTCCAGTTGTTTGAAGTTGACACTGACACACTAAAATTTCTCCTTCTAATCTCCAGAATTTTAGAGATACTTCGGCTTAGGCACAGAAAACTAACCTGAGTCAGAGAAGGATCTACACATCAGAAAAAATATCTGGTGTTTGCTTTTCTGGAAACTAAGTAATCTTGATTACTTAGTAAACTTCTTTTAATTCCTTCCATTTTCCTGAAAATTTCATTTCCTTTTAAAGCTGAATAAACCTAATACCCCTCCTCCTAACTAGCCAACAGAATTGTATAAGACAATACACCGAAAAAGTACTAGACAATGTTACAGAGCTTAGTTTCAAGTTAGGCATGACTTGAAAACTACTTTGCTAGCTAAATTTCAATGTGATAGAAGGTCAGTGAGGAGAAAAGACACCAAAAATCTTACCTAGCTTTGAACAATATGTACTATAATACCAACCTACCATGCAAGACATACCTACCTGTTCCATAATGAGATTATGGTACAGGGTAATTTACTAGTCTTACTGGGTTTAAGCCCAACCTTACAGAGGGAAATTCCCATTCTGTACTGTAAATCATGCTAAAAGTACAAGCTTGAGAAATTCATGGTACATAAGGAACAACCTAAAACTGCAGATTAGCCAAATTTCCATAGATTAATTTTGCTTTCTAAATATCTATACATATACCCAATAGAAAAAGAGACTCATGTTTGCCTAAGATGTTAATTATAAGTGATGGATTTATGGGTACCAATCTCTGTAAGCATTAGAGAACATTGCAGAAAGAACATAAAAACTAAAAGAAGGGAAGCTCTCCCTTCTTTCTCTTTTTTTCTTCTCTCTTCCATGCAATGGATCTTAAGTAAGTCACTGGGCACTCCCTTGGACTCTGCTCTATCTTAACTCTGAGCAATTTATAAGCTAGACCAATTATTGGTTGAAGGTTTTGTGGGTGGGTTGATGTATCCCTGTTTCCACTCTAAGTCCTGCCTGGCTACAGGAGGTGGACCTTTCAGTCTCTACAAGCCCTGCTGATAGGAAATTCAAATAGGGTCATTGCATGTAGGCTCTTGGTGGCCTCACCCATCCAACATCTCCAGCTGGCTGCAGAATCTCACTCCCAGCCTTCTACATGCTCTCCTCATCCCACACTTGATTGATATCCCCATACCCATCTTCCCCACATCTACCAGTTCCCTTTTTCCATCCACCTCTGATGACTGTTTTGTTTCTCCTTCTGAGTGATATTCACACCTCCTCTCTTGGGCTTTCCACATTATCTTTATCCAGTTACTTTGATTCTCTGGATTATAGCGTGGTTACCCTGGACTTTATGGCTATTGTCCACTTTTAAGTGAGTACATGCCATATGTGTTTTTCTAGGTTTCTGCTGACACATATTCTCAAATTCCATCCATTTAACTTCATGTTTCATGATGACTTTGTTTTTAATAGCTGAGCAGAATTCCATTGTGTAATATACCCAGATTTTCTTTATCCATTCTTGAAGGAATCATATGATTTTTTTTTTTCAGTTTCTGGCTATCACAAATTAAGCTGCTATGAACATAGATGAACAGGTAACTGTCCTTGTAGTATAGTATGGTGTCTTTTTTATTTATGCCCGGGAGTGTTATACCCTGGTCTTGATATAGAACTATTTCCAATTTTCTGAGAAATAGTAAAATTGATTCCAGAGTCGTTGTGCAGGTTTGCACTCCCACTAGTAATGACAATGTGTTTCCCTTATTTTACATTCTTGTCAGGATGTGCTGTCATTTGAGTTTTTGATCTTAATATTCCCCATAGATGCAAAAAAAATGAATGAGTTTGATTAGAAATTCTATGATTACTACACGTTTTAAACATTTCTTTAAGTGCTTCTTAGACATTAGAAATTCTTCTGGTAAGAATTCTCTTTTAGCTCTGTACTTCATTTTTAATTGGGTTATTTGGTTTGTTTGGATTGAGTTTTTTATATATTTTTGTTATTATCTCTCTGTCAGATATAGGGTTAATGAAGATCTTTTCCCATTTCTTGGCTACTATTGTGTCCTATTGATGATGTCCTTAGCCTAATGAAGCTTTCCAATTTTATGAGGTCCCATTTATTAATTGTTTATGTTAATGCCTAAGCTATTAGTGTTCTGTTCAGAAATTTGGCTCTTGTGCCAATGGGTTCAAGGCACTTCTTCAGTTTCTCCTCTTTTAGATTTTCTGTATAGTTTTATGTTGAGGTATTTGATCCACTTGGACTTAAATTTTGTGCAGGGTGATAATTATGGGTCTATTGGTATATGTCTACATGTATAAATCCAGTGAGACCACCAACATTTATTGAAGATGGTTACTTTAATTGCCATAAGAAAAAAAACTAATGTTACTCATGCCTACTTAGAGTCACAACTATTGATATTCAAGCTGTTTATTATCACCTAGCATCCCCATGAGAAAACAGCCCTGAATTTCATTGTTGTTTTTGATGTTAAGATATGAAGCTATATTTAATTACATTGATCTAGGGTATTTTATGAGTCTCTGGTAAAGAATTGAGATATTTCAATTACATTAAAACAAATTTTATATCTCATTTATGTAACTAGAGTTCAGATAATTTAGAAATCCTAAAGATAATTGTGAATTGAAATAACCTCTCTCCAACATTAAACTTGAGATTTTTTAAAAATGTGATTCTTCAAAAATGCTTCCAAATGACTGTGTTTGAATTGCCCTGAAAATGATAAGGACAGTGAGAATATTATCCAGGATATCATTCCAGGTATTTGGAACACCCATCTACTTAAAGCATACAGAATTATAAGAAATGATGTATTTGATAGCAATGCACACTGCTTCTCTACGAATACATTTATAAGATTTATGTGTGCCTTCCAAATTGGCTCTTTACTCTGGATTCTCAGAAAAAATACATATTGGATGGTTAATAAAATTCCTTCTACTCTCCATTTATTACAAGCTATTCTTGAGAAAATTTATTGAGCATTGAAGTACACTCTTGATGTACTGCAATAGAAATGGTTTCTTGGTGTGCCTAAAGAAGAGAATGTAGCATTAGTCTCACCACAAATTAATCCTTGGCAAAAGAAGAAATGAGAAAAATAAGAAACTATTGTGAGCTCAGAGTGGTAATAGCTTTGCCCTCTGAAGAAAAGAAATTCCCAGATACTCTCTGTATTTATTATTGAAAATAGAGTTCTTGTTTGTTTTCTTACTTTATTTCCGTAATGATCTTAATGGCAATATTATTAAATGATGTCTTTATAATTGTAACCACTAATTATTACATATTAAAATTAGGACAAGAATTGGGGATCAGGAAATTTTCTATATTGTTGTCATACATTCAAGGCCACTGTACATCTGTATTGTTCTCTTTAGAAATAACACCAGATATTTCTTGTTTGTTTATATTAATATGAGTTTTAGTTGAGAATTATTAACTCTAAAATAATTATTAAATATTTCATTTATTTCTTCCAAAGAAATTATCTTGTTAAGATTTCAGATTGTATGTTTGTGAGTAAACTGGCAAAAGATATGATATGCTTCCATTCAGTTAGAGCTTTTTTTTTTTCCCTTTTGGTGCATAGAAAATGATAAACCTTTGATCCTCAAGCATCAGAGCACTGGCATTTATACTATACCCCACTTAATATTCTTGTCTATTTTTAAGGTTAAATTTCCTTAGATTTTTATTTTGCATTGCTGTTGCAAGATTTCTTTTAAGAACCACATTACATTTCATGATCATGAGGTTTCTCTCAAATGCCGCATTTTCTATAGCTTCCCTGATAGATATTAAATAGGTAAACTAGATTTGGAAAATTTGATTAAATATTTTCCGAATGTTCTTTGACTGGGATTTGTCTCATCCTGTCTCAAGGTTAGACTGGTTGATGATGTTTGAGGAAGGTATAAACACCCATTCCCATGACACTAACTCATGAATAGGTATTGTCAGACTACCTTGTCACAACTTATGTCAAACATTTTCAGACAGACAGGACAGTGGAGTTTTTTCACAGTAAGTTCTTACCACACTAATATCATTGGAAGTTAGACTTGTCTCCACATTTAGGAGACAAGAGCTCTATTGCATATTATGAGGGAGCAATGTCAACATAAATTATTTTGAGGTTCTGCAATTGGAACATTTATTAAATATATTTATTTAGCAATCAGATATTTTATATTAACAGTCAGATACTCATTTTATATTGCATATAGCTTGGTATTCAATTGCTTGTTTTGCTGGTCATTGTTTCACTCCCTTGGTTTTAGCTTTGGGCAGTGATTTATTTACTTTTCTAGTGTCATTATTAAGACACTATAAGCAAGGAAACCTATAGAAAAGGTTTCTTGTGACTTAAAGATTCACAGGGTTAGTCCATGACCATCAAGAAACAGAGCATAACAGCAAATAGCCAGACATGTTCTTCACCAAAGTGAAACTTTCTACACTTCTGGTCATACCCAGAAACTTCCAACAACTGGGGATTAAGCTTTCAAACATATAAAGTTATCCTTGCAATCCTCCCTCACACTACCAAAGACAGCTTTCAAAGTTAACTTCTCTTCTTTTAAAAAATTTCCCTTTTGAAAACACTTTCCATCCATATTATCTACAGATCAATCTTATGTATTTTGCATTCCAAGTCTAGTATCAACCATTTTCCTACGTTTTTTAATGAGTGACCGTATCACAAACCAAGAATGAAATACTGGAAATGTCCATTCCTACTATAGTATCATAGCTTTTAGGATCTCCTGTAACAGCTTTTTGTATATCAAATGCATTCATAGTGTGGTTATGATTTTATTCATAACATCTGTGCCCATTATGAGATATTTTAGCTAAATTTATAAGTCTTGTTAAAAATATCTAAATCTAGTAATTATTAATGGCTCATTTCAGACGCTGCTTCTTTATCATATTTAACACTCAGATCAATAACAAAATGTCTCAAATTCATCTACTGATTTTTTTTATCTCAGAAGACAACTGTAGTGTTTACAAAATTTTAAGTTGTATACCAGCAATTCCAAAACATTTTCACCCAGTGAATGTATGTATGTATGTATGTATGTCTATATGTATGTATGTATTTATGTGTGTGTAAATATATTTATGTATATATATATATATGTGTGTGTGTGTGTGTGTGTATGTGTATGTATATATATATATATATATGTGTGTGTCTGTGTGTGTGTGTGTGTGTGTGTGGTGTGCCTCTGTGTGTGTTCATACCAGAAGTCATGCATGAATTTTGAATTTTTTAAATTTCTGTACATTTTGCCCATCTAAATCCCACATATGTCCACTCTCTTGCTGCATTCATCATTTAATTGTATATGCACTCTATTTTCATGCTGTCTTATATAATATGTCAACATTTATATGTGCTAAAGTTTTATGTGTTCGGGTTAGGAAATAATATCTTGTGCACATCACTGTATTATAATGTAGAATAATTTCACAGATTTTGAAAATCCAAGTGAACAAAGATGCAAATAAAAGATGGAATATTTTATGTAGACAAAGATATAACTTTTACTAATCTCTGACTAATGTTGGGTTATTTACCTTGTATGGGTCTGGTTTTTGTAGGATTTCATATAACTGATAAACAATGCATGCCAAGGTTCACATTAGGTTTCGTTAAGTAGCAACATGCGTTAAAAATTATTCTCTTTTGTTTGTAGCTCATTTTAATGTTAGTTCTGTAAATATTTCATAGAAGGCCTCTCAAGTATAACAGTTAAGCTCTAGATTTGTTATATAAGATACCCTGATTCCAAAATCATAATCCTTTAGTCTCAGATATGTGCGTGTTGAAACAAAACATGTGTGAACATTTGACTAGGGTAATTTTACTTCCTTACGTATGATCCTATTCTGTGACTTTTTTTGAATTAAGTTTTGTAATAGGTATAAAATACAAAGTCATACAATTATTTTTTAGAGGGGAAATCATTTGAAATGAAAATAAAAAATATATTGAATAAAAGAAAAAAGGAAAAAAGCTTTTAAAAATTAAAAAAAAAGAAATTATTCAACTTTCTTCATTAAATGTTTGTGCTTTAACAATCATCATTGAATTGTATTTGCATAGGAGTATCTTGGCAGCTTTTTAATTTTCCATTAATTTTCACACACACACACTCTCTCACACACACACACACATACACACACACACACACACACACACACACACACAATAATCCAGTCTTCATTATTATAACTTTACATAAGTCTTGAAATTAATTTGCTGGAATTTTCTTGGTTTTGGTTGTACATAATTATTTTTCTTTTTAATAGGCTAATGGATGGAGCTGGAGAACATCATACTAAGTGAGGTAACCCAATCTCAAAAGATCAATCAAGGTATGCACTCACTAATAAGTGGATATTAGCTTGGAAAACTGGAATATGCAAAACATAATCCACACTTCAAATGAGGTACAAGAAGAACAGAGGAGTGGCCCCTGGTTCTGGAAAGACCCAGTGTAGCAGTATAAGACAAAACCAGAACAGGGAAGTGGGAAGGGGTGGGTGGGAGGACAGGGGGAGAGAAGGGGGCTTGTGGGACTTTCGGGGAGTGGGGGGCTAGAAAAGGGAAAATCATTTGAAATGTAAATAAAAAATATATCAAATAAAATTTTTAAAAAAAGGCTATGTAGGCTTTTCTACTTTATTACATATCCAGATCAACTTTCAAATCAGTCGGCTAATATCTATAGACAAACTCCTTAGGATTATTATTAGAAATTTATTGAATTCATGAACTATTGGAAGTTTCATATCTAACCATTGAGTCATTGAACCGATGAATACTGAATATTTCAGGTTTTATTATGATCTTTTTCAGTTTCTTTCATTAATTTTTATAGATTTATGCATGCAGATCTTAAAATTATGAATTATATTTATATTGATTTATGAATCACCCATTCCAGAAGACTAGAGAGATATCTTGGCATATGAGAATACTTGATATTCTTATATGGAACTCAGTTTTCATTCCTATCATGCACAAGTCTTGGCTCACTACTATATGTAATTATAATCCCTGTGAATTCAATGTCTTCTTCTGGCTTTCAGGGAACTAGCATACACAGTGTGCATGTACATATTTACTGGTGCACAAATATACATAAAGAAGATTATTGAGGAATGATCGCCAACAGCAAGGTCTGGCTTCTACATGAGTGCATATTCTTGTACAAATCTTCTTGTACAGGCGCGAATTCATCCACCCTAGCCAGAAAACCCAAAGCTACTTCTAAACAATAGCAAAAATCCCACAAACTTGCACATTCCAATTGTTATCTGTGATGTTAGGAAAAAGAATTGACCTTTGAGCATTGTCATTGTATATAGTAATTTTGTTATAGACAATAATGCTATCTGTAGATAAATTGAAGCTCATTGTTTTATGTTTCTTTTTGAGACAGACTGACTATTGTGAAACTCACTATATACATTAGGCTGGCCACTTGCTCAGTACCTTACTGTACCTTCCAAGTGTTGAGATAGAAGTCATGACCCACTACATCCAGTTCCTTGATTATTTTTTTTCTTAATTATGATTGACTTTTCTCTTCCCTTAGAGTACCAGGTAGGAACACCTGATCTTGAATAAGAGTGTTGAGAGAATATTCTATTTAATTACAAAACATAGGAGTCAAACATTGACTAGCAGCTCTTATATTAGTTATATATATTTTAGCAGAAGTAATTTTTAGGGTAAATTTTTTAATTTATATTTTTGACATTCTTAGCTTTCTCAAGACATATATGAAATTTGTTGCAATATTTATGCAACATCTTTAAGGTGAACATGATTTAAAACCTTCCATTGTATCCCTCTTAGCTATGGATTTTATTCTGTGAATAGATGCCATATAGAAAATGTTTAATTGGGACTGGCTTATCGTTCAGAGATTTGTTCCATTATCATCAGGGAGGGAAGCTTGGCAGTACACAGGCAGACATGAGGCCAGCGGGCTAACTATGAGTTTTATATCTAGGTCAGCAGGCAGAAGGAAGAGTGACTCTGGGCCTAATTTGAGCATCTGAAACTCTATTGCTCACTCCCTAATGACACATTTCCTTCAACAAGGCCATGCCTACTCTAAGAAGGCTGCATCTTCTTATGGTGGCAGCCCCTGTGAGCTTGTGATGCCATTTTCTTTTAAACCACTACACAGCATATTTATATGATAAAGTTCAAAGACATGAAAAGATCATTTTCTTCCTGAAATCTATGTTCTCTTAAGTAGGTTAAAGTGTTTGTATGTACTCTATTGACAAATATTTTATTTGCGTTTGAGAAGAAGGTGAACACTGCAGTAGTTGAATGACATATGTGCAATTAACAAAGGATCAAGTTGATTGATAGTGCTGTTCAGGCCATGCATCTCTTTGCTAATTTTCTACCAGCCTGATCCCTCAAAAATGGACATGGAGATACTATAGTCTTGAACTAAACCAGTCAAGTTGTCTGTTTCTTCTATCACTATTGTACCATGTTTTGATTCTGTTTTGTCAGGTGTCATTCACTAGGATTGCCATGTCTTCCTGAAGAAAAGAATTTCGATCTTTTATGCCTCTCAGTATCTCACAAATTCTTCCTGTTTAAAATAGTCCTCACATTAATGCAGAATCTCCAGTGTGTGATTGATTACTTTTATAATGTCATCATATTCCTCATACATTTACTTTCAACTAACAAGTATGCTTAAATTAACACTAAATCATGTTTATAAATATCTTCATAGTTATAAAGAGTTACTGGAAGATAATATAGTAATCTATTCTAGAATTGGGATTCTAAAAGGTCCAAGATATAAAGTGCTAACTAATATCAAAAATATTATGTCTGATATCCTAAAACTGCTTCCTATTACTGCAGTGTTCTTTACTTTGTTCATACGTTATCTCTTATTCTTATTTCTAATGCTTGGTACATAATATTTTTTATAATTTAATTTTGTTTCCTGTATAAGATTATCAATATTTTTTTCTAGAAGAGTCAGATGTTCTACTCTAAATTGTACCATGTGCACATTTAAAGACTACCATTCTTAATTGTTTTAGAACCCAGGTATCTTATATTAGAGTTGTCTCAATCTCCTCCTCTTATTGTTTTAACATTGCCAAGGGTAATTTATTTATGTAAATGCTAATATCATTTAAGTTTTCATTAGTATCACTGCTGTCTTTATCCATGATGTAGATGAATTCCAAACAGAAAAGGGAACAAAATATTATGAATATGGTAAAATCATCTATTGGTAAGAGTAGAAGGATCTCTCAGAGTTAGAAAAGGAAAAAGAGTGGGTAGAAGGGAATAATTAGGATATTTGAATATGCATGAGACATTGAAAAACAAAATTATTAAAAAGATTAACTGTTATTTGAATCACTATCCCTGACCTCAAGCTGTACTGCAGAGCAATAGTGAAAATTACCACACTGTATTGCAACAGAGACAAGCAGGTGGATCAATGGTATTGTATAGAAGACCCATACAAAAACCCACACACCTATGGACACTTAATCTTTGACCAAGAAGGCAAAACCATACAATAGAAAAAGGAAAGCATCTTCCACAAGTGGGACTGGTCTAGATGGTGGTCTGCATGTAGAAGAATGCAAATTGATCCATAGTTATCACACTGCACAAAGTTCAAGTCAGAGTAGATCAAGTATCTCAACATAAAGCAAGATACACTCAATCAAATAGAAGAGAAAGTGGGAAAGAACCTAAAATGCATTGGCACAGGGAAATTTTTCCTAAACAGAGTACCAATGGCTTAGGCTCTAAGATCAACAACTGGCAAATGGGACCTCATGAAACTGAAAAAAAAAAAAAAACTTATGTAAGGTAAAGGACATGTCAGTAGGACAAAACAGCAGCCTACAGATTGGGAAAACATAACATCCAATAGAGAGCTAATTCCAAAATATGTAAATAACTCAAAAAGTTAGACACTAAAGACCCAATTTAAACCAATTGAAAAATGCAGCTTTGTGGGGTGGGGTTTGTGAGCTCCTCTAGAAACCCTGTGATATCTGGGTTGTGAGAGACTCCCATGACTCAAGGGCAATGACCATAACCATTGTGCTCAACAGTAGGGCACATTAGGGCACCTGAAGAGACCACCTTTAGTAGATACATGGCCCCCAGTGGAGGGATGGTTTCACCAACCTACCTTCAAATTTTTTTTGACCCAGAATTTCTGTCTAAAAGAAATGCAGATACACAAATGGAGCAGAATTTGAAGAAAAGGCCATCCAATGACAGGACCAAATTGGGATCCATCCCATGGTCAGTCAGCAAATACTGACACTATTAGACCATGTTGTGCTTGCAGACAGGAGCCTTGCATGACTATCCTCTGAGAGTCTGTACCAGCAGCTGACTGAGACAGGTGCAGATACTTATGACTTACCATTAGATTGAGGTCAGAGACGCCTAAGGAAGAGATCGGGGAAGGATTGAAGGAGCTGAAGAGGATAGCAACTTTATAGAAAGACCAATGGTATCAAATAACCCAGAACCTTTGGAGCTTCCAGAGACTAAACCACCAATAAGAGTGTACATGGGCTGGTCTGTAGCCTCAGGCACAAATGCAACAGGACTGCCTTTCTGGCAGTGAGAGAAAATGAGCCTAATTTTGTAGAGACTTGATGCCCCAGGGGATGGGAATGCCTGGGTTAAGGTGGGGATTGGTGGGGAATGAGGGGGGCTCAAGGGATGGTTGGAGGTTAACCCTCTCAGAGGTAAAGGGGAGGGACATGGAGTGTAGAACTCTTGGAAGAAGAACTGTGAAGGGTCACAATATTTGGAATGCAAATACAGAACACATTGAAAACATTTTTATTTGGATATTTCCTTTAGATAACCTTCATATATATAAATATTTTAGGAATCTTCTACTCTATTAGGAGTCCATACTAAAAATTTCTTTTCATCCAATGTTATTTCACGTTGTAAGATTATATTACGTCTTAATGAATTTTTGGTCAAAGGGCTCATCTATAAACAAAGAGAAGTCAAGCTGTTGCTTGATGGAAACATTACCCTACATCCTAGTGATTTTGATACAAAAAGATATTCTTCACACTACCCATAGAGAGAAGTACACATCAGTCAAACCATAAAACTTTTGATTTATTGTGGTATCCAGCCTGCAAGATATGCTAAGACAATAGTAAGAAAAGCTTGAGGAAGTAACTAACCAATCAATATCTGACTTCAGAACTACTCATACCAAATACTACTTGAGTGATCAAGACCCAGAGACTAGATATCTCAGAGATAGCCCAGAGAGTAGATATCCCAGAGACTTGTGATAAAACCAAATAGTACAATTTTAAAACAAATAACCGAAAAGTAGCAATAGAATAGATTGTATTCTGCTATATTCATACATAGAGCAGTGCTTTGCTCAGCTAAGATCAAAGAAGCTTCTTCCAACAACAGATAGGTACAAATACAAAGACCCACAATTACACATTATGCATACAGTGAGAGATCATGGGACACTCAGTCCTGGATGTGATATCTACATCAAATCTCCTGCTGTGTTCCAAAAGTCAGGGATCTTTACTGAATGGGACATCGAAAGAATGTAAAAGCTAGAAGAAATGGAGGACATCAAACAAATCAACATGATCAACATGATCAAAACTCATGTAAATTAACAGAAAGTGAGGGAAGCATTACTGAGACTGCAAGGGTCTGTACCAGATCTTTTGCATATATATTGTGGCTTCCAGTTTAGTCTATTATGGCATTCCTGAGTGTGCATACAAGCAAGTCTCTGAATTTTTTGTTTGTTTATTTATTTTGTTTATGTGTTACTTTTTACCTGTTTATCTGCCTTGTCCAACTCCAGTTTGCTAGTTTTTGCTTTATCTTTTTTGTTTTAATTTATTATTATCTTTTTTCTCTTTTTTTCACTTTTCCATATCTCCTTTTTTCTACATTCTTTGTTTACATTCCAAATGATTTCCCCTTTCCAGATTCCCCCATCTCCATAAGTCCCATAAACCCTCTTCCCTCTACCCATTCCCCAATCAAATCCCTTCCACTTCTCTGTCCTGGTAATCCCCCACATTGCTGCATCAAGCCTTTCTAGGACCAGGGCCCACTCCTTCCTTCTTACTGGGAATCATTTGATAAATTTATTCTGTCTTGGGTATTCAGAGCTTCTGGGCTAATATCCATTTATCAGTGACTGCATTCCATGCATGCGTGTTCTTTTGTGATTCAGTTACCTCACTTAGGATGACATTTTCCAGTTGCAACCATTTCCCTAAGAATTACATGAATTTGTTGTTTATAATTGCTGAATAGTATGTCATTGTGTAAATATACCACTTTTTTGTCCTTTAAAACCATGTTTGTTTTTTAATGAGAGACAGACTCAAGTGCCTCAAAATATGGGGTGGAGTCAGGTGGAACTTGGAGGAGTAGTGGAGGAGAATCCATAATCAAGATACATTGTGTATGGAAAACAATCTATTTTCAATAAAATAAAAAAATGTGAAAGAAGTAAAAATTGAGTCATGTAGTCACTGGGAAAAAACAGATAAAACGTTTTACTTTACCTTCAAGTTTTCTCTACTGATTACTGTAATCTCTCTTTCTTCCCAATTGGAATACAGGATTGTTTACCCAAAAGCTGAGTTTGAGTGACCATGGCTAAAAAATGCAGATTTATCAAGTTTATAAATTACATATTTCAAAATGAAAGCAACTTCATTGAGCCTTTTCTTTCTGTTGAAAATATGCAGTATTGATATAATACATTCTACTTATGGTTTCCAGTCCATCTTTTCTTTCAGGTCATTTCCACTGCCACAAATTAATCTATATTTCTTATTTTTTGTTTAGAAAACAGTCAGCAAATATGAACATGACAGAATGAAAGACAACAGAAAAGTTGAACAAATACACACACACAGAGAGTGAGAGAAATAAAAATACATACATACATACATACACACACATACACATGCCCACACAGAAATGAAACCTATATACACACAAAATTTGGAAACATAATATACAAACTAAAGACCAGTGAGCTTAAAAAAAAGGCTGAATAATGCAATATGAGGAAAAATACCCAGAATAATATCTTTCAGTTTGTTTTGAGTTTGCCATACTGGTCACGGGACCTATCCTTAACTGTGATCAATATACATGGTGAGACTCCTTGGGAGTAAACATATTTTCTGTGCTTGTGGTGTTCATTAAAGTTAACTTCTCGGTTAGAGTTGGGAGCTCTTGTTCATTGCTACCCTTCTCAGTGCTGGAACCTCGTATAGATTAGACCAATGCAGAGCCTTTGTATGCTAGCACATACGTATATGTGTCAGCAGATAGGGGTGTTCATATGAGTGTCGTCAGTCCTGCTGTATATAGAGAGCCCTGTTTCCTTGGTGAAGTACATCCCCTATGGCTCTAATAAATTTTCTGCCTTCTTTTCAATAGAGTTCCGTGAACTCTAATAGTAGAAATTTGATGGAAATTTTCATTTAGAACTTTTGGTTCCAAGATGTTTTACTCTCTGCACATTTTCCAGTTGTGTGTCTCATCAGCATCAGAAAGAAACCTTATGACTGATGGCTGAGAAAGGCAATGAACAATGATCATAGAAAAATGTTGCTAGATGTGTGTTTTTTTTAAAGATACATCATTAGCAGATCAACAGAACTTTCTGTTTTCTCTTAGCCTCATGTCCTATCTAGTTTCACACTTTTGGCCACTAAGAAATGCAAAGAAATTTTTATTTTCTGGAACCTTAAACCCAATTAAATAGTAGTTGATGATTCCCACAACATTTGTACTATGATTATATCTACATATAATGTAAACAAGTCTCCATCTGCTCACAGGTGTTGAAGCTTTGTCAGTTTACCTTTCTCCTCTGGTAGTGTGCAGGAGTACCCTCTAGTATGTGAACACTAACTAGTCAGTAGGAGTGAAGGATCTGGTTAGGTATCAGCTCAAGTTGTTCCTGTCCAATGAATATACAAAAATTATCTTCAGCAATGCACCCATATCATGAATTTTGTACAGAGCAGCCAATAGACCCTTTTGGCCAACAACTCAATTATCTATAACCCATTCCTGGCACTAGAGTTTTCACTTTTGTGAAAGATGTCTAATTGAGAAATTATCTCCTCCATTGTTTGTTGAATCCATTTAGTTATCTTCCATATGCTTGTATACTTTAACAGGCTTCTTCTGTATTAAGTTTCCATGTGACCTTTCAAATGGCCCTATGTTTAGTTGTCACTTCCTGTATCCCATTCCTTTCCTCATCTTTCCTACTACCCGCCATTTAATTCTCCCATTCCAGTCTCCCATCCCTATGTTTCTCCATCACTATATATTTTATTTTCTGTCTCTTGGCAGAGCGTCCCCTTGCATCAGCCCTTTGTATCCATATCTATCCTCTCTAGTTTTTTGGTTTGAAGCATGCCTATATATCCATCATCCACATATTAAAGAGTACATATCCTTTTAAGATCTGGGTTGTTTCACTCAAAATGACTATTTTTATTTTTTTAAATCTCTTTATTCCCCTACTAAGGTTATTAAACATCAATGAAAATTGCTCTTTTCTAAGAAGAATTGGGTTCATAAATAATATTCCACTGTGTGTGTGCATTCACACATATGCACACATTTGCACACACATGCAGAGAAGTTTCTTGTATTCTTGGTCTTTGTGTCTGAGAAGTAATAGGTATTAATTTATGAAATAGATTTCTTAGGATCTAATTCCAGGAAGAAGATATAAGCTCCTCTTCTGCATAACTGCAATGTATAAAGTAGAATGGGAAAATGTCTTTTAAATTATTCAAATGAGAAAATACGAAGCACAGGAGATAGCTCAGATGATAAAATAATTTATATGCAAGAATAATAACCTGAATTAAATTCTTAAAAGCCAAGATAAAAGTATAGGTGCTTTAGTTAGGGTATTATTACTTTGAGGAGACATCATAACAAATTGATTGTAAACAAATTAAAACACACAATTCAAAACAATAACAATAACATGTAATTGAAACTGTCTCAGTTTCAGATATTTAGTCCATTATCATTATGGCATGAAGCATGGTGGCATGAAGGCAGATATAGCATTGGAGTTAAGACTTCTACATCTTAGTCCACAGGCAGCAGAAACTTCACACTTAGAATAGCTTGAGCATATAAGAACTCAATACTCACTGACACACTTTATCCTACTAGGCCATACCTAATAGTCCTACTGCCTATGGACAAAGAATTGAGCCATATGATTCTATGTGGGCCATGCCCATTCAAACACCATGATAGGTAGTCTGCATATTTTTAGTTCGAGCATTGGGGAACTGGAGTGATATTGATCTTTGTGGCTCACTGAACAGTCAGCCTATCTAAATCATCAAGCCTATCCAAAACACAAGGTGGATGGGTACCTTTACAGTAATAACACCAGGTTATCTTCTAGCCTTCAATGCATATCACATAGACAAACACACTTGCACAGTGGAAAAATAATGCTTTCCAACTATGATATTTCAAAGTAAGTGCAGTCTATCATACAGTGTAGGTATTAGTAAGAAAATTTTAGAATTTTTGCTAAAGTAACTTTAAACAAAACTTTGTTAGGTGCTATAGAACAAGATTAAATGACCATGAAGATAAAAATCTGGTACTATAACATGGTATTTCAATCATGGTGATTTCCCTTAACAATATAGAGTTATAGAGATAACATTCAGGACTATCCTGGCAATCCATTGTTGCTGTCATTTCTGTGATTTCTGGATGCATCCCCACACTTTCTGCATATAATTTCTATTCTTTCTCAGGTACCTCATGGATTTGGAGAATAGATAGTCATAGTCTTAATATAAGCATTAGTTGTTTACTATTTAAGAGATGTTCTATCTCTAAGAAGAAATATTTAGGTGAATAAAATGTTAATATAGAAAATGATTTAGATACAGTACTTTAAATCACCAAGATAGAATAAATGATAGAATAGTTTAGGTTGCTAAGTATAAATGATCTGGATAGTATAAGTGTGCATGATATTTAGATTTTTTCATAATTATTTCATAATTGTTATAATTTGTCCAATTTTATTTGGAAAAATGAAGTCTTTATTGTACTAAAAAGAGGGATTATAGAGAGAATATCTTGTGAATTATATGTATGTATCCCATGCCTATTACAAAGCCTATGGCCTATGGCTTGGCCAGTAAGTAAGCGGTAGACCATCCAGGAGAATAAAGAATTCTGAAATAAAGCCAGGCACCAGAAGATTTGGCTAGGAAAATGTGAAGACACAGACACATGGTATTTGAGCACAGGTAACCAGCCATGTGGCACAGTGTAGGTTAAAAAAAATAAGATATCTTCAGTTAGATCTAGTTAGAGAAGAGCCTATCTACATGGCCAAAGACTATGTAAATATGTTTTGAGTTTGAATCTAATTTCTGGGAGCATGACACTGGAAGCCAGAACCAGACCATGGCTATATAGTTCACTTTAGGGAAAGATTGATCGATATTACAGACAATTTTGAAGAGATTTGCGTTTTCTTCACTTTTTTGTTGTGATTTCTCTGGTAGATAACTCTTTTCTAAATTACGCTTTGCACAAGAGACTATAGGTTTTATAAGTTATTAGTATTCCAAATATCTACAAAACTTTATCATGACTCTTGATCTAATATTTATTTTGTCAGATTCATATACAGAAGAGCTGGGGTGTGCAAATGTTCCTATAATTATGTAAAATAGTGAGATGAACTGTTTTCCAGATTTTAAATATTTAAAATATATTGAATTGTGTTTTGAATGGTTATTTAATGCATGAACCCTTCTAGGGAAAATGTTTTCCATTATCTGATGGGATCTACAACAATACAACTCACTAACAGAACTTTACAGTGAATGATAAGTAGGTGGCAAATTAAAATTAAAGCAATAATAGCAGACTATTATTTTCACTTACAACCTTTCTCATTTTATTTAGGTACTCTGTAATTATCTTCCACTCTGAGATGTTCTTCTAAGTGTTCTTTTGTTTTTAAATTGTTTGATTTTCTGGTACTCCTTTTATCTAGAAATATCTTGTTCAGCTTTTATGAAGATAACGGGAAAAGAAGTCTCCTTGAGATCCATGTTCCAACCTGTGCTTATTATGAAGATGTGCAATGTAATTCAATATTATGTTTATAATACATTGGTTTTCACTCAATCGATAAAGAAAATATCTTGTTTTATATTAGAAAAACTTAGTTGTATATAAAACCAATAGTTCTGGCTTTACATTCATATTATATTGTAAGAAAAGTCTTTGAGTACTATGTTTAAAGTTATATCTCCATTCAGTATCTCTTCATTACAGTTAATTATTTATTATTGCTCAAACAGGGTCAGTAATGTATCAAAGAATTCTATGTGTTGTCAATAATAATGCTGTTTTTCTTTACATTAAAACTGAACAAAATGATAGTATCAAATTTCCCACATCTGAAAAACTAGCTTGATCTTTAGAACTTTAAAATGAGTTTTGAAGTCCCTATTATTTTTCTAGATATTTATATTTGCACTATTTTCTATTTTCTGGTGATTTTGAGGTATAGAGAGCTAAACAAAGGTCTTTTGCATACATATTGCAGCCACCAATTTTAAATTTTATAAGATGCTTTTGTTTATCTGTGTCTCTATGTGTTTTTGCTTCTTTTCCTTTCGCCTTTTTATGCTTGCTTGTTTGTTTTATCTTATTCTGACTTGTTTGTTTTCTCTGTTATCATATTTTATTTTATTATTATTTCTTAGATGCCTGTTTGTTTTCCAACCAATGACAAAAAGGATGTAGGCCTAGAAGTGTGTGGAGGTGGGAAGGACCAAGGATGGGTGGGGATAAAAAAATTATAATAAAATATATTATATGAAAATTTATTTCAATAAAAGAAAAAATGAAGTTGCTGAAGAATGAATGATTTTTTCCTGTGATAAAAACTTGAATTTGAAAAGAACTACAATTCAAGAAAACACGGTAATTTGAAATGTTTGATTTAGCACATAGGCCATGCAGCCAATGCTCGGCAAAGCACTGATGAGGCACATGGCAGTTTCTAGCACGTACAATAAATACATCTTCACAGAGTTTACTTTAGTTGCTGATTGGGGAAAAAGTGGAAAAGACATCAGGTAAATTGCTGTATAATTAATCCTTCATTTTTTATTTCGTCTTTAAAATAGAAAGACATGAATTTAAAGCTGTCAAATGTGAGATAAATGGCTCTTAAAATCTGTAAAACTGATGTTAAACCTAATTTGATTTTTGTAATAACCTAATTTTGAAATTTATATTCTTAAAGTTTTGTTCTCAGGGCAGGGCACATGGCTCAATGACAAAATTCTTGTTTGCCTTAAGTGTGACACTATCTTTGATTCTTAGGTCCTCAAACAAATTATTTCTAGAATATATGTTCTATACAAACTACCTCTGCATAATGGAAGACAAATTTTTATGCAGTTTAAGTATTCACATTTAACTTACCTAAGTTGTAGGGATTTAGGTGAGTAGTAAATTCCAATTTATTTCTAAGTCCAAAGAGAAATATTTCTTATAATCTCCATCATCTATTGTAATCTTACGTATGGATGTGTATGATAGAGTAAACAATGATGCTATTTAGGATCCCAACTTGCAGATACATCCAGTTTTCATCAGGCCTGAAATTGTCTCAAGCCATTCTTGTGTCCTCAAACATATCTTTCTCTTTTCCTTAAATTATTCTTTAAGAAACCTTAACAAAATGAAAATGTATGAAAACTCCATGAAAACCTATGAATAATGATGAGAGGAAAGAATAGGATCAGAGAGGTGGAAATACAAATACTTGAGTTTAAAAGTTAGGTTAGGATCAGGAATACAGGGAATAGGTAGTAGCTGATGTGTTAGCCCAAATAATAGTTATATAAATAAGTCTTATGGAAATTAATTGGCCTGTAATCTAGTTTTAAAAAAACAGATTTTGTCAAATGCTTTTTCAGAATCTAATGAAATGATGATATGGTTTTCTTCTTTGAGTTTGTTTACATAATTGATTACATTGAGGGATTTCTGTATATTAAACCTTCCTTGCATCCCTGGGATGAAGCCAACTTGATCCTGATAGATGATCATTTTCATGTGTTCTTGGATTCAGCTTGCAAGAATTTTATTGAGTATTTTTGATTCAATATTCATAAGGGAAATTGGTCTGAAGTTCTTCTTCTACTTTGTTGGGTCTTTGTGTGGTTTTGGTATGTGAGTAACTGTAGCTTCATAGAATGAATTGAGTAGTGTTCTTTTTGTTTCTATTTTGTGGATAGTGTGAAGAGTATTTGTCCCTAGTCCCAGCCCCAGTCCCAGCCCCAGGTGCCAACCCACCCTGGCATATCAAGTCCACTAGGACTAAGCACATCCTCTTAGTCCAGGTACGGAAGCCCAGTTGGGGAAAGGGGACAGAGTCCAAATCAGAGCCCATAATCCAATTGTTGGGGGACACACTTGAAGCCCAAGCTACACATCTGCTTCCTAGAGGGCCTTGTAGGTCCAGTCTATTCATGAACTTTGGTTGGTGGTTCAGTTACAGTGAGTGGTTGATGAGACCGCATGGGCCCAGGTCAGTTGATTCTATAGGTCTTCTTTTGGAGTCCTTGACCACTGTGGATCCTTAAGTTATTCTTTCAGCTCTTCCTTCCATAAGACTCCCTGAGCTCAGCCTAATCTTTGTCTATGGGACTCTGCATCTGCACTAAAGCCATCTGTCCCTGACCTTTTGTTGTTGTCGATTTTGTTTTTGTTTACTTTTTGTTTCTGCTTGTTTATTTTTGTTTTTGTTTGTTTGTTTTGGTTCTAAGAATTTTGATGACAGCTTCTACTTTCTGAGGAATTATAGGACTATTTAATTGTTGACCTGCCCTTAATTTAACTTCACAAATTGGAATCTATCAAGAATAAATTCCATCTCATTTAGATTTTCCAATTTTGTGAAGTGTGGGCTTTTTAAGTAAGAGCTAAACAGTTTTTAAATTCCCTCTGTGTCTGTTGTTATGTATCTCTTCATCTCTGCATTTGTTAATTTGTGTACTCTCTGTCTGTATTTTAGTTATTTTGGCTAAGGGATTGTCGATGTTTATTTTCTCAAAAAAAAACAGCTTTTGGTTTAATTAATTTTTTATATTCTTCTCTTAGTTTCTAATTTAATGATTTCAGCTTTGATTTTGATTTATTTTCTGCTATCTACTTCTCTTGTGTATATTGGCTTCTTTTTGTCATAGAATGTTTAGACATGCTTTAAAATTGCTAGTTTGACATATATACAATTCCTTTATGAAGACACTCATTCCTAAGAACTTTCATCTTAACACTGCTATAACTGTGTCCCATAAGTTCAGGTGGGTTATGCCTTCATTTTCATTGAATTCTAAAAATTCCTTAATTTATTTCTTATTTTTCAGCCTGACCAGTATTCATTGGATAGAGTTTGTTGAATTTCTTCTGTTTCAATTTTTGTTGAAGTACAACATTAATCCAGGGTGGTCTGATAAGATACAAGGGGTTGTTTTGATTTTCTTATCTCTGTTGAGGCCTGCTTTGACTTCAGGTATATGTTCAATTTTAGAGATGGTCCTGTGAGGTACCGAGAAGAATATATATTCTTTTGTGTTTGGATGAAACGTTCCCAAAGATATCTGTTAGGTTCATTTGATTTATAACTTCTGTTAATTTTATTATTTCCCTGCTTAGTTTCTGTCTCAATGACCAGTTCTTTGGTGAGCTGAGTGTTGAAGTCTCCAAGTACTAATGTGTGGGGTTCCACGTGTGATTTAAGCTTTAGTGAGTATCCTTGCATTTGAGCATAGGTGTTCAAAATTGAGATGTCATCTTGATGGAATTTTTTTCTCTTTTCCTCTGATGAGTATTAAGTGTCCTTCCTTGCTCATCTCTTTTGATTACTTTCAGTTGAATGTCTATTTTATTACATATTAGAATGGCTACTCCAACTTGCTTCTTGGGTTAGTTTGCTTGGAGAATATTTACTTTACAGTCCTTTAATCTGAGATAATGTCTCTCTAGGTTATAAAAATGTTCCATTCCGTTAGCCTGTTTCTTTTATTGGGAATTTTTGTCCATTGTAGTTGAGATATTAATGACCAATATTAATTCCTGTTATTTTGATGTTGGTAGTAGTAGAGTATGTCAGTATCTGTCTCTCTCTGTGTGTGTGCTTCCCTTCTTTTGGTTTTCCTGGTGTTTGGTGATTTATTTTTTGTATTTTCTTGAGTGTAGTTAGCCTCTGTTGGTTAGAGTTTTCCTTTTAGTGTCTTCTGTGGGTCTGGATTATTGGGTGGATATTGTTTAAATTATGGTTTGTCATAATGTGTCTTGTTTTCTCCTTTTATGATGATTAAAAGTTTTGCTGGGCATAGCAGTCTGAGGTCCCTTAGAGTCTACAAGGTATCAGTTCAGGTCCTGCTGGCTTTTAGAGTCTGTGTTGAGAAGTCAGGTATAATTCAAGCCTTTTTTCCTTGGTGATTGTCATATTTTTTGTTCTGTACATTAATGTTTTGGTTATTATTATTCTGGAAGAATTTTTCACATGCATACTATATGGTGTTGTATATGCTTCTTGTGTGTTTATAAGCATGTCTTTTTTTTTTTTTTTTTTTTTTTTAGGTTGGGGAAGTTTTCTTCTATGATATTTTTTTGAAAATATTTTCTGGACCTTAGACCTAAGAGCTTTCTTCTGCTATGATTCTTAGACCTCTTTTTTCACAATGTCTGATATTTCTTGGGTATTTTGTGTTAGGAACTTTTTACATTTAGCATTATCTTTTACTGATATCTTGATTTCTTTAATGTTCCATGTCTGAGATTTTCACTTCCATCTCTTTCATTATGTTGGGGATATTTGTGTCTATAGTTCCTGCTGTCTTCCCTAGGTTTTCCATTTCCAGGATATCCTCAGTTTGTGTTTTCTTTATAACTTCTGTTTCTATATTCATGTCTTGAACAGTTTTATTCATTTTGTTCACCTGTTTGTATTTGTCTGTATTTCTTTAAGTGAGTAATTCATTTGCTCTTTAAATGACTGTATCATCTTTATGTGATTGGTTTTAAGGTCATTGTTTTTGTTTTGACTACATTTAGATATACAGTAATTGCTGTAGTACAATAGCTGGGATGGTGGTGTCATATTTCCTTGACTCTTATTGGTTGTGGTTTTATACTGGCCTTTAGTCATCTGTTTGATGCTGGTGTTGACTAATCCCTGATGCCAGTAGGACTCCTCAGGGAGGCAGGCAGATCCTGGGGATTAAGAATGAATCTCAGGGAACAGAACACCACTCACCTCTACTGTGCCCCAGATGGAACTGTCTGTTCCTGGGGTCCCATATGGCTCCTTGGCAAGGGAGGCAGAGCCATGGGCCAAATGATAGAGATTAGGGGACAGATTACAGCTGACCTCCGTGGACTGTGCCCCTGGTATACCCAACAGGCAGGGATGGCAGATAAGGGTATAATCTGGATATTTGGGGCTTCAAAATGCCTCCTCCATTAGAAAGATAATGAAACCCAGAAGAAATCATGAAGCTCCCTTCTGGTGGTTGTGCCCCAGTTGGATCAGGAAGGCAGGCATAGTTGGAGCAGGGTCTAACATGTGTGTTCCTGGGAGCCTGCAGGCCTGGATATTCCTAGAGCATGGCAAATTTTCTAACGACAGAGTCTGATAGAGCTGGGCATGGGCTGGGGGCATAGCTCACATCAGTTGGTTGGCTGCAAATGGCCCCAGCAAGCAAGGACTAAGTTAATTTTTTGAATTACACACACACACACACACACACACACACACACACACACACACACAAACTATAAATCAGAGGTCAGTATTGTATAATTGTAAAATTTGCTGGCAGAAAAGTTAAGTGCTTTCGTTGAAGGAGGGTGGCACTAAACTCAATTTCAGGTGTGCAGTGCATTAAAAAATGTGTAATAAGAATGCTATGTACACACATATAATAATCAATGCTAAAATATTATTTTCAAAATTGTGAATGTTTGGTTCTTTATGATAATTTACTTCATTCATTAGTGGTATTTAAACTGCCTATACTTCTCTATTCTGGTCATGCTTTTATGAGATTTGACGATAGGTATCGTTTTTTGTATTGTTTTGTTTTGTTCTGCTTTACTTTTGTCTGTCGATTATAAAATCCTTTTTTGTTTTTTGTTTTGTGTTTTTTTTTGTTTGTTTTATTTTTTTAAATCAGGGTTTCTCTGTATAACCCTGGCTATCCTGGAACGCACTCTGTAGCCCAGGCTGGCCTTGAACTCAGTAATCTGCCTGCTTCTGCCTCCCAAGTGCTGGGATTAAAGGCATGTGTCACCACTGCCTGGCTGATTATAAAACACTTAAGTTAAATTATAATTGAGCGAGATAATCTATTAAATCCACCTACTTACAGGTATAGCAAATGATGAATCTTTGTAGGTAAGAACACGTTAATGTCTCTCAGGTATAATTTCATCATATCTAAAACAAGTTTGCCATTTCTGTGGCATATGTTTCATTCTGCATTCCTGACACTATTGAAGCTAAGGAAGCTTGAGTGGCCACTTATTGTCTTTTCACTTTCTTTCTAATTAATTATGATTTCTTCACTTTTGTATGGTCTGGAAACATGGTGAGCTGTATATATCAAACTTGCTTCTTAATTGGATTCCCTTAATATTCTTTCCATGCGAGGTGAAAAAAAAAAATAAAAAAAGGATCACAGGAGGTAGAAGAGTGAGTAAACATATTTGATGAGAGACATGGTCTTCCTCCCAGGAGCACATTTATAGTAGTATTGATAGAAACAGCCATTTGGTGGTATCAGCAGGAGGATATTTTTGGGCTCTTACCCCGGAGCAGCAGGTATCACTTAAGTCACAGCAGCAGAAACCACTGTAGGCAGATGTAAGCTTAGAACTTTCTACATAAAAAAACAAAACAAAACAAAAAAACAGAAATGTAGAATCGGTGTGCTCAGTAATTCTTCTAGTGTCAATGATGTTAATAAGAAGCTGATTGCATCTCACTGTAGTGCCATTTTCATTTTAGGTTCTAGAAGTTGTAAGACTCTTCTGAAGGTACAAATATTAGAGTCATCTTACTTTATCAAAATCCCATCTTTAAACCTGACAATAATTTAAAAAATAATGCTTAAAAGTGAATGCTATGTATTTGTCATGCCCAGCAAATATAGTATAGCTACAGAAATTTACTACCTATGGCCTTTACAATCATTATATTGCATAATCTTCCACAATGACACCAAGCATTTGAGACATGGTTGTGAAATAAATGTTTTGTTTAGAGCTGAATTGTACTACCAAGCTGCTTCTTCTCCACAACTTCCTGCTGACTAGCTGAGGGGTCTCTTTTCATACCAACCAACATCAGAAAGAAGCTTCTCTGACAAGGTTTCAGAGATCCACTAACTTATAAATATAACAGTTAGAATTTAGGAGCAAGTTTATTACTATTTTTATTTAAATATGTAATAGTATTATGCTGCCATCTAGGTCCTAGATGCTTTCAAAAGACTGATTTGCATAGTGGGATGTATCATGGATATCTTATACTTTTTGGCTAATATTTACTTATCAGTGAGAAATATTATGCATGTCCTTTTAGGTTTTGCTTACCTCACTCAGAACTATATTTTCTAGTTCTATTCACTAGCCTACAAAATTCATAATGTTCTTGCCTGTAATTGTAGAATTGTATTCCATTGTATAAACAAACCACATTTATGCCATTATAAACTAAATTGCTATGAAAATAGTGGAGCATGTGTCCTTGTGGCATTGTAAATCATCTTTTGGATATATGGCAAGAAGCAGTGTAGCTGGGTTTTCAAGTAGAATTGTCCCCACTTTTTTTCTGAGAAATGGTGAGATTAATTTCCATAATTGGTTGTACAAATTTGTAATCTCACCAGCAATGGAGGAGAGTTTCCCTTCCTCCACATCCTTGCCACCATATGCTGTTGCTTGAACTTTTAATTTTAGTGTTTTTTATTTGTTCAAGTAGAATCCCAGGGTCATTTAATTTGCATTTTCCTGATAATTGAAGATGCTGAACATTTAAGTGCTTCTTGCCCATTTCTATTAACTCTGCTGTGATTTCTCTGTTTAAGTCTCTACCCCATTTTTAAATGGGGTTGTTTGGTGTTTTTGTTGTTGTTTGTTTGTTTTTTGTTTTGGTTTGGTTTGTTTGTTTTATGTCTACCTTGTTGAATTATTTATATATTTTGGATATTAGCCCTTTGTCAGGTGTAGGGTTCCTAGAAATCTTTTCCCTATCCATAATGGATATATTTGCAAACTTCTACATTCAGAGAGTCAGTTAGGCCAGCAATATTTGTTTAGGATATTTAATTTTTCCATTTTATTTTTTTTGCTTATTTTTTAAAAGTCAAGGGTTCATAGGTTGTGTGGATTTATGTCTTAGTGTTTAGGTCTACTCCATAGATCAAATTATCTGATATATATCAATATAATGCATATTTTATTATCATTACTCTGTAATACAGCTTGGGGTCAGAGATAGTGATTCCTCCAGATGTTCTTTTCTTATTCAAGATTATTTTGTCTCTCATGTTTGTTGTTGTTGCTGTTGTTGTTTGTTTGTCTATTTTATTTTTTGTTTTGTTTGCAATAGGAAGTTGGGGTTTGCCCTTTCAAGATCTTTTTAAAAAAATTCTGTGAATTTTGATGGGAGTTGCATTAAAACTTTAGATTGCTTTTGATAAGATGGCCATTTTCACTAAGTTAGTTTTACCATTCCATGAGTATGGGAGATCTTTTCATCTTCTAACATAATCTTTATTTTCTGCCTTCAGAAAGTTATTCAGAAGTTATTATCATATAGACACTTAACTTGCTTGGTTAAAGTTACCAAAATATTTTGTATTATTTGTGGGGAATTGTGAAGGGTATTGTTTCCCTAATTTCTCTGCCTGAAATCGTCTGTATAAAGGAAGTTTACTGATTTCTTTGAGTTAATTTTATACCTTGGAACTTTGCTGAAGTTAACAGAGAGTTCTCTGATATAATTTTGGCTGTCACTTAAAAATACTATCATATTTGAATAGTGATACTTTTATTTCTTCCTTCCCACTTTGCATTAAGTTGATATCATTTTGTTGTCTTATTGCTCTAGGACTATATTAAATTGATAGGGAGAGAGTGGGCAGCCTTGTCTTCTCCCTGATTTTAGTAGAATTGCTTAAAGTTTCTTTCCATTTAATTTGCTCTTAACTATTGGCTTGCTACATATTGCTTTTATTATATTTATGTATGTGCCCTGAATTCCTTACTGCTCCAAGACTTTTAACATCAAAGATTGTTGAATTTTGTCAAAGGGGTTTTCAGCATCTAATGATATGATAATGTAATATTATCTTACATTTTTTAATATTGAGGATTATGTTGATGGATTTTTAAAAAGTAATGCATTTCAACATCCCTCATATGAAATTTACTTGAACATGGTGAAAGATACTTATGATGTATTCTTGGATTTGGAAAATTTTGTTGAGTATTATTTTGTTTACATTTTGGTGAATAGTTTGAGGAATATTTGTATTGGTTCTTTGAATGTCTTATAGCGTTCTGCCCTTAAATCAAATGACTACAGACTTATTTTTTTTTTTTTTTGGTTCGTCAGTTTTTTTTCTTTTTTTTATTCGATATATTTTTTATTTACATTTCAAATGATTTCCCCTTTTCTGGACCCCCACTCCCCAAAAATCCCATAAGCCTCCTTCCTTCACTCTCTTCTCCTACCCAACCCTTCCCACTTTCCTGTTCTGGTTTTGCCCTATACTGCTACACTAAGTCTTTCCAGAACAAGGGGCCACTCCTCCATTCTTCTTGTACCTCACTTGATGTGTGGATTATGTTTTGGGTATTCCAGTTTTCTACTTTAATATCCACTTATTCGTGAGTGCATACCATGATTGATCTTTTGAGACTGGGTTACCTCAATTAGTATGATGTTCTCCAGCTCCATACATTTGCCTAAGAATTTCATGAACTCATTGTTTCTAATGGCTGAATAGTGCTCCATTGTGTATATATACCACATTTTTTGCATCCATTATTCTGTTGAGAGATACCTGGGTTCTTTCCGGCTTCTGGCTATTATAAATAGGACTGCTATGAACATAGTGGAGCATGGATACTCATTACATGCTGGGGAATCCTCTGAGTATATGCCCAGGAGTGGTATAGCAGGATCTTTCGGAAGTGACGTGCCCAGTTTTCAGAGGAACCGCCAAACTGATTTCCAGAGTGGTTGTACCCATATGCAACCCCACCAGCAGTGGAGTAGTGTTCCTCTTTCTACACATCTTCGCCAACACCTGCTGTTTACTGAATTTTTAATCTTAGCCATTCTGACTGGTGTGAGGTGAAATCTCAGGGTTGTTTTGATTTGCATTTCCGTAATGACTAATGAAGTTGAGCATTTTTTAAGATGCTTCTCTGCCATCTGAAGTTCTTCAGTTGAGAATTCTTTGTTTAATTCTGTACCCCATTTTTAATAGGGTTATTTGGATTTCTGGGGTCTAACTTCTTGAATTCTTTGTATATATTGGATATTAGCCCTCTATCTGATATAGGGTTGGTGAGGATCTTTTCCCAATTTGTTGGTTGCCGATTTGTCCTTTTGTGGTGTCCTTTGCCTTACAGAAACTTTGTAATTTTATGAGGTCCCATTTGTCAATTCTTGATCTTAGAGCATATGCTATTGGTGATCTGTTCAGAAACTTTTCCCCTGTACCGATGTTCTTAAGGGTGTTCCCCAGTTTTTTTTTTCTATTATCTTCAGAGTTCGTCAGTTTTAATGAATGCTTCTATTTCCTTAAGGGTTATGGGTCTATTTAGATGTTTTACCTGATCTTGTTTTCACTTCGGTATGTAATATCTGTCTAGAAATTATTTCAGATTTTACAGTTATTTTGAATATAGGATTTTGAAGTAAGACATGTGTTTTTTAAGTTTTGTCCATTTCTCTTGTTATGCCCCCCTTTTCATTTCTGCTTTTGTTAATTTGGATGCCATGTCTTCTGGCTAAGGGGTTGACTGTCTTGTTGATTTCCTCAAAGAACCATCTCTTATTTTTGTAGATTCTTTGAATTGTTCTCTTTGTTTCTAATTGATTAATTTGGATCTGATTTTGAATATTTCCTGACATCTTCTTCTCTTGGTTGTGTTTGCTTCTTATTATTCTAGAGCTTTCAGATTTGATGTTAAATTGTTATTATGATATCTCTCCAATTTTATTATGAAGGCACTTTGTACTATGAATTTTCCTCTTGGCTTTACTTTCATTGTATCCCATATGTTTGGGTATGTTGTACCTTTAGTTTCATTGAATTATAGATAGTCTTTAATTGCTTTCTTCATTTTTTTTTCTGAACAGTATATCATTGATTAGAGTTGTTCAGTTACCATAAGTATGTGGCTTTCTGTTGTTTCTGTTGTAGCTGAAAGATAGCCTTAATCCTTGGTGATCTGATTGAATGCCAGGGGTTATTTCAATCCTCTTTTATCTGTTGAGGTTTGTTTTGTGTCTGATTATATGATCAGTTTTGGAGAAGGCCTCATGTAGTGCTGATAAAAAGGTAAATTCTTTTTTTTTTTATTGGTGTAAGGGTCTGTGGTTATTTTTTAAAACCATTTGGTTCATAACATCTGTTAGTTTTATCCCCTGCCCATTGATGTGTATGTATTGTTGAAGTCTCCCATTAAGATTGAGAGGTTCACTGTGTATTTTGAAGTCTAGTAAAATTTCTTTTATATAAATTGTGCCCTCGCATTTGGGGCATAGATATTTAGAACTGAGACTTAATCTTGGTGGATTTTTTTCTTTGTTGTGTATGATGAGTGTGAACTGTTCTTCCTCATCTCTTTTGCTTACTTTTTATTTAAAGGCTATTTTATTTGGCATGACAATGGGTATTCGAGATTGTTTCTTGGGTCTGTTTGCATGGAAAAGGTTTTTCCAGCCATATACTCTGATATAGTGTTTATCTTTGTTTCTGAGGCATGTTTCTTGTATGTAGCAGAATGAAAGATCCTGTTCATTCTTCTAGTCTGATAGCTTGTGTTGTTTTATTTGTGAATTGAGTACATTAATGTTAAGAGAGATTAATGATTAATGGTCAATGGTTGTTAGTTTCTATTATTTGTAGCTGAAAGTGATCTCTCTCTCTCACTCTCTCTCTCTTTCCTTCTCTCTCCCCCTCTGTGCATGTGGGCATGTGTGTGTGTGTGTGTGTGTGTGTGTGTATGCGAATTTGGTTTTACTGTGCTATGATTAATTTCTTGTGCTTTCTTGAGTGAAGATACTCCTGGTGTTAGATTTTTCCTTCACGTATCCTCTGTGTGCTTGATTAGTGGGAAAATATTGTTTAAATTTGGCTTTGTCATGAAATATCTTGGTTTCTTCATCTATGGGTTTCAAGAGTTTTGCTGGGTACAGCAGTCTAGGCTGCCATTTGTGTTCTCTTAGTGTCTTAATGACATCCGATCAGGATCTTCAGGCTTTTAGAATCTTTGTTGAGAAGTCAAATATAATTCTGCAAGGTCTGCCTTTGAATGTTACTTGGACTTTTCCTCTCACAACTTTTAATATACTTTGTTCTGTACATTTAGTGTTTTCATTATTTTGTTGCAGGAGAGCTTTCTTTTCTGGGCCAAACTATTTGACCTTCTGTAAGTTTCGTCTATGATTTTGTTGAAGATGTTTTCTGGCACTGGGATTCTTCAACATCTATTCCTATTTTTCTTAGGATGGCTCTTTTCTTTATTTCTCAAATTTCCTCAATGTTTTGTATCAGGAGCCATCTAGGAAAGTCTAAAAACTGACAGGTGATCTGTCTGAGATGGGACCACCTTGGATTAAAATCTGCAATGATTTGCTCCTATAGGCAATGCCCAGGAGACTTTCATTTTAGGAAAGATTCCTGCTATTAATATGATTTTCCTGTTATTATTAAATATACATAACAATCACTTGATAATATTCTACCCTTTTGAGCTGATCTTTGTAGAACAACAAAGATGTACTGTCTTATAGTAATGCTATATAGGCAAATAGATGATTTCTTAATTCTTAATGAAGCTCCATAAGAATTTCAAAAATTATGTTAGTAATTATTAAGTTAAGGACTTCTGTTAATGTTCCTTCAAATGACAAACTGCATTGAGAACTCTGAAAGTCTTCAAGCATCTTGAGTTAATTACTTCTGAGATAGCAAGTAGGCATCTTAAACTTAAAGAATCTAGAGCTTGTAAAACCATTAACCAATGGTCATAAAAAAGGGAAGTACCTATTTACTAAAGATGCAAAGACAGAAAATAAAATAGTAACTGGATTTATCTATACAAAACTTAACTAATACTTATTCACAAAACATATGTATTTTAATTCTCCATGAACCTGTATAGCTGATGACAGATGATGAATGTTTAGCCAGATAATTGCTCCTAATTGATATGCTTGTAAATAATCTTGATTGAAAAATTATTCAATTTATAATTTAATTTAATGTGTAAACTTGTGGTGAGCTTTTACCTGTGATTATGTATTCTAAAAGATGTATAAATTCTGAGAGCAAAGAGAGGAGAGAGCCCTTATTTCCCCTTTTCTTAAGTCCTTTTCCATGTTTCTTAGACAGCTTTAATAGGAAACTTTACTACAGAGCAATAGTGATAAAAACTGCATGATATTGGTACAGATACATACACATTGCTCAAGGGAATAGAATTGAAAACCAGGAAATAAAACCACACACTTACAGACACTTGATACACAGCCGTCAAAATATATAATGGAAAAAAGAAAGCATCTTCAATAAATGGTGCTGGTCTAAATTGCTGTCTATATGTAGAAAAATGAAAATAGACCCATATTTGTCACCTTGCACAAAGCTCAAGTCCAAGTGTATCAAGGACCTCAACATAAAACCAGATACACTCAATCTAATAAAAGAGAAAGTGGGAAAAAAACTTTGAATTCATAAACAGATGGGGAAATTTGCTGAACAGAATCCTAATGGCTCCTGCTCTCTGATTAAGAACTGATAAATGGAACCTCATGAAACTGGAAAACTTCTGTAAGGCAAAGGACATAGCCAATAAGACAAATCAGCAACCTACAGATTGGGATACAAATCTTCACTAGCCCCACATCCAATAGAATTCAAATATCCAAAATATATAAAGAACTCAATAAGCTAACCATGAAAAAACCAAACAACCCAATCAAAATAGAACTAAAATGAGAATTTACCACAGAGGAATCTTAAATGGCTGAGAAGCACCTAAAGAAGTGTTTAAAGTCCTTAGAGATTAGGGAAATGCATATCAAAATGATCCTGAGACAAATTACACAAATTAGAATGGCTAAGATCAAATCCTCAGGTGACAACACATGTTGACAAGGATGTGAAAAAAGAGGAACACTCCTCCATTGCTGGTGGTATTTCAAACTGGTACAATCACTCTGGAAATCAATCTGGAGGTTCCTCAGGAAATTTGAGATAGATCTACCTGAAGACCCAAAGTGGTCTTTTGGAAATATATCCAAAAGATGCCCCACCATGCCACAGGGACATGTGTTTCACTAAGTTTGTAGTGGCCTTATTTGTGATAGCCAGAAGCTGGAAACAACCCAGATGTTCCACAACAGAAGAATGGATACAGAAAATGTGGTTCATTTACACAATGGAATACTACTCAGCTATTTGGAACAAGGGTATCTTGAGTTTTGCAGGCAAATGGATGGAACTAAAAAAATCATCCTGAGTGAAATAACTCAGACCCAAAAGGACATTCATGGTATGTACTCACTAGTAAGGTGATATTAGCCAATAAAGTAAAGTAAAGTAAAGTAAAGTAAAGTAAAGTAAAGTAAAGTAAAGTAAAGTAAAGTAAAGTAAAGTAAAGTAAAATAAAGTAAAGTAAAGTAAAGCAAAGCAAAAGAAAAGAAAAGAAAAGAAAAGAAAAGAAAAGAAAAGAAAAGAAAAGAAAAGAAAAGAAAAGAAAAGAAAAGAAAAGAATATACAATATATGGCCCACCGAACTCAAAAGGTCAACAAGATGAAGGGCCCAAGTGAAGATGCCTCAGTCCCACTTGGCAGGGTGAAGAAAGCAATCACATGTGGGGAGGGAGGGAGGGATCTGGAAAAGAAAGTGGAAGGGGTTGGGGGAAAGGGGAACCTGATCTGGTATTGGGTGTGGGAAAAGAACTGAAGCCCTGAGGGCCAGCAGAAAGAATGGAAACAGGCAATCTCTGGAGGTAGGAGGTTTGGTGGACCCTCCAGAATGTGCCAGAGGCTTGGGAGGTGAGAGACCTAGAACAAAATGCCCTACAGTAGGGAGAGGAAACTTATAGAGCCTACCTCCAGCAGGAGGACAGGGCATCAAGGGAAGAGCAGATGGCCATTCCATAGTCAAAACTCTGACTCATAATTGTTCCTCTCTTAAAGAACTGTGGGGATGGAAATGGAGAGGAGACTGAGGTCCATTGATAAGCCCAAACCAGAATCCAGCTCAAGGGAAGGTCCCAAGGCCTGACACTATTTCTGAGGCTATGGAGCACTCACAGAAAAGGACCTATCATGAACGCACTTTGGAAAACCCAACAAACTACTGAAAGAGTCAGATGCAGATATTTGCACCCAACTAATAGACAGAAACTGCTGACTCCTCTGATGAATTAGGGAAAGACTGAGGAGGAGGGTGACCCTGTAGAAGGACCAGCAGTCTCAATTAACTTGGACCCCTGAGATTTCTCAAACACTGGACCACCAACCAGGCAGCATACAACAGCTTATATAAGACCCCCAAAACATTTACAGCAGAGAACTGCAGGGTCTGTGTTCAGTCAGAGAAGATGCACCTAACTCTCAAGAGACCAGAGGCCTCGGGGAGTTCAGAGGTCTGGTGGGGACATCCTAGTGGAGATAGGGGTGGGGTGGGGAAGAGGTATAAAATGTGGGACAGTTGGAGGGTGGACCAGAGCAGGGAGGATAAAATCTGGAGTGAAAATAAATAAATAAATAAATAAATAAATAAATAAATAAATAAATAGATAGATAGATAGATAGATAGAGAGATAGATAAATGACCAAAATGAGCTAAAACCACATTATTTTATTAATTTTTTTTACCTGCCATGTTTTATTCCCCCCACCCCTGTCCACCCTCCAACTGTTCCACATCCGCAACCCTTGTCTTCACATGAATGTCCCCATTCCTACCCCACCTGACCTCTAAACTCCCTGGGTTCTCTAGTCTCTTGTGGATCATCTCTGAATGAACATAGACCCAGCAGTCCTCTATTGTATGTGAGTTTGGGGCCTCATATCAGCTGCTGCATGCTACTTTTCTACCTGTCCCTTTTTTACCCCGGGATTTCAACCAGCAGTCTAGAAGTTAGAGCTGCTCACTTTACTTAATCCCCTGATAGTTTATGATGTGATGTTAAACAGTTTCTCCTCTCAAAGGAACTCAAAAGGTAGGTCAGCTATTAAAGTTAAGTGACTTAGACTTAAGATAGATAAGCATTTTATTTCTAAACACCAACCCTAAATATTTAGTAATAAGAAGCGTATTTTTACTGATGATCTTCCTCTTTTGCTGCCTTAAGATGAATCACCAAGAAAGAATCACCTGGGCTGACCCAGGCTGTTCTGAGGGAGGAACTTTTTATATTTGTATTTTTCTTTGATTGATGTATCAATTTCTTCTATGATCGCTTCTATGATTGAGATTTTCTCTTCCTTCTTTTTTTTTTCTCTTGGTGACGTTTGCATCTGTGTTTTCTGTTCTCTTTCCTCGGTTTTCCATCTCTAGGTGTCCCAGATCCAGGCGTGGTGGTGCACACCTTTAATCTGAACCACACCTTCTGCAGGACACCTACATAAGGACATCAGAAGGAGGAAGATTCACTCTCTTCTTCACCTGCTTGCCTTGTTGGACTGAGCAACTTCTATATCCTTGGATTTCCATTCACAGGTGACCGTTTTGGGGACTTGGACTACAGACTGTAAGACACCAACAAATTCCCCTACCTTATAGAGTCATAAGTTCGGTGACTCTAGAGAACACTGACTAAAATACCAGGATTGTCTCAATTGTTTTTTATTGCTTTTATTTTTATTTTTATGTCATGGACCAGTTTGTCCATTTTCTTCCCCTGCATCATCATATTTTCCTATATTTCTTTAAGAGGTTTATTTGTTTCTTCTTTAAGGGCTTCTATCTTGTTGATTGTGTTTTCCTGTACTTCTTTAAGAGAACTATTTATACTCTCTTTAAAGGCTCCCATCATCTTCATGAGATGTGTTTTAAGGTAACAGACTTGTTCTTTGGTTATTTTTAGGGTATCCAGGACTTTCTGTAGAAGGGAAGTTGGGTTCTAATGCTTCCATGTTGCATTGGCTGTTTGCATTATGCACCTGTGAATGTCTTTTGTATCGGGTTGTCTTGGATTTTGGCTGGCTTGAGTTCCCTTGGTTATGGCAGATATTCCCCAGGAGGCAGGCTAGTTTTTGTTTATCTGAGGGGGTGTACATGACTTGCAGATTGGAGAGTGTAGGAAGAAGTTCAGCCTCCACATCATCAAGTGATGTGGAGTTTCTACAGGGTGGGGAAGAGTCAAGTCCATATCTGCTGGACTCTGTGGGACCACAGCAGGTGGGGTATCATGTTGGGAGTCTCTTCTGTGTCTCTGGTTAGAGCAGGCCTCCTAGGAGTCAGGAAGGGATGATGGGAAGGTTGGCACATGGCTCTTCTGTACTCTACACGATCTTATGATATAGGTATGTGGTGTCTTCAGCAGCAGTCTCTTAAGAAGTTCCAGAGGGAAACTGAGAACAATGTCTATAACCCATGACACATGTGAGTGTGTTTATGTGTGTGTGGCGGGAGGTGGTTGTGGTAGAATGTGATTGACCAAAAACTTGAAAAGTGGTAAAAAAAGAAACCTATCTTGTGATGGTTGGAAAGAGAATGCACCTCCTCCCCCATAGGCTCATATATTTCAAACCATTGTCTGTAGTTAATGGATCTGTTTGGGAAGAATTAAGAGACATCATTTTGTGGTAAGAGGGGTGTCAGTGGGTTATAGGCTTTGAGGTTTTGAAAACCAATGGAATTCCCAGTAATATCACTTTCTCTGCCTCACGCTTGTGATCAAATATCCTGTTCTTAAGATCCACATTGTAACTGCAAAATATTTCATTTTTTAATACTGTTCCAGTACCAAGTCAGCCTGCCTGACATGATAGGTAGAACTCTAAAACTATGGAAATATGAAACCCCAAATTCAATGCTTTGTTTTATAAGTTACCTTAATCAAGGTGTTTTTCTCATTGCAAAATAAAAGTAACAATGGCAGTTATATTACAGGACATGGTGAATGGAAGAATAACTCCTATATGAATATTGATATGGTAATATTTCTTTGATCATGCAATGTGAGCTGTGATGAGAGTTGAGAAATATGTAATTATTTTAGATAGGATGTGCAGGAACACTTGTGTGATCTCCATACCTTGTCTATCCTGGTCTTGATCTCAATGTATATCCCAAACTAGCCTGAAAATTGAGGTTCCATTGCCTCTCAAACCAAAGTATCCTGGGTTATAGTTGTTTCTGTGATAAGTTATTAAACTTTCTAACAATTTATCTTTTAAGTCTGCTTTCTAAACTATCCACATAAAGCCAGTCAGTAATATTAATATTTGGGACATGATATTAGATAAACTTATATGTGGTAGATTCAAGATAAATTATAGCAGCATTAGTTTCTGCAAGTCATATATAATTAGTTGAATTGTTGCTATTTGCAGACTTTTAATACACTTCAGTGGACTCTCAGTGACACACATGAAACAATGTGAGAAGATAGTGATCAGATCTCTTCCTAAGTATCGATTCACATAGAATTAGGTGAAAGATAAAACCTCTGATTTACAAAGAATAATCTTAATATAAACTATGAAAAATTAAATTACTAGGCACATCCACATTTGTAGATATGCTATTTTATTTCCAACCATGAACATGTGGCTTTGACTGGATAGTTCACCTTCATAAATTATTAAAGAGATTGGTTTATTTGATAGAAGATAGCTTGTGAAACAGGATGTCATTTATCACTGTTCAGTACTCTCTGTTATGATGTCTTCAAACCACATGCAATTTGGGAACCTCTGGTCTAATGTAAAGGTAAACAAATGATCATCCAAGACATAGTGTTTTATATAAGCAACATAAATCTTTTGTGTTCACCCCTAAATATCACGTTGTGACTGAATCTTGGGATTCCCTAGTATAAAACACTGTGGTTTAATTGATTCTTCTACTCTAACCCCATTCATCAAGCAAGTTTATGAGCAATATATGAAATCTTCATTGATATTTTCTCTAGGCTAGCAAATGAGAAGCAAAAATTAATAAACAGAATTGCTGGATGACCTTGAGAGCAGCCCTTTCTTTTCAGGTTCAGTTTACCAACTGATATTTAAGCTTATCTCTTGCCAACAACTCTCCTTCTAAGCCTGGAAAAAATATACATTTCAAAAACGTATTTGTAAAAAGTATACAAAATAGTTTTTGGCAAAAACAGTGAGGGAGAACAGGCTGAGGAAGCACACAGCTTGGCTTGGGAATGAGCTCAGGAGGTCTATTCCGACTGTAAGATCATCATAACCCCCTTCACTATGCTTACACCTTGGATTCAGAGTTGCATATTTATAGAGAAATAGAATATATATATATATATATATATATATATATATATATATATATATATATATATATATATATTCCCAGTAATGAAATGAATGTCAGCTCATGTTGTGCTTTGTCCTTGCGACATTGGGTTTTGTTGATGTTCTTTATGGAGATCCAGTTAGATTTACAGTATAACCTCAGAATGATTGTAATTGTCAGTTTCCCAGAATATGCATATATATATATATATATATCAGAATCTTATTACACATCAAATTCACAAATGGTTTATTTTGATTGTAATACATGCCGCCAAATTTTAGTTTTTATCAACATAACACAGGAAAGATTTTGAAAATTATATGTGAATTCAAGTTAGCTGCTTCAACATTTTGAGCAGTAGATATCAGGAATATTCCTCAAAATGTTGACTTTAAGTTTAGTAATAAAACTAATGAATTATTACCAGTAACCAAAAAAGCATAAACAATTTAATTTCTCTCTCTCACAAACATGTACACAAAAGCACACACATATAGAAAATTACATCACATATACACAAAAACACATAAACATATTCAAAAAATACACATACGTGATATATATCTTAAAATTTAAACTTCCTGTTTCACAAACACAGCTATGGAAATGAAAATAAGAGCAATCTACAAACAAGAATTATCTCTCGCCAAATAGATGATAAAAAACCTTTTCTACAGTATATAAAGAATAATTCAGACATTTAAAAGCCTGAAAATAAATGGGGTTGATAAGTCCTAAAACTTAGTAAAAGTTGTTATAAATGAAATGGCTTAGTTGGCAGATGGGCCATAAGTGGCACAATATAGTCTTTTAAAACTAACATTTTCCAGAAATGTATTGTTTTTGTTTTGCCAGGTTAAATATCTACCTATTTATTAGATGGAACTTTTAAAAATCCAAGATAATTATATTCAAATTAAATTCAAATCTGCTCGAGTTAATAAGCCACAGATTTTGATAATCAGCAGTTTCTAGGTATCTCCCATTGCAGAAGTCATTGTGGAAAGACCTTCTCCATTAATGGTGGTAAGTTGTGTCATTTCAGGTGAACATTCCTTTCCAAGAATAAGAATGTCTCACTAAAATAGCATTTAAAAATTACATATTTGGCATTTTCTCTATCTTCCTTTAAAGCTAATTTACAGTAGCATTTGTGTCTTATTTCATTATCATAACTCTTCTTTTTCCAAATGCTTTTTCCCCCTCATGCATATTTTACCCTGACTAAAATTTACATTATGCCCCTGGGCTGCTCAGCCTTTTGCTACTATCAGATAGTGACCCTTTAGAGTTCTCACTTGGCTAACCCACACCTACTCTGGCTTGCTTCCATCATTGCCCATCAATCAGCTCTTCTGTCCTTAGACAAGTGAATAAATTATGTGTGTTGCCTGCTTTTTCAACTGATTGTTTTTCTTACTAAGATAAGAATAATATCTCCCAGCACTTAGTCACAGATATTCTTCAATAGTGTTCCACAGGCTACAGAGGATGTGTTGTATAAGTATGTCAGCACAGGCAGACAATTCATTAATAAGCAACATTCTGCCAACTGTTGTTGTGTTACCTAATAAGCAAATACACTTTTGGTGGGTAAGTAGGAGAGAGAGGGAATGACTGCTGGGAAGAGATGTTTTACATAGTTTTGTAGTACTTGTTAAAATGAGATACATACTTACGAATACAAGCTCTAATAATTAAAGTTTAGCCCAGTAATATATATCTTATTTAACTTCTATACATGACATGATTTATTTTATTGTAGTGAAGTTGGTCACTAACATATTCAAAGGGCTTAGGAACCCATATTATATAGGTGTTCCCCTCATTCCAAAGACTTTGATACTTTCCCTACTGTTACCCCCGTAAGAATGTATTTATAGACCATTTTCAGGATTCAGTAACTTTACTGTTGAATTTGGAATAATACTCTAACTTGATCAGAGAAAAATCTGGGGTAAGATTCAGGCTAGTGTTGAATCTTGCTGATTACTCTCTCTTATCAGTTATTTCCTATTTATTCATTTATGTTTTAGTCTCTAAAACTCTTTTACTCACATAAATGAGTATACACAGCTCATCCCAAAGTTGTTCACTAACATATCAGTTTTCCTAAGAACAATATCCACTTCCCATCTTCATCTCATTTCCCTTCTCAGAATATAATCTGGTTATTTGCAATTTATATGTAGAGTTCCTCTTCTTTAACTAGTAGGGTTGGTTCAGTTCTCCCCAATGTATTTCAACCTCACTTATACAGAATACTTCCCAGAGATGTTCAGTTTTACAAACAGAGAGTCTGACTATGCACCTCTTTCATTTAGCTGAGCCTCACCTGCAGTTTGTTATAAGCTCGGCACACATAGACTTTCTCTGCCTTTGTCAGAAAACTGAATGAAACATGAACCTGTGAATTCGCTTATGGTCGTTTTTCTTTCTTTTCACCAAAGGAAAAAAATCCAACAATGTTTTTATTATTTAAAACCATTTTTGAATATAAATATATTTTGCTCATATTTTTCTCTTTCCCAAATTCATCCAGCTCCTCTCCTCCCTAACCAACCCACTTTAAGTATATTTATAAAAGCCAAAGCAAACCCAACATTCCCAAAACCCAGAAAGAAAAATACATTACTGAAAAAGAAAACAAACACACAAAAACGACAAAAAACCCCAACCACTAAAAAAAATAAAAGTACACACACACACACACACACACACACACAAAATAAAACTGTTAAGTCTATTATATGTTGGTTGTCTACTCCTGAGCTGCCATGGGGTTCTTAATGTACTCAGTATAACTTCATCAGAGAAAACTCATAATTTTTCTTTTCCAGAAGGCATAAATGGAAGTTTTCTTGTTAAACTTTACCCTGTTGGCTAGGTTTTCATTCACTCATACAATTTGTTTCTTTTTTTTCATTCATTCATTTTAAAATAAAACCAAATAATATATAATAAGATAAAATAAAAGCTGTTGCATAAAAGTTAGACAAGACAAAACAAGGAGTTCAAGATAGGAAACAAGTACCCGAGACTTACTAATTCCACCCTCAGGAATTCTATAACAATGTTAAACTGGAAGCCATAATATACCAGCAAATGACCTGGCACATATCGGTATGGGTCCTGTGCATGCTGGTTCATTCTGTGAGTTCACATGAGCTATGCTCATGTTCATTTAGAGGGCCTTGCTTGATAGGTGTCTTCCATCCCCTTGGGTATTACACGCTTTTCTGCTTCTTATTCTGGAGAGTTCCCCGAGACTGAGGGGAAAGATTTGATGGAAGCATCCTGGTTAGGGGTGAATGTTCTAAGGCCTCTCAAACTCTCAACAATGTTTGTCTATGTATCTCTCTATATATTGGTCCTATATGCTGCAGAAGAAATTTTCTCTGATGATGGCTGAATAGGTGCTGATCCAATCATATACCAGAATTATAAAAATAAAAAAACCATGGTGATAAACTGATCATTTTCCCCTGAGATAAATAAAAGGCATGTGGATTAGAACTATAGCTCTTATTTTAACAACTGACCAACCCCAAAGGACAGGGTACTGAAAACTCATTGTAGAAATTTGTTAATTTTTAAGAAATGATTTTATTACATCATTGAGAGTTTCATGCAATGTATTTTAATCATATACAACCCACCCACACTACACCCTACTTCACTCCCTTCAATTTACATCATTCCCTCCCCCCTTTTATTAGAAGGCACTATCTTATAGTAGGCATCTTAATCTTCTAACTCTTGTGATGTTAACTTTCTTTGTTGTGTTCACAGAACCATAGGTCTAGGTGTTATGCTGTAAATATATCAATGAGGGAGCAGTACCACACGATCTTTTGTTCTTGATGTTTTGGTCAGCTGTAGCTTTCTGAGACTGATTCTTCCTGATACAAAAATTAATTTCTTTCATGAGGAGAGAGACATACATTTTTCTGAAGGTACAAGGATAAGTATTAACAATGCATTGAGAGATCATACTGGCTTACGGAAAGTGAGAGTAGGAGACTTTCATCTATATTCTCTCATCTCATCAGATATGTATATTTGACTACATTTACAATACCAGGCATGAGTTTCTTCCTATTGAGTTGTCCTTGAGTATAATTAAATTGCTATTGGCTCTCCCAAGTATATAGGTGCCACTTTTAAATTATTTGAAATATCTTTCTGTTCAGGTTATTGTTGTGGTTCACAGAATTTGAGTAGGACTAGCGGCTGGTTTTTTTTTTTTTTTTTTTTACTCTCCCTGAACATCTTGCAATATAACTTTGAAAACCAAGAAATCTTCTTCTCAGCAAGGAGCCTTCTATGTCAGTTTAATTTCTCTAAGTCCTGTGCCGTAAATGTATGGTATCTTCAGCAACCAGTACATCAGCAATACCCTAATTTGTGGTGGGGCTTGGTGGTAGTGTCTCTTCCTTGGAAACTTCTCATGCTTGGAAATGGCATATATTCCTTCTTTTAAAAGGTTTGATAGCTTATGTCCTAAACTCAAGAATTGACAAATAGGACCTCATAAAACTGCAAAGCCTCTGTAAGGCAAAGGACATGGTCAATAGGACAAAACGGCAACCAAAAGATTGGGAAAAGATCTTTATGAACCCTACATCTGATAGAGGGCTAATATCCAATGGTAACAAAGAACTCAAGAAGTTAGACTCCAGAGAATGAAATAACCCTATTAAAAATTGGGTACAGACCTATACAAAGAATTCTCAACTGAGGAGTACTAAGTGACTAAGAAGCAGCTAAAGAAATGTTCAACATCCTTAGTCATCAGGGAAATGCAAATCAAAACAACTCTGAGATTCCACCTCACACCAGTCAGAATGGCTAACATCAAATACTCAGGTGAAAACAGGTACTGGAGAGGATGTGGAGAAAGAGGAATATTCCTCTGTTGCTGGTGGGCTTGCAAGCTGGTAAAACCACTCTGGAAATCAGTTTGACAGTTCCTCAGAAAACTGGACTTATTACTATCTGAGGAACCAGCTCAATATAATTTTAATGGAAATTCATATGTATTCATGACATAATAGTATTATTGAATACTATTCAAATATAAAGAAAAATTAATTCCCAAAATTTCAGGTAAGTGCGTGGAAATATACTCAGTAAGGTCTCCCAAACCCAGAATGATAATTAGTAATAGTTTTTCTCTTCTTAGTGAATGTGTGTGTGTGTATTCTCAAAATCTTTATATGATATCAAATAGCCTGAATTAATTATAGATACTGGAAAGTAAAATTAGACCATGGTTGGAAAAGGGAGGGGATCAAGAGCTGTAGAGGACATAAGAGCATAGCATATTAGCTACAAAGACAAAAATGAGAGATACCGGTTGGCAGAGTAATATGGAGGAGGTTGAAGCAAACAATATTAGAGAAAAAGCAAGCTGAGAAAAATAAATATATTTGAAAACTTATGGGGCTATCTTACTAGGTTAACCTTGTTGCACTTGTATTTTTGCTGGTTTGAACTTGTACAGATCTTCTGTACGCTTTCACAGCCTTCATTATTTCATATGTTCACTAACTTTGTCTCTCCTTGTTTCTCTCTCTCTCTCTCTCTCTCTCTCTCTCTCTCTCTCTCTCTCTCTCTCTCTCTCTTTCTCTTGTAGTTTTGTTAACAGACTTTTCATGGTACTGATTCAGGCAAATAAACCACAGTAGAAACAATAAAGGAAGACACAAGAAAAGACAAGACAGGGGGATTTCCTTCTCCTCCACACCTTTTCTAGCCAAAACAAATTCTGTCTAGCCTAGAAAAGGGTTAAGACACTTCACTGTAAATTGAACTTCACAGAAATCCCAATAGACTTAAATTTGATTTTAAATAGACTTCATTTTTTTATAATGCTAGTCATGCTGACCTCTCCAGTTTCAGGTTAGTATCAGCCTAATGAACTAGTTGCAATCCATAACTTGAATGGTGAAGGGCAAAGAAAAATGAAATCAGTTTACTCCAATGGAGCATCAAAGGGCACATAAACCACTCTCCAAGGAATAAAACATGTCTCAGAATACAATCAGACTCATCATAGCTCCCGGGGAGTAAACCACCAACCAAGGAGTATACATGGCTCCAGATGCATATGTAGCTGAGGATGGCCTTGTCAGGCATCAATGGGAGGAGAGGTCTTTGGTCCCTCTGAAGGCTTCATAGATGCCTTAGTGTGGGGGAATTGAGGGCAGGGAGGCAGGAGTGGGTGGGTGGGAGAAGAAACACCCTTATAGAAGCAGGGGGAGCAGTGATTGGATAAGGGGTTTCCAGGAGAGGGGAAAACAGGGAAAGGGGATAAAATTTGAAATGTAAATAAAAATGTTCATAGCAGCTTTATTTATAATAGCCAGAAGCTGGAAAGAACCCAGATGTCCCTCAACAGAGGAATGGATAAGAAAATGTGGTACATTTACACAATGGAGTAGTACTCAGCTATTAAAAACAATGAATTTGTGAAATTTATAGACAAATGGTTGGAACTAGAAAATGTCATCCTGAGTGAGGTAATTCAGTCACAAAAGAACACACATGGTATGCACTCACTGATAAGTGGATATTAGCCCAGAACCGCAGAATACCCAAGATATAATTCATATACTACATGAAGCTCAAGAAGAAGGAAGACCAAAGTGGTGATACTTCAGTCCTTCTTAAAAGGGGGAACAAAATACCCATGGGAGGAGATACAGAGACAAAGTATGGAGCTGAGACTAAAGGAAAGACCATGCAGAGACTGCTCCACCTGGGGATCAATTTCATATATAGTTTCCAAACCCAGTCACTATTCTGGATTGCAACAAGTGCTTGCTGACAGGAGCCAGATATAGCTGTCTCCTGAGAGATTCTGCCAGTGCCTGACAAATACAGAAGGGGATGCTCTTAGCCAACCACTGGACTGAGCATGGGGTAACCAATGGAGGAGCTAGAGAAAGGGCCCAAAGAGCTTAAAGGGTTTGCATACCCATAAGAGGAAGTGAAATATAAAGCAACTAGTACCCCAAGAGTTCCTAGGGACTAAAACTACCAAACAAAATACTCACATGAAAGCCAGGCGTGGTGGTGCACGTCTGTAATCCCAGCACTTGGGAGGCAGAGGCAGGCGGATTTCTGAGTTCAAGGCCAGCCTGGTCTACAGAGTGAGTTCCAGGACAGCCAGGGCTACACAGAGAAACCCTGTCTCAAAAAAAAATACTCACATGAAGGAACTGATGGCTCCAGCAGCATATGTAACAAATGATGGCCTTGTTGGACATCAATGAGAGGAGTGGCCCTTGGTCCTGAGAAGGCTCGTTGCCCCAGTGGAGGGGAATGACAGGACAGGGAAGTGGGAGTGGGTGGGTTTGTGACTAGGAGAAGAGGCGATGGGATAGAGAATTTGAGGAGGGGAAACAAGGAAAGGGGATAACATTTGAAATGTACATAAAGAAAGTATCTATGAAAAAAAAAAGAAAATATCCAATTTAAAAAAAAGAAAGAATACTTGTCTAATTCTAAATGGACTACATGATTTTTATGAGGTGTGTGTGTGTGTGTGTGTGTGTGTGAGAGAGAGAGAGAGAGAGAGAGAGAGAGAGAGAGAGAGAGAGAGAGAGAGAGAGGTTGGCTTTTGATTTTAAATTTTGTCTTATTGGATTGTTGGATTTATTTATTTATTTATTTATTTATTTATTTATTTATTTATTTATTTATTTATTGAGAGAATAATGAAGTTGGGTCTGTAAAGAGTGGCAAAGCTTCTGAGAAGAATTGACTGGTGGAAAAAGCAATCAAAATATACTGTGTGGAAAAAATAAATAAAATTAAATGAAAGAGAAATAGAGAGAGACAGATAGAGAAAGACACAGAGAGAAGAGCCTTCCATGTGAAGACAGTGTCCATGGGACCAGTACTGAGTTATGGTAAATAATACACAGTATATATAATCAGAAAATAAAAAGACAGAGAAGGGGCATTTCCTTCTATTCTACGTCTATTCTTGGCAAAGCTAATTTTGCTTGTTTTGGGAAGTATTCACTCACTAGGCTATAAATTAAACTTCAGAGTAATTTAGTAGTCTTAATTTTAATTTAAGTAGTAACCTTTTCATTGTTCTAAAATGCCACTCAGGCTGAAAGCCAGCTAAATCTTCTGGTTACCTGATGATAGTCCTTAAAGTAGAGGCCACCCCAGACCCTGAGAGGCAACCTTGAAAACTGCGACATCAGATGTGAAGATACGGTTTTTCAATAAGAATATGTTTTCACATTTTTGTTTTTGTTCAGTTTTGGAACATGAATCTTGATTCTTTGTCATTTCAAATGCTAAATTATCAATAGATTAAGGGTTTTGTGTGAGAAGAGAAAAGAAGTCAATTTGCTGGGTTGATATGGCGTCATGTGGTCGTACAGAAATTAGGGAAAATGTCTTGAACACATTCATATTGAGTTAATACTTTTTTTGAATTTAGAGTGGTCTTTTACTGATGAGTGTTTTCTTGAACTACAAAAAATAAAATAAAAAATAAAAAATAAAAAAGATGAGAGAAAAATATTTTTGTATGTTTGATGTGAATATTTTGTACATAGTAATTTAAAAATCTTTCCGAATTACATATTCCTTTTCTATCTGAAATTTAAGAAATATTTATAGAGACTCAATTCAAGGTAGTTTTACTTAAATTTACAAGCTTAATTCATACTTGACATTAGGAAAACAAATTTATTTTTGCTCTTGGTCATACTTCATTTTGAGAATGTACCATTTAATTTTGTATTTTTTCACTTATATTCAGTAAAGTAGTCCAAAGAAACGTGCCAGGTCTTTGTGGCTGTTTCTTTGTAATATTTTATTTTGTGTAAATATCTGGTGTTCTATTTGACTCGGCTTGAAGCATTTCTGTCTTGTCATAATGTGAAGGAATTGATTATCTAAGTGTCATGTCCCTAAGGTTTGCCCTGGTTTTGACATCCGAATACTTGACTTTTAAGTGAGTTCTAATGCAGGCAGCATGCACTCTATCCCTGGGCGTCACATTTCTTTCAATAGCGGTCACATTAGCAATTACTGCAGGGCATCTAAATGGATGCTGTGAAGTAAATAGAAAAGGGATGGACCACAGCTAGGAAGCTTGAAAGGGAAATTGAATCAGAACACTTTGACAAACCACTTGTAAGAAGTGAGACATTGTCATTTTTAAAAGCCTGGACATCAGCGAAGCATACTGACTGTCTCAAGTTCTAATGGTAGCAGATAAGATGAATAATTTGTCTCAAAACATTGGGAGAGAAATTGCATAAGCATCAAATATCTTTCCCTCAAAAATTTAAGCATTTACTTTGAAAGAAATATGTACACTCCCAATACTTTTCTCTCTAGGAACTATGCTTATCCATTGTGTAGGTGCCAACTTTTTTGTGTAGGACTGTGTGTTTGTGTGTGTGTGTGTGTGTGTGTAAATATGTGATTATATGTGTGCTTTAAGCTACTGCGCACCATATCATTGTATCTGACATAAATATAACACCTTATTGACTCATTATATCATGTGTTTTTCTTTTGTTTTGATGAAATGAACTTTCACTATGAGGCTCAGACTGGCATTAAATCCATTACAAACCTCCTATGTTTCCTTCCACATGCTGGAAGTACAGAAATTCACCACATTTATCCTTTGCATTCTACTTGTAAGGAGTTTACAACCAGATTGAGAAAAAATATTTTTTTTAAAAATATGACTTGTTATATTTCATTCATAGACAAGGAAGTAACTAAAATAAGTTACCTAATATGCCAATTTTATTTTTAAAAGTGAGTGTGAATAAATTTTCACAGTGCTTCAATAAAAAGATAATATAAAACTTGAATTTTTCATCAGAAAAAGCATAATCTCAAAAGCATTCCCCTATTTGCTTGAATATTCCTAAAGTTTTTGTTTATAAAAGAAAACATTTTGTTAGAAATACTTTCCATGTAAAAGTTAAAATGTGTTGTTTCTTGAAAATTAAGCATGTTGATTCATCTATATCTATTATAAAAATATTTAACATTACCAGAGGCGGATACTCACAGTCAAACATTGGACTAAGAACAGGGTCCCCAGTGGAGGAGTTAGAGAAAGGACTGAAGGAGCTGAAGGGGTTAGCAGCCCCATAGGATGAACATCAACCAAACAGAACCCCCAGAGCTTCCAGCGACTAAACCACCCACCAAAGAGTACACATGGAGGGAGCCATGGTTCTAGCCGCATATGTAACAGAGGATGGCATTGTCAGATATCAATAAGAGGGACATCAATGAAAGGAGAGACCCTTGGTCCTGTGAAGGTTGGATGCCCCAGTGTAGGGGAATGCCAGGACAGGGAAGCAGGAGTGGGTGGGTGGCTGGGTGGGTGGAGAAACCCCTCATAGAAACAGGGGGAGGGTGGATGGGATTGAGTTTTTTGGAGGAGAAACTAGGAAAGGAGATAACATTTGAAATGTAAATGAAGAAAACATCTAAATAAAAAGAAAAGAAAACAAAAAATAAATAAAAATGACAAAATGTAATAGTAGCTGGGCATTGGTGGTGCATACCTTTAATCCCAGCACTTGTGAGGCAGAGGCAGGAGGATTTCTGAGTTTGAGGCCAGCCTGGACTACAGAGTGAGTTCCAGGATAGCCAGGGCTATACAGAGAAACCCTGTCTTGAAAAACCAATATATATATATATATATATATATATATATATATATATATATATGTGTATGTGTATGTGTATGTGTATGTGTATGTGTATGTGTATATGTATATGTATATGTATATAAATGGTTCATTAAAGTATTATTTCAGGATGCAGGTATTTCTTTTAATTATCTAGTAACCTAGTCTATCTATCTATCTATCTATCTATCCATCTATCATCTTCCTTCCCTCTCCTTCAATTTCACCAGACTTTGTAAGGTGTAATATTTTGAGAAAATTGTCTCAAAATTACTATACCAATACTACAAAACTAATGAGTTTAAACTCTGCTATATTTAATATTTGGATCATTGATTTGATTCAAACATATATAGCATTATAAACAAATGGCTAAACAATAATAATATCATAGAGTGGTGACAAATATCATAAGGTGGGTGTAGCGTAGTTTAAACACACAAAGAAATTTTTAATTGAAAATTATCTAGCAGAAACAAAGTTCACACAAGTGGGCAACTTGAGATGGTAAGAAAAACAAAATGTGCTCTGGCTGTTGTAACTGGAGATTGTCCTTTCCAGACAGCTGTTGTACACTCAATACTTCATCTAAAAAGAAGAAGAGTTCTCTTTATAGATGGCACCAAGTAAACATCTCTTTAAGCGGAGAGCATAAGTGCAGCAGTGCCTGGCATGCAGTGTCAAAATATAGATTGTATTTATGTTGAGTTATATACAGCAAGAATAAGAGACGGGAACAATGTTCCACATGTCAAGAGATCTACTGTATCAATTTCTGGTCTGAGGATTTTTTACTGCAAATCATAGTCACACTCTTTTGTGCTTTTATATAAGAAACAGAACATGGGGCAAAGTCAATAAGTCCAAAGGCATGTAAAGCAATGTCCAAAAGAAATAATATATATTATTATTAATGATAAATCAATATTTATTAATAACTAAGCAATATTAGACCCTTTAATAAATGTTTGTAGGATGAATTTATTTACATTGCTTCTAAGGATAACACTTATGAAGTGTTCTTATCCAAGAAAAGTTGATAACCTGTTCTTGGTGATTTCATTGGGCTAATTCATACAAGTATCATCAGATGGAAATGTATACTGGAAATCTAGTCCATACATAAAAACAAAGACACACAAATTCTTTTCTGTGAATAGCAATCTCATCTGCAAATCCATGTTTTCAGATATTGGACAAGACCCATCTCTGTTAGATACTCAGTTTTCCCCCCTCAGAGTTCCAAATTCATTCCAGGGCCACACATATGAGAGCAGACACTCTACTGCTCTGCTCTGCCCCATCCTTTGACTCTTGCAGTCTTGTCGGATTACCTTTTTCCATGTAACTCGAAATGATCTTGACTTCCAAGGGTATCTCAGTTAATCTTCCTAGTGTAACTTTCTTGACTTCCTGGTATAACCTCCTCTAAGTCCTGAAATTTCAGATGCTCATCACTACATAACTAACTCTTCTTCATGTGCCTTAGGTAAAAATTATACTTTCAGCACTGTACATCTAATTGCTGTTTCAGTAACCTTTCCTTAAAATAAAAGATATATGAAGAATACTAGGATTTGAATATATATCAGGGTAAAATACTGGTTGTTTAGAAATAATAGGACTGATACCCCTTTCCAATATGCATTGATTTCTCAAATTGCATAGGTTCGACCACAGTAGCACACTCCAGCTCCATTGTGTCTCACTAGGGATATTTTCTGGCTAGAAGAATATACTGAATTTTATTAAAAAGTGATCACATAGGAAACAAGTTATTCATAACTTCATTTTTAATATTGAATATATCAGGTGCATTAACATCTATAAGCTGGGGAATGAATCAATTTATAACATTTATGTATCGCAGCATAATCTCAGAAATGGCCAAAAGGAACATTCATGAAGAAAGAATAAGTTTTACTTAAATCATGGTGAATGAAAGCTGTTAGTTATTGTTATTTAAGCTACATCTAAAAGCTTTCAAATATCACAGTATAATTTTTATCTACTTATACAAGAGGAGTTGAAAAAGTCCACAGGAAACATGAAAAACAAACCCAGAGACCTATTCTCTTTACAAAGAGTATACACAGAATTGAGAAAGGGATATAATATTTTTAGTCACAATTTTTCTTTGAAGAAAATCTGAAGTAATCATAGAAAAATGCCAACACACACATATATAAAAGCCAAATATATATGCATTGTATATTTCCCTCTAAAGCAAATGTTTAACAGGTTTTTTTTAGATGAGTTCAAAATAGATTTCATATTCATGCATCTACTTAGGTTGAAAATATTTAGTGCCTCAGAAATGATAACTTCAAGAGCTAACTAAAAGTCTTTAGCAATTGTATTTGATTCAAAATTAATCATATTTTTAAACAGCAGGATTTTAACTTTATATCTTACTTTCCTGTAATCTGAAACAAAATTACCACTAGCTACTTATTCTGTGTCCTATAAGAAAAGTCATGTTTGAAAATGTAGCTAACATTTGGAACTTATTTGCTTATATTGCCTTACCTCTCTGTCTGTCTGCCTGCCTGCCTGTCTGTCTGTTTGTCTGTCTGTCTCTGTAAGTGTGCGTTTTTTATGATAATTATAAATATAGTTTTAAAATATAGTTTATGAAAACTGGAGTTTATTGTTCAGTAATATATTTTAGAGTTAAAATAGTCTCTGTCTAGTAACAAGGACTTGATTATTATAAAAAGTTATAGTCATATGGAGAATATATTTTTATTATCTCAATTTTATATAACAAAAAAGCATAGGAATATCAAAAATTGTAAAATTAGCAAATGGAAGATCCATTCAAATAGCCAATACATGTGATAGCTCTCTCTGAAAGGGAAATTGTCATAGAGTATTTTTCAGCCTGACCTACAGAATTTTAAAACACAACCCTTAAACATACATTCTACTGAAGTAACAAGACTCAAGACTCAAGGTATCTGTTAGCACATTTATCTAATGCTCTGAATTCTGTGTTTAATTCTTAGAGCTTCTTCTCTGTAATTGGGTCCTCAGTTCTTGAAACTTGCCAGATAATATCTGGAATTGTCATATGACTTCAACTCAAAGTATCACTATTCCAACAAGAAAACAAGATTATCACCAAAAAAAAAAAAAAAAAAAAAAAAAAAAAAAAAAAAAAAAAGGAAGGAAGGGCAGGGGGTAAGAAAGTAAGGAGGTAGGGGAGAAGGAAGGAATGGAGGTAAGAAAGTAAGGAGGTAAGGGAGAAGGAAGGAAGGAAGGTTAAGTAAATCTGAAAAAGATGCAATTCCCTCCCCCACATCAATCCAGAGTAGAAATAAATGTGTGCACACATCCTAAGCCTTTTCATAGAATAACATGTTTATATTCACAAGGCCTTCTTTCTGTGCTAATTCCATGGCTACCTGAAGCCCCAGAGCAATGTATGCTAAGAATTTGAAGTGGGAAAACTAAGACATCTAAGCGACTAAGAAAAACTCATGCCTTCCATCTGTCATGCCTGTTATGCATTGGCCTTGGATTAAACAGATCCTGAGAAAAACTCATCAAGAACTATAGAGCTCCTCCTGGTGGTAGGCTTCAGCCACTGAAGCATCTTCTTCAAGCTTAGAACAAAAGGGACATTAAGCAAATGCATAGTTTAAATTATCTGCAAGTTACATAACTGTATTTTTAGGAAACTATGGGTTGCCTAAGTTGAAATTGTGCAATTGAAAGTCAACCCATGTTGTCTTAACTATTAGCAAGATTTGATTTAAGGTTTGCTCGAGCATCAAGAACAATGGAATGATCTCAGGAATTTCAGATTCACACAATCAAATCATAATTAGTCTTTGATACTCCAGTGACAGTGCCTTTTAAATTTAAAATGTTATTTCTGAATTTTCCCATAGTAAAAAATTTCATAGTAGTATTATAGCAGAGAAACTGGGACCTTAAAGACTTAACACTCTGAAGGTCACTAAACCTGTAATGGTTGAACCAGGATTTACACCATGGCTTACATGCTTTTAAAGCCTTTTGCTGTCTTCTCTTGTGTCACATGACTTCCACTAAATTACAATAAATTTCCAGATGCTGAGAAAATTAAAAATATATCATTGATACTTCACATCTCTGCTCAGTTATTATAGCTGATGCTCTTGCTATTTATGGGAGGATGGCTGAAAGGAGAAAAATATGAGTCACTGTATACATATCATGCTGCTAATGTAGTCACTGTCTCCAGAGCCTGTCACCATGTGCAGCTCTGCCACTTTTCTCAGCCAGCTGTCCAGAGCCTTTGCACAAAAATGAGCTCTCCCATAACTGATAGCTCAGTTCCCTAGTGAGTTGGCTGCTCCTGCCTTTCAGGGTCCCTGGTTGACCTCAACGCTTCAGCACTTGAGGTTAGTTTCCAGTATGCACTGGAGGCATATCTGATTTGCATGCTCAGGGCTATGAAACAGACACTGTGTGATCCAGGTGTGCAGCAATTTCAGGAGGCAGTATCAAGGCCATTCACTGATTTAATACTTCCAAAAGGTGTCTTATACCATTTGCTGAAAAGAATTGTCTGCTTCTGAAAGAAATCAGTTCAGGTATTAAGATATAAAGGACAGATATAAGTGCTTTAAGTATTTAAATTGATCTTTTAATTTTAAAAATATATTTTCTCTAAAATTTATTTGAAAAAAAATTAAAAACAGAGCATAACATATACTATACATATGGTGTAACAATTTGGTGCTCTTTGTGCTGTTAACTTCAAGTGATTACATGTGGTGTGGTCATCCCTTTGATTCTCACAGGTGATAGGAGAGCGCATGTGTCACTGAGATAGCATGGGAAGTTGGAAGATGATTGCCACCCACCGAATTACTTATCAAACGGACTTTTGAATTCTAAGAAGTGAATGCCAGAAAATTGGTTCATTTACCTCACTCCTCAGTTTCTGTAGACACTTGCTCATCTTGTTGCTCGCAGGAGTGCACAAGGTAGAGTTCACATGTTGTGCATTTCTCCCACACACTCTGAGCTCAAGTGATGTCACAAGAAGCTAGGCAAAGCAATATCAGAGAGCTTGGCAAGCCAGGCAGTCCCTGTGCCTCTGGTGGTGGTTGGTGTTTGTCTTGGTTGGTGTTTGTTTTGGTTGGTGTTTGTTGGGACTGGGAAGGCATTAAAGCAGCCAGGCTGCTGAGGTGTGTCCACGTAAATTCCTTGCCATAAATGCCACAGAACATTTTAATTCCACTGTGCTTATGAAGGCAGTGTTTTACCTGTTAATAAAAGGTTCATATTGAGCCCTGTAAAATTCAGCCTTCTTTGTGGAGTTCTCAGCTTTAGGATTTTGTTGAGTTGATCACAGAGTTCATAAAATGCTTTCTGTTTGGGACTTTTGCTGTCCAATGCTAAGTGGCAAGGTGTGAAGATTAATTTAACTCTAATGAAAATTAGCTGTACTGTTTGGTTTCACATTGGGACTGCCATCCTGGAGGTCAGTACTAATGATATGTCAGGCTCTTCCTACTCAGAGCTCAGCATAGTCAGGAGCACAGGATGAGCAGGTATTGAACTGTCAAGAGGCGACACCATGGTGACAGCTGATGCCTTGGAGATCACCCCCATAGCAGAGTAAACTGCCTGTGCCAACTTTCCTGTTCCTTATAATACAATAATTTTTGGTCAGAGTTAAAAGTGTGTTTAGAGGAATCATTAGGATTTTAGACATTTGAAATCCATGGAAAAAGAAATACATTGAAATTGCTCGGGAATTTGAAAAAACCTTGGAGAGCTAATGGGGGGTGCTTGTTATGTTGATGTGCCTTGTGATTGCACTTCTCTAGGGAGGTCTGAAGAAAATACAATAATAACATGATATAAATTGGGGTGTAAAAATTTATATTCATGGGCTGTATTGTTTTATGTATGTTCATTAATTCATTTCTCACTTTGAAGGTTTCAATAATATAAAACAAAATGTTTTATTTAGCATTTGCCTCAGATCACAAGAAAATTTATATACAATAGTTCAGAGACTTATAAAACTTTTCCCCTTTGTAGACTATTTTTTTCTTAACCTCTGAGCTCATATCTCTCCAAAACATGGAGTGGAAATCTTTGGTTGTGACATATGATGCTCTCTTGTAGCAGGCTCATGTGATGTCTTCCTGAAGCAGACCCATGTGAAGAAATGAGATGTTTGAGGAGACTCTAAGTACGACCCAACAGACAGTCATGGCATGCTGGAATTGCTAGCCGTGCAATGCTTCATTGGACTCGTGACTTCACTGATGTCCACTTCCTTGACTGAGGTATCGCTGAGAGCATCTGGTATTCTTGCTATTTCTGATTGCTCCATCTGACTTGTGCTGATTAGATGGAGGTCTGGTTGTTTCTAATGGATTGGGCTTCTGCTACTGATTTGTGTTTGGTGGCCCATTTTAAACTGGACTTTTGCTACCACTAAACTGGACTGATGGTATCCTGACAACAGACACTGGAATCAACTCAAAGAACTATTTCTAAACAGGGCCACCTCCCCTTGTTCAATTTACTCTCTTTCCTCCCCTACCTTTGGACAATGTGCTATGAGGGTGTTAGAAAAATTTGAGAAGGCTATCTTTTTTCCACTGGATGGTTTCAGCTCGTTTGTTGAAGATCAAGTGACCATAGGTGTGTTGGTTCATTTCTGGGTCTTCAATTCTATTCCATTGATCTACCTGCCTGTCACTGTACCAATACCATGCAGTTTTTAACACTATTGCTCTGTAGTCCTGCTTGAGGTCCTGGATACTGATTCCCCTAGAAGTTCTTTTACTGTTGAGAATAGTTTTAGCTATCCTGGGTTTTTTGTTATTCCAGATGAATTTGAGAATTGCTCTTTCTAACTCTATAAAGAACTGAGTTGGGATTTTGATGGGGATTGCATTGAATCTGTATATTGCTTCAGTCAAGATTGCAATTTTAAATATATTAATCCTGCCAATCCATGAACATGGAAGATTTTTCCATTTTCTGAGGTCTTCTTCGATTTCCTTCTTCAGAGCCCTGAAGTTCTTGTCATAGAGACATGGGGTATAGAGCTAAACAATGAATTTTCATCTGAAGAATTTTGAATGGCTGAGAAGCACCTTAAGAAATGTTCAACATAAAACCGGACACGCTGAAACTAATAGAAAAGAAACTGGGGAAGACCCTTGAGGACATGGGCACCGGGGAAAAGTTCCTGAAAGTTCCTAAAGTTCCAATAGCTTACGCTCTACGATCAAGAATTGACAAATGGGACTTCATAAAATTATAAAGTTTCTGTAAGGCAAAGGACACTGTCAAAAAGTCAAAATGGCAACCAACAAGTTGGGAAAGGATCTTCAGCAACCCTAAATCCGACAGAGGGCTAATATCTAATATATAAAAAAACTCAAGAAGTTAGACCACAGTGAACCAAATAACCCTATTAAAATGGAGTAAAGAGCTAAACAAAGAATTTTCACCTGAAGAACTTCGGATAGCTGTGAAGCACCTTAAGAAATGCTTAAAATCATTAATCATTAGGGAAATGCAAATCAAAACAACCCTGAGATTTCACCTCACACCAGTCAGAAAGGCTAGGCTTAAAAACTCAGGAGACAGCAGGTATTGGCGAGGATGTGGAGAAAGAGGAACACTCCTCCACTGCTGGTGGGAATGCAAGGTGGTTCAACCACAATGGAGATCAGTCTGGCAGTTCCTCAGAAAACTGGACATGACATTTCTGGAGGACCCTGCTATATCTCTCCTGGGCATATACCCAGCGGATTTCCTGGCATGCAATAAGGACACATGTTCCACTATGTTCATAGCAGCCTTATTTATAATAGCCAGAAGCTGGAAAGAACCCAGTTGTCCCTCAATAGAGGAATGGATACAGAAAATGTGATATATTTACACCATGGGATACTTCTCAGCAATTAGAAACAATAAATTCATGAAATTCTTAGGCAAATGGTTGGAACTGGAAAATATCATCGTAAGTGAGGTAACCCAATCACAAAAGAATACACATGGAAAGCAGTCACTTATAAGTGGATATTAATTAGCCTAGAAGCTCTGAATTCTCAAGACACAATTAGCATATCAAATGATACCCAAGAAGAAGGAAGGAGAGGTTCCTGGTTCTGAAAAGACTGTATCCAGAATTGTAGGGGAGTACCAGGACATAGAAAGGGGAGGGGGTTATCGGGAAGTGGGTGGAGAGAGGAAGGCTTATGAGACCAATGGGGAGGGGGGAACCAGGAAAGGGGAAAGAATTCGGATTGTAAACAAAAAATATAGAAAATAAAGAAAAAAAAAAACCTCAGGAGACAGGAGGTATTGGCAAGGATGTGGAGAAAGAGGAATACTTCTCCACTGCTGGTGCGATTGTTAGCTGGTACAACCACTCTGGAAATCAGTCTGGTGGTTTCTCAGAAAACTGGGCACGTCACTTCCAGAGGATCCTGCTATACCTCTCCTGGGCATATACCCAAAGGATTCCCTGGCATGCAATAAAGACACATGCTCCTTTATGTTCATAGCAGACTTATTTATAATAGCCAGAAGCTAGAAAGAACCCAGATGTTCCTCAATGGAGGAATGGATACAGAAAATGTGGTATATTTACACAATGGAATACTACTCAGCAATTAAAAACAATGAATTCATGAAATTCTTAGGCAAATGGTTGGAACTGGAAAATATCATCCTATGTGAGGTAACCCAATCATAAAAGAATATACATAGAATGCAGTCACTGATAAGTGGATATTAATTAACCCAGAAGCTCTGAATACTCAAGACACAATTAACATATCAAATGGTTCCCAAGAAGAGGGAAGGAGAGGGCCCTGATCCTGGAAAGGCTTGATCCAGCATTGTAAGGGAGTACTTGAACAGAGAAATGGGAGGGAGGTGATTGGGGAATGGGCAGCAGGAAGTGAGCTTGTGGGATTTATGGGGATCTGGATCAGGAAAGGAGAAAGCATTTGAAATGTAAACAAAGAATATAGAAAATTAAAAAAAAAGAAGAAGCTAACCCTTATTAAAATAGATTTGGAAAAGTCAAGCCTACAAGCCTATAATGGAGAGATAAACCATTTAAAATGAATTTCTAATTGGCATATAATTTTAAAAATACTATGTGATTATAGGAAAATGGTGTTTATATAAGACTTTCAACAATGAATTTGTTATCTTATTCACAATGCAAAATATTATCTTTTATAGTAGCTTAGTAGTATACCTTTTTACTTGTACAAATATATATTTAAAATTCTGTCATGTTTCTGAAATGAATGATTTAATTTTCATGCATGTGTTGTTTGTTATTATTACTCTATTCGTTTCCCATGCTCTTTGACTTATTAGAAATACATCAATAATTCTACAAATTATATCAAGTAAATTAGGCCAGACAATAACTTGTATTGGTCTATAAAACATTCATATATTTATGCTGATTTCACTACTTAATTTTTGTGGCTTTTCCTTTGATGTATCAGAAAACATGTTCCTAGGGATGATTGACATGTGCCTTCCTAAATTCTCTCTCCTTTCTTTATAGAATTTTGGCTGCTATTGAAAAATAAAGATGTAGAAAATAGCACAGGTTATGGGTTGTGCTTCTGAAAGGGCTCACAGCAAAATCCTGGCAATAAAATTACACACTGAAGCACATCAGTTCAGAACTGCCCATCAGTATAGGAAAACTGGTAAAGGCCTGTGTAGGTGAAAGTGTCTGTTCCCTGCTCCAGGAGGATCACTCCCGAGAAAACAGAATTCTCTTGTTCCTGATTTCACTCAGTTATCCTGGAATTAGAAACATTTGTATATATTTATGCTGCTAAATAAATAACATTTTAAAATGTTGTCTAAATGTATCTGTGAAAGAAAATACCACTTAAAGAAAAACCGCAATGTGGGGAAATTTTTTGTAACTGTGAAAATAAAGTATCTGCACATGCACCCTGTGCTTTTTTTTTTAATTTGATATATTTTTTATTTACATTTCAAATGATTTCCCCTTTACTGGCTTCCCACTCTCTGAAAGTCCCATAAGCCCTCTTCCCTCCCCCTATTCCCCATCCACCCCTTCCCACTTCCCTGTTCTGGTCTTGCCCTGTGCTTAAAGCAGCAGTTATATTCTTTTCAATGAAATCAGGAAGTAACCTTGGGGCTTATGAGATTGCTCCATGGGTAGAGGCACATACTGACTAGTCTGATGACCTGTGGTCATCCCCAGGACTCACATGATAGAGAGAAAAAAGCAGCTCATGCCCGTTATCCTTTGATTTTCATATCATGTGAAAATCTAATAGAGTAGAACCACACACACACATACACATTATATATATATATATATATATATATATACATGCTGGCTCTTTGGTTGGTGTTCTGGAGAGCTTCTAAGGGCCCATGTTAGTTGAAATAGCTGGAACTAGAAAATGTCATTCTAAGTAAGATAATCCAGACTCAGAAAGAGAAACATGTTGTGAACTTATTGAAGGGGGATATTAGCCATAATGTACAGGATAACCATGCTACAATCCACAAAACCAAAGAGGCTAAGTAAGGAGGAGCCAAAAGAAAATACTTGAATATCACTGAGAAAGGGAAATAAAATAGACATGGGGGGTTGCAATGGAGGGAGGGAGCTGGGTAGGAGAGGGTTAGAGAGGAGAACAAGAGGGATCAAGTGTAAGGAGGACAGAGGGAGAGAGAATTAGGATTGGTGGGGACAGGGGTGCATCTCTGGGACAAAATCTAGGACAACAGAAACTCCTAGGAATTTATGAGGGTGACTCTAAGACTCCTAGCAATAGGATATATGTTACTTGAAATGGCCACCTCCTGTAAACAGGCATGACTTCCTCCAAAGAAAGAATGGGACCTCTAATCTAGCTACAAAACCTTAGAGCCACAATTTGTCCTGGATTTGAGGGAATAATCATTCAATGCGTAGCCCACCTAAAGACAAATGCCATCTAAGAACACACCCCTGACAATATAAATGATATTCTCCTAAACTTGCAGATAGGAGCTGACAGGTTATTTCTCTGCTGGTGAAATGGGCCAATTCAAGTCAATATATATATATATAATATATATAAGAAGAAAATATATATAAATGCAGGTTTATTAGAAAACACCTTTCAGGTGAGCAAGTTCACTGGCCCAAAGGAAGGAGCTGATGGGAAACAGACACAGACACACACAGCCAAACACTAGGCAGATCTCGGGGAATATTGTGGAAAATGGGGAGGAAGGATTGAAGGAAATAGAAGGGGACAATGGCACCACAAAAAAATGTTTTAAAAAGGAAAAAAGAAAAAGGAAAAATGTGGTGCCTAGCACATAATTCATTCAACTAATATATGCGTAAATGTATAAAAAAAAAAAAAAGACTTAGAGAAACCTAACAATGACGTGCCAAGAAAGCTTAGTTAGTGAAGCTCTTGGATTGTGTGTCTGAGCACAGGAGTTAATCCTGAGAATCTGGGGTAACAAAAATGTCAGGAGAAGTGGCAGCTGATTGTAATCCAACACTGACGTGGAGGCAGGTGGGTCTCTGGTCAGCCTGACCTAATCAGAGTGTTTAATTCCAGTCAGTGAACCTTAAAGAAATGAATTAACCCATTGTTTTGAAATAAATGCTACTGCAGTATTGGAGCAAAATAATAAGCACAGTAACATAACTGTTGTGTTCAATAACCTCCAGTGAACAGCCCTGTAGTATTACTGTGCATTATTAAATAAATTACTTTAAATTTTCTCTTCTATTTTTGTTTCTTTACCAGAGAAAACTATAAAAACTTATTGTCTCCTACCAGATTTGGTCCTATATTTACATTTCAATTACATCTTAACCTTAGCTGCATAACACCTCGAATTGTAGTGTCACCAATTATATTGCTAGTAAGTTATATAATCTCCCAATTACAACCAAAAATAAATGCCAGGTGTTTGAATCTGGAGTCATTAGAATGTGCAGGAAGGGCTGCAGCTGACCTCAGTCTGTCTTGCTCAAATATAACATACAACTCACAAGGGGAAAGCAGCAAAAATAAGCACACGCATCCTGCTGCATACATACCAGAAGGCAGGATGGGGACCTTTTGGAAGGAGAAAATAGGATCCTCCATGGCTGGTTGACACTTGTTCCCTGCTTGCCTGTGATTGTTTTGGTTCTGTTTGATGGATTTTTTTCCTTCTTTTTTCATAGTTTTATTTTGACCAATATACACTATTTTGCAAATATATACGCTTGCAAAATATATATTTTGCAAATATATAATTAAAATGTTAAAATGTATCTTCTTTTAGAATTAGGCACATGGATTACAGTGGCTATTTGAATGTTTTTGGCCAAAGAGGAAAATACAGTGTAGAAAAATGGCTAATTTATCAGTTCTTACTTGAAAAAGAGAAATAATTTGAACCCACAGGCCATGTTTTAAATGTAACATTACAGATTCTTTTACTCTTAATTATATTTTATGAACTATAGAAAAATATTTGCTTAAATTTCTTTTTGAGCTACTTTAATTTTATTAATAATTCTATAATGATGCTTAGCCAAACAATTGCCAATAATAGATGGTGAAATCTTTTGTGACTGTGTAGTATATTCAAATACTGTCTAAAGCCATGTAATGTGTCTGGCCTGAACCATCCTGACTTCAGCCTGAGCAAGCCCCTCTGTTTGAACCTGCCTATCCACTCAAATATATCCCTTCTGCAATTATGGCCACTGAGTCTTGTATCTTTACTGTTCCAGATTTGCTATTTCATTTGGTGATTGTATTAACATTTTCTTTATTTTATTTTATTTTATTTTATTTTATTTTATTTTATTTTATTTTATTTTATTATTTTATTTTTTGAGACAGGGTTTTTCTGTGTAGCCCTGGCTGTCCTAGAACTCACTCTGTAGACCAGGCTGGCCTCGAACTCAGAAGTCCACCTGCCTCTGCCTCCCAATTTCTGGGATTAAAGGCGTGTGCCACCACTGCTGGCTCCTTATTTTATTTTAACTAACTTTAATTTACATTTTATTATGTGTGGATGTATCACAAATGCGCATGTCTATCCATGCTTGTGTGCAAGTGAGCACATTCCAGCATGTATAGACATCTAGTGTCATGCTTTCTCTCTCCCTTCCCTCTTCCTTTGATACTGAGTCTCTCACTGAATCTGGATCCAGGGTGGTGGGCACAAATCTTGATCAATCGTCCTCCTTCTGCTGCATGACACCAGGGTTACAGTGCACAAATCCAAGAATGTACTTTTACATATGTTCTGGAGATCTGAAATCAGTTCACTTTTGTTTGAGCAGCAAGTGATCTTACTGGTGACTCATCCCCACCCTCATCCCCCATCCCAGTTTTTTATTTAACAGAGGCAGACCACAGATTTTCTTATTAATCTGTAATTTGCATGTTTCCATGCTCACGTTAGTCAATGGTTCATTTTCATCCTCATTTCCTAAATTGACCAAAATTTCCGTGCAATCCTTCTGAATTTTTATCCTCATCTTGCACTGTCCTCCTTCCTCTACCATCAGATGCTATCATTGTAGTCTGAACATTCGGGTAACATTACTTGGAACCTCACAGTGGCCCTACAAACGTTTTCTTCTTAATATCATTGTCAGATTCTTGTTAGTGTTTTTCAATTATTTTAAATCTCAGATAAGAGTGTTCAACTATTTTGTTGAGAATATTAAAATGACCCTTTATCATTTAGAGAATTCTAAACTTGGAGGTTCAATTTCTACATGAGGTATTCCCTTGAAAATTCTCTGGAGATGATCTCTGGGGAGTGTGCTGGTTCTCTCCCTCCACTTTACAGGGCTTCTAGGGATCAAAGTCAAGTCTTCAGATTCATTTGGTGACCAATTTTAATCCTGAGCAATCTCACTGCTCCCAGTTGTCACTTTTGCAGAGATATTTACAGCAATATCTTATTAGAATATAGTTCTGTAGTTCTATTAACACTTCCTTATTACTCTTTAAAGCAACTCTCATGTTCAATTCATTAAGCATCCATTTAAAAATTTTTGTTGTTGTTGTTCCCCGAAACATGCTAGTATAGAGTGCTGATGGATTTTTGCAGTTTCTTTCATTGCTCTATATCCAGTGGGTACTTCACAATAATGCTATTTATACTTGAATGTTTGACATATAAATAAGTAAAATGGAACTAAATGGAACTTTGGCAAGCCAAATACATATTGAATAGTTTTATAATTATGTGTTTTGAAGTAAAAGGCATTAACAAAGAGCAATGCAATAAGATTTCCTCAAATTCCCATCTCCACATAAGGTCTTAAGGTCTTGAAATTGTGTGTGTGTGTGTGTGTGTGTGTGTGTGTGTGTGTGTTCATAGTGGCTGATGTTTTACCTTATACTTGTGTTCCTTTTTTGCTTTGTGGCACTACAATATAGTTGTGGTGGAACATGTGATATAGTTGCATAACTCACAGTTGTCAGGGAAAAGAGAGAGAGAGACAGAGACAGAGACAGAGACAGAGAGACAGAGAGAGAGAGAGAGAGAGAGAGAGAGAGAGAGAGAGAGAGAGAGAGAGACTAGTGTAGAAACTATTTCTCTTCAATCACATACTCCCAATGAATCTCTTCATATCCATATGAAGCAATGGGATATGAACCCTCATCATATCCCATATTCTGAAGTTTTCCTATCCCCAATAGTGCCACATGAGAGCCTTAAATGCACATTATACACTCAAAGCATGTCACATCAACTGAAAGAAAGAGTGATTCATGAGTTTGAGGTTTCAGTCCTTGGATAGTCCAATTGCTTTTGCTTTTATTACAAACAAGGCAAAACATTATAGTGCTGGAGGGTTGACAGTGGGAAGAGCTCTTATGATATGGCAGGGAAGATGTTACATGAGCAATCTTACTTGCTCAGCAGTACACATAATGATTTTTGAGTATTACAGAGAAGTGTAGCATGGAATCTGTTAGGATGGTATTAAAATGTGTGAAGAATTCTGTATTGTAAAATAATATCAGTGCATAATAATATTTTCTTTTGATACTTAACAGATTATAAATAACAATAGACCATTTATGAGGACAATAATATCATTCAATCACTTCCGAAATATCCTATATTTTAGTCTTTCATCAAGCATTTATAATGAGCAGTTGAATAATATTCAAACCAGAATAATGTACACACGATTCCAGTAAAAAATGCACTCAGTCTGTCTCCACATTGTTATAAGTGACATAGAGGGGGAGTGTGTGTCTTGGGTATGAATAAGTTTGTTTTGTGGGATAGATACAAAATTGTACATTCTAGAGAGAAAATTTGGAGAAAAGAATGAGAGTGACAGGTAAAGACACTTGGCTGCCTCTGTAGGAATGTGGGAGTAGCCATGAATGGGAGATGAAACAGAGAGACTGAGGGGCACACCAGTCACAGAATAACCACAGCAAACTTCATTCTAGCAAGCAGCTCCCATTGGGACTGTGCTAGAAACATCCTCAGAAGGGGGACTTTACCTAGGCTCTCTGGGTCAGATTTTTATGACTTAGCTATCACAACTTCCTCCCCTTGCCTTTGCAAGCACTGTGTCTAGCTACAGCAATCTGTCTATACAGGGCTCAGTTTCTAAGGTTTCCTTCACATTTTTAATGTAAGCTTCTATGATCCCTAACTCTTGTCTGATGTTCACTACACAGTCAGTATAATATAGTTGATTTCAATGTCTTCAGCTATTGCAAACCCTATTTAATCCATTGTTTAGCAGTCTTTAAGTGCCAAGGGGATAAATAGTGCAGAAACATCCTGATGAAATAACTCTTCAAGAAAGCCCTTTAGAGCAGGCTATCCCTGAGCACTTTCTCAAATGCAACTCTGCAAAAGCAGATTTTACCTTCATATATTTTTGCTTGTGATGGAGGAATTTTTCTTATTCTTGAGATTCACTCTAGAAGTCTTTCCTGTTGTCCCTTTTCAAAGCACTTGAATTTTTTCATTGTTTTTTGTTTTGTTTTGTTTTGCTTTGTTTTGTTTTGTTTTGTTTTAAACAGTGCTGATTTCCTCAGCATGTAGAACTTCCATGTCTGAAATATTGCACATTTCTTCTTTGGCCTTCTTCTGTTTCTTTCTTGAAATCTGTTTAAAAGCAGCCAGTATGATACAGGCTGCTATCAGAATGTTCTGTCATGAAATTTATTGGTCTGGCTTAACTAGACTGTCGGTTTTAAACATTGCTTTCATAAATATTAGGGCACAAACAGAATGAGGTTGAGTACTGTTCCAGAATGTTGCTTGACTGAGCCAACTTAGAATGAATCCTCCTTTTGGTTTGTAACCTCATGAACTAAGCCTAACTACTTTATCAGCATCCAGTCCTCTGTAACTTTAAAAGGGTCAACCCACTTACCTTCTTTTGGGGGAAGTTCAGGATTCTTTAATCCAATCTCTTCAAATGTCCTCACATTCCTTCAAATAAACATGTTCTAGCCTTTTAGAACATGTCATCAGGCACAGTCATAGTGATTCAACATCCTACTACCAATTATATAGTAGTAATTCCCATTACTGTGACAAAGTGCTTCAGACAATCTGAAGAAGGAAAGGCTTATTTTGATTGATTCTCAGTTTTAGGAGATTCTCTTGATTTTCTTTTTGACTTCACAGATTTGAAGTCTGTGACAGTATATTGCATGTAGGTGGGAGAAGGTAGTAAATGAGGCTATTTACCCCAGGACTGCCTAGAAGTAAATACCCAAACAAGATGAAAACAGCATCATAATACTCCCTTCTGAGGCGCACTTCTGAAATCCCATCTTCTTCCACTAGTATCAAATAGAAAAGTTTCCAATATATCTCCAGTGGAGTCATGAACTTGTAATCAAACCTTTAGCATGGGGGAAATTGGAAGACAACTGTCTTAGTCAGGGTTTCTATTCCTGCACAAACATCATGACCAAGAAGCAAGTTGGGGAGGAAAGGGTTTATTGAGCTTACACTTCCACATTGCAGTTCATCACTAAAGGAAGTCAGGACTGGAACTCAAGCAGTTCAAGAAGCAGGAACTGATGCAGAGGCCATGGTGGGATGTTTCTTACTGGCTTGCTTCCCCTGGCTTGATCAACTTGCTCTCTTATAGAACCCAAGGGCACCAGCACAAAGGTGGTACCACCCACAAGGGGCCCTCCCCACTTGATCACTAATTGAGAAAATGCCCCACAGCTGGATCTTATGGAGGCACTTCCCCAACTGAAGCTCCTTTCTCTGTGATAACTCCAGCCTGTGTCAAGTTGACACACAAAACTAGCCAGTACAACAACTAATAGACAAACTATAGAAATGGGTATAAAATGGGTATATATATATATATATATATATATGTATATATATATATATATATATATATAATTATTGTTATTACTTTTACTTTTTTACAGTGCAGTCATAGGCCTCCCCGGCTACCTTCCCACATTTCCCCATTACATTCCTTTTCCCTCTGTCTTCAAGATGATGTCAGGGCCTCATAGAGAGGGAAAGAGCAATTCTCAATTTCATATGGAAAAACAAAATCACAGGATGGCAAAATAATTTCTTAAAAATAAAAGAACTTCTGCAGGAATCACCATCCATGACCTCAAGCTGTACACAGATCAATAGTGATAAAAACTGCATGGTATTGGTACAGTGACAAACAAGTCCAATCAGTGGAATAGAATCAAAGACACAGACATAAACCCACAGAACGATGGAAACTGGATCTTTGAGAAAGAAGCCAAAAATATACAATGGAAAAAAGAAAGCATTTTTAATAAATGGTGCAGGTCTAGCTGGCTTTCTGTATGTAGAAAAGGGAAGATAGATGCATATTTGTCACCTTGCATTAAACTCAAGTCCAAGTGGATCAAGGATCTCAATATAAAACCAGATCCACAGAATCTATTAGAAAAGAAATGGGAAATAGCCTCAAACTCATTGGTACTGGGGAAAATTTCCTACACAGAACTCTAATGGCTCAGGCTCTAAGATTAAGAACTGATAAATGGAACCTCATAAAACTGGAAAGCTCTGTAAGGCAAAGGACATAGTGAACAGGAGAAATCAGCAACCTAAAAATTGGGAAAACATCTCCACTAACCCCACATCTGATAGAGGGCTAATATCCAAAAGATATAAAGATCTCAAGAAGCTAACACCCAGAAAACCAAACAACCCAATTAAAAAAATGGGGTATAGAGCTAAACAGAGAATGAACAACAGAGAAATCTCAAATGGCTGAGAAGCTCCTAAAGAAATAATCATAGTCCTTAATGATCAGGGAAATGAAAATCAAATTGACCCTTAGATTGGACCCTACACCAATCAGAAGGGCTTAAATCAAAACCTCAGGTGACAGAAAATGTTGGCAAGGATGTAGAGAAAGAGGAACACTCCCAATTCCTGATGAGATTGCAAAACAGTACAACTACTCTGGAAATCAATCTGGATATTATTCAGAAAATTGGAAATAGATCTACCTGAAAACCCAGCTATACCACTCTTGTACAAATACCCAAATGATGCCCCCACCATACTACATAAGCATGTGCTCCATTGTGTCCATAGTGGCCTTATCTGTGATAGCCAGAAGCTGGAAAACAACCTAGATGTTCCACAACAGAAGAATGGTTACAGAAAATGTGGTTAATTTTCACAATGGAATACTATTCAGCTATTAAGAATTAGGAAATGGTCTAATATATTTATTTCAGTTTTAATTTGAATATTATTTTATTCTTTACCTTTTGAAACAATCTTTTTTCCTATTAATTTAATTTTACAGTCTAGACTTTATCCTCCTTCTTGTTCACCCTCTGACTGTTCCACCTCCCACACCTTCTCTCCCTGTCTCCAAGAGGATGTACCCCCCCCCCACCCTAACAAACCTTCCCACTCTCTGGTGTCCCAACTCTCTCTAGAGTTAGATGCATCTTTATCTGACTGAGTCTAGACTCCCCAATCTTCTACTGTATATGTTTTGGGGGCCTCATTTCAGCTGGTATATGCTGCCTGGCTGGTGCATCATTGTCTGAAAGATTCCAGGGGTCCAGGATAGTTGAGTCTGCTGGTTTTCCTATGGGGCTGCCCTCCTCCTCAGCTTCTTCCAGCGTTTTCCTAATTCAACCACAGGGGTTACCAGTTTCTGTCCATTGGTTGGGTATAAATATTTGCATCTGACTCTTAGCTGCTTATTGGGCCTTTCAGAGGGCAGTTTTGATAGCCCCTGTTTGTAAGCACAGCATAACATCAGTAATAGTGTCAGGCTTTGGGGATTACCTCTGAACTGGATCGGACCTATCACTGGTCCTCCTTTTCCTCAGGCTTTTCTCCAATTTTGTCCCTGCAGTTCTTTCAGGCAGGAACAATTCTGAGTCAGGGGTTTTGATTATAGAATAACAGCCCCATCCCTCTACTTGATGACCTGTTGTTGTTGTTGCTGTTATTGTTGTTGTTGTTATTGTTGTTGTTGCTGCTGCTGATTAAATTGGAGGTGGACTCTACCAGTTTTCTCTCCCCGGTGTAGGGCATTTCATCTAAGGTCCCTCGCTTTGAGTCCTGAGAGTCTTTCACTTTCCAGATCTTTGGTACATTCTAGAGAGTCCCCTCATCTCCTATGTTCTGAGGTTGCCTGTTTTCATTCTTTTTGCTGGCCCTCAGGGCTTCAATCCTGTTCCATCTGCCTCCAAAAACCTGATCATGTTCCCCTCTTCACCTCTCTGCTGCCTTCCTCACTCAGGTCCCTCCCTGCCAAGTCTCTTGTGACATTTATTGTTCTGTATATGACCTTGCTACATATGGTTTCTTTTCCCCCACATTTCTAGCTAATTTCTCTTAATGCTAATCATCCATTATAAAATGTGATGTGTGTGTAACAATACTATAAAAAGTCAATATGGTTTCCCAAATAATAGCTTTCAATTATTTTCATGTATACTGATTCTTTAATTTCTAATATTGCAAGTCTTATACCATTCCTCTCTGGCCTACTGATTCTCAAAGTGTGTATATTTTTAAAGATTTTTTTTATTTCTTTTTATGAGTATGTATGTCTATATGAATACATACCACGTGTATTCAGGTACTTTCAAAAACCAGAAAAGGATGATAGATCTCCGGGAACTGGAGCCTTGACAGAACCTTACAGATACATAGGCAGATGCTAGCAGCCAACCATTGGACTGAATGCGGGGGTTGCCAATGGAGGAGTTGGAGGGAGGACTAGAGGAGCTGAAAGAGTTTGCAGTCCCATGGGAAGAATGATGATGTACGCCAACCAGACTCTCCAGGCTCCCAGGGACTAAGTCATCAACCAACAGGCACACATGGTTCCAGCCAAAAGTGTGGCATAGGAATGCCTTGTCAGGCATCAGTGGGAGGAGAGGTTCTTGATCCTATGAAGACTCGATAGATAACCCAGCGTGGGGAAATTGAGGGGGGTAGGTGGTAGGTGGGAGTGGATTGGGTATCTTCTCAGAGGCAGGGGTTGGGAGAGTGGGTTGGGGTTTTCTTGGAGGGGGGAAACTGGGAAGGGGTATAACATTTGAAATGTAAATGAAGAATATATTCTATAAAAAATAAAAAAAGAGAAAAGTTAAAACAAACAAAATACTCAAGACTTTTCATCTTAAAGTTTCCTTCTTCCTTATCACTTTTTTCTTATCATATTTTAAAAATTATATTTATTTACCTAGTAGAGTGGAATAATGTGTGTTTTCATGGTAAATAGTAGGGGTCAAAGGCCTACCGATTTCTGGTTTCTTGTTCCATTGTGTGTGTGTCTCAGATGTAAGCTGTCAGGTTTTGCAGCAAGCACCTCCTTCACCTGCCTGAATGCACCATTATGTGTGAAATAGGAGAGAGCACAATGGTTAAAGAACTCTGGCACCTTCATGTTTTTCCGAGCCCCAACTTTAATTACCTATCTCATAGCTTTCCCCAGAAACAAGATTAGCTTCACAAGGTAATTTGTGAAGAATTAACAAAATGATGTAATTACTGATTATTATACTTCTTTGGGTGCATATGAAGTTATCATAGCAGAAATCTATATAACTAATATTCCATTAGCCACATAGAGAACTAGCTTTTTAAAGTATCAATGTTTTTTTCTGCTTATTGGTAAGGTTACATTTTGAAATATTGTTCTATTTTCATTTGATGGCAATGATGGAAAATCTATGTAATTAAGCCTTTTGAAATTTCACTGGTAATGAAAAATGTCTCTTCACCATCTAGTTGAATTCCTACTAATAAATAATGAATGCTCTGTACCTTCTCGTGCTTTTTAACTTGAGCTTGCAGCTTATATATATATATATATATATATATATATATATATATATATATATATAACTTCAGTTCTTAAAGCACTGATTTTGTTTATTATACATTTTCTTGTAACACTATTTTCCTTTCAAAAGACACTATTTAAAAAGGAGGCTTGTTTTTAGAATAATTTTAGCAAATTATTATAAAATTCTTAGATATGTGGAATAGAAATTGATGTAAAAATTAAGCAGTTTGTTTCTTGATAGCATTATGTGCTGAAGTAGATAGATACTATTTCCCTGGTTTTGCCCATGATGCACTTAGCAATATTTTTCTTATTAAAACTATTTTCCTTTAACATTCTTTATCTATTTGTCTAAATGGTTCACTATGAAGAAGTATCTCATTTAAAGAAATAATGTGCTTTTATATTAAAATATACTATGTGTTGGACATTCTTGATAGATCTCAATTTATGACTCAATCTGATTATATCAAGTATTTAAATCTGAATATTTCCTTGTAGCATGTATAGAAAACATTTATAGAGAGAAACTGATAAATAATTTAAAATTGTATGAAAATATAAGAGATATTTTTGGCTGAGGAACGGTAAGACATTTTAATATATGATACAAAGTATTTGAACCATCATGTAAGAATTAGATTACTTAAAAAATTTACACATTGCTCAAGTGAAAGTGATTTTATTGTTGTTAATATTAGTTATTCATTTGAAAGGTGCTAGAATCTTGTAGAGACTACAATCTACAGTTCTCCTCCTGTATTGGGTCAGATTTCATCCTGAAATCTGCATGATGGAAGGAGAGGTCTAACTCCCAAATGTTCTTCACTGATCCACACCTCTGGTACATTGCAGGCCAAATCCCCAAGTAAAGATATGTAATTATTTGGGGTTTTTTTGTAATATATAGAATTCAATCTGTATGGCTAATAATGTTCAATATTCATGCTTGCTAATTAAACTCAGAAATTGACAAGCTAATTAGATGAAAACCATGCAGTCATATATTAAAGCTAGCTGACATTATAATAATGAAGACTAGGAACTAGTAAATACACTTGATAGCAGGCAGTTAACCTTCTCCTGCCTAATAGTGTATTATAGATAGGACACTATCCAGCAATAGGGACAATTGAGCTACTGATCCCTGCGGCAGTCTTGATGCACCTCGATAGTACACTCCTTCTTAGAAAGAGAAAGCCAGCATGGTTCCCTTGCTCTATCATAGTAATGATAGATTGATGCTTGTCAGCAGGTTGGGGAAAGAGTGAGAGGACATAAATATTAACATACAACACAGGAAGATATGTTTGTGGAGTTTTCTTTTGTATGACAAACTGATTGAGCCTCTGTAATCCTAGGTATTAATTTAAAAATCATTTGGGATAAAAAGTTTGTTCATTGTTTTATGTGAGTTTGCATAAAATGATTATTTAATGATAAACTGGGTAAAATAGATTTTCTTCAGTGTGGTCAGCTGTATTCAACTTTATAAAATTAGCTTAAAACCAAGACAGAAAAACAAGAATTTTGTCTTACCTCACATCTTCACTTTAGAATAGCAGCTTTGTATCCTAACTTTGGATTGAAGCACGAAAGGCTTCCTAGGTCATTACCTGCTGACATCACAGGGAATTTTGCTTCCAGATCTCATGACATATAAACTTTTAGACTCATAAGGGGACAGAATTATCAGTTCTCTTTTGTATCCCTGTGCCAGCTCATCCTACAGATCTTGGTGCCTTTTCATATCCACTTTAGATGAGCCAGAGACATCTGTATGCTGGCTTTAACACATGATATGATATACATAATGTTGAAAACTCATTATAGTTTATAAGGTTTTAATATCATTTATTGTTTTAATATAAATATCTTATTTCTGATACTGTTGTCAAAATAGTTGTGACCTTCGTCAGAATTTAGACTAATGTTCCAAAGTGACAAACCATTTTTATTACTTACTACTGCAAAATGGAAAAGGTTGACAATAGTTTGTTGCCAGTATATGAGTGGAGGTTACTTACTATGGTAAGGAAAACTTACCAGTTTTATACTGCTGGAGAAAATGGCACCTTTTCCATCGATTGCCAGTTAGTAATCAGGGGTGGAGGAGGGGATGATGGACCATTCCCTATTAATGATGCAAAATTGAGGAAGGAGCAATGGATAGAGAAGCTGTAAACATGACTAAAATCAATTATATAACAGCATAAAACTGTCCAACAAAATTTTAAAAATTAAATGCTATTTGTCAATTCTTGATCTTAGAGCCTTGTTCGGGCCCCTTGTTCTGGAAAGACTCAGTGTAGCAGTATAGGCCAAAACCAGAACAGGGAAGTGGGAAGTGGTGGATGGGAGAAAAGGGGGAGGGAAGGGGGCTTATGGGACTGTCGGGGAGTGGGGGGCCAGAAAAGGGGAAATCATTTGAAATGTAAATAAAAAATATATCGAATAAAAAAATAAAAAATAATAATAAAATGAAAAAAATTAAATGCTAAAAAACAAATAAGCAAGAGAGAAAAAAAGAAAAATTTAAAAAATTTACAGGTTTTCTTAGTGTTATCCCTGTATTTGGATACTGACTGAACTGCTCTGTGGGTGTGCTGTAAGTACAGTAGGTTAGATAAGAAGGACTAGCTATAAGGAACTTCACTGAAGATCTTTGATCAGGCATTATCTGGTAATTGCGATAATCCTAAAAACTTTGAGTAGTCTGTATAACACAGAAGCTATTCATTACATTGACAGACTTTGTTGGAATTAAATCTTTTTATGCAATTGAACTTTTTCTTGCAAATTGTAACAAAAATAATATGAATGCATTGTAGATTGAAATGTAAAAACTCATGCTGGGAAAATAAGTAATGTCATAAAGTCATTTAGCTGAGTGTGCAATCCAAGGCTAGCAAATTCATATGACTGAATTCATTGAATTCTGCATTATCTTCTAAATTTTTCCAAAAACATATAAACAATAAGTAATATTTCTACAGATACTAAAACTATAACGTTTGTTTTAAACACACAATTTCTCAATATATACTAATGCCTATGGGAACTGTCACATTAAATATTTGGAAATGTGAGTCAAATATTAGTATTTGGTTGCTTTATGGATTTTCTATTTTTGTGTATGGGTAATGAGAATGCAGCGAACTCTAGTGAGGAATAAAAACCTTTCACATTGTTTAAATAATCATTTTTCTTCCATATTTCCTTCTTCTAATATTTTTTACACAAGGAGCCTCCTGCTCTCTCTCATATTCATGGCCTTTATTTAAATATGTGTGTGCAAGTGTCTGTGTGTGTGTGTGTGTGTGTGTGTGTGTGTGTGTGTGTGTGTGTGAGAGAGAGAGAGAGAGAGAGAGAGAGAGAGAGAGAGAGAGAGAGAGAGAGAATCCTACTTTGTCCATATAATGGTATTAGTAGATACATGATTTCTCAGATAACTACCTGGTATTGGGTAACTAATTTATGGGTCCTTTCCTGATGCTAGACCTTGCAGGAAGTCCTATTTTCCCATAGTATCTCAATTAGGATTAAAGACCCATGAAAATCCTCCTACTGATATCTTTTTTTTTCTTTTTCTTTTTTGAGTGGAAAATACACTTTTATTTTTATTTTTTTTATATTTTATTTATATTTCAAATGTTTTCCCCTTTCCAGGTCTTCCCTTCAGAAATTCAGTGTACCATTCATTTCCCCCTCATCCTGCCTCTATGAGGATGCTCCCCCATCCCCACCCCACTCCTGCCTTCCTGCCCTGGCATTCCCCTACATTGTAGCATCAAACAACATCAGGCCCAAGGGTCCCTCCTCCCACTGATGTCCAACAAGGCCAGTGATGTCCACCAATATGTGGCCAGTGCCATGGGTCCTTTCATGGGTCCTTTGGTGGGTGGTCCATGTCCTGGGAGCTCCAGGGAGACTGGCGGTTGACACTATTGCTCCCCCATGGGACTGCAAACTCCCTCAGCCCCTTCACTCCCTTCTCCAACTCCTCCAATAGGACAACATGTTCAGTCCAAAGTTTGGCTGCAAGTATCACCTCTGTATTTGTCTGGCTTTGCCAGAGCCTCTCAGGAGACAACCATATCAGGCTCCCTGTCAGCAAGCACTTCCCTGAATCCACATTAGCATCCTGGTTTGGTGACTGTATATAGAATGGGTTACCAGGTGCGGCAGTCTTTGGATGGCCTTTCCTTCAGTCTCTGCTCCATATTTGTCTCCGTATTTCCTCCTGTGAGCATTTTGTTCCCCCTTCTAAGAAGCACTGAAGCAACCACAATTTGGTCTCCCTTCTTCTTAGGCTTCATATAGTCTGTGAATTGAATCTTGGGTATTCTGAAATTTGGGGGTAATATCCACTTATCAGTGACTCCATACTGTGTATGTTCTTTTGTGATTGGGTTACCCAATTCAGGATGATATTTTCAAGTTCCAATCATTTGCCTACGAAATTCAAGAAGTCATTGTTTTTAATAATACTAATCCAGTACTATTAAACTGAGTACTAATCCATCATGTAAATGTACCACATTTTCTGTATCCATTCCAATGCTGATGGACATCATCTGGGTTGTTTTCAACTTCTGCCTACTATAAATATGCCTGATATGAGCATAGAGGAGCATGTGTCCTTATTACATATTAGAGCATCTTCTGGGTATATGCCCACAAATTGTAACTGGGTCCTCATGTAGCACTATGTCTGGTTTTCTAAGGAACTATCAGACTGATTTCCAGAGTAGTTGTACCAGCTTGCAATCCCACTAACAATGAAGGAGTGTTCCTCTTTTTCTATATCCTTGTTTTTTATCTCAGGTATTGTGACTGCTGTGAAGTGGAATCTCAGGGTCGTTTTGGTTTGCATTTCCCTGATAACTAAGGATGTTAAACATTTCTTTAGGTGTTTCTCAGCTATTTGAGTTTCCCCAGTTGAGAATTCTCTGTTTAACTCTGTACCCCATTTTAATAGGATTATTTTATTCTCTGGAGTTTAACATCTTGAGTTCTTTGTATATATTGGATATCAACTCTCTTTTGGATATAGGATTGGTAAAGATCTTTTCCCAGTCTGTTGGTTGCCATTTTGTCCTATTGACATTTGTCCTTTGCCTTACAGAAGTTTTGCAATTTTATGAGGTCCCATTTGTCTACTTTTGATCTCAGAGCAGTAACCATTGGTGTTATGTTCAGGGAATTTCCCCCTTTACCCGTGTGTTCAAGGCTTTTCCCCACTTTATCTTCTGTTAGATTCAGGCAATCTGGTTTTACATGGCAGTCCTTGATCTACTTGGACTTGTGATTTGTAGAGGGAGAAAAGAATGGATCAATTTGCATTCTTCTACATGTTCACTACAGTTGAAGCAGCACCATTTGTTGAAAATACTGCCTTTATTCCACTGAATGGCTTTAGCCACTTTGTCAAATATCAGGTGACCATAGGTATGTGGTTTCATTTCTGGGTTTTCAATTCTATTCTATTGATCTATCTACCTATCAATATACCAATGTCATCCAGTTTTTGTCACTATTGCTCTGTAGTATAATTTGAGGTCTGGGATAATAAGTCCTGCAGAAGTTCTTTTATTTATGAGAATAATTTTGATATACTGGGATTTTTGTTATAACAAATGAATTTGAGAATTGCTCTTTTGAACTCTATGAAGAACCAAATTGGAATTTTGATGGGGGATTGCATTAAATCTTTAGATTGCTTTTGGCAATATGACCATTTTTACTACATTAATCCTGCCAATCTGTGAGCATGGCAAGTCTTTCCATCTTCTGAGGTCTTCTTCGATTTCTTTCTTCAGAGACTTAAAGTTCTTGTTGTACAGATCTTTCAGTAGTTTGGTTAAAGTCACACTGAGATATTTTATACTGTTTGTGACTATTTTGAAGGGTTTCATTTTCCTAATTTCTTTCTAAGCCTGTTTATTCTTTGAATATAGGAAGGCTACTGATTTGTTTGAGCAATTTTATATTTGGCCACGTTGTTGAAGTTGTTTATGAGGTTTCTGAGTCTCTGGTAAAATTTTTGGGATCACTTAAGTATACTATCATATCATCTGCAAATAGTGATATTTTGACTTCTTCCTTTCAGTTTGTATACATTTGACCTCTTTTTGTTGTCTAATTTCTCTAGCTAAAAATTCAAGTACTCTATTGAAGAGATAGGGAGAGAATGGGCAGCCTTGATCTAGTCCCTGATTTTAGTGGGATTGCTTCAAGTTTCTCTTCATTAAATTTGATGTTAGCTACTGGTTTACTATGTTTTCATATTAGCCTTGAAGTCCTGATCTTTCCAAGACTTTTACCATGAAGAGATGTTGAATTTTGTCAAATGCTTGCTCAGCATCTAATAAAATGATCATATGTTTTTTGTTCTTTGAGTTTGTTTATACAATGGATTACATTAATGGATTTCTGTATTTTGAACCATCCCTGCACCCCCCTGGGATGAAGCCTACTTGATTATATTATGTGTTCTTGGATTCAGTTTGTTAGAATTTTCTTGAGAATTTTTGCATTGATATTCATCAGGAAACTTGTTCTGAAGTTCTCTGCCTTTGTTGGGTCTTTGTGTTGTTTAGGTATCAGGGTAATTGTGGCTTCAAAGCACAAATTGTGTATGTTCCTTCTCTTTCTATTTTGTAGAATAGTTTGAAGAGTATTGGTATTAGGCCTTCTTTCTTATACAGGTCATGTTTAGACAGCCATACTGATGAGACTCATGATTTTAGCTTCTCTGACATTTGGAGAAGAAAAATATTCCTGTTCTTCTGGCTTTTACATTTCCATTGCTCCTATGCCATGATTCCTGAGCCTTATATGCAGCATATATGTTGTCATTACATATATGACTCATGCACCATCAAAGAAATGCCTGTTTATAACAGAGATTGCTACAGAAAATACCACTGATTAAACTTTAGAGAACTTGTGACCAAGCAGCAATTTACATAGGTTTGAAATGCTTGACTGTACTTCCTTCTATCACTCACATAATGTAACCTTTTGTTTCCTGATCCTCAAATGAAAACAGAGATCCCTGTCAATATTACCACATAAAGATAGCAGTTTAATGGTGTTTTCCCTCAGGTATGTTTTATTTTTGAAAACTTTTGTTTTTTTTTCTTTTGGATATTTTATTTATTTAATTCCAAATGTTATCCCCCTTCTGGGTTTCCCCTTAGCAACCCCCCTCTCCCATTTCCCTTCCACTCTGTTTCTATGAGAGTGCTCCCCCATCCACCCACCTACCCATTCTAGCCTCACTACCCTAGCATTCACCTAGGGTGAATTAAGTGAATTATTTCACTTGGGGAATTAAGTCTTCACAGGACTAAGGGCCTCCACTTCTATTGATACAGGATAAGTCCATCCTCTGTTGCATATGCAGCTGGAGCCACAGGTCTTACCAACTCTTTGGTTGGTGTTTTAGTCCCTGGGGGTTCTGAGATTCTGGTTGGTTGATATTATTTTTCTTCCTATATGGTTGAAAACCCTGTTATCTCCTTCAGTCTTTCCCTAAGTCCTCCACTGGAGTCCTCGTACTCAGTTTAATGGTAAACTTTGGGTTTTAATGTAGTATATGTATACATGGATTATCATATGCTTATATTAAAAATTGCCATGTTCTGAGTCTTACAGTGCCATCCTTTTATTTTTCATGTCAGAAAATTAGCTATTAAGCTTGTTTTAAGGATGACAATTTATATGTAATCTAGTTTATTTTAACACTTTGTGATCATGATTTTACTGCTTTGTACAGAAGCCAGTTCTTTTCATAAGCTATTCTATATCATGAGCAATGAGGCTATCTACTGATATAACTTTGAAGTATATAGGAATTGAAGAAGTGTTTTATTGATAAAAGTAACTGCAAATATTTATAGCAATGAAAATATAAATTAACCATAAATAATGAATGAGATGGAGATAAATTTGTATAGAAATTGTAATATATGACTCATTTATGCAAAGAACATCAAGAACAAAAGTTATTGGCACATTGAGCAGGTGAGATAACCTCAAATAAGGTGTATTTTGTTGAATCCCATGTCTAATTGAAAATAGATGATATTGTTACTGCAGCTTAGTCCCAATGGAAGCTACTTATATATTAAAAACGAACAAATCTGTCTGTAATTTAGAAATGTCAATTGCAATGCATTGTAAGCTGACTAAAACTTTATATACTATACTTTATTTCCTTGCCACAGTAGATTTAAAATAGTGACTCACAACTACGTTACTTATGCAGTTCTAAACATGTACACTGTTAGGCAGATTGTTTCTTATTTACATAGTTCAGATTATATAAACATCTCTCAGTAAAGACACAAGGGAAATATCCTACTGAGGTTAGTACTTGATTTAGAGGGAACTCCTAACTGCTTTTACTTTACATTTTCTAATTATCCTGCTTTACCTGACTAGAATTCTGGAATATATCAATCTTTGGTCTTTAGATTTCATGAAAGTTTTCAGGTTATCTCCTGTGTGAAACAGTGTAGAGGCTGTAATTTAGAGTCTCAAATTTAGACATCTTATCAGAAAAAAAACAAAGAATAATAAGTTATGAAATTGAAAAACCAACCTGTACGTGTATGTTTGGCATTCATTTTAATAATGCATATGACTCTGGCTCTCTTAGGACCCTAGCCTCCTGGTGTGTACCCAGGGTCCCACTAGCTTTTATTTTAGCTAATCACCAGCTTTTGGTGACTTTGCCAATTAACAGCTTCTCTCTACCAGCGAGCATAGCTTAAATACTAGGCTGAGATGCAGGGGGGTGGCCTTCATCTTCCTGTACACTGCTGCTAGTCCACATCCCTCCCAAGTACCCTTGGAACTTGGCTATTTTTGTGTAGAAGATTGAAGTTTTCCTTGTTCTTAATGGTGGACCCTTTCGGCCATTCATTCTATACATTATTTCCATTCTTTTGTACTAGCCAATAACCTTCAGAACTGCTCTCTTTGAAAGACCCTACTCCCACCACACTTGATTGAGTCTTAGGGTACCCAGAGCCACAAGACTTTATTAGGTCCAAGAATTGACAATAGCAATCAGGAAATAACACCCAATGAAAGAAGACCAAATATCTACACCAAGAAATATTTCAAATATTATAATTACAGATTAATAAATTCCAGCAAAAAATGCAAACATGAACAATAAAGACCACGTGAATTTTCAAGAAATCAGAAACTCTATTATGTTAGACCAAGATAAATGCAATTCAGCTGAAACACAAGTTTTCAAGGCAATTATTAATATGGTCAAAGACCTTAAGCAGCATTTGCAATGTCTTAATATTACACTGAAAATGCATACTGTTGAATAAGATAATTATAACAATTTAAAGCATGAGATTATAATTTAACTAAGAGATAGCATCACTAAATAAATCCTAAACTAAAATGAAATTGGATATTAAAAACTCAAGTTATCAAACAAAAAAAGCATATGGTAAGCCTTACCAAAAGATTAAAAGACATGGAGGAAGGGATTTCATGTTTTGAAGACAAGGTAGAATAAATGGATATTTCTCTCAAAGTAAATTAAAAAGAAAATAAGACATGAACCATCCAGAAAATCTAGGACACTAGATTTTCAAACCCAAGAATAATTGTTAAAGGAAAAGAAGAAACATTGTTCCAAGATATAGGAAATTGTTCAACAAAATCATAGAAAAAAATTTCAGAAGTTAAAGAAAGCAATGGCTACCAAGTACAAATGGCATATAAATGGACAAGAAATAAAACACCTGTGTAACACTTAATAACTAAAACCATAAATGTGCAGAACAGAGACTGGATATTAAAAGGTGTAGAGGGAAAAGATGGATTCACATATAAAGAGTGACTCATGAGAATAGCAGCTGGCATTTAAAATGAGACTCTGAAAGCCAGAATTGGCTGGCTGGATGTTTCCATCTGCATTATTCTCCAGCTTTTTTTTTCAATCAAATGTCCTTCCCTTGTGACCACAGCCAACAGGAAACATTCTATTCTTTTATTATGCACTGGACCCTGAGAATTATGTAGACCATTCTGCCTCGAATAACACTGGTGATATTTGATAAGTTCTTTCTCTCTAAATCCCAAAACATTTACTCTCTATGCATGCTCTAATTACTCTATTTAAATGCTCTAGGGAGAAACTTTATAACTACCTGATGCTTTGTTTTCCCCATAAAGTCTACAGTTTTGTGATTATTGTTTCTAAGACAAACCACCTACCAGTTTTCTTTCAACAGTTATTGAACATTAATGCCATATTATTGCTAATGGGTTGTAAATTTAAAAGTAAGTTTTTTATTTATCCAGTGTCACACATTATGTGGAATAATATACAAAAAAGTAAACCTTCCCCAGTTTTGCTAGAGCAAATTTACTAATATAATGTTTTAAATGAATTAATGGCGAAAAGTTAAAACATTTTTGTTTGAATGACAGGACTGCATTTTATCTTATGTGTGAAATCCTATGCAAGAAAGAATTGGACTTGGGTTTTCCCCTCGCTGAGTATGTTTAGTTTATCAGTGGAAATGGAGAAAGAATAGAGATCATGCTTATTAGTACCTGAAACCTGTGACCTCACATAGGCGACAGCACAACCTGTATACCTGTTGCCAAGGCAACAACAGCTATATTCCCAGAATCCATTTAGCTCACCTCCCAGCTTTACCTGTGACCACTATTACCATCCATGCATAAAAGGAATGCCGCCCCTCTCTCTTTCTTCCCCCTCTTCTCTGTGTTGTCACCTTGCCCTTTCCCCTCTCAATAAACCTCAAGTAGAACTGTTTGGCCTGGTGTGGTCCTTCTGAAACTGCGTGAAGTTCAAGATCACAACAATCCTTTAATGTGCTATGTGATGAGGGTGGGAAGGAGGATGGCTAAGAAAGCAAAGAATAAAGGAAGAATCAGAATATGCACACACAGCAATATCAATTCTAGTGATTAATATGTTACCTAGATGTAATCATTACTGAGAACGTGATCCATCATTTGATATGTTTGGTATAGAACAGAATAAGAAACTGTAGGAAATAGAGCTGGGATAATGTAGCTGCCCTCCAACATTTTGCATATGAGAGCATCAGTTCATTACTGGACTTGTTGAATAAACCCATTCTCTCCTTGAGGCATAAGTCAAGCAATTCAGCTTGCCAGATTAGTTCTTGCAGAGTCCTACTGATTCTAAGATATCTGTTAACAGTTTAGCATAAGGAGGTTACCTTTCTCCAAAAGTTATTGGATATTTTAGTGACTCTATCATTTTGTTGCTATTTTATTTTAATGAGCATCTAAAGGGAAATCTATCTATCACAGAAAAAGCAAGCAAGCAAACAAAAATTAACCACTAGGGGAAGAATGAGTACAAAATCAGGCAAATGGTTCCAAATATATGAGTTTTTAGTTGTCTTCCTCTACAGTTTATTACATTTTTTTTTTACTTTTTAAAAATATACTTACCTATATAAACAGAATTTTAATTGCAAGATAGGAAAACACAAAAATTAAGGTATTTATTGTAATTTTGCATGCTTCAGAAAAATATACTGCTATGTATACTAAATAGTTCATCAGATATTAAACGAATGGTATTCAATAATGACAGACCTTTTTATTTGATACTTCTGGTCCATTCACAGTCTTTGAGAGATGTAGAGGGATGGGAAGGGAAAAAAATCTAATTCTCATAACTACTTATTTAAGATAGAATTTTGAGCACCTAGCAAGGAAATGTCGATGTACTCAAGAAAAAAATGATTGAAAGATACTTTGTAAATCATATTCTTCATCCTTAAAATTTATCAATGAATTATCAAAATATGAATATCCCTTAAATAATATTATCAGTTACAAACAGATATTTATATCTCGATTTCTTAACTCCTTTGGCTATTGTATTTAAATAGGAGGTGGTTAATATCATAAATATCATAAATATATGTTATTCCAGATATTTTTTAAATCTATTATTCTTCTCTGTTAAGTTACTAATATCATATTAGTTGTAGAAGATTGACAGTGTCCTAAAGATGACTGATAGTGCTTAAACTTTTTCATCTTCTAAAATTAGTGAATCTGTAGCTTATGTTATTGTCATCTTTTAGGTACCATTTGGAACTCCTGTGAGCATTAATTTTTATTAATATTTTTAAAAGATTCAGTAACTATGCTCTGGTTTTAACATTTCTACCCATCATTTTTAGTCATGAGGACTGAATTGCTCTCCAGTACCAGAGTTACATTCAAAAGCCTGAGTTATATCTCACTCTTATCTTTTCCTCCTTAGTTACTTGTTTAGATTATTGTGCATAACCCAGCAATTATTGGACACCAGAGAAAAAAACCTAACTCCTCAACCTAATCCATGATGTAATTTTAAGAATCCTATATTATCAGATGTTTCATTACCTAATGGACATTCCACATCTCATCATTTCAATAGAAATATTAGGCATCTGATAAAGTCCTTTGCCATTTGTGTAATATTTGAATGGGAAAGCAGCAGCTCTGACAAAAAAAATAACCATTAAAATGGGCCTCATAGAGGGGTGCTGAGTATTGTGAGGAACATTTGGATCACTCACAGTGTAAATTTAGTCTTATAAATGTCTCCGTGTATAGATCCTATCTGATAAGTCAGCTGCTTCAAAATATCAGTGTTTTACAGCATTTGTTCAGAAGTCATTTCTCTCAGTCTAGTTGATATCTCTACTTCCTATTTAATGTTTAAAAAGAGAAAACATTTATTTCAAAATACTAAGCTCATAAATGGATATCACTTTCTACCTCATTTTATCATCACTGAAGGTTCTTGCGGACAACTCAAGTCATTTCATTCTTCAAATAGCCTCTGGATTCAATGAATATTGGGGTCATCAAGGAATTCAGCTTTTTTTAAAACACCTAATCAAAAGTTAAAAATAGCCCCATATTATTGCCCCGACAATCTACTTCAGGAGCACTTTGGCACTGCTCTTGTATTTATTTATTACCATTCATTGCGCATGTTGAAAGATTTATCTGAGAATTTGCTTCTGATTCCATAGATAATAAGATAATAAAATTCCTTGTGTTTTTCACACTCATTTCTCTTCCACAGTGTGTCAACATATGTTGATAGTGGGCAACCAAAAGTCTTAGAAGAAGCCTTTGTTGATTTGCACATCTTTAGATCATGGCTAATTACTGACTCATAGGAAAAGACCATTCCTGTTACTGTTATTTTTGCTTAAAACACCCATGTCTTCTGGAAACAGTGAAGTCCATCCATGCAGACTGTTTCCCAGCTCAATCTCTTGAACACTCTGTCTCTCTATCTTTCTTTCTCCATCTTTCTGTGTGCAGTGTGTATGTAGGGTGTGTGCATTTGTATATATTGTACTTAGTTTAAAAATGAATTGATTTACATAATGTTTTTATGTACTCTTTGTTCTGGAAATTTTATATTAATTTTTCCTCTGCCAAATTCTCCTACTTTTGTCCCCATTTAAATTGCTAGCCATCTTCTTTCATATGATACATATTATCACCTCTATTTATAGGTTTTTAACAGGGCTAAGCAATTGTAGGTTTCTATATGGCTTTTTTTATATACTCTTATTTTTGTTAATACTTTATCCCAACACTCGTGTGTCTTTCATCCCTACTCCTTCTTAAGCCTTTCTGACTCCATTATTCTGCATTTACTACTAACATTTTTCCTATATTCTACTACTGACCTGCCTTAATACAACTCCCCCCAAAATGACTGCTTTATTTCTAGATTCTCTTTTTTCCTACATGTTTTATATACAAATGTTTCAAACCATGAATCTATGTATGAGAAAGTCATTGTACTATTTATCTTTCTAAGTATGGATTATACTAGTCGCTATATCATACAGTTCATCTACTTACCAATTATTTTATAATTTCATTTTATGTATAGCAGAATCAAACTCTATTGTACATATGCTGTGACTTGTCCACAAGCCCAAAAGATCTCCAACCAGGATCTTTTTTATTATAAACAAGTTTGTCTTACTCACGGTTTGGTTTGCAGCCCAGAATTTTTATCAGGACAAGTTTTTATAGAAAATGGCAGAATGTAAGGGGGGGTATCCATTCTGTCATCAGAAAGAAAGCATCAAAAAGAAGGACTATTGTAAGCCAATAGTTAGGTGTTCTGAAGCAAAATCTTACACAATCACAAATGATCTGAAAGTACATCTTAAACAAACAGTTTATCTTTGATTAACTGCTGCTAAGAAGTAGCTAGGATGTAACCATAGAAAACAACAAACCTTCCTGGTATTTTGGTGCAGCTTGAGTTCAGACGAAGGCCTAGTTCAAGAACATTTATCTTCTTTTTTTTTCCTTTTAAGATTAAGGTCGGTCCTAGGATGGAGCAGGTTTTGTCATACATCACAAATGAGCATTTTCCACTCTTCAGGTATGTACATTAGATTGATTCCATTTCCTGGGACTTGTTACTAGTATACTGTTGTAAGAGTATCTCTGTTATAAGGTAGAAAGTCCTTTGTGCCATGTTTTATCTTTTTAATTTACTTAGAATTTTTTAGTTATAGTTGTTATCTTCCATCTTTTCAAGTCTGATGCGTGTGTATGTGTGTGTGAGTGTGTGTGTGTCTGAATTTTTCTAGGAAGCATTGGAGACTTTTGATTAATGCCTTCTTTTGATATATATCTTATTTGTGTTCAATTATAGCAATGTCACCTTGTTGCCCCCTTTGCTTTCTTGTTCCTTTGTTTTTATGTCAATCATGAACATTTTCCTTATCTCCAGGAGTAGCATCTCAGAGGTGAATTTTCCCTTTTCTTTTAGCAATTCTTTTCCCGTACTCTTCCAATACCCACCTTCCCAGTGAATCTAACTTTACCCTTATGGGAATTAATTTCTATGATGGCAACAAAGAGCAGACACATATATTTTTCTCTCCCTGACTTCCAAGTTCACACATTGGTCTTCTTGCCTCTTACTTAGAGCATACCAAATTTGAAGAGGAGCACTTTCTTCACACTTCAGCATCTGCAATCAGTCACCATTTGGGCAATCTCAGGGAATGCCCATCATCATGTGTTCATGTCCACTTACCTTTCACAATATGGAAACTGTTCTAAAAATGCCTCTTATGCACCTAAGTTGGTTTTGCAACTAGTCTGCATAAACCTACATTCACATTTGCCTTGGGTAGACTCAAAATGCAGCTTTGAATTTTGTGCTCAAAATAAGTACATAGAGACTCTCTCAATCTTAACTGTCACTTTTGTATTTACTCAACACATCTAAAAAATTATCCTAAGCACTAAGACATATAAAACAAAAAAATTAACAGATTTTTTGCTCTTATAAAAAGTCATAAATAATGTACACAAAAAGCTATTAGTAAAATGCCTAATTCAAGTGAGAACTGATTAATTATAGGAAATTTTGGGGCGGGGGTGGTTAGGGAGATGGCTCAGTCAGTAAATAAATGGCTTGCCTGGGACAATCTCCAGAATGCATCTAAAAAATAAAATAAACAAAACAAAAACCTGAAAATCCATATACTGTTTATATTTGTTCACAATCTCAGTGCTTTAGAGTTAGAGGTAATGGAATTATGCAAATTGCTGGCCAGCCGGATTGCTCTATGCAGTGAGAGTTTTTTTTTTATTTTCTTTATTCTTTGTTTACATTCTAGAAGCCTTCTCCTTTCCCAGTCACCCCCCCCCATATGTTCTATAAGTCCTCTTCTCTCCATCCATTCTCCTGTCTTCCCCCCTCCCTTTTCTCTGTCCTGATATTCCCCTACTATGCTGGATCAAGCCTTTCCAGGATTAGGGCCCTCATCTTCCTTCTTCCTGGGAATCATTTGATATGCTAATTGTATCTTCAGTATTCAGAGCTTCAGGGCTGATTAATATCCACTTATCAAAAACTGCATTCCATGTGTATTCTTTTGTGATTGTGTTACCTCGCTTAGGATGATATTTTCCAGTTCCATCCATTTGCCTAAAAACTTCATGAATTCATTGTTTTTAATTGCTGGATAGTACTCCATTGTGTATATATACCACATTTTCTGTATCCATTCCTCCATTGAGGGATATCTGGGTTCGTTCCAGCTTCTGGCTATTATAAATAAGGCTGCTATGAACATAGTGAAGCATGTGTCCTTGTTGCATGCTGGGGAATCCTCTGCATATATGCCCAGGAGAGGTATAGCAAGGTCCTCTGGAAGTGTCATGCCCAATTTTCTTAGGAACTGCAAGACTGATTTTCATAGTGTTTGTACCATCTTACAATCCCACCAGCAGTGAAGGAGTGTTCCTCTTTCTCCACATCCTCACCAACACCTGCTGTCTCCTGAGTTTTTAACCTTAGCCATTCTGACTGGTGTGAGGTGAAATCTCAGGGTTTTTTTGATCTGCATTTCCCTAATGGCTAATGATGTTGAGCATTTCTTAAGATGTTTCTCGGCCATCCGAATTTCTTCAGGTGAAAATTCTTTGTTTAGGTCTGTACCCCATTTTTAATAGGGTTATTTGGTTCTCTGGGGTCTAACTTCTTGAGTTCTTTGTATATATTCGATATTAGCCCTCTATCAGATGGATGTAGGGTTGGTAAAGACCTTTTCCCAATTTGTTGGGTGCTGTTTTGTCCTTTTGACGGTGTCCTTTGCCTTACAGAAACTGTAATTTTATGAGATCCCATTTGTCAATTCTTGATCTTAGAGCATAATCTATTGGTGTTCTGTTCACTAACTTTTCCCCTGTGCCTATGTCCTCAAGGGTTTTCCCCAGTTTCTTTTCTATTAGTTTCAGTGTGTCTGGTTTTATGTGGAGGTACTTGATCCACTTGGAGTTGAGCTTAGTACAAGGAGATAAGAATGGATCAATTCGCATTCTCCTGCATGCTGACCTCCACTTGAGCCAACACCATTTGTTGAGAAGGCTATCTTTTTTCCACTGGATGTTTTTGGCTCCTTTGTCGAAGATCAAGTGACCATAGGTGTATGGATTCATTTCTGGGTCTTCAATTCTATTCCATTGGTCCACTTGCCTGTCCCTGTGCCAATATCATAAGTTTTATGGCAGCAAAAGTTCTTGTCTTGAAAAGTTATTGGTTTTGTACTATGTATGTATCCTCACAAATATGATGGTATTCCCAAACAGATATGTGACAATTATATAGTTAAATAAGGATACACACATACACACACACATACACACACACACACACACACACACACACACATGCATATGTGCATGCACACACACACCAAAATGTTGAGAAAGGGGTGATAGATTAATCCCTTGAGTTCAGTGCCTTTTACATGTGATAGTTTCTAATCTAGTCATTTGATAACTTTTCACTGAATTATCATTTATCAGAAAAAAAAGATTGTCGACAACAAACTTATTTGAAAGTCATTGATGAAGAAACCAATTATTTCCTAGTGAAGACAGTGTATTGTATCAGGCTGGGGTTAGCAGTATTTATTAATTCTAATTTTTTTCATTTCCTAAATAGAGATGTACTAGGCTTGTTGAGAGGGAAGTCCTCCCTCCTTGAGATTTGGAAGAGGGCATTGGGACTTAGTAAAGGGTTTCTTTTACCCACAGAATTTTACATTGCCACTCTATCAATTTGTATGGAGTATTGAGTCAGATTATAAATTTTCCTTTGTGGACCCTAGATACAGTATACTATGCTCTCAGAATTATCTTGGAATACTTTTCAGTAGTTACATAACAATGACTAAGCACCCCATGCACACAGTAGCTTCAGTGCTCTATAAAGATCAGCTGTCTGTGGGCTTGCATAAGCAGTTATTTACACGGTCTGGAAGCAACTGATCACAGCAGTCCTTGGCAGGGCTTCCCATAACTAAGCTCGTGGGAAATGCACAAACAAAAAAATTGAAAACAGGTAGAAAATTAACAGTCAGAAAGGAAAGGTTGGAGAGGATAAATATCACAGAAAACAGAAAATCTTTTTTTTTCTTTGCAATAAAATAGAAATCTTAAACTGAATTATCTTATTATTGAATTGTAGTGGTCAGAAGCAGGTTATGATTTATAGTAGCAGGGACAACTTTCTGTCTTGAAAGGCAGGAAGAAGCAATGTATGATTTTGAGATCAGGGTTCTTTGTTTAAATTTAATGATATTTCATGTCTTAAAATTTGCTAGTCTGAATTAGAAACTCCCACAAGACTTTGATTGCATAACTATAAAACTGATTTATTAATGGATATAAGAATCAATAACATCATTTTACATAAGAACGGATAAATATATGTAAATAGCTGAGTGCTATAATTTGTTTGGAAGTCTATCTGCAAACAGCCATACATCCTGTGTTGCTAAATGCTTGAATTTGCCATTACATTATAGGATTAGTTTATAAAAATGATCAATGATGAAAGAGAATTCTCAACTAAAAATAAAACTGAGCCTCTGTGTTTTTATACACAAAAGAATATAAAATACAGAAAACTTCAACATGATTCACTTTTTTCATGTTATTTTTTTCTTGGATATATAAGACTACTTAGGGGCAAAAAGTGTTTTCTGGGAAGTCTGGACATCTCATTGAAATTGAACTACATAAAGGTCAAAGGAAAGAACCCAATCAGAACTAACCTTTTCCTCTATATACACTCCATGGCATATGCATGCCTCCCCCACCACATCACACACACATGTACAGAGTCAATAATAAGCATAGGAAGTTAGCCATGGATGTCATTGAGGTAATCAACATCAAGATTTTCCAATTTATCTATTAAAACATAGTTTTGAACAAAATATTTCTATCTCCTCATATTAAAACTTCACTTGTTTTTCTTTCTCTCTCTCTTATACATTCACATGCTGGATAACTGAATCCAGCATCCTTATTCTATAAATCTAATATTATTTTCTGTGGTAGATAGTTACATGTCAGTTTAATACAAGCTAATGCCATCTGTGAGGAACCTCAATTTAGAAAATGCCTCCATAAGATCTGGATAGAGGCAAGCCTGTAGGGATTTAATGATTGATGAGTCATGGTCCACTATATTTTGGGGGGTATGACCCCCTGGGATAGTGGTACTGAGTTCTATAAGAAAGCAGGTTGAGTAAGCTACGAGAAGAAAGCCAGCAAGCAGCTCTCCTCACATTTGATTCTGCCCTGCCTAAGTTCCAGTTCTAACTTTCTTCAGGGACATGTAACTGTAAGTCTGATAAAGCCTTTCCTCCAGGTATTGCTTGGTCATTGTGTTTCATCATGTTAACAGTAATTTTGTCCAATACAGCTACCAAGATGTTTTCTCATAAAACCACAGTGAAGACTTAAATTCTATTAGTTTGTTTATAGAATTGAGGTTGATTTCTAGTCTTAAAATATTCAAACAGAAAATATCTATAACTGAGCATGACTTGTTCAAGAAAGTGTTGGGCATGTTCACAAGTGACAGTTCAGGACAGAGCTCAGTCTAGATAGTGTCCAAATAAACTGCACACTGTGAAACATTGACAGTTGAGTAGAGAAAAATCCCTGCCCTTTCAAACACATAGGAACTGAACTCTTTTCCTTTGTGACTGATTACATGAAGGTACATTGGTTATTAGGCACAAAGCAAAGTAGAAAGCAGAGTCCCTGAGAGAAGCAGAAGAGAGTGTCTGAATCCTCAGTATTAAATTAGTTTTGCCTGTTTGTTATCTGTCCCTCATCTCCAGGGAATGCAGTGCTTTCTCTATTTAATTGTAAGCAACATTGAGTTTTCCTTCCAAGCAAATCTTAATTAATGATATTTTTGTTCGAAATCCCAAGATCTAGATAACGTACCACAGAAACAAGCCTACATGAAGAGCAGAAAAAGAAGCCTCCTTGGGTTTTGATTCTGGCTCTGTATTCACTCTCCAAATTATCTAGGCCTGCCTTTCAGCTTTTGGGCTGATGTAGCTTTTTAAAGAGACATCAGAGAGACTTAAGGCTAAAAGCAATGAAATCACTTTGAGAGTAACTGGGATGGGCATTCCAATAACAAATTCGGAGTGGTAAATCAATACCACAGATCATTTTAACCTTTCCTCAGGATAGGAAAAGCTTACAATGTCTTCCTCATTTCCCAGTTGGAGTAAGCCTTTGTTATCTACTGTAGTAAACTGTTTGAAAAAGTTTTTGATAATAGAAATTTATCTCGAATATTCTGCCAATATTTAAGTCCCACATTCAAGTCCAATCTCTGTGTTATTGGGGCATGACTTTGAATTCAGTCTCAGTAAATTTTTACTGGAAGTGGATGTTGTCAGAAGTGAAGGTTCCTCCTTATTCACCCTCCTCTCAATTTTCTTTGCTTAATTCTAATTCATCTCATTTACTTAGTCATTTAGAATAGCTTTTGACATACCTCCTTTTAAGATTTTTCAAGACTGCAGCTTTTATCCAGGATTTCTAAATAGTATCAAACATTTGACTACCAACTACTAAACTAGCTATTAGCCTAAAATATTAAAACTCACTACTCCTTCCTTAAAATTATCTATATAATAAATTTAAAAGATCAACCAAATTTACATTAACATTTGAAATTGATTCATAAATTAAAAAATTGCTAAAAATCAGGAAGATGATAATGAGGGCTTCTACATAGTAGGAACAAAAGGAAGTTAAAGAGGAAAATAGAAAAGGGAAGTTAGGGCTATTTGTACAGATCAGTAGTTGAGAACTTGCTTTATAGTTACAGGATTATCAAAAGGCTGAAATAAACATACAAGTAATAAAAATAATTTACTGTTATAAAATCCAGTTTCTCTGAAAATGATCAGACCCCAAATGGAAAGTGATAATTTATAAAAACTAGCTTCAAAATGTAATGAGCTGTTTCTAAAGTCTGGTATATAACTAAGGCCAGATCACACACAAGATGAAACTTCAAGGAATCACAGTCAGAAAGAAATATTTCTTCTTCATTCTTCCCACTTCTAACTTTTGAAGACCTATATTCAGCAGAAAAAAAAAAAAACTAAGAAGGAATTGTAAAGGCACCTGGGAAAAAGTGTTCTCTGTGTTAATGGAAAAATCCAACAGAGGACAAGTGATACTGGCCAGAACAAAACATGATGTAGCAGTCATAAAACCCATCCAGACTGTGGAAGAATACTTAATGCATAACTTCAGTTTCTGCACTGTAAAAAGTACCACCATGATTCTACTGAGATAACAAACCTTACATGTGCTGTTTTGAGGAGAAAAAAAAAAGCATGTAGTAGGGAGGCCCCTTCCTAGGAAATGAGAACCTCTTCTGATAGTTAACTTTAGCTTCTAAACATCCCATTAGTCTTGAAAAAATATTCTTAGAGCTGCATTATTTAATTTAAAGACTTTAGACGTTAAGCTCAGATTGAGATTATAATTTAGAACACAGAAAGATCAGCCTGTACTAATATGGAAGTCCATATTTTTGATATTGGCTTGTTTCTTTATACTGAACTATTTAATATGTATACACTAATTCACATCCATCCCAATAATTCTTCTTTCAAACTTCATGTGTTTTTAATCTGTATGATAACTCATTAAGTCCAGTTAGTTCTGTCCATTTGTGTGTGGTCTGGAATTATCCACTGGATTATGGGCAATGAAAAAGAAACTCAATAAGGAATGATTTTCGTGCCCCAAGTAACAACTGAAGGAGCCTACAAAACAAGTATGATTTCTATATTAGGATTTTGGTATGCTTGATCTTGTGTATGTAGATTTCATGTAGGTAACCAAAGTTATCGTGAGTTCATGAAAATGATAGGCAGGATATGTTCAGAAGACATCCATTTTCAGCACTGCCCTCTACCCTGTGTTGCTCAGTTTCTCTGTTTCCAACATCTTCAGTATTGGTAGAATGTGCAGGGGTGGCTAATGTAAATACCTCAAGTAAGGCTGAGGATTCCGTCTCTTATTTTCAGCATTTTGATAGATTATGTATCTCTTCATTGAGTGCTTCTAACTGCACAAAGAAGCTTCTCTGGACCAAGATTAGAGTAGTGTACATTCATGGATACATTTATAAATATTGAGAATACAGTTCTATGGTATGATTGGTACCAAAACACCAACACCAGATTCTTCCTTAGATCCTATAAACTGCCCAGCATTGGCTTTTGATCAGGATCATATTACCAGGCTTGAAATTTAATTGAGGCCAGATTCAAATCTAATCAGAAATGCTTTAGTTACCCATAATAGTCATGTCAGTATTATCACAGTAGGGACATTTTATCTGGTATGCAAAAGTTCACTCCCAAATATTTTTCATTTGAGGCTATTGTGATTAGGAATTCCTTTCTTCTCTAGTCAGCTTGTCTTTGGTGTACACATAGATAATTCACCTTTGGTTAATTTTTCTTCCTCCCGTTTGTGTACAGTTGTGAGCCCTGATATTTTGAGTGGATTCCTTAGGGTTTCTTATGTACAGAAACATATCATCTACAAATAGGAAAACCTTAAGTGGTTCTTTTCACGTTTATATGACTTAATACCTTCTCTTGTCCTATCTCTTCTAAGATTTCAATAGCTATATTTAGAAGGGGTGGAGTAAAGAGATAGATACTCTTACCTTGTTAATGACCTTAGAGGGAAATCTGAGTTATTCTACATTTAGTGTAATGTTAGTTATAGGACTTTCATGTATAACTGTTATTAGGTTATAATATCCTAACTTCATGTCTAGACTCTGCCCAGTCGTTATTATAAAAGAATGGTAACAATGTATTTGTATGTGTTCAGTGAGACAATAAATCATACAATTTCTGTCTTTGAGGTTCTGTGATGAATAACTATAGGCCTTCCTTCATCTATCACTTCAGTGCTGTTATAGTAATTACAAGACAGACGAGTGGCAATATTTCAGGATGAGTTTTTATTATGTCTCCATTTCAGTTACTCTTTTTTCTCATACTCTTTTTAAATCTCAGTAGATTCAAACTCAGTACCTACAGGAAGGCTCTGTCCATGGTGCACTTGTGCCACAGCTCACTATCTGGTTCTTTGCTTTGTGTCTTAAAGCAGTCAAACAATTCTGATGTTTAAACTTCACATTTTGGAGCATTTTATCAGGATGGAGTCAAATGGGAAAATGCCCTAGATTTAAAAATGGAACACGGCCCAGATGGATTCATCGAAAGGTTGCCGTTCTCCGTTTAGAGCACAGACACAGATTGTTAACTAGATGTGAGGGAGCCATTCAATTGAAGTTCAAAAATGCAAAAAAATAACACTTTTAGTCTAATTCTCCTGTGAGCAGGAAACTGTTCTTTAAGTAACCGAAATAACATGAGCCTAGGGATGGAAAGTTAATTGTGCAGCTGCATTTCGTGTAATGTAACACAAAAAAGGGCAGAAATGAATAGAAGACAATCTTAAATTATTTTGAGATGTGAAGATGGAAGGCTGGCTACAGAATGATGTAGGTTAAAGAATCTTGTAAAAATGAATTAATTAGATGACACAGGAAAAAATAGCAAGAGATGAAATATAAGGTTTAACCTCCGCAATGTGAATACTTAAATGAAAGGATTTTGCATGTGATTGTAATAATGATGACAATGAAGATTATATGTATCCTGAGATGTTAAAAACAAAACATAGATGGCATACACTATAGTTATCAGTACAAAAAGAGACAGAATGGGTGAGAAAGTATATATTTGACATATATTCATAACAGATGATTTCTTTCAATTCTCTTTAAACTAGTAATACTCATTAGTATGTCCACAGTTGCCTTGTTCAGCTCCTGTGTAGACAGTTGATGAGACATCATGGGTGTAGCTTTTGATGTTTCAAATCCACACAGGAGACCTCAAGCATGCAAAAGGATTGCAAGCAATAAAGGAATGCTCCAAGCAAGAGAAATAGTCTTTCCCAATATAAAACATAATGATTGGTTCCTTAACCTAAGAGTAAATGGTATGTTGTGAAACCCCAAATAAAACCCATATAAAACCCATATAAACACTGAGAAGTTTGTATTTTTCTATCTTGGAATATATATGTAGATCCACATACATATATGTAACAACAGTTAATGAAATTGAAAGAGAGAAAGGAGGGTTGTCTGAAGATTTTGGAGGTACCAACGGGAAGGGCAAATGATGTAGTTATGTTATAACCCCAAAAGGTAAAAGAAAGGAAAAAAGAACCCTAATTAATTACACTGTATTAAATGTGATCTCCAGGACACAACGATGAATAGAAATATCAGTGAACAAACTTCCTCAAGCAAAGAAAATCTAATAAAAGTGACAGATATAGAGAAGACTAAGATATGAAAGAAAAAGTGGTATAAAAACATGAAAGAGCAAGACATAACAATCATGGCTGTCAGGAATGTTTTGTTAGCGTTGACCCTTGAACCCCATTTTAATAAATAATAAATTTTTCTCAGGATACACCAAAATAAATTAAGCACAGTGTCTTAACATATATTTTTTATTCTGAAAGGAGGATTTTGAATTTGTTGAAATTGTTTATTTTTGTATTTTAAAATATATTCATACATTTATCTAACCCAGAGTCTTTCACATCAATGGTCACTACTGTATATTATCTTACTTATATATTATTATATTTATCTTCTGCCTTTCTGCCTATCTGTTTATCATTCTGTTGTGTAAATTTCAGAACTTTAAAGGAATTACATAGACACACACATACACACATACAAACACATAAGTGAGAGCATAAAGCCTCGATATCAAAACCATTATATTTCTTTAGAATGTAACAGAACTAGATAAAACATTTACTAAAAATATTTCCAATTTTTAAAAAAAAATCTTTGATTTCCCCCCATTTTTTCAGGAAGAACAATTATTTTGGATACTGAGTTTATGACTAACAGCTAGAAATTTTTCTACTATTTTGAGAAGAAAAGATTGCAAATTAACCCAACTTAATATTTTGATGTGATTGAAGCAGCATGACATTGGATGATACACATAAAATATCAGCACGATACTTCATAACTGGTAGATTGTAATTATACATGATCACAAAGTTATGTATACTATGTCTTGAGTATAAGGAGGAGTATAAGCTGTTTGGAATCAGATTTTAAATACAATACCCATCGTGTTCCCGGTTTTAAACTGATAGGAAGTTTTGTATTTTTTTTTTTCAGGATACAAACAGTCTCACTTTATTTCCTTTACAACAGACATGTATGTGATTTTACATGCATGGTTTCTGAAGTACATCTTACCAGACTGCAAGAATAATGTACAGGTAGGTTGTCATGGCTGCAGAAAGGTAGTGTGGTAATTTGAATGTGCTTAGACCAGAGAGTGGCACTACCAGGAGACGTTGCCTTGTTAAACAGGTGGGACTATGTTGGAGAGAGTGTGTCACTGTTGGGGGGGTGGATTTTACGAGTCACCTCTGGCTGCCTTCTGTTTAAAACGAAGTACACAGCAGCTCCTTCAGCCAACCGTCTGCCTGCATGCTGCCATGTTTTCCATTGTTTATTTATTTATTTATTTATTTACTTACTTACTTACTTTTTTTTTTCTGAGACAGGGTCTCTCTGTGTTGTTCTGGCTGTCCTGAAACTTACTTTGCAGACAAGGCTACCCTCAAACTCAGAAATCTGCCAGCCTCTGCCTCTTAAGTGCTGAGATTAAAGGCGTGCGCCACCGCTGCCTGGTCATGCTTCCCATCATGATGATAATGGACTGAAACTCTGAAACTGAAACCCAGCCCCAATTAAATCTTGTACTTTATATAAGTTTTCTTGGTGTTTCTTCACAGACATGGAACTGAAACAAAGACATGCAGGATGCATTTATAATTAAAGATGTTGACAGCTTTGTTTGAAATTCTCAGGCAATACCTTAGGAAAGGAATGAGGGTCATATGTATCCAAGCTTTAAACCTGGTTGATAGTAACATTAACATGAATTTTGTATTCTTGACACTTGTACATTTACCCCTGATCATTATGATGGCAAAATATGAATTCCTTTTCTCAGGTCTTCGGCTATAAAGTGAGGATGGAAATTAAAGTTTTCTTAAAACCTGTGTTAGTTACAAAGGGCCAAAACTTGGAGTAACAGCAGGTATGGACTGTTCTCTAAATGTTGTCTAAATAAAGAATGGTTGTGGATAAAATGACAGAAAATCCAAAGCTATAATATATTCTATGATTAGAAACTAATAGAGAGTAATTCAGGAAACCTAAGAGGAAACATGTAATGTGATTCAGGGTTACCATGTTTTCTTACACAAAAAGGAGTTCTTTGCCTCATAATTTTGCAAGGTTTTTGCCCTGTGAGGTTTTAGAACTCTTAATATAGCTAGACAAGTTATGGATTTTATCAGTATTTTAACAATGCATTGTTAAGTTGCACTTTCTCACACACAATTATTCTGAATAGCTGCAAGATCAAAAATAGAGATATATTCACTTAATTTCTCAGTTGCTGATCTTAGTCTTACACCTTATGATATTGTTTCTGTGTTATTTCCATTTTCCATGAAGAACTCTATAGAAGAAATGGTGTTTAGATAATACAAGAAAGGTGACATTGTCTCTGCTTTATTCCACAATAATGGTTCTGAGTTATTTCTCTCCTACTAATAACTTAACTCCAATTTGTTATAGCTTTCAAGCAAATTTAACTCTCTCATTATTGCATCTCTATCTTCTTACTTTCCCAGTCTGAGGTCTGTATTTTGTATAGTTTTCTCTAAAGACAGCTATATTTTTTAATTGTTAAAGTTAAAATTGTACATAAATTACTCCACTTATTAACTATTTACTTATTACTTTTACTTTTCCAAAACATTTCTATACATTAATGATTAATATGCAAATATTTGCTCTTATGGAAGCATTTAATATTTTCACACAGGTCCTAACTTACCAATAAGGACAATTAACATTTCCTGAAAAACAAAGTATATGTTGAAGTATAGTAAACTTTTAGTTACCAAACATACCAGCATATCGACAATGATTGCTTCAATAGTCACAGTAGCAAGGAGAGAGAATCTACCTCCTGTTATTTATGCATTCTAGATTTATGCTTTAATTCAATAGTTTTGATTAAATATCAATCCTGTGATTTCTAAACATTAGGTTTATTATATTGAGTACAGATATACTCCATTATTTTAATAATAATTACCATAATTGATATCCAAATATAAGGCATTTTAGAGCTTAAAAAGCTTTAATAGCATTAGGAAACAATTCTATATTTATGCAATATAAAAACTATGAAACACACAAGTCAAGTTGTGGCTTCCAATTCAAGTCCTTACGCATCAACAGTTCATGTTACCGCATTTTAAAAACAAGTTGGAGATAGATACTAAATATGAAGAATATTCATATATAGCCAAAATACCCATCTCTTTCTGTATATTTATATGCCGAACAATGATTTGTCTACAGACATGTTCATCTATACACACAGACACACAGACCTATTTATTTTATTTTATAAAACAATGAATTCCAGGAGCAGTAATTCCATGTACTGCATGACTAAAATTGTTTGGAGTTTTCCTGGAATAAAACTCTGTGCTTTTGCCCCAGTCTCTTATTTTTTGAGATTATAAAGGACATTTTTCCTTTCCCTGTTCTAACTGCAAACTCTTTAACCTCACACACCTCCACTGTAGAAAAACTCAACCAGACAAAATTCTATGGATCCAAATCCCAAAGGATATATTTACAAGAAAACACCATCACCTAAGGCTCAAGACTCATTGCAGAAATGAGTGTAGAATGTTTGAAAAAACCCAAAGAATAGAGGAAAATTTTGCTTTGTTGTTTGTTTGTTTCTGCTTTCATGCAAACAATTAGAAAAATACTGAAGTCAGTCAAAGTGTTCTCAACAGGTATTTACCAAAATTTTCTGTAAGTAGCAGAAAATATAGGAAAATATGGCAGATCAGAAAAAAATAATAGAAGAGAGATTCTAATACTTAATTTCACAATATGTGAGATTAATAGGAAGAGAACAGCAGTATGGTTGCAGTACAGTGCATACAGAGTTAGAGATCCTTTAGGTGGACCAAGCTTAGTAGTTTAACATTTCTATGTAGTTTTTGAAATGTCTTAATCATATAAAGAAATTAGTTCAGGCTTCAGAGGAACATTGTAGAGTTAAGAAATGGGAAAGGTTCCAAAGAAATTCGAATGAGTGTAATAGAGAATTTGGATGAAAACATGAACTCAGTAACATTGTCTGGACAATGAGAAAACATGGAAGCTGTTGAGTGATTATCAATTTGGGGTTTCCAGACTGGCAATTTCTTGGATGAAATAATAAAATAAATGCATAAAAGTATATATTATGTACACTGATATGGAGGTAACTGGTCAAAGTAACGTTTCATATTCTTCTAATTTTTGTGACAATTATTGCATTATTCCATTATATTATTACAACATGTCTGTCTTCCCTCCCCCTTCCAATTCTCCCATGTATTTCTCTTCACTTTAATTCAAATCCATTCCCTATTTTTCTATTAATTGCTAGTGTTTATGAAATACACATACATAAAATATTTGTAGTATTTCATGTTGGTATCCATAGCTACTGGAGAGACTGAGACTGGAGGGTCTTTAGGCACACATATTCAAGATTGGATTAGAAAGACAAACAAAACTACAGTTCCAAAGCAACAGTAAAATACATTCATAAATGTATAGAAAAGTAACTATGTATCCATATATAATTTCATATATGAATACATATATCTTATTCAGAAAATAAGATAGAACCCAAATTATACTTCTAATTTATTCTACAGCATTCTAGAATTATTTATAAGCCAATTTTTCTTTTGTTACTAAGTAATTTGATGAAACTACAGGTCTTAAGAGAGAGTTGCAAACAGTGCTCTATATTGCCTTGCCTGTGAGGGGTTTGCTGCTGCAATATAACAAAGGATGGGAAGAATCACATGATATTTTTCTGTTGCTTCAAATTACACCTGTAACTAGATATTTCCATTATTAATATGCTCACACAGAGGTAAAAAGTCTATATTTTCAACCTAGGGAAGATTCAAAAATGACAAAATGATAGTTATGCCAGTGATGGATAAGAAAGAAAAGCTTGAAAAATCCCTGCTATAAGAAAAAATAATAAATGTTCAGATATCTATGTCTGTGTTTTCAAAATAACTCAATATAATGTAGATCAGCTGTAACAGGAGATGAAATGTAGACTGATAAGAAAAAAGATGTATGACAAATTCTTGGCCAAGAGTCACACTGAAGTGTAGTAGATATAAATGGGTTAGGGGAAATATTCCAATTGATTTAAATTCATTATCAAGAACCTCTTATGATTTAGGAAAAGGAACAATATATATTGGAAGAATGATGTAAAGGAATAATAACAGCCAACCCAGAGTGGATAGGGCAAAGGTAGGAAACACACAAGCATAGAATGTGCACATGGATCGTAAAGAATGGAGTGAAGTTAGAGATAATTGGAGCTCCTAGAGAGTCCTCAGAGCACGATGGAATGGAAGCAGTGGGGAAAAAACACAGGAAAAAAATCAAATAATGTATCATTCCTACAGATTGAAAGGATTCAACAAGGATCCAGATGTATTAAGAGGTACATGCCAAGACTTTAAGCATGAAAGGATGCTGAATTTTGTCAAATGCTTTTTCAGCATCCAATGAAATGACCATGTGGTTTTGTTCTTTGAGTTTGTTTATGTAGTGGATTGTATTGATTGATTTCCGTATATTGAACCAACCCTGCATTCCCAGGATAAAGCCTACTTGATCATGGTGGATGATCGTTTTGATGTGTTCTTGGATTCGGTTGGCAAGAATTTTATTGAGTATTTTTGCATCGATGTTCATAAGGGAAATTGGTCTGAAGTTCTCTTTCTTTGTTGGATCTTTGTGTGGCATTGGTATCAGCGTAATTGTGGCTTTGTAGAAGTAATTGGGTAGTGTTCCTTCTGTTTCTATTTTGTGGAATAGTTTGAAGAGTATTGGTGTTAACTCTTCTTTGAAGGTCTGGTAGAATTCTACACTGAAACCATCTGGTCCTGTGCTTTTTTTGGTTGGAAGACTTTATATGACTCCTTCTATTTCTTTAGGCATTATGGGACTGTTTAGATGGTCTAGTTCGTCCTGATTTAATTTTGGTATTTGGTATCTGTCAAGGAATTCAAGGCCCATACCTAAACATAGTAAAAGCAATATACAGCAAACTGGTAGCCAGCATCAAACTAAATGGAGAGAAACTTGAAGCAATCCCACTGAAATCAGGGACCAGACAAGGCTGCCCCCTTTCTCCTTATCTTTTCAATATTGTACTTGAGGTACTAGCTCGGGCAATTCGACAACATAAGGAGGTCAAAGGGATACAAATTGGAAAGGAAGAAGTCAAACTATCATTATTTGCAGACGACATGATAGTCTACCTAAGTGACCCAAAAAACTCCACTAGAGAGCTCCTACAGCTGATAAACAACTTCAGCAAAGTGGCAGGTTATAAAATCAACTCAAGCAAATCAGTGGCCTTGCTATACTCAAAGGATAAGCAGGCTGAGAAAGAAATTAGGGAAATGACCCCCTTCACAATAGCCACAAACAGTATAAAGTATCTTGGGGTGACTCTACCAAACATGTGAAAGATCTGTATGACAAGAACTTCAAGACTCTGAAGAAGGAAATGGAAGAAGACCTCAAAAAATGGGAAAACCTCCCATGCTTATGGATCGGTAGAATCAATACAGTTAAAATGGCCATTTTGCCAAAAGCAATATACAGATTCAATGCAATACCCATCAAAATCCCAAATCAATTCTTCACAGAGTTAGAAAGAGTAATTATCAAATTCATCTGGAACAACAAAAAACCCAGGAGAGCTAAAACTATTCTCAGCAACAAAAGAAAATCTGGGGGAATCAGTATCCCTGACCTCAAGCAATACTACAGAGCAATAGTGTTAAAAACTGCATGGTATTGGTACAGTGACAGGCAGGAGGATCAATGGAACAGGATTGAAGATCCAGAAATGAACCCACACACCTATGGCCACTTGATCCTCGACAAAGAGGCTGAAAACATCCAATGGAAAAAAGATAGCCTTTTCAACAAATGGTGCTGGTTCAACTGGAGGTCAGCATGCAGAAGAATGTGAATTGATCCATCCTTGTCTCCTTGTACTAAGCTCAAATCCAAATGGATCAAGGACCTCCACATAAAGCCAGACACTCTGAAGCTAATAGAAAAGAAACTGGGGAAGACCCTTGAGGACATCGGTACAGGGAGAAAGTTTCTGAACAGAACACCAATAGCGTATGCTCTAAGAGCAAGAATTAACAAATGGGACCTCATAAGGTTACAGAATTTCTGTAAGGCAAAGGACACCATCAAGAGGACAGATCGGCAACCAACAAATTGGGAAAAGATCTTCACCAATCCTACATCAGATAGAGGACTAATATCCAATATATATAAAGAACTCAAGAAGTTAGACTCCAGAAAACCAAACAACCCTATTAAAAATGGGGTACAGAGTTAAACAAAGAATTCTCACCTGAAGAACTTCGGATGGCGGAGAAGCATCTTAAAAAATGCTCAACTTCATTAGTCATTAGGGAAATGCAAATCAAAACAACCCTAAGATTTCATCTTACACCAGTCAGAATGGCTAAGATTAAAAATTCAGGAGACAGCAGGTGTTGGAGAGGGTGTGGAGAAAGAGGAACACTCCTCCACTGCTGGTGGGGTTGCAAATTGGTACAACCACTCTGGAAATCAGTCTGGCGGTCCCTCCGAAAACTGGGCACCTCACTTCCAGAAGATCCTGCTCTACCACTCCTGGGCATATACCCAGAGGATTCCCCACCATGTAATAAGGATACATGCTCTACTATGTTCATAGCAGCCCTATTTATAATTGCCAGATGCTGGAAAGAACCCAGGTATCCCTCAACAGAAGAGTGGATGTAAAAAATGTGGTATATCTACACAATGGAGTACTATTCAGCCATTAGAAACAATGAATTCATGAAATTCTTAGGCAAATGGATGGAGCTAGAGAACATCATACTAAGTCAGGTAACCCAGACTCAAAAGGTGAATCATGGTATGCATTCACTAATAAGTGGTTATTAACCTAGAAAACTGGAATACCCAAAACATAATCCACACATCAAATGAGGTACAAGAAGAAAGGAGGAGTGGCCCCTGGTTCTGGAAAGACTCAGTGAATCAGTATTCGGCAAAACCAGAACGGGGAAGTGGGAAGGGGTGGGTGGGAGGACAGGGGAAGAGAAGGGGGCTTACGGGACTTTCGGGGAGTGGGGGGGGCTAGAAAAGGGAAAATCATTTGAAATATAAATAAATTATATCGAATAAAAAAAATTAAAAAAAAAGAATGCCCTTAATAAAGGTCATATACAAAGGGGGAAAAAAAAGAGGTACATGCCAATGTCTATGTAAGTTAGGATGACCTTTTAACGTTTTTGATGCAGAGCCATAATTTTACTAAAACATAAAGGAGTATGTTTCAATAAGAAAAGATAAACAAAAATATCCAAAAATTAATAAAATATAATGCTCTATCAGTCTCCTTTGTAATGTAAATAGAGGACTTTAGACCACTGACCTGTAATAGATTTTGTTGATATTGCCATTTCCATCCATGTAGTTCCTGAGAAACCAGTGTCCCAAGAATCTCATTTTTCTACTTTCACATGAATAAAAGAAACAAAATACTGTTAAAACTTACAATTTCTTAACCAAATAAATAAGAAATGAAACAAAAATTCAAACATTCTGAAAGACAATTTAAGACTCCAAAATGAGAAATTACAATTAACAGTAATTTTTGGCGGTGGGTTTTAATCATGTAGAAATATGAGAACAAAGCACTAGTAATATTTCTGTAATTATATATAAACATGCAATACTAACAGCCCTATTCTCTTTTCCATATTAGTGATTTTCACCTAGCATTACACATCTATTGAACCCCAATTTCCCTGTAAAAACAGTGAATCTGTATCTTGTGGATCCTTTTGCTTTTCAACATAGTTCCTCCTATTGTCTATTGAAAATTGAATATATATTTTATCTTGTTTCTTCATCATTATTAAACTTACATCCTTTACCAAGAATTATATAGTAATTGATAATCAAGATTATTTCCCATGAGATACTGAAATCTATTCCTTCATGTTTCTTTATCTGAAGGCTTTATATTACAGTAGAAACATTTTCTTGACAGAAACTTTTTCTACATTATGTAGTTTGATGCTATTTCTCCTCTTCTAACTTGTCCCCAGTCATTTCTACCTCACTAACCACCCAGCTTTGTGCTCTATTTTCCAAAAGAAAAAGAAAAACAGAAATAAATAAATAAATAAAATAAGATGATAAAATTTTTTTAAAAGAAATCCAAGTGGAAAAAAAGTCCACAACAATACTATTACATTCATTTTTTTTGGTAGGCTCTTCCCCTGCTTTGGATCCCTGTGTGAGGTTGATATGCCCAGTATGACTTCATTGCTAAAAACTCCTTTTCTTTTTGCCAGTCGGTATATATTGCAAATAGCTTCTTGGTTAGGTTTTATATCCTTTGTACTTGAATTAAAATACAATATTTCCTAGGTTCCTTACTCCTCAGTCAGCCCTCATGTGAGTACAACAACTCCCAATATACTGTAGTACTCTTAGTTTAACCCATGCTTTACATATAGTACAGGTTTTTTTTCCTTTTTCATTCTTCATTAAATACTTCACTTTATGTAAGAAAAGTGTTCATATAACTTCCATCTGTTAGTAAAAAGAAAATACCATCACCTATCTAGTCACCTTTGAGTATCTTCATTCTTCTCAGCCTTTCCATATTTCTCCATATTTAATCTCCTGACACTAACAAAATTAATCTATCTACATTACTAGGAGATTTTCTTTTCAGTGATATTTCACGTTTAGGAAATAATATTCTTAAGTATAATTTAGGTGTTCTCTCAAAAGTGCACATGTGATGTTTCTTGTGCTTTCTAATAGCTTTTGCTATTATAAAACAGAATATATATACAACTAGCCAGTAACTAAAAGTTTTATTAGTTTTATTTTTAAGAATATATTTAAGAATAATTTTAAAATATGAATATAATTATATGATTATTAGAAATAATTTAGATGTAAATTAACTGTCAAAATATTTATGACATATTTATTTCCATTTTTGCAATGTTCCAAATGCATATCATCTGCCTATACAGGTGCTGATAATGTGTTTGGATATACTTTAATATTTTAAAGTCATTCTTTCATTAGTTATGAATTATTTTTCTTGCTTATGTATCCATGTACTCTCAAAATTATCTATATTTTTATTTAATTGTTTTCCAATAGATATTTAACATCAGATATGAATAATAAACAAAATGTAAATAATATATAATTTACATTTTATTTCATAGTCAATGATGACTCTCCCAACATTTCTTGGTAAACAACTCAAAATGAAATGGAAAAAAAAATCTACCAATATTAGATCCTGTGAAATTCTGCCTGATTTAATCCCTGATCCTTTGTACCAAGTAAATGTCAGCAAACTCTACTTTGCCAGATGTGAGGCATTTATTCATGAATGTTTGCTCATTTGACAATATTAGTTCTGGCTTTAGTCAAATGTTACTTATAGGGGACAGGGAAAACATTGGTATTTAGCATCTTCTCACCTATATGTGTCATCGCTTTGTATCTGTTGCTGTTTTCCTGTCTCTGTCAATGTTCCTGTGTCTCTGTGTCTCTATCTCTCTGTATCTCTGTCTTTGTCTCTGTGTCTCTGTCTTTCTCTGTCTCTCTTTGTGTCTTGGTCTCTGTGTTTGTCTGATCTTTCTCTCTCACAAACACACATACACAGTGTATATCTAGCACTATTTTTGCTGCTTCCTCTCAAAAATTAGTTCTCTTACTTAATACAAAACAGGTTCTCCTACATAATTAGAATTAATAATGTGTCACTACAAATATGCAAGTGTGACAGGTCATGAGATTTCTAGATTCAGGATCAAGTATGATCATTGCTTGGAGAATAGAAATAATCTTAAATATTTCTCTACTTCTCTATTTCTAGCCTGTTCTCTACAAAAAAGTTTGCAAAATGAGCTTGCTTGATAGTCAAATGATCCTTTGTCATTTACTGCTGTTATAACATCAAAATGTTGCATTTTTATTACATGTGGATGATAATAACGAAAGAATCTTGAAAAGTATCAAAGTATATTTTACATATAAATTAACTGCAATTTTAACATTGAAAGTTAATGAATGGGAGTTTCTTTTACCCTTTCTTTAATTTGTACTTTATGGAGAACAGTTTATTCAATGGGACACATTCTGGGTCTTAATCCAAGTTATACCATTGTGAAGTTGGCATCTTCATTACATTTTACAGATATGAAATATTTAAAAGATGATTTACAAAGTGAACTTTGTTAAAACAAGATCAGGGACTTTGATTATTATTATTTTTGCAATGAATGAAAGTAGCTCTTTCTACTCAAAACAAACTTCTGCATAGCTATTGTATTGGTAAATCTAGTAAGTTAATTATAATGAGATATTTTCAGTTCCTATGTTTAACATGAGTTCATTCATGTTAAGAAAATACCTTGACTTATGAAACTCATAGAGATGAATTACCTTTTATCTGCCCAATAACTTAATTTTGACATAGCAAAATAAAATCAAAGTTAAACCAGCAAACCAGCCTCAACTTCCTACCATCATCTTCCCAGAATGTTTTCTCAGTTCTGTGTTTTCTGAAAGTGTTTAAGATTTTGTAATTTATCTTCCTTTGTTTTATTAACAGCTCATTATCTCCATCTGCTCTCTATATTACACCAACCTGATTGCCCACCAAGTGATACATTTTCAATGATGCTTTGTTTAGATTTTGTTTTGTGATTCATGACAGCATTTCTCTGTAGCCCTACCTGTCATAGTACTGGCTCCTGTAGACCAGGCTAACCTTGAACTCAAAAGGATCCATCTGTTTTATCTCCCCAAGTGCTAACATTAAAGACATGCATCACTCTCAATGCATTTTTCAAGCATTATTTCCATCTTGAGTTAGTTATCTTGGCCTACCTATCAGGTTATCTGCTTTCAGCAAGGACCTTGGCAAGTTCACCACGTATCTTCTCTTTTATTCAGCAAGACAATAAAAGATTATGCCAATATCACCATTATTTTGATCCTGAAATTTATTTTCTGAAATACATCGTTTAGATTACTTTAGGAAGTACTACATGAATGTACTATGTAGGCCCACTATAGACATTTATTTTTGTAATTACAATTTTTAAAACCATCTTTTTTCTATTTTTTACTGACAACTTCACTATTTAAGTATGTTTTCTGAGTACCAATATGAATTATGAAGAATTCAAGCAGGTGATGTGATTCAGAATATCTTAGTCTTATAGATTTGTTGTGGCTATTCACATTTGCAGAGAAACATACACATTTCTTTTGCTAACTCACAGTCCAACTTAATGTCCATCTGTGCTGAATACTGTGTTCTATAATGTAAGGAGGATATGTTTCTGTCTGCAGTATGGATTGTAGAATATATTACTCTAAGGAATTTAGGAAAGGTTTTCTTTCTATTCTCTCCCCCCACCAGGAGTTCACATTTTCTGTTTTCTCTCTGGGATTGAGTTTGGTGACAAGTACGCATTGAAAGACTCTGGGAAATGCCACAGGAGCTGCTTAGCTGCATTCAGATGTGGAGTGATATTTGAGGACACAATATTGTGATTGCCTCTTATGTATTAGAAATCTTAATCAGGTGACCCATAGGATAGTTTGAAAAGAACCTACTTACATATCAGTGTTCACTAGTAAGACATATCTTATTTTTGGATCAAATGTAAATGTTAGACAGTGGAATAATTTTCATTTGATTGACATATCTAAAGTAAGAAAATAGCTATGTCTGTGTTAGAAATGCATGGAACTTATAATTTCCTACAATTGTTATACTGTTAGACTTATTTTATTAGTTACATTTTGCTTCAGACTTTTGATCCATAACTCTTCTCAGTTTTCTCTCCACCAAATAGCTACCATGCTTCAAATTACACTATTGTTATATTTCTTTGGCAGTTTAAAATTATTAATAATTGACTATTATCAATAATCAACAGCAACTAAATGTAGAATTAATCTCCGTTGTAGAAATGGTGGATATTTTGGTATAAATTGCATGTGGTTTAATTGAAATGCTATAATAATATTTTTATTATTATATATGATTTGGGGATTGAAATAATGGCTAAATTAGTTTAAGAGTTCTTGTTATTTTTCCAGAACAGTTTGGTTCAAGGCACCAATGAGCTTGGTTCATAAATATCGTTAACTATAGCACAAAGTCATCTGACATATTTTTCTTATTTCTGTGGCTGCCTATATATACATATACTACATTTACTGACACAGACACACTCACATATACACATTAAAATAAAATGAATCTTAAGTAATTTGTCTTAAATCCCAAAACAAGTTAGCATGCTTACCCTGAAAGGAAATATAGGTAATTCTTTTCTTTAATTCCTTGGTGACTCTAAAAACAAATCTTGAAATACTGTGAGATTAATAACGCAAATGGACAAATTTGGCAAAGTAATAAAATTGTGATCATTGAAGCTGTAAGACAAGGAACACTGGGAAGGAAGCACTCTTCAAATGTTAAAATTTTAAATATTTCTATTTGCCATGATAAATTTCAATCCTTGTGAGCCAATAGTTTAAGTTTGAAATATCTGCAGAATAAGAAATTAAGGCCACCCTTTGATTAAGATGTTTAAGGTTAAATATAATAGAAACATAAATCTTCTCAAGTCTTATTAAAGAAGAAACATCTGCAGCATCTGAGTTAGATTTCTTTCAACCAAAAACACCCATTCTGGAATGCTAGCATTCTGACACAGTGACAAATGGCTGCAACAAATGCTAAATAGTTAAATGGACAAGTGATGGATGGCCTCATAAGCTTTGCAGGGCAGCCTGTGTAAGATACTAATTGGTTCTGTGGAACTGGTTTTAGTCAATAAATTCACTTGGGATATTTTGGTGTGTTAGACATCTTTAACGAATGTTAGTGCTGTGGGTGACAAACCACTTTCAACATTTTAGACCACCAACAGGAGAACCACACCCAATGTGCTGCCTGTCTTTCCTCCATCCATGCCCATAGCCAACACTGAATATCTGCCAAGTGAGAGCCTTTATCAAATCTTTCATGTACAGTTTTGCTTTAAAGAATGGCACCCAGCTCTGGCATCCATGAGTTGAATACACTGAGACAGGAAGCTGTTGGGTAGGGGTCAGTGCTTAGAGCCACTAACTGGTTTGTCCAGATACTGACAGGAGCTGCTGACAATGGCAGCCAGCAATTAAAGAAGTTATTCTGCAGACTTTTCTCTGAGGGAACAATGCTTAATTTACTGGGGATGTCAATCTCTGTGGTCAGCAGAAATCTTTGAAGTATTTTAATTCCTATGGGCCAGTGAGAAAGAGGACAGGAGAACATTCACACAGACACAGATACACACACACACACACACACACACACACACAGAGAGAGAGAGAGAGAGAGAGAGCACATCTGAATGAGTGAAACAAAAGGCAGATAACTTCATACATACAAACACATATACATGCATACATACATACATACACAAATACATGCCTACCTACATATGTACATACATGTATACAAACACATACACATTTACACACAGAGTGGATGGAGCAAAGCTCCATCAAGTGTGCTTCATTGCACTTCACAAAAATGTTCTTATGCATATACTTGGAGGATAAAAGGAAAAAAGTCCTAAGATACTCTCATACAAAATATACATATATACATACACACACATAGTTGACAGATAGAAGAAACAATATTCAAACCCCATATTTTATTTTTTCTTCCATAGCTTATATATCCCAGAAAAATCATTCAAGCAGTATAAAATTACAATGTCATTATGTTTTAGTTTTCTTCTAGTGAATGACTAGGAAAAAAACAATATGTTCCCCAATAACTTCCCAGGAAATAACGCTATGTAGTTCAGGTAAAGAAAACCAATCGTTCCCAAGAACCCACGTACATTCGTAACTAAGCAACTTGTTATAGATTAACAGTGTGAGAAAGCAAGGTCATTTTCTTAGCCAGTTTCTCTTACTGACAGGCAGTAATTTGGGATTACAAAGAAAGGATTGACTTTTTAAATTATCATCTTTAAATTAATCATTTAAGTATATTAAATGAATTACAAATCTGAAATTTTACATAAAAATGAGACATAGCTACTTTAAATACTCAGAATGTATATCCACTCAGCAGCAATTCTTAGTAAATCATATTAGGAAACTGAGGGCAAAAACAGAGTATAAGAAATCAATCTTCACAAGTCCAGCCTCAGTGAGAGTCATATCAACCAGTGCTGCCTTTGTTCTAGTTCCTTGAGCATAAAAGGTCTCCAGCTTAACTAAGAAATGTGTGCCTTTCTGAAGTTCAAATTGTTCCCTAAGATTTTCTACATGGAAGCCAGTAGCAAAAACTTCTCAAACTAGGTTCACTAACTACTTTATTTTTCTAAATGTTTTCTAAGGGTTGTGGTCATTGCTGACAATCTACAATTTACATCTCTATGTTCTTTCCTAGGATGGTGGTGACTGAATCATTCATCTGTTCTAGCAGCAAAGCCTTAAAGAGGCCACTATTATTGTGAGTGCCAGATGGAACCCCCTTAGAGTTCTCAAGCAATTTGTAGATCTAGAGGGACATGAGGGCAGCAAGCATAGCTAAACTCCATAAAAACACAAAGCATCAACCCTTCACAGGACCAAGTCCCTCTTCTCTCACAGATGCCAGACAAGGCCATAGTCTGCTACATATGTAGCTGGAGCCATGGGTCCCTCCATATGTGATATTGTTAGTCCCTGGGCTCTCTGGAAGGTCTGCTTGGTTGATATTGTTGTTCTTACTGTGGGGTTGCAAACCCCTTCAGCTCCTTCAGTCCTTTCTCTACCTCTTCCATTGGGGACCCTGTTCTCAGTCCAATGGTTAGCTCCGAGTATCACCTCTGTATTTATCAGGCTCTAGCAGAGGTTCTCAGGAAACAGCTATATCATCCTCATGTCAGCATGCACTTCTTAACATCCATAAAAGTGTCTGGGTTCGGTGTTGTGAGTTCTCTTGTTTTTGTTCTTCCTCTCTTCCGCTCTTCCGCTCTTCCCCCTTTTCTGCTTCTTTCCTTCCCACCTCCAGGTGTTCATGGTCATGGTCTGCCTCTACTCTCTACTCCTCCATTCTCTCTCTCTCTCTCTCTCTCTCTCTCTCTCTCTCTCTCTCTCTCTCTCTCCCCTTTGTCTCCCTGCCTCTCTTTCTGTCTCTCTCTGTGTGTTTTTCTGTTTCTACTACCCCCTCAACTCCCCTCCCTATGCCCTAAATAAACTCTACTCTATACTAAAAAAAAGACAGAGTTATTCACATATTTTACTAAACTAGAGTGGCAAAATGGCCAAGACAACTGCTATTTCTACCTTTTCAGTGATTGGATAACAAACACACAGTGTTATTTTTGTGTTTGGGTTTGATCAGAAAGTCAGATCTTTAGTTTTGTGTGATAATGTCATTATTAAAGGAGCCAAGTGGTCAATCTCCAGCCTGTAGGCTTAGATTTTTCAAAACTAATTAGGAGTATTAAATGCTTCAAGCTTCTTTCTATCCCACTAAACAGAGGTAGCAGAGAAAGGGTAGTAGTAAAACATGGGTTGTGGACCAATTTGAAGTAGTTTTTGGAGGTGATTCCACTCTTAATTGTCAGGATACCAGCAATTCAGTCTAATAGCAAACACCAAATGCAAATTGTAACTGCAACATATTCCAGCAGAAACCACAAGACACCACCCAATTGGCATGAGTCAGTGAAAGCAGCTAAAGTCAGTTGTAATACCATGAGAAATTCTTTGGTGCATTTCTCTCATTTAAATGAAGACCAGGGAAGACCAGCAAGCACCAGTGAAGTATTGTAAGGCAGAGTTTTCATTCACTGTTGAGACTCTCCAAATATCACCTTCCCTCCCAAACTTCTGCTCCAACAAAACACCACCCTCTCATGTGTCTGCTTCAGCAAAACATCCTCTCTCAAGACAACTTCCAGAATGTGTCTGTGTGTATGTGTGTGTCTGCCTTTTCATATGTGTACATATTATCTGTGGACACATAAATAATATACTCACTTTCAACAACAACCAAATTTTATCACTGTAACCATTTGATATCATTATAATTGTTTATTAAGCATAATTTTATCATATGTTTATTTTGTAATTGTGACAACTTTATGGCCAATGATGTGCCTAATGTAGAAATTTTTATTTTTATTATAATTGCTGCATAGTGAAAAGATACAATGGGAGATAGAATATATATTTAATAGAATATATATACATTATATATTTCTTTTAATTTTAAAGATCTCTTTTAACTTGACCATATGTTTGTTCTTTACAAAAATAAGAGATGCAGCCAAATAGACAGTAGTTAGCAAAATAAAAGTTTATCTAATTAGCATAGCCATTTGATACAGCATATTGAATTATTATGGTAACGCTTATTCTACTGATTTAAATTAACCTGCTTGCTCTTTTGGTGTTATTAGAAAATCATGGGACTTTCTGTTTTAATGAACTGTTTAAACATAACAATTGGCCAAATACCAGAAAATTTACACATTGAAAGTGTCATAGAAAATCAATAAAACAAATAACTGTAAAATCCAGGTAGGTATCTATATAACACTGACATTTATAAGATCATTATCAAAATATAGTGCATCAATCAAACTTACCTACTTTTCCTGAATGTAGCAGAATGATAGTAGAGAACTCCCTGTTCTCTCATTATCTTTACCAAAGACAGGTTAAGACTGTAGTAGTTCAGAGATTCTGTATGTTTTCAAAACAAAAGTGGGACCACCTGCATCTTTACTTATAAGAAATTGAGAATTCTAGCAGCAGGGATGTAGAGGCCGATTTGGTCACCACATGGATCCAGGCAGAAATTCCAGCTGTGGAGCCAGATACCAACCCACCCACAAAACCTTTGACCCACAATTTATCCTACCTACAAGATGTGAAGGGATAAAAAAAATGAAGCAGAGATGGAGGGGATGACCAACCAAAGACTGGCCCAAATTGAGACCCGTCCCATGGGATATAGCCAACTCCTGACACTATTAATGATAGTCTGGTATCCATAACATAAGTTTTCTCTAAGTAGCTTAATCTCCAGCTGATGGTAACAGATGCAGAAACCCACAGACAAACATGAAGCTGAGGACTGTTGTGGAAGAAGGAGAGGAAGAATTGGAGGAATCAGAGGAGTCAGAAAAATCTATAACCTGGGCTCATGAGGGTGCACAGAGATTGGACCTTTTCTCCATTGAAGAAATAGACATTCGAGTTAAGTTAAAAAGTAAAAAAGGCAATTTGGGCATTGGGTTCCCTAGTCTCAGGAGACTAGAACAGAAAAAGTTACAGACTTTGACAGTTTTTTATTAATTATAGATGAAGGAAAATGACTTGGGCTTCTTGGCATCTTTTCTGGTCTGAGCATTTTGAAGTGGGTGAGGTTAGAGAGAAAGGGAGAAATAGAATTTGTAGAAACATGTAAGGTGGAGGACAAGTCGAGACTAACCTAACATGAACCATCAACCAGAGAGCATGCATGCATGAGTTGTATCTATGCTGCCTACATGTATGTAGTAGATGTGCCTTCTGGTCTCCATGTAGATCCAGTAACAGTTAGAGCAGGAGCTGACTCTGATGGTTGTCTGCTTTTGGATTCCTACCTCTAGCTGGGCTGCCTTGTCTGGCCTCAGTGGGAGAGGATGCCACTAGTCCTGCTACAACTTGATGTGGCAAGGTGAGTTGGTATTATTGGTGAACCATTCTTCTCAGCCAAAAAAGGAAATGGGGAATTAGAGGAGGGAGTGTGAAGGGGGACTAAGGAGGAGAGATGGTAGCGGGCATATGTGATCGGGATGAAGAGTGAATAAGTAAATAAAGTAAAGATGAAAAAGTTAAATAACCAAAAAAGAAATATAGATGTCGAAAGGTTTTGCTACTGTTCTGATGTCCATAAATTCTCAGTCACTCAGCTTGCTGGTTCACAATCTGAAAAATAGGAGTATAAATATATTTTCATTTATAGAGTTGAAGAGAAACCAAATAAGGAATAAGTAAGAAATCAATCAAGTGGTTTCTCAGAAAATTGAAAATAGTTATAAGTGAAGGGCCAGCTATGCCTCTACTGGGCATTTACCCAAATAATTCTCCATTATACTACAAGGACAGATACTCCACCATGTTCATAGATGCCTTATTCATACTAACTCAAAATCAGAAGCAACATACTTGCCCCTCAACCGAAGAATCAGTACAGAAAATGTGGTTTATATGGAATACTTACTGTTCAGCTAATAAAAATGAGAACATTGTGAATTTTGGAGGTAAATGGATTCAGAATTAATTTTATACAAGCTATTAAACATGTGGAAGTGAATGATAAAGTGGAAATATCTGTGTCTTTGGAAACTCAATTGGGTCATGTGATGTTTGAAGTTTACTATTGCACTGGACTGCAATTAGTGATTTATGTTTTGTGCTAGCATTAGGAATGGACTGCAGGTATCCTGACAATGAAGAGTATACTGACCCCAAAGAACTGTTTATAAACAGGTTCAAATATTCATTTTTTATTATCCTTTTTTCTACCCAATGTCAAGTCATTGGGTTTGAAGGGGGGTTGAAGTGTCCAAGAATCCTAAATGATGTAGGTTTAGAAAAATTTAAAACTTCAGGTGGTGCCCAACCTGGTTTATCCACAATGGGTAACTTACATTCTAACGTAGGAAAGGAAAAGGCAGGTTTTGATGGGATGGCAATATTATTTAAGGGGTTTCTGGTTTTGCTTCATAGTCTTCATGTATACCATTTTGAAAAAGATTAGAGGGAAAATTGAAAATTCAATTTTCTTGTGTTTGAATGAATTCCAGAGTTGGCTATATTCTTAGAAATTTTGCAGATAGAGGTTGAAGTACACAGAAAGCACAAAGAACTACTGGCTTCAGGCTTGGTGTCTGAAACTGGGAATTGACTGCATGGTGAAAGAATAAACCAAACTAGGATGGGAAGGTAATTTCCACCCTATCTTGTTCCATGAACTTTCACTGCTAGCTACCCAAAGCAACTCTGTGAGACAAGGGCATTGGAAGAACATAAGGTAGTACATGAACAACAGGGTTAGTGTTCAGGTAAGTAAAGTAACAGAGAATTTGCCTGGGGCTATAGCCGCCACAGTCTTTGTGTAGCATATGTCTGCTAATGATGGCTCATACTTATATTGAGTTGAAATGGCATATGACAGAAATGCTAGATCTGAAACATTTTAAAGAGGCTACTGCATTGTATGGTTTGTATTCTCTATTCATTACAGAAATGTTAAGTAACTGGTCTACATGGCATAGAATTATTCATCAAGATTGAAAGGAACTGTGTCAGCTGTGCTAGAAGCTAGTCAACAAATAAAATGATGGTCATGGTGGAAGCACAAAACCAAGAAAATAGAGCAATGTATTACAAAAAGGGAGAATAAATGTTGGTAAAAACCAACTACTTGTCTGCTTCGGGATCTGGAACAGCCTGGGCCACAGCACCCGGTCTACAGGAAGTGCAAGAGGCCAGCGGTACACCTGGAGGCCGCCTGGGAGCAAGCAGAGTGCTCTGCTGAGTCCAGCCCTGCAGAGCAGAGGATCCAGCCCAGAGGCCTCGGGTGGGAGCCTTCAGGCCTCCACTTCAGGATCATGAACAGCCTGGGCAAAGGCACCCAGTATCCAGGCAATGCAGGAGGTCAGCTGTGCACCCAGAGACCTCTGGAGGAAGCTTGCACTGGTGAGTCCAGCATTGACAACAAGACCAACTAACACAAGTGAGGAGTAAATGGCAAAAGGCAAGCATAGGAATGTTACTAACAGAAATCAAGGCAATATGGCAGCATCTTAACCCAATTCTCCATTAGCAGCATGTCCTGGATACCCCAACACACCAGTAAAACAAGATTTGGATTTAAAATCACTGGCCATGATGCTGTTACAGGATCACATGAAGGAAATAAATAAATCTCTTAAAGAAATTCAGGAGAAAATGGATCAAAAGTTAGAAGCCCTTACAAAGGAAACACAAAAATCACTGAAAGAAATTCAGGAGAATTCAGAAGCCAATAAGGAGGAAACGCAAAAATCACTTAAAGAAATATAGGAGAACTTTGGTCAACAGGCTGAGGTCAGGAAAGAGGAAATACAAAAATATCTTAAAGAATTACAGGAAAACCCAAACAAGCAAGTGAAGGAGCTCAGAAAAACCATCCAGGATCTAAAATCAGAAGTAAAAACAACTACAAAATCTCAAAGGGAGACAACTTTGGAGATAGAAAACCTTGGGAAGAAACCAGGGGCCATACAAGCAAATATCAACAACAGAATACAAGAGATAGAAGAAAGAATCTCAGATGCTGAAGATACCATAGAAACCATGGACTCAACAGTCAAATAAAATGCAAAATGCAAAAAGCTTGTAACCCAAAACATCCAGGAAATCCAGGACACAATTAGAAGACCAAACCTAAGGATAATAGCTATAGATGAGAGTGAAGATTTACAACTTAAAGGGCCAGCAAATATCTTCAATAAAATTACGGAAGAAAACTTCCCTAACCTAAAGAGAGAGATGCCCATGAATATACAAGAAGCCTACAGAACTCCAAACAGACTGGACCAGAACAGAAATACCCCCCATCACATCATAATCAAAACCCCAAATGTACTAAACAAAGAAAATATATTAAAGGCAGTAGGAGAAAAAGGCCAAGTAACATATAAAGGAAGACCTATCAGAATCACACCAGATTTCTCACTAGAGACAATGAAAGCTATAAGATCTTGGGAAGATCTCATGCAGACTCTAAGAGAACACAAATGCCAGCTAAAAGTACTATAACAAGCAAAACTCTCAATCACCATAGATGGAGAAACTAAGATATTCCATGATAAAACCACGTTTACCCAATATCTTTTCACAAACCCAGACCTACAAAGGATAATAGGAGGAAAACACCAATACAAGGAGGGAAACTTCACCCTGGAAAAAGCAAGATAGTAACCTTCTTTCATCAAACTCAAGAGAAGATAACCAATCAAATTTTATAAATAACATCAAAAATGACAAGAAGTAATAATCACTAATCTTTAATATCTCTTAACATCAATAGGTTCAATGCCCCAATAAAAAGACAAAGACTAACAGACTGGATTAAGAAACAGGACCCTACATTTTGCTGCATACAGGAAACACACTTCAGTATCAAAGACAAACACAACCTTAGAGTAAAAGGATGGAAGAAAATTTTACAAGCAAATGGTCTCAGGAAACAAGCTGGAGTAACCAATCTAATATCAGATAAAATTGACTTTCAATCCAAAGTCATCAAAGGAGACTCTGAGGGACACTTCTTGCTGGTCAAAGGAAAAATACAACAAGAAGAACTCTCAATCCTGAACATCTATGCTCCAAATGCAAGGGCACCCTCTTTCATAAAAGAAAATTTACTAAAGCTCAAAGCACACATTGCACCTATCACAATAATTGTGGGTGACTTCAACACTGCACTTTCCTCAATGGACCGATCAGGAAAACTGAGCCTGAACAGGGACACAGTGAAACTAATTGAAGCTTTAGACCAGTTAGATTTAATATATATATCTATTTAATAATATATATTATATATATATATATAGACATAGATAGATATTTATCTATAGATAGATATAGATATAGATATAGATATAGATATAGATATAGATATAGATATAGATATAGATATAGAGATAGAGATAGAGATAGAGATAGAGATAGAGATAGAGATAGAGATAGAGATAGAGATAGAGATAGAGATATAGAGATATAGAGATATAGATATATATAGATATATAGATATATAGATATATAGATATAGATATATATAGATATATATAGATATAAAAATATATATAGATATATATAGATATATAAATATAGATATAGATAGATGGAGATAGAGATAGATAGATAGATAGATAGATAGATAGATAGATAGATAGATAGATAGATAGAACATTTTATCCTAAAGCAAAAGAATATACCTTTATCTCAGCACCACATGGTACCTTCTCCAGGTCACAAGACAGACATCAACAAGTATAAAAAGATCGAAATAATGCCACGTGGTCATTTCATTGGATCCTGAAAAAGCATTTGACAAAATTCAGCATTCTTTCATGCTAAAAGTCTTGGAAAGAACAAGAATCCAAGGCCCATTCCTAAATATACTTTAAGCAATATATAGCAAACAGGTAGCTAACAGCAAACTAAATGGAGAGAAACTTGAAGCAATTCCACTAAAATCAGGGACTAGACAAGGCTCCCCTTTATCTCTTTATCTTTTCTTTTTTTTTTATTCGATATATTTTTTATTTATATTTTAAATGATCTCCCCTTTTCTAGCCCCCCCATCCCCGAAAGTCTCATAAGACCCCTTCTCTCCCACTGTCCTCCCACCCACACCTTCCCACTTCCCCATTTTGTTTTTGCCCTATATTGCTTCACAGAGTCTTTCCAGAACAAGGGGCCACTCCTCCTTTCTTTTTATACCTCATTTGATGTGTGGATTATGTTTTGGGTATTCCAGTTTTCTAGGTTAATATCCATTTATTAGTGAGTGCATACCATGATTCACCTTTTGAGTCTGGGTTACCTCACTTAGTATGATGTTCTCTAGCTCCATCCATTTGCCTAAGAATTTCATGAATTCATTGTTTCTAATGGCTGAATAGTACTCCATTGTGTAGATATACCACATTTTTTGCATCCACTCATCTGTTGAGGGATATCTGGGTTCTTTCCAGCATCTGGCAATTATAAATAGGGCTGCTATGGACATAGTAGAGCATGTATCCTTATTACATGGTGGGGAATCCTCTGGGTATATGCCCAGGAATGGTATAGCAGGATCTTCTGGAAGTGAGGTGCCCAGGTTTTGGAGGAACCTCCAGACTGATTTCCAGAGTGGTTGTACCAATTTGCAACCCTACCAGCAGTGGAGGAGTGTTCCTCTTTCTCCACACCCTCTCCAACACCTGCTGTCTCCTGAATTTTTAATCTTAGCCATTCTGACTGGAGTAAGGTGAAATCTCAGGGTTGTTTTGATTTGCATTTCCCTAATGACCAATGAAGTTGAGCATCTTTTAAGATGCTTCTTCGCCATCCGAAGTTCTTCAGGTGAGAATTCTGTACCCCATTTTTTTTAATTTATTGATATATTTATTTACATTTCAAATGATTTCCCCTTTTCTGGACCCCTGAAAGTCCCATCAGTCCTCTTCCCTCCCCCTGTTTTTCTACCCAACCATTCCCAATTCCCTGTTCTGATTTTGTTCTATACTGCTTCACTGAGTCTTTCCCGAACAAGGGGCCACTCCTCCGTTCTTCTTGTACCTCATTTGATGTTTGGATTATGTTTTGGGTATTCCAGTTTTCTAGGTTAATATCCACTTATTAGTGAGTGTATACCATGCTTCATCTTTTGAGTCTGGGTTTCCTCACTTAGTATGATGTTCTCTAGCTCCATCCATTTGCCTTAGAATTTCATGAATTCATTGTTTCTAATGGCTGAATAGTACTCCATTGTGTAGATATACGAAATTTTTTCATCCACTCTTCTATTGAGGGATACCTGGGTTCTTTCCAACTTCTGGCAATTATAAATAGGACTGCTATGAGCATAGTAGAACATGTATCCTTATTACATGCTGGGGAATCTTTTGGGTATATGCCCAGGAGTGGTATAGCAGGATCTTCTGGAAGTGAGGTGCCCAGTTTTTGGAGGAACTGCCAGACTGATTTCCAGAGTGGTTGTACCAATTTGCAACCCCACCAGCAGTGGAGGAGTGTTCCTCTTTCTCCACATCCTAGCCAACACCTGCTGTCTCCTGAATTTTTAATCTTAGCCATTCTGACTAGTGTAAGGTGAAATCTAAGGGTTGTTTTGATTTGCATTTCCCTAATGACTAATGAAGTTGAGCATTTTTTAAGATGTTTCTCCGCCATCCGAAATTCTTCAGGTGAGAATTCTTCGTTAAACTCTGTACCCCATTTTTAATAGGGTTATTTGGTTTTCTGGAGTCTAACTTCTTGAGTTCTTTATATATATTGGATATTAGCCCTCTATCTGATGTAGGATTTGTGAAGATCTTTTCCCAATTTGTTGGTTGCCGATTTGTCCTCTTGATGGTGTCCTTTGCCTTACAGAAACTTTGTAATTTTATGAGGTCCCATTTGTCAATTCTTGATCTTAGAGCACATGCTATTGGTGTTCTGTTCAGAAACTTTCTCCCTGTACAGATGTCCTCAAGGGCCTTCCCCAGTTTCTTTTCTATTAGCTTCAGAGTGTCTGGCTTTATGTGGAGGTCCTTGATCCATTTGGATTTGAGTTTAGTACAAGGAGACAAGGATGGATCAATTTGCATTCTTCTGCATGCCGACCGCCAGTTGAACCAGCACCATTTGTTGAAAAGGCTATCTTTTTTCCATTGGATGTTTTCAGCCTCATTGTCGAGGATCAAGTGGCCATAGGTGTGTGGGTTCATTTCTGGGTCTTCAATCCTGTTCCATTGATCCTCCTGCCTGTCACTGTACCAATACCATGCAGTTTTTAACACTATTGCTCTGTAGTATTGCTTGAGGTCAGGGATACTGATTCCCCCGGACTTTCTTTTGTTGCTGAGAATAGTTTTAGCTCTCCTGGGTTTTTTGTTATTCCAGATGAATTTGATAATTGCTCCTTCTAACTCTGTGAAGAATTGAGTTGGGATTTTGATGGGTATTGCATTGAATCTGTATATTGCTTTTGGCAAAATGGCCATTTTAACTATATTGATTTTCTGATCCATGAGAATGGGAGGTTTTCCCATTTTTTGAGGTCTTCTTCCATTTCCTTCTTCAGAGTCTTGAAGTTCTTGTCATACAGATCTTTCACATGTTTGGTAAGAGTCACCCCAAGATACTTTATACTGTTTGTGGCTATTGTGAATGGGGTCATTTCCCTAATTTCTTTCTCAGCCTGCTTATCCTTTGAGTATAGCAAGGCCACTGATTTGCTTGAGTTGATTTTATAACCTGCCACTTTGCTGAAGTTGTTTTTCACGTGGAGGAGCTCTCTAGTTGAGTTTTTTGGGTCACTTAGGTAGACTATCATGTCATCTGCAAATAATGATAGTTGGATTTCTTCCTTTCCAATTTGTATCCCTTTGACCTCCTTATGTTGTCGAATTGCCCGAGCTAGTACCTCAAGTACAATATTGAAAAGATAAGGAGAAAGGGGGCAGCCCTGTCTAGTCCCTGATTTTAGTGGGATTGCTTCAAGTTTCTCTCCATTTAGTTTGATGCTGGCTACCGGTTTGCTGTATATTGCTTTTACTATGTTTAGGTATGGGCCTTGAATTCATGTTCTTTCCAAGACTTTAAGCATGAAAGGATGCTGAATTTTGTCAAATGCTTTTTAAGCATCCAATGAAATGACCATGTGGTTTTTTTCTTTGAGTTTGTTTATGTAGTGGATTGCATAGATGGATTTCCGTATATTGAACCAACCCTGCATTCCCGGGATAAAGCCTACTTGATCATGGTGGATGATCGTTTTGATGTGTTCTTGGATTTGGTTGGCAAGAATTTTATTGAGTATTTTTGCATCATGTTCATAAAGTAAATTGGTCTGAAGTTCTCTTTCTTTGTTAGATCTTTCTGTGGTTTTGGTATCAGCGTAATTGTGGCTTCGTAGAAGGAATTGGGTAGTGTTCCTTCTGTTTCTATTTTGTGGAATAGTTTGAAGAGTATTGGTGTTAACTCTTCTTTGAAGATCTGATAGAATTCTGCACTGAAACCATCTGGTCCTGTGCTTTTTTTGGTTGAAAGACTTTCTATGACTCCTTCTATTTCTTTAGACATTACAGGACTGTTTAGATGGTCTAGTTGGTCCTGATTTAATTTTGGTATTTGGTATCTGTCAAGGAAATTGTCCATTTCCTCCAGATTCTCCAGTTGTGTTGAGTACAGGCTCTTGTAGTAGGATCTGATGATTTTTTTGGATTTCTTCAGTTTATGTTGTCATATCTCCCTTTTCATTTTTAAGTTTGTTAATTTGGATACTTTCTCTGTGCCCTTTGGTCAGTCTGGCTAAGGGTTTATCTATCTTGTTGATTTTCTCAAAGAACCAGCTCCTGGTTTTGTTGATTCTTTGTATGGTTCTCTTTGTTTCTACTTGATTTATTTCAGCCCTGAGTTTGATGATTTCCTGCTTTCTACTCCTCCTGGGTTAAATAGCTTCTTTTTGTTCCAGGGCTTTCAGGAGTGTCATTAAACTGGTAATGTTTGCTCTCTCCATTTTCTTTTTGGAGGCACTCAGGGCTATGAGTTTTCTTCTTAGTACTGCTTTCATTGTTTTCCATATATTTGGGTATGTTGTGTCTTCATTTTCATTGTGTTCTAAAAAGTCTTTAATTTCTTTCTTTATTTCTTCCTTGACCAAGGTATCATTGAGTAGAATATTGTTCAGTATCCACGTGTATATGGGTTTTCTGTTGTTTTAGTTGCTATTGAAGACCACTTTTACTCCATAGTGATCTGATAGGAGGCATGAGATTAGGTCGATCTTCTTATATTTGTTGAGGTCTGTCTTGTGACCAATTATATTGTTGATTTTGGAGAAGGTACCATGAGGTGCTGAGAAAAAGGTATATTCTTTTGCTTTAGGATAGAATGTTCTATATATATGTGTTAAATCTAATTGGTCCAAAGCTTCAATTAATTTCATTGTGTCCCTGCTTAGTTTCTTTTTTCCTGATCATTCCATTGAGGAAAGTGCAGTGTTGAAGTTACCCACAATTATTGTGTTAGGTGCAATTTGTGCTTTGAGCTTTAATTAAGTTTCTTTTATGAAAGAGGGTGCCCTTGCATTTGGAGCATAGATGTTCAGGATTGAGAGTTCTTGTTGTATTTTTTTTTCACCAGCAAGAAGTGTCCCTCAGAGTCTCTTTTGATGACTTTGGGTTGAAAGTCAATTTTATCTGATATTAAAATGGCTATTCCAGCTTGTTTCCTGAGACCATTTGTTTGTAAAATTGTCTTCCAGCCTTTTACTCTAAGGTAGTGTTTGTCTTTGACCCTGAGGTGTGTTTCCTGTAAGCAGCAAAATGTAGGGTCCTGTTTAGATATCCAGTCAGTTAGTCTATGTCTTTTTATTGGGGCATTAAGTCCACTGATGTTAAGAGATATTAATGAATAGTGATTGTTACTTCCTGTCATTTTTGACGTTATTTTTAAAATTTGATTGGTTACCTTCTTTTGGGTTTGATGAAAGGTTACTATCTTGCTTTTTCCAGGGTGAAGTTTCCCTCCTTGTATTGGTGTTTTCCTCCTATTATCCTTTGTAGGGCTGGGTTTGTTGATAGATATTGGGTAAACTTGGTTTTGTCATGGAATATCTTAGTTTCTCCATCTACAGTGATTGAGAGTTTTGCTGGATATAGTAGTTTTGGCTGGTATTTGTGTTTTCTTAGAGTCTGCATGAGATCTGCCCAGGACCATCTAGCCTTCATAGTCTCAGGTGAAAAGTCTGCTGTGATTCTGATAGGTCTTCCTTTATATGTTACTTGGCCTTTTTCTCTTACTGCCTTTAATATTCTTTCTTTGTTTAGTACATTTGGTGTTTTCATTATTATGTGACGGGAAGTATTTCTGTTCTGGTCCAGTCTGTTTGGAGTTCTGTAGGCTTCCTGTATATTCATGGGCATCTCTCTCTTTAGGTTAGGGAAGTTTTCTTCCATAATTTTATTGAAGATATTTGCTGGCCCTTTAAGTTGTAAATCTTCACTCTTATCTATGCCTATAATCCTTAGGTTTGGTCTTCTCATTGTGTCCTGGATTTCCTGGACATTTTGGGTTACAAGCTTTTTGCATTTTGCATTTTCTTTAACTGTTGAGTCCATGGTTTCTATGGAATCTTCAGCATCTGAGATTCTTTCTTCTATCTCTTGTATTCTGTTGTTGATATTTGCATCTATGTCCCCTGATTTCTTCCCAAGGCTTTCTATCTCCAAAGTTGTCTCCCTTTGAGTTTTCTTAGTTGTTTCTACTTCTGATTTTAGATCCTGGATGGTTTTGCTTAGCTCCTTCACTTGCTTGTTTGTGCTTTCCTGTAATTCTTTAAGAGATTTTTATGTTTCCTCTTTCATGACCTCAGCCTGTTGATCAAAGTTCTCTTGTATTTCTGTAAGTGTTTTTTTTGCGTTTCCTCATTATTGGCTTTTGTATTCTCCTGGATTTCTTTCAATGTTTTTTGTGTTTCCCTTGCAATGGCTTCTAACTTTTGATCCATTTCTCCTGAATTTCTTTAAGTATGTCCTTCATGTGTTCCTGTACCAGCATTATGACCAGTGATTTTAAATCCAAATGTTGTTTTACTGGTGTGATGGGGTATCCAGGACATGCTGGTAAAGGAGAATTGGGTTCAGATGTTGCCATATTGCCTTGATTTCTGTTAGTGACGTTCCTGCGTTTGCCTTTTGCCATCTAGTTCTCACTGGTGTTAGTTGGTCTTGTCAATGCTGGACTCACCGGTGCAAGCTGCCCCTTCCCTGGTGGCCTCTGGTGCACAGCTTACCTCCTGCACTGCCTGGAGACAGGGTGCTGTTGCACAGGCTGTTCAGATCCCGAAGCAGACACCTGAAGGCTCCTGCTGGGGCCTGCTGGATTCACCGGAGCACACCGACTTCTCCCAGCTGGCAGCCTGGAAGCCTCTCTTGCCTCTTGTAGGACCTGAAGATATGGTGTTGCAGCCAAGGCTGATCTGGATCCGGAAGTGGAGAGATCTGAGTATTTCTACCAGAGGCCTCAGGACTGGAACCCAAGCTCAGTGCCACAGGAGCAAGAAGCGCTACGAACACCCAGACTGCCTCTGGGTGCACACCGGGTCTCCTGTACTTCCTGGAGACTGAGTGCTGTGGCCCAGGCCATTCAGATCCCAAAGCAGGCACCCTAAGGCTCCTGCTGGGGCCCGCTGGATTCACCGGAGCACACACTGACTTTTTCCCCCCGCTGGCCGCCCGGAAGCCCCTATTCTCTCTTTATCTTTTCATTATAGTACTTGAAGTTCTAGCTAGAGCAATTAGACAACATAAGGACATCAAAGGGATACAAATTGGAAAGGAAGAAGTAAAATTATCACTATTTGCAGATGATTTGATAGTCTAATTCAGTGACCCAAAAAACTCCACCAGAGAACTCCTACACATGATAAACAACTTCATCAAAGTGGCTGGTTATAAAATTAACTCAAGCAAATCAGTTGCCTTCCTATACTCAAAGGATAAGCAGGCTGAGAAGGAAGTTAGGGAAATGACACCCTTCACAATAGCCACAAGCAATATAAAGTATCTTGGTGTGACTCTAACCAAACAAGTGAAAGAACTCTAGGACAAGAATTTCAGGTCTCTGAAGAAGGAAATCGAAGACCTCAGAAAATGGAAAAATCTTCCATGCTCATGGATTGGCAGGATTAATATAGTTAAAATGGCCATCTTGCCAAAAGCACTCTAGAGATTCAACCAATCCCCATCAAAATCCCAACTCGGTTCTTCACAGAGTTAGTAAAGGCAATTCTCAAATTCTTCTGGAATAACATAAAACCTAGGATAGCTAAAACTATTCTCAACAGTAAAAGAACATCTAGGGAAATCAGTATCCCAGACCTCAAGCAATACTACAGAGCAATAATGTTAAAAAGTGCATGGTATTGGCACAGTGACAGGCAAGTGAACCAATGGAATAGAATGGAAGACCCAGAAATGAATCCACACACCTATGGTCACTTGGTCTTTGACAAAGGAGCTGAAAACATTCAGTGGAAAAAAGATAGCCTTTTCAACAAATGGTGCTGGTTCAACTGGAGGTCAGCATGCAGAAGGATGCTAATTGTTCCATTCTTATCTCCTTGTACTGAACTCAACTCCAAGTGGATCAAGGACCTCCACATAAAACCAGACACACTGAAACTAATAGAAAGGAAACTGGGGAAAACCCTTGAGGACATGGGCACAGGGAGAAAGTTCCTGAACAGAACATAGCTTATGCTCTAAGATCAAGAATTAACAAATGGGACCTCATAAAATTCCAAAGTTTCTCTAAGGCAAAGGACACTGTCAAAAGGCCAAATCAGCAACCAACAAATTGAGAAAAGATTTTCACAAACACTACATCTGATAGAGGGCTAATATCCAATATATACAAAGAACTCCAGAAGTTAGACCCGAGGGAACCAAATAACCCTATTAAAATTGGGGTACAGATTAAACAAAGAATTTTCACCTGAAGAAATTCAATTGGACTGGAAGCACTTTAAGAAATGCTCAACATCATTAGTCATTAGGGAAATGCAAATCAAAACAACCCTGAGATTTCACCTGACACCAGTCACAATGGCTAAGATTAAAAACTCAGGAGACAGCAGGTGTTGGCAAGGATGTGGAGAAAGAGGAACATTCCTCCACTGCTGGTGGGGTTGTAAGATGGTACAACCACTTTGGAAATCAGTCTGGCGGTTCCTCAGAAAGCTGGACATGACACTTCCAGAGGACCCTGCTATACCTCTCCTGGGCATATACTCAAAGGATTCCCTGGCATACAGTAAAGACACATGCTCCATTATGCTCATATCAGCCTTATTTGTAATAGACAGAAGCTGGAAAGAACCCAGATGTCCCTCAAAGGAGGAATGGATACAGAAAATGTGGTATATTTACACAATGGAATGCTACTCAGCAATTAAAAACAATGAATTCACAAAAATTTTAGGCAAATGTTTGGATCTGGAAAATATCATCCTAAGTGAGTTAACCAAATCACAAAAGAATACACATGTAATGTAATCTCTGATAAGTGGATATTAATTATCCCAGAAGCTCTGAATACCCAAGGCACAATTAGCATAACAAATAACTTCCTTGAAGAAGTAAGGAGAGGGTCCTGATCCTGGAAAGGCTTGATCTAGCATTGGAGGGGAGTATCAGGACAGAGAAAAAGAGAGAGGTGATTGGAGAATGAGGGGAGAGAAGGTTTATGGGACATATGGGGAGGGGGGAACTGGGAAAGGGGAAATCATTTGGAATGTAAAAGAATATAGAAAATAAAATATATAATTAAATAATAAACAAAATTAAAAAAGAAGCTACATTCATAAAATGGAAAAAAAAGAAAATATCTTTAACCAATGGTGGTGGTCTAACTGGATGTCTACATGTAAAAGAAAAAAAAAACAACTGCTTGGTGAAGAATATTATGCTGACCTATAAGAACAATTCCAAACTGATGATGTCATAATCAAACAATGCAATGTTGCAGCTTTAAGAGCTTGGCATCTAATTGATTATCTAATAATACAATAAAGATTGCATACAATTCTAATTTTTGAACTGAGGTATATAGAGATTTTATTACCATGCTCATTTTGTCTGACATATAACCCAAGGAAAAAACTAACCTCATTACTAATGTAATCACGTTCTTGCAGAAAACTGTACTGACTTGTTCAGCTGTAAATGTAGTTATATCATACCCTGTAACCTGTCATTGATAGAGATAGGTTATATATCAGACAAAATAAGCAAGGTGATCAAAAGTCCACATATATTAATTTAATTACTTGTTGTGTATATGTAGAAAAAGTTTTGCATATAGAGACTACTGAATTAGTTCATGATAAATCAGAATTAATTTCATTACTTATCTAATTGAAACAGGCCATCAGAAATAGAAACTTTCCATTATATATGACTCATATTCTGTCCCATACAGGTTCAACCGGTCCAATTGGACAAGGAAATGAGGAAATTGACCATTACCAATAGGAAATATGTTAGAAGCTTGAAAAATCTAAAAAACATAAATAAATATAATATCCAATAAAACATTTTTTACATGACATGATATAGTCACCTATTCAAAAAGAATGAAAGAAAATTAGGGAATTTAAGAAAAGAGAAAGGACTCAGATTGAAGAGGACTAATGAACTGAGAAGACAGAAGCTCAAGAGCTCTGTGTCACATGAGTTCTGATCTTTTATAGCCTATGTACATTAACTCCTTCAAAGTTTCATAATGTTTGTGTATAAAAAATTTTTTCTCAAGCATGCAGTTTGTAACATATAGCCTAAACCATAAGGGGTCTATAGTCTTTGTTAACTGGTTTCTTTCATATTGATGATTGTCTCTTCTGTCCCATGGGGGTTCAATTTGAAATGATTTACCATTCATTTGAAATAATTGTGGTACATGAAATGTGAATACATTGAATGAATGTTAGAAAATAGTAAAACTAGCTTTTTATTAAAGACTAACCATTTTATTCTTGGACCCCAAACAGGAATTATTTCCTCCAATTCAGCAGAAACCAATTATCAGAAGACTGTCATCCCAGTCCCTTATATCGGGATAGATGATTTTGTTTCTTTGATATGTTATGGATATTAGCATCTAGGGTAGTAGATTGTAATTGGTTATGATCAGGGATTAAAAAAATGAAGTTTAAATTGCATATTTCCCCCTTTATTTTTTTCACTGACTTTCTCTCTTATCTAATGAGAAAAGAGAGGGAAAAGGGAATAATATAACAATAAAATAATTAAGTAATTATATTTAATAAAAATGTAGGACCTACTAGTCTTAAATATTATACTTTCACATGGAATAATGAATACTGATAGACATTTAAGTTTGTATTGTTTTATTGTTTAATAATAGAAATTTCAGATTGTTTTGTTTGACTATTTTATAACATATTGTACATAAGCAGCTTAAAATATGATATGAAGTTGCAGTTTTGTGGTTCTTGAAATTATTTATATTGTGTGTAGAATGTTAATGTTATAAAAAAGACTTTTTTAAAAATGGAAATGGTTTTATGAAGTAGAAATTTCTGGCTTATTTGGAAAATCAGTTAAGTTACATGATGTTTTTCTGGGGGTTGTCTTGTAAGAGGATGTTTTGCTGAAGAAGGCATGTGAGAGGGTATGTTATATTTTCGTGGCACAGAAGCTTGAGAAAGCATGTGTTGTTTAGAAAGAGTATAAATGGAAATTCACAAACAGTGAAAGGATGCTCTTGCATTGAGACACTTGTACAAAGCTTCACTGGTTTTGTCTGGGCTTCCTGGTCTTTGCTGGTCTTCACATTGTAGAGAGAAAGGCACCAATGAACTTCTCAGGATACTCCATCTGATTCTTGCTGCTTCAGTTGACTTTTGCTAATCTGAGGCAGCCTTGCAGTTTCTGCTGGATAGAGTTGCTGATACTGATTAGGGTTTGGTGTTTGTTATTGTACTGGACTTCTTGTATTCTAACAATGGAGAGTGGATTTTCCCTAAAGAACTATTTCTAAGCAGGTCCACAATCCCTTTTTCCTGTTAACCTTCTTTTCCCCAACCTTTAGTTGGTGGTTCAGAAGGGAGGTTGAAGCATACAAGAAAATTATATAAAGTAGATTTAGAATATTATGAACTTACATAATGATAGAAATGAATATCATTTTATTTAAAATGCTTTTTAACATACATTTTTAAAGGCCCACAGGCCCTGAATTTTGTTCATAAACTATATCAGCTCAATTATTAAATATCACAATATTCTTTTCATTGTTTTCATCCATTTACAGTTAATATTTTTAAAGAAAAGTTTTTCTTTGTCTAAGTTATTTAATGTATAGGAACATTTTTGTAATTTTCATGTAACTTTTAATAACCATGGATTTAATGGGGTATTGATCCAGAATGATGTCAGAAATGTATTTCCAAAATTATTAGCTTATCTTTACTTCTTACTTTTAAAATATGGTAGAGGTTTTGAAAATAAATTTTATTGTAATTGTCAGATAATTGCTTCCTGGTTTTATTTAATATTTATTTTCTTTTAATTAATTTGCTTTTTCTCTCTGGAAATGTCTTATACAGCATAACCAATTTTGTTATATATTTTCTATTGCTTTTCTCTTCTTTTATGGTATGAGATGAGGCAATTAGTAAGCTCAATTCCTCACTAGTGCTTAGTGAGATAACACTCTCCTAAAATTTAACTTCCAGTAAGAGGTTGTGTTTTCATTGTTACTTAATATAAGACACTTTACAGTTTCTCTTGAATTTTTCTTTAATATATAAATTTCTTAGAACAATTTTGTAACTAAGGCTAATTTTAAATATTTTGTGATAACTTCTTAAGTCTTTTGTTAATGTATTCTTGTTCAGTATATATAGTAAAAATGTGATATTTTCAAAATTTTATTTATTTACTTTACATCCTATGATCACAGCTTCCCCTCCCTCCTCTTTTTCCAAGTTCTTCTCTTTTTCCTCCCTTCCTTCCTCCTGACCCTTACTCTTTTATCTCAGAGAAGGGGAGACCTCCCATGGATATCAGCCTATCTTGGCCTATCAGTTGCAGTAGGACTAGGCACACTTTCTCTTATTGAAACTAGACAAGGAAGCCCAGTTAGGAGAAATGGGTTTTAAGATAAATGAAAGAGTCAGAGACACAGCCATTGTTCCAGTAATTAAGGGTCCCATATGAAGATCAAGCTACACATCTCATACATGTATGTAGGGGGCTAGGTTTTTCTGTACATGCTCTTGGTTGGTAATTCTGTCTCTACGAGCCCCCATGAGCCCAGGCTAGTTTAGTATGTAGGTTTTCTTGTGGAGTATTTGACCCTTCTGTCTCCTACATTCCTTCTTTCTTTTCCAAATGATTCCCAGAGCTCTGCCTAATGTTTGGCTGTGTGAATCTGTGTCTATTTCCATAAGCTGGTGGATAAAACCTCTCAGAAGTCAGTTATAATAGGCCCCTATCGGCAAGTATAGGAAAATATCTTTAATAGTGTCAGTGGTGGGTGTGCTCTCTGGGTATGGGTTCCAAGTTGGGTTTGCCATTGGTTTGCCTTTCTTTTGCTTTATCTTTATATCTGCTCATCTTGTAGATAGGGAAAATTGTCTACTGAAAGTTTTGTGGCTTGATTATTGTCCCCACTGTTTATTGTCCATTGGCTATCAAAAACAGGGACATCATAAAATTTGCAGACAAGTGGGTGAAACTAGGAAATTATCTTGACCCAGAATAATATATATGGTACCTCATTTGTAAGTGAGTATTTGCCATAAACTATAAGATAACAATTCAACAATCCTGAGACTTAAAGAATCTAAGTAACAAGGATTACCTAAGTGAATAGGCTTAAATTTCACTGAGAAGTAGAAACAAAATAGACAGGGAAGATAGATTGAGGAAGGAAAGTGGATGGGAGAGGAGAAAAGGAGAGATCAAGTGTGGGGAATACTGAAAGAGAGAGAACTGGAATTTGAGGGTAGAACATATCTCTAGGATGAACTATAAAATCAAGGACAATGGAAACTCCCAGAAACCTGAGGGAGATCCTAGCTAAAATTCCTTATAATCAGAGATATGGATCCTTAAACAGCCACATCATGTAGCAAAGAAATAATTTTATAATTTAAAATGTATAGTTTATTCACTTATTATCCCAAATCATTTTTAATCTCTGCTTACTGTGTGGTTTTGATGTTTATTACAATATTCTAAAATTCCAAAAAAATTGCTCATATATTTATTGTCAATTGGGTATTGTCTATTTTTAGACTTTTTCTGTTTTTGATCTATAAATTATTAATACCGGTTTTTATAAAATAACTCAATTAATTTAATAGTAATCATTTTTCATGAAATATTTTATTACTGTGAATAAGAAAAGACTGTTCTATGTTTTAATACTGAGATTATTCTTTATCTTCATGAAATAAGTTTTTGCTTTTTCTTCTATAATTTGCTGTGAAATTGACATTTTCATATTCATGTAGTTATTTCATATTTTGCTTATGCTTTTCATATTATGACTCTTGGTGCTATTACTTTTAACCTATTATCTTTCCTATTTTAAATATTATTCTTGGAGTTAGGGTAGAGAACACTTTCATTCATTTTAAAATTTGATCTGCCAACCACTGCCTTTGAATTAGGATGCTTTATTTCAAGAGCTTTAAAAATTCCCTTAACAAATAGTATAATGAAAATGTAATTGTTTGTATGTCTATGGCTGTTATCATGCTTAAATGGTCAAATCTCTTAAGTGCAACAGAGCCTGTGTATTCCTAGAAGTGAAAGCATAACTATTTCTCTTCTGTAAAAACTGCAAATCAATGATTAGACTGTGCAAGCTATCATTAAATTAGACATTAGACATTTAAGTGTAGAGTCTATTTTGTTTTTATTGTCATATATATGTACATATATACATAGATTTTGCATATAGGGCATTTTTATTAACTGTGACTTACTACACTCCTGAGTTATTCAGATTATCATAATATCAATGATAGTTTAAAAGTAATATGCTGTATTTAAATGATCATTCTTCAAATTATTTTTTCCTTTTAATTTGTCATCAAAATTATAATAGTAGCAATAGCCAATTATGGTGCAGAAGTTCTATAACATCAGCCCCAGGGATGTATATGTTGAATAAATTTTCAACTAAAATGCAGAAGCACTTCATTAGCATGGAGTATCTTCAATAAATGAAGAGGCAAATTTTAGATATTCTAAACCAAAGAAAAATTTTAAATATATTTCTTATTTGAGAGCAATATTTTGTCAGCTATATCAGCAACCTGTCAGGTTGACATATAAACTCACACAATCTGTAGTACAAAATAACAGTCCTATGAAAAATGTAGTATAAACTAGGCATTGGATACATGCCTATAATGTCTCCACTTGGGGACTGGCTGCTGGAAGGTCAGAAGTTCAAGGCTAAAGTAGATTATGAAATATGTTGAAAATTAACATACCGATATGAGATCCTGATTCAAAATAACAGCAGCAAAAGAAAACTTGGTGGCTAGATTGAATAAAATATACAGTAAAATAACACACACACACACACACACACACACACACACATAATGTAGAGAAAATGTTAAACAGGTGATAAAAATCATAATTGGTGACTGTGGATGTACTGTTGAGAAATGGATTACTAAGAAGTTGTGAAATAGCTTAGGGGATTTGTAACACTTCAATATCTTCATATATATGCATGTAAAAGTTATATTTCTACAATATTAAAAATGGTTTCATTGTATGTCAATAACACTGAAATACATTCTGATAGTGACATAGCTGCTTCACTCATGAACTCATTGCATGTAAGGTTTATGATTATTGCCTTCCTTATTTTTTCTCCTTTACTTTACGAAAGAAATCACAAAGAGAGGAAAATTCTGGAGTGATTATTCTCATCTAAAGGATGTTTCCTATTATGTTATTTTTCAATTAGAATACAAAATTATTGCATTGATAAAATGCATACTTACTGAATGACCATTAAATTGAATTAAATTTTTAGGCAATATCAAAATTTTTAGGCCAATTGACAATTTAAATGACTATGTAATGTATGTATCCTATGATTTATAGATCAAATATTTTCCCCTCTCAAACTTCTCCTCTTTCCTGGTTCTGATCAAATTTGCATTCCTATTTCTTAGAACTTGTTATACTCAGTACTTTAAAGGGGAATTCACTGTATTCTTTGTATCATAGTAAACTCAAATAAAAAATTGCTGTATATTGAAGAACTACTAATTGCTAATATTTTTCAAACTCTACATATTCATTTAAATAAGCATTTGCCTTTTTTTTTCTCTTTTTTCTTTGTTTCTTTGGTATTTTTTTTTATTTTCCTGAGAATGTCTGGTATAATAATTTTTTTTAAATAATAAAGGCCTCAATAAACAAACTGTTTCTTCTTTCTGTGCTATCATAGTAGACTCAGAAATTATTCTATTGTGTATAGTAAAGAATACACTATATAGACAGAGCTTAGGTTACAGTCCTGAGGCCTCTGTTGGGAGTCCTCAGATCTCTTTGCTTCCGGATTCAGAACAGCCTGGGTGGCAATGCCACATCTCCAGGTCCTGCAAGAGGCAAGAGGGGTTTCCGGGAGGTCGGCTGGGAGGAGTCAGTGTGCTTTGGTGAATCCAGCGGGCCCCCAGCAGGAGCCTTCAGGTGTCTGCTTCCAGATCTGAACAGCCTGGGCAACAGCACTCGGTCTCCAGGAAGTGCGGGAGACCTGGTGTGCACCCTGAGGCAGACTGGGAGCCCACAGCTTGCTCCTGTGGCACGAAGCTTAGGTTCCAGTCCTGAGGCCTCTGGTGGGAGCCCTCAGATCTCTCAGCTTCTGGATCCAGATGAGCCTGGGCGGCAATGCCACATCTCCAGGTCCTGCAAGAGGCAAGAAGGGCTTCCGGGAGGCGGGATGGGAAGAGTCAGTGTGCTCTGGTGAATCCAGCAGGCCCCAGCGGGAACCTTCAGGTGTCTGCTTTGGGATCTGAACAGCCTGGGCAACAGCACCCTGTCTCCAGGCAGTGCAGGAGGTAAGCTGTACACCAGAGGCCACCTGGGAAGAGGCAGCTTGCACTGGTGAGTCCAGCATTGACAAGACCAACTAACACCAGTGAGAACTAGATGGCAAAAGGCAAAAGTAGGAATGTCACTAACAGAAATCAAGGCAATATGGCACCATCTGAACCCAATTCTCCTTTAACAGCAAGTCCTGGATACCCGATCACACCAGAAAAACAAGATTTGGATTTAAAAATCACTGGTCATGATGCTGGTACAGGAACAAACGAAGGACATACTTGAAGACATTCAGGAGAAAAATGGATCAAAGTTAGAAGCCCTTACAAAGGAAACACAAAAATCATTGAAAAAAATTCTGGAGAATACAAAAGCCAATAAGGAGAAAACGCAAAAAACACTTAAAGAAATACAGGAGAACTTTGGTCAACAGGCTGAGGTCATGAAAGAGGAAACACAAAAATCTCTTAAAGAATTACAGGAAAGCACAAACAAGCAAGTGAAGGAGCTAAGAAAAACAATCCAGGATCTAAAATCAGAAGTAGAAATAACTAAGAAAACTCAAAGGGAGACAACTTTGGAGATAGAAAGCCTTGGGAAGAAATCAGGGGACAGAGATGCAAATATCAACAACAGAATACAAGAGATAGAAGAAAGAATCTCAGATGCTAAAGATACCATAGAAACCATGGACACAACAGTTAAAGAGAATGCAAAATGCAAAAAGCTTATAACCCAAAATATCCAGGAAATCCAGAACACAATTATTAGAAGACCAAACCTAAGAATTATAGGCATAGATGAGAGTGAAGATTTACAACTTAAAGGGCCAGCAAATATCTTCAACAAAATTATGGAAGATAACTTCCTTAACCTAACGAGAGAGATGCCCATGAATATACAAGAAGCCTACAGAACACCAAACAGTCTGGACAAGAACAGAAATAAATCAAAACACCAAATGTACTAAACAAAGAAATAATATTAAAGTTGCAAGAAAAAAGGCCAAGTAACATATAAAGGAAGACCTATCAGAATCACAGCAGACTTTTTATCTGAGACTATGAAGGCTAGAAGATCCTGGGCAGATCTCATGCAGACTCTAAGAGAGCACAAATACCAGCCAAAACTATTATACCCAGCAAAACTCTCAATCACCATAGATGGAGAAACTGAGATATTCCATGACAAAACCAAGTTTACCCAATATCTATCCACAAACCCAGCCCTACAAAGGATAATAGGAGGAAAACACCAATACGAGGAGGGAAACCTGGAAAAGGCAAGATAGTAACCTTTCATCAAACTTAAAAGAAGTTAACCAATCAAATTTAAAAAATAACATCAAAAATGACTGAAGTAACAATCACTATTCCTTAATATCTCTTCACATCAGTGGACTCAATGCCCCAATAAAAAGACATAGACTAACCGACTGGATATATAAACAGGACCCTACATTTTGCTGCTTACAGGAAACACACCTCAGAGTCAAAGACAAATACTACCTTAGAGTAAAAGGCTGGAAGACAAGTTTACAAGCAAATGGTCTCAGGAAACAAGCTGGAGTAGGCATTTTAATATCAGATAAAATTGACTTTCAACCCAAAGTCATCAAAAGAGGCTCTAAGGGACACTTCTTGCTGGTCAAAGAAAAATACAACAAGAAGAACTCTCAATCCTGAACATCTATGCTCCAAATGCAAAGGTACCCTCATTCATAAAAGAAACTTTATTAAAGCTCAAAGCACACATTGCACCTAACACAGTAATTGTGGTTGACTTCAACACTGCACTTTCCTCAATGGAACGATCAGGAAAACAGAAACAGAACAGGGACACAATAAAACTAATTGAAGCTTTGGACCAATTGGATTTAACAGATATATATAAAACATTCTATCCTAAAGCAAAAGAATATACCTTTTTCTCAGCACCTCATGGTGCCTTCTCCAAAATCAACCATATAATTGTTCACAAGACAGACCTCAACAAATATAATAAGATCGAACTAATCCCATGCCTCCTATCAGATCACTATGGGGTAAAAGTGGTCTTCAATAGCAACAAAAACAACAGAAAACCCACATACACGTGGAAACTGAACAATATTCTACTCAATGATACCTTGGTCAAGGAAGAAATAAAGAAAGAAATTAAAGACTTTTTAGAACATAATGAAAGTGAAGACACAACATACCCAAATCTATGGGACACAATGAAAGCAGTACTAAGAGAAAAACTCATAGCCCTGAGTGCCTCCAAAAAGAAAATGGAGAGAGCATATACTAACAGCTTAATGACACACCTGAAAGCCCTGGACCAAAAAGAAGCTATTTCACCCAGGAGGAGTAGAAGGCTGGAAATCATCAAACTCAGGACCGAAATCAATCTAGTAGAAATAAAGAGAACCATACAAAGAATCAACAAAACCAGGAGCTAGTCCTTTGAGAAAATCAACAAGATAGATAAACCCTTAGCTAGACTAACCAAAGGACACAGAGACAGTATCCAGATTAACAAACTTAGAAATGAAAAGGGAGATATACAGGGACCAGACAAGGCTGCCCCCTTTCTCCTTATCTTTTCAATATTGTACTTGAGGTACTAGCTCGGGCAATTCGACAACATAAGGAGGTCAAAGGGATACAAATTGGAAAGAAAGAAGTCAAACTATCATTATTTGCAGACGACATGATAGTCTACCTAAGTGACCCAAAAAACTCCACTAGAGAGCTCCTACAGCTGATAAACAACTTCAGCAAAGTGGCAGGTTAAAAAATCAACTCAAGCAAATCAGTGGCCTTCCTATACTCAAAGGATAAGCAGGCTGAGAAAGAAATTAGGGAAATGACCCCCTTCACAATAGCCACAAACAGTATAAAGTATCTTGGGGTGACTCTTACCAAACATGTGAAAGATCTGTATGACAAGAACTTCAAGACTCTGAAGAAGGAAATGGAAGAAGACCTCAAAAAATGGGAAAACCTCCCATGCTCATGGATCGGTAGAATCAATATAGTTAAAATGGCCATTTTGCCAAAAGCAATGTACAGATTCAATGCAATACCCATCAAAATCCCAACTCAATTCTTCACAGAGTTAGAAAGAGCAATTATCAAATTCATCTGGAACAACAAAAAACCCAGGATAGCTAAAACTATTCTCAGCAACAAAAGAAAATCTGGGGGAATCAGTATCCCTGACCTCAAGCAATACTACAGAGCAATAGTGTTAAAAACTGCATGGTATTTGTACAGTGACAGGCAGGAGGATCAATGGAACAGGATTGAAGATCCAGAAATGAACCCACACACCTATGGCCACTTGATCCTTGACAAAGAGGCTGAAAACATCCAATGGAAAAAAGATAGCCTTTTCAACAAATGGTGCTGGTTCAACTGGAGGTCAGCATGCAGAAGAATGTGAATTGATCCATCCTTGTCTCCTTGTACTAAGCTCAAATCCAAATGGATCAAGGACCTCCACATAAAGCCAGACACTCTGAAGCTAATAGAAAAGAAACCTGGGAAGACCCTTGAGGACATCGGTACAGGGAGAAAGTTTCTGGACAGAACACCAATAGCGTATGCTTTAAGAGCAAGAATTGACAAATGGGACCTCATAAAATTACAAAGTTTCTGTAAGGCAAAGGACACCATCAAGAGGATAGATCGGCAACCAACAAATTGGGAAAAAATCTTCACAAATCCTACATCAGATAGAGGGCTAATATCCAATATATATAAAGAACTCAAGAAGTTAGACTCCAGAAAACCGAACAACCCTATTAAAAAATGGGGTACAGAGTTAAACAAGGAATTCTCACCTGAAGAAATTCAGATGGCGGAGAAGCATCTTAAAAAATGCTCAACTTCATTAATCATTAGGGAAATGCAAATCAAAACAGCCCTAAGATTTCATCTTATACCAGTCAGAATGGCTAAGATTAAAAATTCAGGAGACAGCAGGTGTTGGAGAGGGTGTGGAGAAAGAGGAACACTCCTCCACTGCTGGTGGGGTTGCAAATTGGTACAACCACTCTGGAAATCAGTCTGGCGGTTCCTCCAAAAACTGGGCACCTCACTTCCAGAAGATCCTGCTATACCACTCCTGGGCATATACACAGAGGATTCCCTACCATGTAATAAGGATACATGCTCTACTATGTTCATAGCAGCCCTATTTATAATTGCGAGATGCTGGAAAGAACCCAGGTATCCCTCAACAGAAGAGTGGATGCAAAAAATGTGGTATATCTACACAATGGAGTACTATTCAGCCATTAGAAATAATGAATTCATGAAATTCTTAGGCAAATGGATGGAGCTAGAGAACATCATAGTAAGTGAGGTAACCCAGACTCAAAAGGTGAATCATGGTATGCACTCACTAATAAGTGGTTATTAACCTAGAAAACTGGAATACCCAAAACATAATCCACACATCAAATGAGATACAAGAAGAAAGGAGGAGTGGCCCCTGGTTCTGGAAAGACTCAGTGAAACGGTATTTGGCAAAACCAGAACGGGGAAGTGGGAAGGGGTGGGTTGGAGGACAGGGGAAGAGAAGGGGACTTACAGGACTTTTGGGGAGTCGGGGGCTAGAAAAGGGGAAATCATTTGAAATGTAAATAAATTATATCGAATAAAAAAAACGAAAAAAAAAGAAAAGGGTGATATAAAAACAGAAACTGAGGAAATTCAAAAAATTATTAGATCCTACTACAAAAACCTATACTCAACACAACTGGAGAATCTGGAGGAAATGGACAGTTTCCTAGACAGATATTCAACACCAAAACTTAAGGATCAAATAAATCATGATCAAATAAATCAACTAAACAGTCCCATAACGCCTGAAGAAATAAAAAGGGTCATAGAAAGTCTCCCAACCAAAAAAAGCAAGGGACCAAATGGCTTCAGTGCTGAGTTCTATCAGACCTTCATAGAGGACCTAACACCAATAATCTTCAAACTATTCCTCAAAATAGAAACAGAAGGAACTTTACCCAACTCATTCTATGAAGCCACAATTATGCTGATACCAAAACCACACAAAGATCCAACAAAGAAAGAGAACTTCAGGCCAATTTCTCTTATGAATATTGTTGCAAAAATACTTAATAAAATTCTTGCCAACCGAATCCAAGAACACATCAAAACGATCATCCACCATGATCAAGTAGGCTTCATCCCAGGGATGGTGGGATGGTTCAATATAAGGAAATCCATCAATGCTATCCAGTACATAAACAAACTCAAAGAAAAAAACCATATGATCATCTCATTAGATGCAGAAAAAGCATTTGACAAAATCCAGCATCCTTTCATGCTAAAAATATTGGAAAGAACAGGAATTCAAGGCCCATACCTTAACATCATTAAAGCAATATACAGCAAACTGGTAGCCAACATCAAACTAAATGGAGAGAAACTTGAAGCAAACCCACTAAAATCAGGGACTAGACAAGGCTGTCCTCTCTCTCCATATCTTTTCAATATAGTACTTGAAGTTCTAGCTAGAATAATAAGACAACATACGGAGGTCAAGGGGATACAAATTGGAAAGGAAGAAGTCAAATTATCACTATTTGCAGATGACATGATAGTCTACTTAAGTGACCTGAAAACCTCCACCAGAGAACTCCTACAGCTGATAAACAACTTCAGCAAAGTGGCTGGTTATAAAACCAACTCAAGCAAATCAGTTGCCTTCCTATACTCAAAGGATAAGCAGGATGAGAAAGAAGTTAGGGAAATGACACCTTTCAAAATATCCACAAACAATATAAAGTATCTTGGTGTGACTCTAACTAAACAAGTGAAAGATCTATATGACAAGAACTTCAGGTCTCTGAAGAAGGCAATCGAAGAAGACCTCAGAAAATGGAAAAATCTGCCATGCTCTTGTATTGGCAGGATTAATATAGTTAAAATGGCCATCTTGCCAAAAGCGATCTACAGATTCAATGCAATCCCCATCAAAATCCCAGCTCAGTTCTTCACAGAGTTAGAAAACTCAATTCTCAAATTCATCTGGAATAACAAGAAACACAGCATAGCTAAATCTATTCTCAACAACAAAATAAATTCTGAGGGAATCAGTATCCCTGACTTCAAGCAATACTACAGAGCAATAGTGTTAAAAACTGCATACTATTGGCACAGTGACAAACAAGTGGACCAATGGAATAGATTTGAAGATCCAAAAATGAATCTACACACCTATGGTCACTTGATCTTCGACAAAGGAGCCAAAAACATCCAGTGGAAAAAAGATAGCCTTTTCAACAAATGGTGCTATATCAATTGGAGGTAAGCATGCAGAAGAATGAGAATTGATCCATTCCTATCTTCATGTACTAAACTTCACTCCAAGTGGAACAAGGACCTCCATGTAAAACCAGACACACTGAAACTAATAGAAAAGAAACTGGGGAAGACCCTTGAGGACATGGGCACAGGGGAAAAGTTCCTGAACAGATCACCAATAGCTTATGCTCTAAGATCAAGAATTGACAAATAAGACCTCATAAAATTACAAAGTTTCTGTAAGGCAAAGGACACTGTTAAAAGGACAAAATGGCAACCATCAAATTGGGAAAGGATATTCACCAACGCCACATCTGACAGAGGGCTAATATCCAATATATACAAAGAACTCAAGAAGTTAGTCCCCAGGGAACCAAATAACCCTATTAAAAATGGGGTACAGATCTAAACAAAGAATTTTCAACTGAAGAAATTCGGATGGCAAAGAGGCACCTTAAGAAGTGCTCGACATCATTAGTCATTAGGGAAATGCAGATCAAAACAACCCTGAGATTTCACCTTACACCAGTCAGAATGGCTAAGGTCAAAAACTCAGGAGACAGCAGGTGTTGGCAAGGATGTGGAGAAAGAGGAACACTCTTCCACTGCTGGTTGGGCTGTAAGATGGTACAACCACTTTGAAAATCAGTCTGGAGGTTCCTCAGAAAACTGGACATGAGACATCCAGAGGACCCTGCTATACCCCTCCTGGGCATATACCCAAAGGATTCCCCAGCATGCAATGAAGAAACATGCTCCATTATGTTCATAGCAGCCTTATTTATAATAGCCAGAAGCTGGAAAGAACCCAGATGCCCCTCAAAGGAGGAATGGATACAGAAAATGTGGTATATTTACACAATGGAATACTACTCAGCAATTAAAAACAATGAACTCAAAAAATTTTTAGGCAAATGGTTTGATCTGGAAAATATCATCCTAAGTGCGGTAACCCAATCACAAAACAATATACATGGAATGTAATCTCTGATAAGTGGATATTAATTAGCCCAGAAGCCCTGAATACCCAAGGCACAAATTGCATAACAAATGACTCCCATGAAGAAGTATGGAGAGGGTCCCGATCCTGGAAAGGATTGATCTAGCATTGGAGGGGAATATAAGTACAGAGAAAAAGGAGGGAGGTGATTGGAGAATGGATGGAGAGAAGAAGGTTTATGGGACATATGGGGAGGGGAGATCCGGGAAAGGGGAAATCATTTAGAATGTAAACAAAGAATATAGAAAATAAAAATATTAAAAAAAGAATACACTATATAAACACACATATACTGTTTAGAAACTTTTTTAATGCCCATGTTTATGAATGCCAAAATTCTATAAGAATGAAGCTTCAAAATGCAGATTTTTTCACTGTAACTCAAAACAGACAATAGCAATTTATAACATGCCATTTTTATTAAAAAGCATCTTAAATTTGAAATTTACTATTAAATATTTGGCTAAATATCCTTAGAATTTGGTTTGATGACAAAGTAAAAGCATGTAGCTGATGCAAGTGAATGTGTTTTATATAAGTGGAAGGTATATTTTCAGTTTAATGACTAAATATATATAGCAAATTGAATTGCATTGCAGTTGAGTATTCAGATGTGTTTCATCTCTTTTAGTTCTAAGATTAAATAGGGGACACATAACAGGAACCAAGATATTGACTATTAAAGAAGACAAGCAGGATTTATGACTATCTGTGACCCCCAAGAGATGCAGTGTACTTCATGAATTTAATCTGACTTTGTGTGTGTGTGTGGTAAAGTTCCCTGATCCCTTAGGAACTGACGTGTATTAATAATTTTATTGTAATAAAAATTGGGACCATGTACCAAACTGAACAAACATGTGTTATGTGCTTGTTAATATGATTTTGTGTATTTATGTGCTATAAAATAAAAAGGAGCCGGGTGGTGGTGGCGCACGCCTGTAATCCCAGCACTCTGGGAGGCAGAGGCAGGCAGATTTCTGAGTTCGAGGCCAGCCTGCTCTACAGAGTGAGTTCCAGGACAGCCAGGGCTATACAGAGAAACCCTGTCTCGAAAAAATAAAAAAATAAAATAAAATAAAATAAAATAAAATAAAAAGGAATTCTTATTTGGGTTATTGGGCTGAAAGGATTAACTCTTACATAAGTTTGCAAAAACAGACAGAAACTATCTACATAAGTAAAATGACCATATAGATGTTTGATGTATGTACTCTAGTATGTCTATGTGCATAAATTTTAAACATTAAATTATATTACATTATAATCCATTCATGACCAACAAGGCAGACAATGGAAGACTGCTTTGGAAAGTCAGTAAAATGTCAATCAGTCAAAGCTCTATTAATGCTTTTGTTACATTGGGCAAACTCTTTTTAATAAAAAATTAGTAACTCCATCTCTCATATTCCTTACTTACTCTATAATGTTTACATAGCATGAAAGCAAATTTAAATACTTGTGGGACACCAAAGAATAATTTTAGCATAGAATGTGACAAACATAGTTTGGTATGATTTAATGCTCTGCCTTTACTTATCAAAAATTACATTTTGTTTTTCTAAAACATCAATATTGACGTACATTTATTAAACTTTCTAATAAATATGTATTTTAAGAGAAAAATACTAAATATTATTGAAGTTTAAAATTTTTCTATAAAACTCGATTCTATGATGTATTTAATAAAGGTTCTCAGAGTCTTTTGGATGGCCTGCAACTTGAACTATTTGAACATTGCAGTCTTGATATCACAAAGCTATGCCAGTCTTTGCCTTCCAAGACCTCAGGTTCAAGGTATGCATCACCACACCTGAGCAATATGTGACTTTTACATTAATTTTAAATTAACAAAAAAATATAATACTTATTATTGTAAAGCAAAAATTTTAAGCAGTAAAGAAATAATACTGAAAAAGTTATTTTTTAATGTTTTCTGAGATACTCAAGGCCACTTTATTGAAGGAAACATACATTCTTTTGTGTTTGCAATGGCACTATTTTACCTTTTCAATTTATATTAAAATGTAAAACACAATTACAGTAATTTACATTATAATTATCTATTATGTAACCACTGAGTAATTTATATGAAGTAACAATATACTCACTTTTAGATATACTAGAAAATTTCTTGCCACAGCATAGTAAATCCTTGATAAATTCCTTATCTGTGGTTACCAAGTCACATATTTAAAGGTACTGTCAAGCAAATTCCATGAGACTGAGGTAGTAATAAAGGGATAATGGTGATAATATGCTTTGGAAGAAAAATGCAGTCTACAGATAAAATATTTACATTGATCATATCTGATCACTGTTCTCAATTCCCAACTAGATTTATTAATGTCTGTCTGTACTGTGCTTCATCTGATACCTAAGAAAAATCAAATTCTGTCTTGTCATGGCTGTTTTTCTATAACAGTTCTTTCTTTCTAACTGGATTGTCTCCAGAGAATGCCTGACTGTACTTAGTAGAGAACATTTCTTACGGGATTTTACTGAGGACTGAACTGAGATTACAACACTGTGTTCCAAGCCTATATCTCAAAGTTAAAGTCATGGAAACACAGTGTGTTTTCTTGCTTTATTAAGAAAACTCCAATATCTACTGTGGTACCTCAAGCCCTTGAGTAGTGTACCTTCAATTCTAGTACATAGAATGCCTCTGAGTTAATGTGAGTAACGTTAATATTGAACAATGTTATGGGGCAGTGAAATAATAGCAGATTAAGTCTGAATGGTTTTCATTTAAATGTTTCATAGGAGGCTAAGAAATAAAACATCCAGAATGATGTTAAGAGTTTATAGTGAGAGGTTTAGTCACTTTGGATGGACATTTAGGACCTCATGATAGTTTAAATATTCCCATTGCATCTCTTTTCTAAAAGAAGTCTGTTACTCAAATTTCTCCCCACCACTATTTGAGGTTAGGATCCTCAACAGGTCATTTGTGTGAAAGTGGGTGGGGGGATGGGAATTTCAAAATTATGTCTCATTTCTCAGGGTTGATTTGAAAGAGCAACAATAATTAAGTGGAAGATCAAATGTGATCATGTGGGTAGTAATCATGACACATAGGCCAGACAGGACCAAAGAGATAGGCTATAAGCAGCCAGCACAGGTACTAAGAAAAGAAAAGAGAGAGAACAAAAGTGTCAGGAGATGATGTGACAGAAAAACAAAGCAGACCATCTGAGGCTGAAACTAGGAAAGGTAAGAAAACAAACATGGTCACATTTGAAGGAACAAACGTCAATAGTGGCATTTTTTATTAAGTTAAATTGTAAAACAAGAGGCTATTTCATGATTAATTTAATCATTCTCTAAATTACAGAAAACCAGACTTCTAATGTTGAGGGTGTAACTATGTGATAATTAGTAATATAAAGTCAAATAACCACCATCATCAACAGACATAGAATGGACCCTTTAAACTAACCCTAAATGTTCTTTCCTTTGTGCCAATTTCTAGTAAATCTTTATTGATTATTTTTAACATAGACAATGATTCAGTACACATATTTTTATTATCTACAAGTGTGAACAATGAATGGAGAATATGTTTGTCATGTTTATCAATCTGCAAGTAGCTTTTTCTTCTTTTTTTGTAAACCATAATACAGCTTAGACGAAGGCTTCAGGTTTTATTTACTTTTTGATAAAGTTGAAGACACCAAGACCAATGAAACTGATAAAATAATGAGTTTATTTTGGTTTTGTGGGTCTCTCTGCTCTTGTGGTTCTGAGGGCAGTAGAAGCAGAAATGTCAAGTGTGGATGGAGTTCTGAAGTCATGTTACTACGTATGGGGTATGACAACAATGGAACCAGATATCAGGATATCAACTTTCCTTAGGGTGATTCTATACTTAGAAAGATTGGTGGAAATGACAGTAGGAACATTCAGGATGGGTAAAGTTATTGACTGTGAGCTTAGGATACCTGAAATGCCTTGTTAGCATGGAGAAGCATTTCATGATTCTCAGATACTTGGGTGAACAGGTTCTTATCAGGAGCAGGAGAAAGGAATTTTTTCCTCTAATCTAACTTTTGTTATGTTACATTGCTCAGGTAGAGGTATAGGACCTTAGAAATCCCCAGACAAGGTCAGAGGAGAAGTCCTGGCAATGATGGGAGTCCTTCATTACATGTGGATCCCGGAAAGGTTATGGGGTCAATGGTAGACTTTGACCTTAATTAGCATATTTTCCCCACAGAGCTTCCAGTTTTAGAGGGCGCATAACCATCATCCATCATGTGGGAGAGCATAGCAGCTGAAGGCAGGCAAGGTTTAATTCTGAAGTAGTAGCTGGGGGCTTATATCCTTGTTTGTAAGGAGAAGGCAGAGAGAGAAGGAAAACTTGGAACTGCTTGCCTGCTCATGTTACCCTGTTCTTCCTGTTATTTTCATTATGTTTGACTACAGACCTGTCCCTACCAAGTAACAATCATGGTAGGGTGTTGCCAGGCCATAGGAGAGATGACTATACTACGACTTCACCCAGACATGTCATGAAGCTTTCTCTGCTAATTGATCTCCCTTACAGCCTTGTCCAGTACACTGCCAGATATAGTTTGTTGTAAAGGGTCCATGAATACAGCTAGTTAGATACCAATCTGAGCTGCAGAAACCCATGGAAAGAGAGGAGGACTCCATATCTGGGAAGATTCTAGTTAACAATAGGGAGCAAGAGCAGGTAGTTGTAAGTATTTCCTCGTAAGGCATGAAGAGAAAAGGAGGGAAGAGTTCACGTCAATTGAAGCTTTATTCCTTTGGCAATAATCTATTGCCTTATTGGACCTCACTTCAAACCATAAACACAAAAGCTAAAAGATTAATATTTTCAAGGTGGTGAGAAAAGAAAAGAAAAGAAAAGAAAAGAAAAGAAAAGAAGCACACAAGCAAACAAAACCAGTGAATACAAAGAACATCCTGGAACTTCTGAGCAAGGGGAACAAGAGTGCCTGCAAGTTTGTCTTTTCTTCCTTCTTCTATTATGTATTATTACCCATATACTCTGAAAATGTTCTCCTGAAAGCCTTATGTTAATACAGATGTGTAATCTAGTTTATAACCTTATTTTAATTTTCACTTTATCAAACACACATCACAACTTTATTTTACCCATCTGTTACATATTATATTTCAAATGAAAATGACAGTCCTCTAATGCCTTAATGAGTATGTGTATCTCAATTACTATTTCTGTCATCAGACATCTCAATATTGTTCTTGGTCTGTGTGACAAGTGAAAATTCATGGAAGTTGTGAGGAATCATTTTTTTTTTATCTCATTCCCAAAGTATACCTTCAACATTTTACACCATGCTTCTGGGTCATCAGATAAAATAATGCTCTCCATTTTCTAGTTCCTCTTTCTAAAATGTGGACTATAGCATGTGTTAGACTTGGTAATGGCCCTTAGGTTTTTCACTGTCTGTTACACATCATATGGACAATCATTGGCTTAGCATTTAAGATCTGAAGAGCAGGATCAATTCTGAGAGCGAGTTATCAGTAGGACTAGAAATTTAAGGATCATATTAAATGTTCAATAAAAGGAACAAAATGAACCAACAGTGATGGTTTATCATAATTTAAAGTCAATTTTGACAATATTAGACTCTAGAGGATTTAAACTTTATGATTTACAATGTTCATTCATTCTTTTCAACAAGATCTGTGGCAGAAACCACACTTTGCACATTGGATTTCCTAAAAGTTACTGCTATATATGCAGATCAATATGCAGTGCCTCCATAAGCTAAACGCATAAGATGCATTTTTTAAGGGCCTTGCTGTTTTACCAGCATTTCTTGTTCACATTGCAAACTTTCAGTTTCTCACTTTACCTATACAACAGCTTGCCAGTCTTTAAGTATGATCTCATCCTTCATCCTCATAAAAGTACCTCATGACATTCACAAGCCAGTTATGTCAGGCAGCACTCTGGGTCAGCTACCTTTTCAATGACTACCAATCATTCATGGTATACTTTTCCTGTAAAGAAGGGAGCCCAACTGATTTCTTTAAACAATTTCTATCCATCTAATTACAGAAAATTTATTTTTCTAGCTTAACTGAGTGGAAGACTAGATGACTAGATTTAACATAGCATTTCACTAAAAAGAAAATATTTCCTGTAGAGTATTTTCCGTACTTGTCCCCTCCTACTGATTTTTCTTTAATACCTAAATTTTGCAATAAACAATTAACAACTTACCTAGCGGTAATTTTTTTATTATCTAAAATATGATGCTAAAGCTGTCAAACTAAGTATTAATTTAGAAAAAGAAGATATGTCATTTATTTTTGCTATTGTTTACAAAAGGATTTAATACTATTTCTTAAATCCGCATACTATATATATATATATATATAGGTTTATTTCCATCCAGGAAATGATACATATATTTAATGTTATGCTCCCCACTCTGGTTGACTTTTTTTGTTTTTTGTTTTGTTTTGTTTGTTTGTTTGTTTTTTGGCTTTTTCAAGACAGGATTTCTCTATGTAGCCCTGGCTGTCCTAGAACGCACTTTGTAGATCAGGCTGGCCTCGAACTCAGAAATCTGCCTGCCTCTGCCTCTGCCTCCCAAGTGCTGAGAATAAGGGTGTGTGCCATCACTGCCTGGCTTCTTGTTTTAATTCAGATTTTACTGCAAAACTGCAGTCCATGACTACAACTGAAGTTCTCATATTACTTTATGTAAAATATTATCTAAAGTGTCTTGACTTATTTCTTATTTATATCTGTTGTCACAAAACACAGAGAGACATGGTTTACAGAGATATATTTATTACTAAAAAGTGGTTTGAATATATCTGAAATGTTTGACTTCATATTTCCACATTCCCTGAAGTAAAATGCTGGAGGAGAAAGATGATGTGTGAGAAGAAGAAACTTGGTAATGATAGGAACTCAGAAGCCACAGAAAGCTCATCATTTTCCATGTCCATGTTCTTGCTGTTCTCTCTTGAAACATGAATTGTTTTACAGTTTCACTCTTTAATCCGAAGGGTAGGAAGAAAAGAAAAGTAATGATTCTAAACAAAAATAATTATAATCATATAAAAGCAGGTAGTCAAAATAAATTTGATCCTCACCTCTCATCAAGGGAACTTCTATTTGCATCAGACAGAGATCTTTAGAGAAAACTACAACCATTCAAGATGTAGAATTGTAGAGCTCAGTCCCAATGGTTATATCTGTAAAACAACTCCTGAATCTACCTCACCCTACACAAAGAACTAAGAAATATTGAAATGGTCTGCTCTGAAAATTTAATACACAAACACATAAACACATTATACACATACACACACACAGATCTATCCAGCTATCTATCTATCTGCCTATCTATCCATCCATCCATCCATCCATCCATCCATCCATCCATCCATCCATCCTTCCTTCCATCCATCCATCCATCCATCCATCCATCCTTCCGTCCGTCCGTCTGTCCGTCCATCCGTCCATCCATCCATCTATCTATCTATCTATCTATCTATCTATCTATCTATCTATCTATCTATCTATCTACCTACCTACCTACCTACCTATCTATCTATCTATCTATCTATCTATCTATCTATCTATTTATCTATCTAGATATATATAGGAACATATGCATATATACATATGTACATGTAAAAATTAATGAAAAAGGAAGTCATAAATTTGAAAGAAGGCAAGGAAGAGAGAGAGTAAGGGAGAGCTTGGAGGAGGAAAGGGAAAGTGAAATGTTATAATTTCAGTCTCAAAAATATAAAGTTAACTAAAAATATAAAACAGATACTGAATTCTGAATGTTTTTTACATGTTTTCAATGCAAATCCTTTTAGGTAGTCATATGAATACTGCTTTATCATCCAAGTAAGAGTCATATTTGCAAAACATCTTAAAACAAGTCTCCATATGAAATAAGAGAATATGTGAATACTGCAGAGGACCACTCTTGAAATTTGTTCTGTGCAAAACCATTACTCATTTAAAAATTTGTTGTATAGACTGAAAATTTTTAAATGTAGAAAGTAAAGTTATTAGAGCTTAATAATCTTTAGTAAGAAATCAAGTTTCTTGAGCTTCATGTGGTCTGTGAGTAGTATCTTAGGCATTCCTAGCTTTTGGGCTAATATCCATTTATCAGCGATTGCATACTGTGTGTATTTTTTGTAATTGTGTTACATCACTCAAGATGAAGACCAAAATATGGATACTTTGATCCTTATTAGAAAGTGGATCAAAACACCCATGGCTCAAAGTCAACCAATAGAATGAGGATAGGGTCCCCAATGGAGCAGCTAGGGAGAGGACCCAAGGAGCTGAAGAGTTTTGCAGCTCTGCAGGAGGAACAATAAAATGTACCAGCAAGTACCCCCAGAACACACAGGAACTAAACCAACAACCAAAGAGTACACATGGAGGGATCCATGGCTCCAGCTACATATGTAGCAGAAGATGACCATTTCAGACATCAATGAGAGGAGAGGCCATTGGTCTTGTGAAAGCTTGATTTCCCAGAATAGGGGAATGCAAATCAGGAAAATGGGGGGTGGTTATCAGGGAGAGAGGAGATGGGATAAGGGGTTTTTGTTGGGGTAACATGGAAAGGGGTTAACATTTGAAATGTAAATAAAGCAAATATGTATAATAAAACAAAGAAATCAAGTTTCTTAAAGCAATGTTTGTCAGGGAATTTTTAATCTTCATTCTTACCAGATGAAACAACAACTTCCTTTTCTCGTTATCTCTATACTTCTTTTGGAGTCAACATTTAAGACTATTCAGATCCTTCTTTATGCAAAACTAATTTGGGTCATTGACAAGCCACAGGTTCCCATCACCCAAAAATAAGATACTTTCAGGTAAGGTTAGTTAGGAGCATGTTCATGACACTGTGGGGAAAATAAGAGCAGTGCTACAAATTATATAATAGATCCTAGAACTCAAGCATATGCAGTTTCATATTTAGCACGTCTCCAAAAGAGCATTTTTATAATAGAACTGCTTTATATTTAGATCTGTATCATCCTTGGATGACTTGTCTTCTTCCATTTCTCTGAGGACATTCTCAAAATAATAGGGACACAAAAGCCTCAGCATGCTTTGGTTCTAATAGTCCTTTGTGGACAAAGATGCCTCTGCAGCTGGCCCATCCTCAGGAGACCTTCAGCATGGTTGTTTTTAAAGCGTGGCTGCATTTCAACTTTTAAAGTAAAATCAAAAGAAGGTGAGAATAAATGTGATAATTTTTTATAAATTTGAAACCAACTCTAGTTGTTTAGTCTTCTCTGCATGCCTGCCACATAGCACTTACTTTATATATTTGTTGAATGAACAGAAGTGTTCTGAAATGATCAAGCTCTGATTTTCTTTACAAATATATTTTATATAATTAAACGCAAGCAATCATTTTACATTCTTGTATTTTGAATTTTGTCTGTCTTTTCATATTCCCATTGATTACTTTCCTGGATCCATTCTTCAACACAATCATATCGTAGGTTAGGGTTCAGTTTATAACACAGCCTGAGAGAATGAAGAATAAGTACAAGCTAGTAATTCTCAAGCCAGTAAGGATATTAGACTAAAATTTACTTAAGCATCAGAACAGCCCCTCCTTGTAAAGTATTTTATGAAAAATATAGTATTATGACTATATTTGTATGAGTCAAAATGTATTTTGCCATTATGTTTATTTTTATCATATTTCTACAAATGGACTAAGATGTGGTTTCTCATATGTTTCAAGACATTAGCAGCGGAAGACATTTTAATCTTCACAAACATTTTCAACTCTCTTTTGTTATTATGGACATTTTCTCTTTTCTTCTTTTTATTGAAAACAGATTACTTTCTCATGCACTATATAGGATTCTACTGTGCTCTACTTCTAGTTACTCCACTCACTTTTCGTCTCTTACTTGCAAAGAATAGGCTTCAAATAGATGCAATGAAATATGTCAAGATAAAATATAATAACCTGGAAGGAAAACTATTATATCAAATTTGTACACAGCAATAGGACAGGAGGGAAAAAACTCCCAAGGGCTGGCACAGGAGTCATATATATATATATATATATATATATATATATATATATATATATATATATATATATATATATGACATGGTAGAATCCCATGCTATTCCTGTGCTCAATCCTCCAGTCTCTGGGAGCTCTCAAGCACCTTTCTTAGTTGATTCAGATAGCCTTGTTCTTTCAGTTTTCTATATCCCCTCTGGTTCTTATCATCATTCTGCCTTTTCTTTGATGGGATTCCCTAAGCTGGAAGGGAGAGATTTGATGGATACCTCCTATTTAGATTCTTTCTGCATGTAATGTCTGGCTGTGGGTCTGTGCTTCTGCTCCCATTTGCTGCCAGAGGAAACCTCTTTGCTGTTGACAGGATAAGAGCAACTTATGTGTACAGGAAATATCAGTAGGAATCATTTTATCGATACTATATTTTTAAGCAGTAGTTGTAGGCATGCTTTGTGCATTTAAAAAAATTAACCTTGTGCTATTCAAATGTTGATTTCTAATATCTTGTTTCAATATAGGCACAGCATTGTAATGCTTATGTCAAAAATCTCCTGTCCCATCCCCTTATCAGCCAATGGCTGGACATAAGAGGCAATAAGGCAGAACTTCCATCAGCCAGGGGAGGAGGGGACAGTTAAGAGTATTGGAACTTTTTTTTACTAGAAAGTTTTCCCAAAGAGAGATCATGGGAAAATATATCTGAAGTTCAGAGAGCCACATTAATACTAAAATGCAAGTATCTGGGGTATGTTGGATGGTAGGTAGCTAGATTAGCTTAGAGCATTAACATTATCAATATTAACATAGATCAGTGACTGCCCATTTGTAACCGTAAAGCTTGATTAAACCTGTCTTGGTTTATATATGTCATTATTGAAGAACTAACTAGGATAAAGAAAAACAGTCACAGTTTTAATTAACTTTATACTTTTAAATTAAAATTAAAATTACTATTACAAGCAGTGTTTGGTTGTTTGGTTTTACCATGTATGTCTGCTTATGTCTTACTCTAGCACATTCTGTTAAGGTTTCTTCCTCATGGAGTGGGCCTTAGGGTAAATACACCAGTTCTTTGGTCACCCCTATAAATTCTTTGACATAATTGCCTTAGCATATTTTTCAGGATGACAGATTGTAGGTCAAAGGTTTTGTGGCTGGTTTGATGATTATGTTTCTGTTTTGGTAGCATGCAGTGTAACTATCCATACCTAAGACACCGGAAGGTGAAGGTGATAGCTCTAAGTAGGCATCAACTTGACCTGCCCATGTTCAATGACTTGTATCCTCAACTCTGCCACTTTGTTGAATGCAAACATTTGTCTTAGCAACACCCTAGTGTTTTTGAGGATTTTCATGGGACCACGTTTTCCAACAAATCAAATGAATGCACCCTGGTCCTGCCACTGGGAACCTCACCTAGATAGCTAATTGAGACTCTGTATGTATCCCTTTACTATGAGACCTCATTTACAACACTTCTATAAATTCCAGGCAGTTTTCCTCTACATGAAAACTAGGTTTTCATAAGATGTCCCCCAAACCTCCTAATTCCATCTCCTAACTGCAGGCTCCCTGTCTGATCTTAAAATCTCTTCTATTTCCCATTCTCAGAGAAACTCATCCTCTCCTCACTGAAACACCTTTTATTTATGTAATGTCTTTGTCTCTAGAGACTGTAGCTTTGTTATCATATACTTAATGACTAATATCTATTAAAAGTAAATACATATCATATGTATCTTTCCATGTCTTAAAGCTGAGAATTACTTCATATTGTGAATGAACCACATTTCGTTTATGAATTCTTCTGTTGAGAAACATTAAGGTTGTTTTCAGTTTCTAGCCATTATGAATAAAACTGCAATAAACATCATTTATCAAAAGGAATATAAGCATTTTTCACTTTCAGTATCATATATGCTCTGATTAATTTATTTACTGGTATCACAGGTAGATACTAAAATTATGCTAAATATTAGTTTCGCTAGATATAAGAAAAGTCCTTGGAAATAATAACCATTCTTCACAGCCAGCATTCCCTACCATTACTGGAAAGATAGCTTACTGCAGATGTACACATTTCATTGAAGTGTAGGCAGGAACATAATTGCCAGCATCTATATCAGGTGTGTCATACCCACCTGTAACTCCAGTTATAGAGGAATCTATACTCATATGCACTCACATATTCACACACAAACACACACACACACACACACACACACACACACACACACGCACACGCACACGCACACGCACATACACACATACACAATTTAACTTGAAGAAGGAAAAATAAATATTTAAAACAGATTTCATCACTTAATGAGTTTGATAAGTAAATCAATACACTGTAATATAGGGTGCATGTGGTAAGTCCGCAGCAAGTTATGTAACAAATTCAGAACATTTCAAAGATGTTCCTTTAAATTTTACCTGAGGAAAGCAGAGGCTCAACTTACCATTTTCATTTCTACGAAAGATACAATTATAAGACCAGGTCAGAGCAACTGAGCAAGAAGAGAAAAATAAAGATGAATATTCAAAAGAAAGACATTGAAACAATTAAATTAATATGATCGCACATAAAAAATCATAAAGAGTCCACAAAACAGTTTGGATTATTAAGTATATATAGAAAATAAAATAGACATACCAAACTATATAGTATTTCTAAAGTCTATAAGAAGTAAATTGAATACATCAAAACTAATTGGGATGTCTCAGACTTGTAGTTGATATTACAAATATTGATAAAATCTTATTAATATTTTTTATTTATTTTTAAATTTCTTTAGTTATTTACATTCCAAATGATTCCTCTATTCACAGTCCTCCCCTTCAAGAGTTCTTCACCTATTCCCCACCCATTTTCCTGTGAGTGGGTACTTTTTCACCCACCCATACCCACTAGCACAACACCCCACTCACCTCCCAATACAACCACCCACCCTCATCTCACTCTCCCCCTGCAACCCTCATCTCTAGAACATCAAGTCTCTATAGGATTAGGTGTATCCTCTCCAACTGAGGCCAGACAAGGCAGTCCTCTGTTGCATATGTGTCAATGCCACATGTATGTTCTTTGATAGTAGCTTAGTCTCTGGGAGCTTACAGGGGTTCAGGTTAATTAATACTGTTGGTATTCCTATTGTATTACCATTCCCTTCAGGTCCTTCACTCCTCCTAACTCTTCCATAGTGGTCTCAGAGTTCAGTCCAATAGCTGGCTCTTCAGGATCTGTATCTGTCTCAGCCAATTGCTGGTAGACCCATTCAAAGGATAGCCATGCTAGGCTCATTTCTGTAAGCATGACATGGAATTAGTAATAGTCTCAGGGTTTGTTGTCTGCCCATGGGATGGAACACAAGACAAGTCGGTCACTGAATGGCCTTTCCTTCAATCTCTGCTCCATTATAGTCTCTGAATTTCTTTCATTGTTTTTGTCTTTTTATTATTATTTATTATTTTCTATATTCTTTGTTTACATTCCAAATGATTTCCCTTTCCTGGTTTCCCCTTCCCATAAGTCGCATAAGCCCTCTTCGCTCTGCCCATTCCCCAATCAAACTGCTCCCAATTCTGTGTCCTGACAATCCCCTACAATGCTGCATCAATCCTTTCCAGGACCAGGGACCTCTCCTTCCTTCTTCTTGGGGATGATTTGATATGTGAGTTGTGTCTTGGGTATTCAGAGCTTCTGGGCTAATATCCACTTATCAATGATTGCATTCCATGTGCTTTCTTTTGTGAATGAGTTACCTCACTTAGGATGATATTTTCCCATTCCAACCATTTGCCTAAGAATTTCATGAATTCATTGTTTTTAATTTTGGAGTAGTATTCCATTGTGTAAATATACCACATTTTCTGTATCCATTTCTCCACTGAGGGACATCTGGGTTCTTTCCAGCTTCTGAATATTATAAATAAGGCTATGAACATAGTGGAGCATGTGTCCTTATTGCATGCCAGGGAATCCTATGGGTATATGCCCAGGAGTGGTATAGCAGGGTCCTCCGGAAGTGTGGTGCCCAGTTTTCTGAAGAATTGCCAGACTGATTTCGAGAGTTGTTGTACCATCTTGCAATCCCACCAGTAGTAGAGGAGTGTTCCTCTTTCTAAACATCCTCAGCAGCTAATACCTGATGTCTCCTGAGTTTCAATCTGAGCCATTTTGACTGGTGTGAGGTGAAATCTCAGAATTGTTTTGATTTGCAGTTCCCTGATGACTAATGAAGTTGAGCATTTTTTGAGATGCTTCTCCGCCATCCAAAGTTCTTCAGGTGAAAATTCTTTGTTTGGATCTGTACCCCATTTTTAATAGTGTTACTTGGTTTTCTGGGGTCTAACTTCTTGAGTTCTTTGAAAATATTGGATATTAGCCTTCTGTCAGATGTAGGGTTGGTAAAGATCTTTTCCCAATTTGTTGGTTGCTGTTTTGTTCTTTTGACTGTGTCCTTTGCCTTACAGAAACTTTGTAATTTTATGAGGTCCCATTTGTCAATTCTTGTTCTTAGAGCATAAGCTATTGGTGTTCTGTTAAGGAACGTTCTCCCTGTGCCCATGTCCTCAAGGGGTTTTCCCAGTTTCTTTTCTATTAATTTCAGTGTGTCTGGATTTGAGAGTTGAGCTTAGTGCAAGGAGATAAGAATGGAGATGAGCTTAGTACAAGGAGATAAGAATGGATCAATTTGCATTCTTCTGCATGCTGACCTCCACCTGAACCAGCACCATTTGTTAAAAAGGCTATCTTTTCTCCACTGCATGTTTTCAGCTCCGTTGTTGAAGATCAAGTGACCATAGGTCTGTGGTTATATTTCTGGGTCCTCAATTCTATTCCATTGATTCAATTGCCTGTCATTGTACCAATACTATGCGGGTTTTAACACTATTGTTCTGTAGTACTGTTTGTGGTCCAGGATACTGATTGCCCCAGAAATTCTATTACTGTTGAGAATAGTTTTAGCTATTCAGGGTTTTTTGTTATTCCAGATGTATTTGAGAATTGCTCTTTATAACTCTATAAAGAACTGAGCTGGGATTTTGATGAGTATTGCATGGAATGTGTATATTGCTTTTGGCAAGATGGCCATTTTAAACATATTAATCCTGCTGATCCACGAGCATGTAAGATTTTTCCATTTTCAGAGGTCTTCTTCATTTTCGTTCTTCAGAGACTTGCAATTCTTGTCATACAGATCTTTCACTTGTTTGGTTAGAGTCACACCAAGATACTTTATATTGTTTGTGGCTATTGTGAAGGGTGTCATTTCCTTAATTTCTTTCTCAGTCTGCTTATCCTTTGAGTATAGGAAGGCTACTGATTTGCTTGAGTTGATTTTATAACCAGCCACTTTGCTGAAGTTGCTTATCAGCTGTAGAAGTTCTCTGCTGGAGTTTTTGGGTCACTTAAGTATACTATCATATCATCTGCAAATAGTGATAGTTTGACTTCTTCCTTTCCAATTTGTAACCCTTTGAACTCCTTATGTTGTCTAATTGCTCTAGCTAGTACCTATATCACTATATTGTGGAAAAGAGTTGGCAACCTTGTCTAGTCCCTGATTTTAGTGGGATTGCTTCAAGTTTCTCTCCCTTTAGTTTGATGTTGGCTACTGGTTTGCTGTATATTGTTTTTACTATGTTTATGTATGGGCCTTGAATTCCTGTTCTTTCCAAGAATTTTAGCATGAAAAGATGCTGAATTTTGCCAAATGATTTTTCAGCATCTAATGAAATTGCCATGTGTTGTTTTTCTTTGAGTTTGTTTATGTATTGGGTTGCATTGGTGGATTTCTATATATTGAACCATCCATGCATCCCTGGGATGAAGCCTACTTGATCACAGCGAATGATCATTTTGATGTGTTCTTAGATTTGGTTGGCAAGAATTTTCTTGAGTATTTTTACATCGATATTCATACGGGAAATTGGTCTGAAGTTCTCTTTCTTTGTTGGTTTTGGTATCAGTGTAATTGTGGCTTCGTAGAATGAGTTGGGTAGTGTTCCTTCTGTTTCTATTTTGTGGAATAGTTTGAAGAGTATTGGTGTTAGGTCTTCTTTGAAGGTCTGATAAAATTCTGCACTAAAGCCATCTGGTCCTGTGCTGTTTTTGGTTGGAAAACTTTCTGATCCCTTCTATTTATTTAGGGGTTATGGGACTGTTTAGATAATCTATTTGATCCTGATTTAATTTTGGTATTTGGTATCTGTCTAGGAAATTGTCCATTTCCTCTCTATTCTCCAGTTGCATTGAGTATTGGCTTTTGTAGTAGGATCTGTTGATTTTTTTTAATTTCCTCAGTTTCTGTTGTTATATCACCCTTTCATTTCCAATTTTGTTAATTTGGATACTGTCTCTGTGCCCTTTAGTTAGTCTGGCTAAGGGTTTATCAATTTTGTTGATTTTCTCAAAGAATCAGCTCCTTGTTTTGGTGATTCTTTGTAAGGTTCTCTTTGTTTGTACTTGATTGATTTAGCCCTGAGTTTGATGATTTCCCATCTTCTACTCCTCCTGGGTGAATTAGCTTCTTTTTGCTCCAGGGCTTTCAGGTGTGCTATTAAGCTGCTAGTTTATGCTCTCTCCTGTTTCTTTTTGGAGGCAGCCAAGGCTATGAGTTTTTCTCTTAGCACTGCTTTCATTGTGTCCCATAGATTTGGGTTTGTTGTGACTTCATTTTCATTAAATTCTAAAAGGTCTTTGATTTCTTTCTTTATTTCTTCTTTGGCCAAGGTATCATTGAGTAGAGTATTGTTCAGACTCCATGTGTATGTGGACTTTCTGTTGTTTTTGTTGCTATTGAAGACCACTCTTACTCCATAGTGATCTGATACGAGGCACAGGATTAATTCGATCTTCTTGTATTTGTTGAGGTCTGTCTTGTGACCAATTATATTGTCGATTTTGGAAAAGGTACCATGAGGTGCTGAGAAAAAGGTATATTCTTTTGCTTTAGGATGAAATGTTCTATATATATCTGTTAAATCTAATTGGTCCAAAGCTTCAATTAGTTTCACTGTGTCCCCGTTTAGTTTCTGTTTTCCTGATTAGTCTATTGAGGAGAGTGGAGTGTTGAAATCACCCACAATTATTGTATTAGGTGCAATTTGTGCTTTGAGCTTTAGTAAAGTTTCTTTTACAAATGATGGTGCCCTTGCATTTGGAGCATAGATGTTCATAACTAATAGTTCTTCTAGGTGGATTTTTTCCTTTGACCAGCAAGAAGTGTCCTTCTGTGTCTCTTTTGATGACTTTAGGTTAAAAATCCATTTTATCTGATATTAGAATGGCTACTCCGACTTGTTTCCTGAGACCATTTGTTTGTAAAATTACCTTCCAGCCTTTTACTCTAAAGTATTGTTTGTCTTTGACACTGAGGTATGTTTCCTGTATGCAGAAAAATGAAGGGTCTTGTTCATGTATCCAGTCTGTTAGTCTTTGTCATTTTATTTGGGAATTGAGTCCATTAATGTTATTAGTTATTAAGGAATAGTGATTATTACTTCCTGTAATTTTGTGTTATATTTATATTTATATATTTTATGTTATTTTGTGATGTTCTAAATATATTTTATATTTTTGTATTTTGTATATTTTATTAATATTTAAATATATTTATATTTATAAGACCCTTCTTCTTTTGGTTTGATGAAAGAAAGTTACTATCTTGCTTTTTCCAGAGTGTAGTTTCCCTCCTTGTATTGGCATTTTCCACCTATTATCCTTTATAGGGCTAGGTTTGTGGAAAGATATTGTACAAATTTGGTTGTTCCATGGAATATCTTGCTTTCTCCATCTATGGTGATTGAGAGTTTTGCTGGATATACTAGTCTTGGCTGGCATTTGTCTTCTCTTAGAGTCTGCATGTAATCCAGGATCTTCTAGCTTTCATGGTCTCTGATGAGAAGTGTGACCTAATTCTGATACGTCTTCCTTTATATGTTACTTGGCCTTTTTCTCTTACTGTCTTTAATATTCTCTCTTTGTTTATTATATTTGGGGTTTTGATTATGATGTGATGGGAGTTATTTCTGTTCTGGTCCAGTCTGTTTAAAGTTCTGTAAGCTTCTTGTGTATTCATGGGCATCTCTCTCTCTTGGTTAGGGAAGTTTTCTTCCATAATTTTGTTGAAGATATTTGCTGACCTTTTAAGTTGTAAATCTTCACTCTCATCTATACCTATAATCCTTAGGTTTGGTCTTCGCATTGTGTCCTCGATTTCCTGGATGTTTTTGGTTACACGCTTTTTGCGTTTTGCATTTTGTTTGACTGTTTAGTCCATGGTTTCTATGGTATCTTCAGGATCTTAGATTCTTTCTTCTATCTCTTGTATTCTGTTGTTGATATTTGCATCTATGGCCCCTGATTTCTTCCCAAGGTTTTTGAACTCCAAAGTTGTTTCCCTTTGCGATTTCTTAGTTGTTTCTACTTCTGTTTTTAGATCCTGGATGGTTTTTCTCAGTTCCTTCACTTGTTTTTTTGTGTTTTCCTGTAATTCTTTAAGAGTTTTTGGGTTTCTTCTTTCATGACTTCTGCCTGTTGACCCAAGTTGTCCTGTACTTCTTTAAGTGACATTTGCATTTAATCTTTATTGGTTTCTATCTTTTGAACCATATTCCCCTAGATTTCTTTAAATGATTTTTATGTTTCCCTTGTAAGGGCTTCTACCCTTACAAGTAAAATTTACAATTTGTAAAAATTACAAAACAAATTTACAAATCTAAATCTTGTTTTTCTGGTGAGTTGGGGTATCCAGGATATGCTGTTGTTGAAGAATTGGGTTCAGATGCTGCCACATTGCCTTGATTTCTGTTAGTAACATTCTTACCTTTGCCTTTTGCCATCTGGTTATTTCTGTCCTTAGTTGGTCTTGTTGTCACTGCCTGGTGCTTGATCCTCCTGTGATCCTGTAATACTATTTCCGCACCACTGGATGACTAGTTTTCCCCTGGCACAGACTGCTGATGTGCTGCCCTCCTCTTGGGTGCCATTGGAGCCCTGCTGTGTCTTGCCCCAAGCAACGTTATACTTGGGTTGTCTCTGTGAACCTGATGCTGCCCATCTGCTATGTCAGGGAGTGAAAATGACAGATGTTGCGGGAACTTTTCCAAGTGCTGATCACTCTACAGGGCAACTTCCCCTGACAGGGCTGGCCCACAGAAGGCCCACAGAGCTGGGTGGGTCCCAGGCCCTGGGTGCAGAGAGAAGCCTGAAGGGCTGAGAACCAAGCCATGTTAGACTCAGGCTATGTCTGTGTACCTGGCACTGTCTGTCAGACCTGTGTGGCATCTGGGAGCCAAGATGGCAGAGAGAGTGCATTTCTTTCTTTCTTTTTTTTTCTTTTTGAAGTAATTGATTTCTTTTTGAAGTAATTAATTTTTTTAATGTAGTTTTTTTTTTAACGTTTCAAATGATTTCCCTTTTTCTAGTCCCCCACTCCCTGAAAGTCCCATAAGCCCTCTTCCCTTCCCCCTTTTCTCCCATCTACCCCTTCCTACTTCCCTGTTCTGGTTTTGCCCTATACTGCTACACTGAGTCTTTCCAGAACTAGGGGCAACTCTTCCGTTTTTCTTGTACTTCATTTGATGTGTGGATAATATTTTGGGTTTTCCAATTTTCTAGGCTAACATCCACTTATTAGTGAGTGCATACCATGATTGATCTTTTGAGACTGGGTTACCTCACTTAGTATGATTTTCTCTAGCTCCACCCATTTGTCTAAGAATTTCATGAATTCATTGTTTCTAATGGCTGAATAGTACTCCATTGTGTATATATACCACATTTTTTGCATCCATTCTTCTGTTGAGGGATACCTGGGTTCTTTCCAGCTTCTGGGTATTATGAATAGGGCTGTTGTGAACATAGTGGAGCACGTATCCTTATTACCTGCTGGGGAATCCTCTGGGTATATGCCCAGGAGTGGTATAGCAGGATCCTCTGGAAGTGATGTGCCCAGTTGTCTGAGGAAACGCCAGACTGATTTCCAGAGTGGTTGTACCAATTTGCAATCCCACCAGCAGTGGAGAAGTGTTCCTCTTTCTCCACATCCTAGCCAACACCTGCTGTCTCCTGAATGTTTAATCTTAAGGATTCTGACTGGTGTAAGGTGAACTCTCAGGGTTGTTTTGATTTGCATTTCCCTAATGACTAATGAAGTTGAGCATCTTTTAAGATGCTTCTCAGCCATCCGAAGTTCTTCGGGTGAAAATTCTTTGTTTAGCTCTGTACCCCATTTTTAATAGGGTTATTTGGTTTTCTTGGGTCTAACTTCTTGAGTTCTTTGCATATATTGGATATTAGCCCTCTATCTGATGTAGGGTTGGTGAAGATCTTTTCCCAATTTGTTGGTTGCTGATTTGTCCTTTTGATGGTGTCCTTTGCCTTACAGAAACTTTGTAATTTTATGAGGTCCCATTTGTCAATTCTTGTTCTTAGAGCATAAGCTATTGGTGTTCTGTTCAGGAACTTTCCCCCTGTACCAATGTCCTCAAGATTCTTCCCCAGTTTCTTTTCTATTAGCTTCAGTGTGTCTCTGAGACTGTATTTCTTTTAGACAGAAATAACTGTGTGAAATGTTTTGAAGATAGATTGCTGACTTTATCCCCTCCATTCAGGACCGTATCTGGCTACTGGAGGTAGGCTCCTCAGGTTCCATCTACCCAGCATTGGGCATTTTAAACAAAGTCATCCCAATTGTGTTCTATGATCCTCTAACATCCCAGGTCTCTGGTATTTTCTAAAGGTCTGCCTGCTCCCACCCAGCATATTTTCCTTCATTCTCCTGTCCCTCTGGGTTTCTCTTCTTTCTCCACCCATACCTAATCAGAGGGCTAATATACAAAATATATAAAGAACTAAAGATATTAGATCAAAACAATCCAATTATCCCAATTTAAAAATGGGATACAGTCATAAACAGACTATTCTCAACAGAGAACTCTTGAATGACAGAGCAGCACTTAAACAAATGTTCAATATTCTTAATCATCAGGGAAATGAAAGTCACAACAACTGTGAGATTTCACATTATACCAACCAGAATGGCTAAGACCAAAAATTAAAGTTACAGCACATGCTGCAAAGGATGTGGTGAAAGAGAAACATTCCTGCATTGCTAGTAAGATTAGACACTGATTCAATAACTCTGGAAGTCGAAAAATAGTTATGGCCATTTTTCAGAAATTAAAAAATAGTTCTACCTGACAACCCAGCTATACTACTCCTGGGCATATACCCAAAAGATGCTCCACCATATCACAAAGTCACATGGTCCTCTATGTACATAGCAGACTTGTTCTATTTGTAGTAGCCAGAAGTTGGCAACAATACAGTTGTCTCTCAAACAAAGAATGGATATAGAAACTGTGGAAATACTATTCAGCTATTGAAAACAAGGACACTGAAGTTTTTCAGGCAAATGGATAGAATTAGAAAATATTATCCTAGTGAGGGAATAAGATGAAATTAAACAAAAGTATAGAAAGTGATGATACAATACAGAGACCATAAGAAATTTAAGAAATAGGAAAGCCCAAATGAGGATGCTTCAATCTCACTTAGAAGGGGGGAAACAAAATTGAATAAAATAAAAGGGGGGAAGCAAATAATCATGCGAAGCAGAAGGTAGGAGGGACATGGGAGTAAGATGTGAGGGGGATGGCAAAAGGGGGCCTAATAATATTCTAAGTGGCACACAGTGTTAATTCTTTGTTTCTGAATGTCCATGAAATTATTCAAATAAACATAAATTATAATAATCTGAAAATTAATATTGAATTACTAATGAATTAATAAGCACAGAAAATTAGGAGTAAAGTCATAGAGTTCAAAACATTATACTGACTTCCTCAAACTTTACCATAATGATAAAGTAAGATGAACAGCATGAAAAAAAGAAATTTAGAACAATGGAACAAGAAGAAAAACCCAGAAAATAATGCTCTCCGTGCACTTAGAGATACCTGACTTTGACAAAGATTATAAAACTGTACTGGAAAAGGAAGTTCTCTGTAACAAGTTTTATTGGAAAAGATAGATATGTACACATTTTTAGATCTAATTAGATGTTATATCTGACCTATGCAAAGCTGTTAAAATGTTTTGAAGCCTTAAACGCTAAGACCAGAAACTAAAATTTTTATAAGAGAAGGTGAAGAGAAAAATATACAAATGCTTAAGCGGTCTTTTGATATGATCATAAACACACACACACATACACAAACACGCAGACATACACTCACATACACTTTTTAGAATAAACATTAATTGTTATTACCACAAACAAAAAGGCATTATTACATCTGAGGAATTAATTAACAATGTGAAGAGACCAGCAAAAATACATAAAAACTGTAATTATCTAAACATCTGGTATGATGTTAATAACCAAATCTTATAAGTACATTTGAAGCTCAAAGGCTGAAAACAAATATAACATCTGGGGTAAGAGAGGAAAGAATAAAAAAAAAACAACAAGTAGATAACTGTCTGGAAAAGATGTTCAACTAAACAAGAATTTATGAAGAGTCAGCATTACTACTAATTTTAAAAAAGCATATCAAATCCACAGTAAATATCAGCTCACAACTTTTAGAGTTGCTTTGATGAAAAAGACAGAAGATAATATTATTAAAGATATACAGCTCAGGGAGCATTTTATGAGTTAAATGCTATATTGTTAAGAATGTAAATGAGTAAATGGTTAATTAAAATATAGGGGTTCATCAAACTTAAAAGTAATGTTACCATGTGATTCACCCACAGTGTACTAGGCATATTTCAGCATAAATGAAATTGACTTTTGTAATACAAAGTGACCCTTCTGTTTATCACTGCTCTAGTCACAGCACCCAATACCTGGAATCAACTCTAAGAGGAGGTGACATATGAGGAAAATATGTCTACAAGTGAAATAAAGTACTATGTAGAGACACAATGGAAGAGCAAATCTGAACACTTTCCAACTGTTTCATTTCCTATATTCCTGAACTTTTGTTTCAAAATTAAATGCTAGTTAAACTATTGCCCACTGTTCTTATGTTATTTTTTCTTCACTACTTTGTCCTGCATCTTACAAATCAGAGTCAGAACAAAACTCATTAGCCCTTGAACTTTCTGTGTAGTTCTTGTTCACTTTCTACATTAAATGTCAATAATGGACTGTTCACTAACACTATAAATACATCTCCTTTTCAGTGCTAATTATTGGACATGAGAAGTTCCAGGCTTTGTGGCCTGGGTGGCAGCTGATGGGGTTCTTAAAAAGTGTTTATAATTTGAGAACTAAGACATAATTATTGAACTCTTTGAATGATTTATAAGATGGTAACACTCATGGGAAGTTGTGAAATTAGGAGATGTTAGCATTTGAAGGTAGCAGGTCACTAGAGGCTTGTACATGGTGAGCAATATCTTCCTTTAGCCTGGTGAAGTTTTCTGAGCACTATGCAGTAACCTGGACTTTTACAGAACTAGCTCTTGGCTGTAGGAGACAGGTACCTTCAAACCACAATCCAAAATAACTGTTTTATTCTTTAAGTTATTTCTGTTGGATACTTGGTCACAGCCCTGACAAAAGTAACGAATGAAACATGGCAAAGCAGAATTGTATATTTTTGTTTTCTATATCATTTCTATTTATATATAATGTCTTGGAATTCTAGATAAAACTTTCAAACAATATAAAAGTGTATTCTTTGAATTCTTACATCTTATATGATTTTTCTCACATAACCAAAAACTGTGGGTATTTTTTAATGTTTTGACACTTTTGTTATACTATTTGATTCAGAATGACCTGAATAAATGCTTACACAATAGGTTGCTTAAACAAACCAACCTATTATCCTTTTAAAGATATTTTGAATATATTTTCTTCAATAGTTCAGTAGGGTGTTCACAATAATCTTTTTGAAATTGCAATATTTGAAATATGAGAAAATGAATGAAAAACATAAGATATAATTTAAGTGAGAAAATTAGAAATGTTATTATTATTGTATCTATACATTTCTTTCACCAGAAAATAATCCATAGCCAATAATCAAGTCAATTTATTTTTATATATTGTTAATATTCATAAAGTATAGTTCTCATATTTTATAGCTTATTTCATCTGGAATGCTTTTAGTGAATACTTTAATATCATATTATTCAAAAGTATGTTACTTGTTACTTTGAACATTTTTTCCATAACTAAAACACTATCAACGTCTTTCTATTAGAAAACGAAAACTTGGGAATCTTAATTGCAGTGCTCATCTTTCTCTGGTGAACACATTAAGATGATTATTGATAAGACTTAGTCATTTATTATTTTCCAACAAAAATATCTTGGGATGGGGCATGTCCTTGATTGTTATCCAGTATGGTTTCCCCAAATTTTCCTCTTGAGTCAATGTTAAAACTTTACTGTTTACTAAAGTAGATTTTATACATTGTTACACATATATGTAAATCATTGTACTGTTTTCTGCTTTATTTATTTATTTATTTGTTTGTTTGTTTATTGTCATTTATAGTTCAGCCATTGCACACCTTCTGTTCTCCTTGCCATAGTTCCTCATCCCATTCCTCCTTCCTTCTATCTCTAAGAGGATGCTTCATCACCATCCATCTCCTGAGGGCCTCAAGACTCTCTACCGTTAAGTACATCTTCTTTCACTGAGACCAGACCAGTCAGTCCTAAGCTATATAAGTGTGTTTGGTGTGTGTGTGCTCAGACTCATTTCTTATTGTTGTCTTGTTGGTGTCTCAGATTCTGAGAGATCCCCAGTGTCCAGGTTCATTAAGACTGTTGGTCTTCCTGTGGAGTTGTCTCAACTTCCCCTACTTCTACCTTTTCCATAATTCAAACAGGAATCTCTGACTTCAGTCTAATTGTTGGGAGTAAGTATCTGCATTTGTCTCAGTCAGTTGCTGGTTGGGACCCTCTGAGGATAGCCATGCTCCTGTCTGTAAGCACATTTTAGCATCAGTAATAGTGTCAGGCCTTGGTGTCTCCCCGTGAGGTAGATTCCCAGTTGGGTTGGTCACTAGACCACCTTTCCCTCAGTCTCTTCTCCATTTTCTCCCTGCAGTTCTTTATAGACAATGACACTTCTGGGTTGGAAATTTGTACTGTGGGTTGGTAACACCATTCATCCTTTTGAGACCTTGTCTATCTCGTAGACGAGGACTCTTTGAATTCCCTCTCCCCACTGTTGGTCACTTCATTTACGGTCACTCCCATTGAGTCCTGAGTCTCCCAAGTGCTCTGGTACTTCCTAGAGGATCACCCCACCTCCCAACTTCTGAGGCTGCAGATTTTCATTAATTCTGCTGGCCCTCTGGGCTTCTCTCTTATTTCCTCCTATATCTGATCCTGTTCTCTCTTTTTCTCCCCATCCTACCTAATACCCAAATTCTTCCCTTCTTCTGCCTATCATAATCATTTTCTTCCCTGTACTAATTAGGATGTCAGCATCCTCACTTGGTCTTTCTGCTACTTCTTCTTTTTTTAATATTTTCATTTTCTATATTCTTTGTTTATATTCCAAATGATTTCCCCTTTCCCAGATTCCCCCCCTTCCCATATGTCCCATAAACCTTCTTCTCTCCATCCATTCGCCAATCACCTCCCTCCTTTTATTCTCTGTCTTTATATTCCCTTCCAATGCTATATCAATCCTTTCCAGGATCAGGACCTTCTCCATACTTCTTCATGGGAGTCATTTGTTATGTGATTTGTGCCTTGGGTATTCAGGGCTTCTGGGCTAATTAATATCCACTTATCAGAGATTGTATTCCATGTGTATTCTTTTGTGATTGGTTTACTTCACTTAGGATGATATTTTCCAGATCAAACCATTTGCCTAAAAATTTTGTGAATTCATTGTTTCTAATTGCTGAGTAGTATTCCATTGTGTAAATATACCACATTTTCTGTATCCATTCCACCCTTGAGGGGCATCTGGGTTCTTTCCAGCTTCTGGCTATTATAAATAAGGCTGCTACGAACATAATGGAGCATGTGTCTTTATTGCATGCCGGGGAATCCTTTGGGTATATGCCCAGGAGAGGTATAGCAGGGTCCTCCAGAAGTGCCATGTCCAGTTTTCTGAGGAACTGCCAGACTGATTTCCAAAGTGGTTGTACCATCTTAGAGCCCCACCAGCAGTGGAGGAGTTCCCCTTTCTCCACATTCTCGCCAACACCTGCTGTCTCCTGAGTTTTTGACCTTAGCCATTCTGACTGGTGTAAGGTGAAATCTCAGGGTTGTTTTGATTTGCATTTTCCTAATCACTAATGATGTTGAGCACTTCTTAAGGTGCCTCTTGGCCATCCGAATTTCTTCAGGTGAAAATTCTTTGTTTAGATCTGTACCCCATTTTTAATAGGGTTATTTGGTTCCCTGGGGTCTAAGTTCTTGAGTTCTTTGTATATGTTGGATATTAGCCCTCTATCAGATGTAGCATTGGTAAATATCCTTTCCCAATCTGATGGTTGCTGTTTTGTCCTTTTAACAGTGTCCTTTGCCTTACAGAAACTTTGTAATTTTATGAGGTCCCATTTGTCAATTCTTTTTTTTTAGATTTATTTATTATTATATGTAAACACACTGTCGCTATCTTCAGACACACCAGAAGAGGGTGTCAGATCTCATTACAGATGGTTGTGAGCCACCATGTGGTTGCTGGGATTTGAACTCAGGACCTTTGGAAGAACAGTCAGTGTTCTTAACTGCTGAGCCATCTCACCAGCCCATCAATTCTTGATCTTAGAGCATAAGCTATTGGTGATCTGTTCAGGAACTTTTCCCCTGTGCCCATGTCCTCAAGGGTCTTCCCCAGTTTCTTTTGTATTAGTTTCAGTGTGTCTGGTTTTACATGGAGGTCCTTGATCCACTTGGAGTGAAGTTTAGTACATGGAGATAAGAATGGTTCAATTCGCATTCTTCTGCATGCTGACCTCCAATTGAACCAGCACCATTTGTTGAAAAGGCTATCTTTTTTCCACTAGATGTTTTTGGCTCCTTTGTCGAAGATCAAGTGACCATAGGTTTGTCTCTACTTTCTATCATTCCTCGTAGATAATTGAAGACTAAAATGCAAGATCCATTTTTATCTAAGTATGAGTTAAAAAGAATCAACACAGAGGTGTTGGATAACCCTTTCAAGAGTCTTCACTGATACTATAACAGAAAATCTACTAATCCTGAGGAAGCATTTTATTAGTTTATAGGTCAATAAATAAAGCAATCATTCCTCCATTTATAGATGCTTCTTAACCTTGTTCTGGAAAGACTCAGTGTAGCAGTATAGGGCAAAACCAGGAAAGTGGGAAGGGGTGGGTAGGAGAACAGGGGGAGGGAAGGTTGCTTATGGGACTTTCGGGGAGTAAGGGGCCAGAAAAGGGGAAATGATTTGAAATGTAAAAAAAACAAAATCTTTAATGGTTAGATATCTACTTTTCATTATTTTTATAATTACTAGTTCATTATAATAAAGGAAATATTTTTGTCAATATACATTATTTTTAGTATCTTAGCTTAAATTCTAATCAAAGGAAGTGGAGAAATACTGAATCTCTTTATGAACACCTTTTTATTCAAATTTTATGCCAGGGAGTTTTTATAAATAGATTCTACTCCCACTTCAGGTAATCTCAACTATTATTGGCTGTATCAGCTGTTTCATTTTAATTTTTATACTAAATACAATATAATTTCTGGGTAAAGTACAACTAACAAGGACATATTTTTTTGTATCAGTTTATGTTTATAACAAATTCTTATTTTGATCTACAAATTTGTATCCTGGTATTGTTCTCTCTTTAGTTAAAATATTTTTAATACTTTTCTTAAAATATTTTCTTATGGCAATCATTACTAAATATAGTTAATACTACATGAATTTATTAATAATTCATTATCAGATGATAGGTAATATATAAATTTACATAAGCTATATAAATATATATGTATATAATCATTATGATAGGTTCATTTTTATATAGAGAGAAATTTAATAGTTTCAAAATTCAAAATGAATTTTAGTAAGTTAATTGCAATATTTTTAATAGAGCTGCAGCAAGGACAACAGAGCCCTTCAACTGAGATTTGCTTTTTCTCATTTCAGTCAAACCTGATGTTCTATCTTCTATATCAAATATCACTGAAAATAGACAATTCCACTTCTGAGTTTCAATAAGAAGGTCAAAAGAAGCCTGGCAGTAGGAAGCAACATTTGAGTCACTTCCCTTCTTCTTATTACTGAGACACATCACCACACAACTCTCACAAGAAGTATGGATTTGGGAGTTATGAAAGCAAATGCCTCTAATCCTAGTACTCTGGAGTCAGAGACATGTGGAACTCTTTAATTTTGAAGACAAACTGTTCAACATCCGAAATACTATTCTTGTTTTTTTTTTTTTTTAATTTTCTATATTCTTTGTTTACATTCAAAAATGCTTTCCCCTTTCCTGATTCCCCCCTTTCTATAAGTCTCATAAGCTCTCTTTCCTCCACCCATTCCCCAATCATCCCCCTCCCATTTCTCTGTTCTGGTACTCCCCTACAACAGACCAGGGCCCTCTCCTTCCTTCTTCTTGAGGAAATATATTCTTAAGTGCATGGATATAGGGCTAGTTGTTGGTGTATGGACATTCTAATACATTCTACTTATCTGAAGCAAGCTAGCTCTCCTTACCCAAGCAGCATTCAACTGCCAAATTTAATCCTATAAGGGTGTATCTTTGTTATTCCCTCTTTTATCTGTTCTGGAATTTTAACTCTCTTGCTCTTATATAGATCTTTTGCTATAAGTCTAAACAAGTATTTGAGCTGTAAACCTATCCAAGATTTGTGACTGGGAAGATCTTATTCCACAGGAAAAAAACACCACCACCTCCTTGTCCTCTTCCTCCTCCTCCTTCTTCTTCTTGTTCTTCTCATTCTTCTCCTTCTCCTTCTTCTTCCCCTTTCTTTCCTTCTTTCTTTCTTTCTTTCTTTCTTTCTTTCTTTCTTTCTTTCTTTCTTTCTTTCTTTCTTTTTCTTTCTTTCTTTCTTTCTTTCTTTCTCTCTCTCTCTCTTCTTCTTCTTCTTGTTCTTCTTGTTCTTCTTTTTCTTCTTCTTTCTTCTTCTCTGTCCTCCTCCTCTTCTTTTTCCTCCTCCTATTATTATCATCATTAATGCAAATTGACATAATATAAAACTACTTTCTTAATACTTGTCATTGTATCCATAAGTTAGTAAATCTATGAACACTCATCAAGAAGCTACAAGCTGCAAAAACTGACAGTGAATACTGCCCAGTCATACACAGCCATGGAAGGGACAGTATAACATCATTCCTGACACTGGAACAGAACCAGCAATATGTGGGCCTCCACAAGTGTTGACAGTTGCTGTGGGCATAGTGCTTGTTTGTATAGTAATGTAAACAATTTGCTTAATGATTCTCCTGCAGGAAATATTTTCCTAGATAAGGCTGTTGGGAAATGTCCTCCCTGCCAAGGTTAATGACTATGATAATTAGAAGCAGCATGAATTCATGAGGTGAGGGTGTGTCTCACTGAGACCTTTAGAATAGCCCTTAAGTCTATGGGAAAGATCACTAAAAACGAGTTCAAATATATGTGTGTGTATGTATATGTAATTTGTACAAATTACATACATATGTAATTGTAGATGATTTCTCAACTATGGAAATATAATGATACAATATGAATAATAAAAGGGAATTAATGGTCCTAAAATTACAGAGGCAGCAGCACTATAAGCCAGCATAGAAGAAAGATATTAAGAAAAGAGAAGAAGAGATTTGGGGAGTAGTGATCATGAGCTAGATCCCACCCACCTAAGCTCATTGTTTGTGCTTACAAAGGTAGGAAGATTCCTGAGTTCAAGTCAGCTTGGAAGAGATGAAAATTTGGTTCAGGCATGGTGGAAATGGTGATCTTAGAGTTCGATTCTACCCAGCCAACTTATTATTTGTGCTTACAAAGGTAGGGAGATCTATGAACTCATTTACTGGGATAAAAAAAAATGTACTTGCTGTCCTTTCCTAATAATCAAGGAACTAAGGTTATAAAATGCTAATTCATGGAATAATCAGAAGGGAACCTGGAGTAAATGACTGAATTGATATATAAATAAAAGATTGTGCTTCCCTCTGGGAGAGCTGAACTATCTGTAGAGCTGTTTAGAGAGCCAGCAGAAGCAGAATACAAGGCTGTTAGCTTGTACCCAACAATTGACTTACAGTAGTTCTTTTCAAGGCTGCCAAACACCCCTTCTTGAGAATCCCTTCCAAGCTGGTGCTGGTCTGTGGCATAATACTGAAAACCCCAGCTGGATAACTTATAGAAGGTGACTAACTATGGATTTCCTTATATTAAATGAGACAAATATAACAAGCTCCATCGCCACACCGCTCAGTAACTATTTCTTCATAGTGGCTAGAAGGCTTAGAAAAGTAAGATGTTAGGGAAGATGACTGCCAAAAAAATGTCTTCTGGAAATGGTAGGGTCACATGAATTTATACTAATTTCTTTGCCTTCAAAATTACATTTACTAATATAACAAAATATTTGTTTAATATTTGAGTTCAAAACTTGATTTTGATTAAAATAAGTTGTCATTTATGCTCACATATTCATATTTATATAAATGTATAAAATTCTAGAATTTCTATATAGGTAGTACAATCAATAAATCATATTTGCTCAGTTTATTTCCTGTAATACCCTATTTGTATTTTGATTATTATATCTTAAAAAATCAATTATGTGTATTTTTTGCAATAACTTCCAGAAAACTTTAATTTCAAAAGTGAAATTCACTATTCTCATTGTGGGACATATTTTAAAATTAAAGTACATATAGTAGAAAAAACAACTTCACAAAATGTTCTTAAAAACAAGAGCAAAACTGAAGGTAGGTATCTTTTTTTATTTTATTTTTATTGGTATATTTTTATTTACATTTCAAGTGATTTCCCCTTTTCTGGGTTCCCACTCCCCGCAAGTCCCATAAGCCCTCTTCCCTCCCCCTGTTCCTCCATCTGCCCCTTTCTGCTTCCTGTTCTGGAATTCCCCTATACTCTTGTACTGAGTCTTTCCAGAACCAGGGGCCACTCCTCCATTCTTTTTGGACATCATTTCATATGCGGATTATGTCTTGGGTATTCAAAGTTTCTAGGCTGATATCCACTTATCAGTGAGTGCATACCATGATTGATCTTTTGAGACTGGGTTACCTCACTTAGTATGGTGTTCTCCAGCTCCATCCATTTGTCTGAGAATTTTATGAATTCATTGTTTCTAATGGCTGATTTGGACTCCATTGTATAAATATACCGCATTTTTTGTATCCATTCCTCTGTTGAAGGACACCTAGGTTCTTTCCAGCTTCTGGCTACTACAAATAGGGCTGCTATGAACATAGTGGAGCATGTGTCCTTATTGCATGCTGAAGAATCCTCTGGATATATGCCCAGGAGTGGTACAACAGGGTCCTCAGGAAGTGTCATGCCCAGTTTTCTGAGGAACTGCCAGACTGATTTCCAATGTGGTTGCATCATCTTGCAATCCCACCAGCAGTGGAGGAGTGTTCCTCTTTCTCCACATCCTCACCAATACTTGCTGTCTCCTGAGTTTTTAACCTTAGCCGTTCTGACTGGTGTGAGGTGAAATCTCAGAGTTGTTTTGATTTGCATTTCCCTAATGATTAATGATGTTGAACATTTCTTAAGGTGTTTCTCAGCTCTCCGAAGTTCTTCATGTGAAAATTCTTTGTTTAACTCTATACCCCACTTTTTAATGGGGTTATTTGGTTCTCTGGGTTCTACCTTCTTGAGCTCTTTGTATATATTAGATATTAGCCCTCTGTTGGATTTAGGGTTGGTGAAAATCCTTTCCCAATCTGTTGGTTCATGTTTTGTCCTTTTGATAGTATCTTATTTTCACTGAGACTAAGTTCAAACTCAATGGTTAATGACAGTCTTCACAGTTGCTTATCAGGATATATATTTTTTCTTTGTAGAGATGGTGTAAACCTCCAGAGAACAGAGCCCAGAGCCAAATAGCTTAAAAAAGAAATATGGTCCAGCATCTCCATATATACTCAAGCTACAACTACAGTATAATGAGCCTTAAATGCCTTATAAATTTTGTTATAAAGATTCAAATTCAGAGTTGTTTCTAATTTACCTTTTTCTTGAAAAGGAGTGTCATTTGGTATGCTCACACTTTTGCCAAGCTGTTGAAATACCTTTTTAAAAGACAGAGTCCTATAATTGGCTTGAAATTTTCTATATAATACAGAATGGTTCAAATTCACAAAGATGCATCTTCCTGTGTATCCTACATAATAGGATTATAAGTGTGCTCACTGCCCCCACATCTAGACTTCATGGTAATCATTAATCTTTGAAATGAAGAAAATGACTCTTAAGTCATGCAACATATGTATCATAATGCAATTTTACCAAATAGCAGTGATACAAAACTAGAAACTGTTTCTTTGTTTTTAATTTATTGATATATTTTTTATTTACATTTCAAATGATTTCCCCTTTTCTGTACCCCCACTACCCGAAAGTCCCATCAGCCCCCTTCCCTCCCCCTGTTTTCCCACCCAACCCTTCCCACTTCTCTGTTCTGGTTTTGCCCTATACTGCTTCACTGAGTCTTTCCAGAACAAGGGGCCACTCCTCCATTCTTCTTGTAACTCATTTGATGTGTGGATTATGTTTTGGGTACTCCAGTTTTCTAGGTTAACACCCACTTGTTAGTGAGTGCATACCATGATTTATCTTTTGGGTCTGGGTTACCTCACTTAGTATGATGTTCTCCAGCTCCATCCATTTGCCTAAGAATTTCATGAATTCATTGTTTCTAATGGCTGAATAGTACTCCATTGTGTATATATACCAAATTTTTTGCATCCACTCTTCTGTTGAGGGATACCTGGGTTCTTTCCAGCATCTGGCAATTATAAATAGGGCTGCTATGAACATAGTGGAACATGTATCCTTATTACATGCTGGGGAATCTTCTGGGTATATGCCCAGGAGTGATATAGCAGGATCTTCTGGAAGTGAGGTGCCTAGTTTTCGGAGGAACCACCAGACTGATTTCCAGAGTGGTTGTACCAATTTGCAACCCCACCAGCAGTGGAGGAGTGTTCCTCTTTCTCCACATCCTCTCCAACACCTGCTGTCTCCTGAATTTTTAATCTTAGCCATTCTGACTGGTGTAAGGTGAAATCTCAGGGTTGTTTTGATTTGCATTTCCCTAATGACTAATGAAGTTGAGCATTTTTTATGATGCTTCTCCGCCATCCGAAGTTCTTCAAGTGAAAATTCTTTGTTTAACTCTGTACTCCATTTTTTCATAGGGTTATTTGTTTTTCTGGAGTCTAATTTCTTGAGTTCTTTATATATATTGGATATTCTTGGTATCTATAAGATCTTAGTTTAGTAATCTCTTATTTATAACCATATATAGACCTGTGGTTGCAATTTATACATTCAGTGAAATAGATTTTATTGGAATGGAAAGTTTAAGTAATGCTTCAATCACAACACAAAATAAAATACAACAAAAAGTTGTCTTTGATTGCAGAACAATCTTTGTTCAGACAGGCATGCCCAATTTAGACAAATATTTAGTTTCCTGGAAAGGCACACTTATAATATTGTTTTAAATGTCTTCACAAATTCTTGTATATAATCATAAATTCTCCTTAGAAATAGCTGAAGGAACCTTGTGAAAGGAATAGGTGTTCAAACCTGAAGATGATTTTTACTAGTATATCTTAGAACAATTTAAACAAAGGAACAAAGCTTTGGGTAGAGTACATTGGACTTCTTAAACCATAACAGCTCCTAAATATTATTTATTTTATATTAAGTTCTGAGTGTTTAGCACAAAACAAATTATACATTGTCTCCAAAATCTATATTCTTGACCTTAGCCAGCTGGCATTGTGAAGGCTGTCAATATGATGGTAAGAAAGAGGTCTGTGAAGTTGAATGATCTCTATGTGACAGATACCATCAGTAAGTATACATATTATTATTATTGTTATATTATCATTGTCATTATCATCATAATGGTCATCTTTACATATATATAGCAAATCTTAAAACTTTCATTTCTATTTGCTTGCAACAAAAATAAACATTGCTCTGATTGCCAAGCTTCACTGCTGTCAAATATAGTGAGAGTCAAAGTTCTAATGTTTTTAGAAGTTTATAAACTGGTAAGAAAGATGATCCAGTGAAATATTGGTGTGATCAAATGTAACTGCAGAACTTGGTTGAAGACTGTACAAGTAAGAAAATAGGACTTGAAAATGTTGTGCTCAGTTCTCTTTAGGAAATAAGAGCTATTGTCCATATCCCAGGGTTTTGTTTGTTTTGTTTTTTGTTTTTGTTTTTGTTTTATTCTTTTTATTAGTTGTTAATCTATTTATTTTCTACTCTGAAAATGACTTTTAAGTTTAGATCAAGGGAATTATTGCTTATATTTTGTAGTAAATTCTTGAGAATTAAATAATCAAGAATAAATTAAACTTAACAGAAATGATGTACTTCTAATTAGAAAGTCAACTACTCTAACCATATGTTTGTAGTATGAAAATCCCGAAGCTGGATAACTCTTGGTCTCTGATGAAAGGGTCACATAACACTGAAGACAATACAAAGAATATACATAATAAACATGTAACTATGGAATAACTCAATATGTAGAAAAACAGTAAAAATTATTTAATTTTTTTATTTTTTTGTGTAATCTTATATTTGAATTCAATGTATCCTGATTATATCTAACCTATCCAACTTTCTATAGTTGTTGTCCTACACACTTCCCTACAAATTTCTTGTCTTATATTTCTTTATTTCATTATATAAGCCACTAAAGTCCAATTAGAGTTCCTTTTATGTTCCTAAGTGTGGGCCAACTGCATTTATCACCATACCAGTGGAAATAATTTTGTCTTACCAGCAGCCTTGAAGATACAAAGATTCCTCCATCACAAGGCCTTCAAGATCACCTTGTGAATATCTCAATTGTATTTGACTCTATCTTTCATAGCTCCTATGTATGTAACTGAAGATGCTTCAATTTATGTACCCAAACCCATGTCATGGTCAGAAGACTGCTTTTTACAGCATATTTCTTTATCTCTGTCATTTACACAGTTTCTGAAGTTGCATGAACAATGCTCCCTGAAACTGAAGTTGGAAGAGATGGATATAAAAACCTCTCTATAACTGGTTACTCTCAGCCACTTCTTCTCTGCACTTTGATCAGTTATGCTTTCGGCTTCAACCAGTGCCTTTTGTGAAATAAGGTTATGTTACCTAAGGTCAACAGTAGAGGAAATTTATTTAGCAAACTAAATATAATAGGTCCCCCATAAAGCTTCTGACCTCTCCATCCATGGATCTTAGATACAGGATTTACAGTACCAGTCATACATTTTTTCTTGTGCAATAAGTAGACCTCAAATCCAGTAAAAATACAGTTAATCATTATTGTACCAGTGGATCCATCTCATCATATCACAAAACAAATAGCTAGAACATCACTAAAGGAGACTGAGTATTTCAAGTATTTTCACAGTATAAACAGGTGACAGAGATTTATACACTTCTTTCTACATCATGCCATCAGATAAGAGAAAACTAGTTTACATGAAGAAGCTATATGCAAAACTATCTGAGTAAGGGAGTTCTTCAAGCTCTAATTGCAGGAATGATCATCCAAAGAAGTAGTGGTTATTCAACTCTAACCACTACACAGTTGCCTTTTTGTCATTATTTTAGACATACAAATCTTTTCAAAATATCTTGATATTTTTAACATTGTCAGTATAATCTAAGGGAATTTGATCTGAAATGTTGATGTTCATATTGATATGTGGGATTAATCTATTTTGAAATAATTATGATTTCATCAAAATTTGAAAGCTATAATATGTAAAAAAATATTTAATTTGTATTGGGAAAGATCAGTCATGCCTATATTGTTATTTTCTCAAGAAATACCTGCAAGTCACTTAAATCCCATCTAAGACATATGATGGCAGTATTTCACATCATTTCCTTTTTAATTAACTTTTAAAAATGTTTATATTGAAATGACAGTTTATGAAGTATAAATAGTTTATCAAAGTTTTATGTTGCTGTTGCTCATTTCCACTTCATGTTATATTTCTAAATCCAGGGTAAATTAGAAAAATAATGGTAAATTCAGCAGATAAATACTCACTTCCCTTATGCATCATGGTACTTTCTATGTAAAGCTTTATGCAATTGTTATGGAATTTGTGATTTAGTAGAATTGTTATTCACACCATAACATACACTGTAAAGCTATGTACTAAAAATTACCTGTTCTTCATTTGTACTCTACTCTCTCTCAAAAGTAGACTGTCCCTCTTTTGCCTTGTTTCTTTTTTGTATTAAAACCTCATTATTGAAGGTTTTAATACAAAACTTTTAAAGGTTTTAATACAAAACACTAACAAAATCATCAATAAAAGTATATGTCCCCATGAATAATAGTATAATAGAAAATTCTTGAAATATATAAGAATTGTTGTACTGATGAATCTTACCAATGGAGGACACAGAATATGAACTGCTCACCTTTTGTAGCCATGTAAGAATTCTGGTGGTGGAACTCTGTTATATTTGGTTATGTTATTGCTCAAAGAATTCCTGTAGATTCCCCAAACCACCCATGCTGATGCAAGGATAGAAGGTTGCTTGCTGAATACTGACAGCTGGGTTCTATTGTGAAGGACAACTTCTACTCAGTTCATTGAAAATCCAGAAGCTAGTGTGAGTTTGTAGGCTTTTCCCATATATTCTACTCTATTTGGACAGATAAAAGTATTCTGCAGGGTATTAAAAGGGAAAACTAAACACCAACACAGCCACAAAACCCTCCACCTACAGCTGTTCCTGCCTGCAAGCTGTACTGGGATCCAGGACAAGTTGGAGTAAGCATATCATGTTTGGTTTAATTTAAAGCCCATGCCAGGAGACAAAGTCCATACCTGACATTGCTTGGATGGGCAGAACTGGAGACTGGTTATCCCAGAGACCTAGAGTAGAAAAAACATTGCTAGCAAAAACAAAAAGAAAAATAAAGAAAAATTACAAATCAATGACAGTATAAGCTTATGTAAGGCAGAGGACACCATCAATTGGACACAATGGAGACCTACAGAATAAGAAAAATTGCATCAGTTAGAAGAAGGATATTATCAGAAAATATCAAGAAATAAGACATCAGACAATACAATTAAAATAGAGTACAAACTTAAACAGAGAATTCTCAATAAAGGAATCTGAAATGGCTGAAAAATGCTTAAAGAACTGTTCACTATTCTTAGCTACCAAGAAATGCAAATCAGACTATATTGAGAATCCTTCTAAAAATTACCTTTCATAGTTGCTAAGATGAATAACAAAATTTACAGATCTCGATGGCAAGGATGTGGAGCAATAGAAAGATTCCTCTGTTTCTGGTGGAAGTGCAAATGTGAACAGCCACTATGAAATGAATATGGAAGTTTCTCAGAAAATTAGAAATTGATCTACCTCAAGAACAAGCTGCACCACTTTTGGACATATACTCAAAAGACACCCTATCGAAATTCAAGAACTGTGGTTCAACTATGTGAGCAGTAACTTTCTTCTTAATAGCCAGAAAACGGAAGCTATTAGGGAATCCCTCCCCCAACAGATAAATGGACTGATACATTTATACAATGGGGTATCACGTGGCTGTTAGAAAACAAAATGACATCATGGAATTTTTAGAAAAAAATTGATAGAACTAGAAAAAAAAATCATCTGAGAAATCCAGGCTCAGAAATAGCAAGATGATATATATTCAATTATAAGTGGATATTAGCTGTTAAGTAATCCATAGATCCAGACAGGCTAATTAACAATGAGGCTATGGGAACGAGGGAAGTATGCATCTCTCTTGAAAGTGTAAAAAGGATCTTTGTTTCTGTGACTGAGCAACCAGGGGTAGATTTGTAAACGGTGATCACCCAAGTGTAAGATTGCTTGTGACTCAGTCTGCCAGGGATCCACCTGCACCCAGGAGCTGGCAGTACCACAGCTGTCTGTGCAACTACTCTGTCAGGAGACATGTGCCCTGCAGGGGGTCCCAGGAACATTTCACCCTAAAGCAAAACAATATACCTTTTTCTCAGCACCTCATGGTACCTTCTCCAAAATTGACCATATAATTGGTCACAAGATAGACCTCAACAAATATAAAAAGTTCAAACTAATCCCATGCCTTCTCTCAGATCACTATGGAGTAAGAGTGGTTTTCAATAGCAACAAAAACAACAGAAAGCCCACATACACATGGAGGCTGAAAAATACTCTGCTCAATGAAACCTTGGCCAAAGGAAAAAAAAAGAAAGATATCAGAGACTTTTTAGAATTTAATGAAAATGAAGGCACAACATACCCAAATCTTTGGGACACAATGAAAGCAGTGCTAAGAGGAAAACTCATAGCCTTGAGTGCCTCCAAAAAGAAAATGAAGAGTGCAAACTAGCAGCTTAACAACACACCTGAAAGCCCTGGAACTAAAAGAAGCCAATTCACCCAGGAGGAGTAGAAGACAGGAAATCGTCAAACTCATGGCTGAAATCAATCAAGTAGAAACCAAGAGAACCATACAAAGAATCAATGAATCCAGAAGCTGTTTTTTTTTTTTTTTGAGAAAATCAACAAGATAGATAGACCCTTAGCCAGACTGACCAAAGGGCAGAGAGAAAGTATCCAAATTAACAAAATTAGAAAAGAAAAGGGGGATATAACAACAGAAACTGAGGAAATTAAAAAAAAATCATCAGATCTTATTACAAAAGCCTATACTCAACACAACTGGAGAATCTGGAGGAAATGAACAATTTCGTAGAGAGATACCAAATACGAAAATTAAATCAGGACCAAATAGATCATCCAAACAGTCCCATAACCCCTAAAGAAATAGAAGTGGTCATAGAAAGTTTTCCAACCAAAAAAAGCACAGGACCAGATGGCTTCAGTGCAGAATTCTATCAGACCTTCAAAGAAGACCTAACACCAATACTCTTCAAACTATTCCGCAAAATAGAAACAGAAGGAACACTACCCAATTCCTTCTACGAAGCCACAATTACGCTGATACCAAAACCACACAAAGATCCAACAAAGAAAGAGAACTTCAGACCAATTTCTCTTATGAATATCGATGCAAAAATACTCAATAAAATTCTTGCCAACTGAATCCAAGAACACATCAAAATGATCATCCACCATGATCAAGTAGGCTTTATTCCAGGGATGCAGGATTGGTTTAATATACGGAAATCTATCAATGCAATCCATTACACAAACAAACTCAAAGAAAAAAACCACATGGTCATTTCATTGGATGCTGAAAAAGCATTTGACAAAATTCAGCATCCTTTCATGCTTAAAGTCTTGGAAAGTACAGGAATTCAAGGCCCATACCTAAACATAGTAAAAGCAATATACAGAAAACTGGTAGCCAGCATCAAATTAATGGAGAGAAACTTGAAGCAATCCCACTAAAATCAGGGACTAGACAGGGCTGCCCACTTTCTCCTCATCTTTTCTATATTGTACTTGAGGTACTAGCTCGGGCAAGTAGACAACATAAGGAGGTCAAAGGGATACAAATTGGAATGGAAGAAGTCAAACTATCATATTTGCAGATGATATGATAGTCTATCTAAGTGACCCAAAAACTCCACTAGAGAACTCCTACAGTTGATAAACAACTTCAGCAAAGTGGCAGGTTATAAAATCAACTCAAGCAAATCAGTAGCCTTCCTATACTCAAAGGATAAGCAGGCTGAGAAAGAAATTAGGGAAATGACACCCTTCACAGTAGCCATAAACAGTATAAAGTATCTTGGGGTGACTCTTACCAAACATGTGAAAGATCTGTATGACAAGAACTTCAAGACTCTGAAGAAGGAAAAAGAGGAAGACTTCAAAATTGGAAAAAATCTCCCATGCTCATGGATCAGCAGGATTAATATAGTTAAAATGGCCATTTTGCCAAAAGCAATATACAGATTCAACACAATACCCATCAAAATCCCAACCCAATTCTTCATAGAGTTAGAAAGAGCAATTCTCAAATTCATCTGGAATAACAAAAAAACCAGAATAGCTAAAACTATTCTCAACAACAAAAGAAATTCTGGGGGAATCAATATCACTGACCTCAGGGAATATTACTGAGCAATAGTGTTAAAAACTGCATGGTATTGGTACAGTGACAGGCAGGAGGATCAATGGAACAGGATTGAAGACCCAGAAATGAACCCACACACCTATGACCACTTGATCTTTGACAAAGGGGCTAAAAACTTCCAATGGAAAAAAGATGGCCTTTTCAACAAATGGTGCCGGTTCTCCTGGAGGTAAGCATGCAGAAGAATGCGAATTGATCCATCCTTGTCTCCTTGTACTAAGCTCAACTCCAAATGGATCATGGACCTCCACATAAACCCGACACTCTGAAGCTAATAAAAATGTAACTCGGGAAGACCCTTGAGGACATCGGGACAGGGGGAAAGTTCCTTAACAGAGCACCAATAGCTTATGCTCTAAGATCAAGAATTGACAAATGGGACCTCATAAAACTACAAAGTTTCTGTAAAGCAAAGGACACCATCAAATGGACAAATTGGCAACCAACAAATTGGGAAAAGATATTCACCAACCCTACATCAGATAGAGGGCTAATATTCAATGTATACAAAGAACTCAAGAAGTTAGACCCCAGAAAACCAAATAACCCTATTAAAAATGGGGTACAGAGTTCAACAAATAATTTTCACCTGAAGAACTTTGGATGGCAGAGAAACATCTTTAAAAATGCTCAACTTCACTAGTCATCAGGGAAATGCAAATCAAAACAACCCTGAGATTTCATCTTACACCAGTCAGAATGGCTAAGATTAAAAACTCAGGAGACAGCATGTGTTGGTGAGGATGTGGAGAAAGAGGAACACTCCTCCACTGCTGGTGGGGTTGCAAATTAGTACAACCACTCTGGAAATCAGTCTGGTGGTTCCTCAGAAAACGGCATGTCACTTCCAAAAGATCCTGCTATACCACTCCTGGGCATATACCCAGAGGATTCCCTAGCATGTAATAAGGATATATGTTCCACTATGTTCATAGCAGCCCTATTTACAATAGCCAGAAGTTGGAAAGAACCCAGATATCCCTCAACAGAAGAATGGATGCAAAAAATGTGATATATATACACAATGGAGTACTATTTAGCCATTAGAAACAATGAATTCATGAAATTCTTAGGCAAATGGATGGAGCTGGAGAACATCATACTAAGTGAGGTAACCCAGTCTCAAAAGATTAATCATGGTATGCACTCACTAATAAGTGGATATTAGCCTGGAAAACTGGAATACCCAAAACATAATCCACACATCAAATGAGGTACAAGAAGAAGGGAGGAGTGGCCCCTGGTTCTGGAAAGGCTCAGTGTAGCAGTATAAGACAAAACCAGAACAGGGAAGTGGGAAAGGATGGGTGGGACAACAGTGGGAGGAAAGGGGGTTATGTGATTTTCGGGGAGTGGGGGACCAGAAAAGGGGAAATCATTTGAAATATAAATAAAAAATATATGAAATAAAATTAAAAAAAAATCTAGCAGGAAGCAACAATCACTATTCCTTAATATCTCTTATTATAAATGGACTCAATTCCCCAATAAAAAGACATAGATGACAGACTGGATATGTAATCAGGACCAAACATTTTGCTGCATACAGGAAATGTATCTCAGTGTCATATATTTACAATACGTCCGTACACCTAGGCACAGGGAACATGATGAAAGCGTAGGAAGAGCCAGGGGATCAGGGAGTTTGCTGTGAACCTGTGTCTCCTAGTATCCCCAAAACTGCTATCTGTTAATTCTCAAGAACATCATTACAGGAATGTGAACTGAATAACGAGGATACCAACAAACATGCCAAACTTTATGAGAAAATCTCTGAAGGCTCCAAAGTAATACAAAGAATTACAAGGATATTTGTAAAGCTGGGAGCAATAGAGGTCGCTCTCCCCAGGGAGAAGCACACTGATCAGTTGTTCACTGCCAAAACTATAGCAAAAATTATACATACAAGTAATAGTATATGGACTCAACAGCTTATATATAGGATATATTAAATGTATGCTATTTGTGTGTATATAAATATATGCGTGCAATAACAATTAATGAATTGGAAGAGACTAGGAAGGGATTAATGGGAGAGATTGGAAGGAGGAAAGAAGGAAACAATATACTGTATTTGAAATGTAATATCAAAACACAACAAAGCCACCTCCTAAGAAAAGAGAATTACACAGTCAGTTGCAAATCAGAGCTATAGGCACTGAAATATTCTACTTTACCAACATCCAGAAACCACATAATGTTCATCTCCAAATTAAGACATTGATTTATTTCCACTTTTCCCTTCATGTGTCTCTACAGAGACTTGCTGTCAAAAACGTTCAACTCCCTGCCCACTTTTGAGATCCTGACATTCAGATGCTGTATGCACAAACATTCTTTTTATTTTTCTCTCCCTGTGTTTTCTCACACCATCGTGCTCTAAGATTCAGGTTTCAAGTCCTTGTCAAAAATAATCTTGATCACATACTACTACTATCTAGCATCTTCTGATTTAATGATTCTTTTGTAGTTTGTTGTCCTTCACTAAATCAAGTAGCATATGCACAAGGGGAACTTATAATGTATCCTTTGTTCTTCTCATTTTGTACATTGGAAGACAACAACTTTTCAGTGGAAGAATTTTACACATCTATATCCACCTACTCTCCATTTATCATACACTTGTACAGGACAGAGACTGATTTACCAAGGAATAAAACACTTGAACCTTGACTAAGATGTACAATAAATATCACAGATGTATAATAAATATCAACTTATTGGGTAAAGGAATTATTAATGGGCAAGTGAAAGATAGTTTAGAAATCATAGTATACAATGATCTTCGAATAGAATCCAGAATAAGTATGTTTTCTCAAATTTAAAACCATGAGACACTCAAGTTGGGAATTCTTTAGCAAGGGTAATTCATATTATTGTTTTCTAATCTGCATTTGTAAAGCAAAATGACTTTTCATGTTTCAGTCTTCTTAAAATGGTTTGAGTAAATGTCAAATTGTAGTGGCTCTGAGTCAAATCAGTGATACCTATGATTAATACTCTAGGGATGTTTATAGATTACCTTTTCCCCAATAAAGTATCATTTATACAATGCTTGACATATTAAAATGAAACCTAAGTTTAGTATTCTAGTTTTATTTCAGTTTATGAAATAGTTCATTCTAACAGCAATAAAAATAAAACTTTGAGGGAGCAAAAGCTTATTTGGCTTACAATTCAGATTAAAGTCCATACACTTGGATTCAAAAGAATAGAGAATTTAACATATCTCTTCTTCCCTATGATGAGACCCTCTTTATATCTAGTTCTGAACAATAAAATGTACTTAATTGTAATTATTTGTCCCATAAAAATTTTATAAAAAAATATTGACTTGTTAAGAGAATGGCTCTAAAGATTCTTAGGGACTTCACATACATCTTTACATTCCTGTGTTTGTGAATATAATCTAAATGTTTTCATGTTCTTTGGTTTAGGAAAGTATAATCTACATATTTGAAAATATTGAATTCTGTCTTTCTTAATAAGCATCTTAATAATGATGTTATCAACAACATATTGACTGCATTCTTGTGCCACAAAAGATGTAGTCATTCCTTAGCAAATATTCATGAAATTTTAATTCAGTAACTCACTAATGTCTGTCTTATTCATGTTCCAAACACTAATTTTCATGTTCTTTGTATCTCATGTAGGTAATATGTCCAAAAAGTATAAATAAATAAATAATATGTAATAAATAAATATACACACTTATTATGTAATATATGTTTAATATTGTCATATGTACTTAATTGCACTATATTGAATAGATAACATGGATTTGGAAGGAAAGTAATAAACATCCACTAGATTTATTTTTCATAAATTGGCTTATTTTAGGTTACTTTTGCTTATTCTTCACCTGCATCAAGTTTCACTCCTGAGTGTCATTGTATAATCCTTAGGGTAATGTTTTTCATTTTGTTAGTAGAAACAAAAATAGATTTAAACTTAAATCTTTTGTTTCTTGAAATACTATAATCCATCTTATTTAGACACCGCTTGTATTCTCAGGGCTTTTTAGATTTTTTTCCTCAAGTACATATTTCATTGTTCTTTGTCTTTAAATATTTAATTCTAAATTTCAGGGATATTTCTAGCAGCTGTATTCCCACATCTAGGCCCTGGTCTCTATGAATGCCTGATTTGTTTGCAAATATCTTCTCATAAAATTAACTCCTCCACTTTCAAATATGGGCTTGTTAGAAGAATGGGTATAGAGAATCTTAGGGACTTCATATATATCTTCACCTTTCTGTGTTTATGAATGTAATCTATATATGTTTTCTTGTTCTTTGGCTTAGGAAGTTATGATTGACTTATGCCAGATTACAATGACGCTATGATCCTTGTGATTAATGTCACACTTTGTGCTCTGTGGACAATAATATTTAATGATTTTCTGTTCTAAATATGCTGTAGAATTCTTACTAATACAGCTTTATGGAAGGGATGTAATCATGACTACAAACAGAAGTCATGTGGCAGCTTATATTGGATAGGTATAAAAAATATAAAGCAGAGGATTTTTTTAATATTTTTATTTTCTATATTCTTTGTTTATATTCCAAATGATTTCCCCTTTCCTGGGTCCCCCCTCCCCATATGTCACATAAACCTTCTTCTCTCCATCCCTTTGCCAATAACCTCCATCCTTTTTCTCTGTCCTTATATTCCCCTCCAATGGTAGATCAATCCTTTACAGGATCAGGACCCTCTCCATACTTCTTCATGGGTGTCTTTTGTTATGCGATTTGTGCCTTGGGTATTCAGGGCTTCTGGGCTAATTAATATCCACTTATCAGAGATTGTATTTCATGTGTATTCTTTTGTGATTGGGTTACCTCACTTAGGATGATATTTTCCAGATCAAACCATTTGCCTAAAACTTTTGTGAATTCATTGTTTCTAATTGTTGAGTAGTATTCCATTATGTAAATATACCACATTTTCTATATCCATTCCTCCTTTGAAGGGCATCTGGGTTCTTTCCAGCTTCTGGTTATTATAAATAAGGCTGTTATGAACATAAAGGAGCATGTGTCTTTATTGCATGCCGGGGAATCCTTTGGGTATATGCTCAGGAGGGGTATAGCAGGGTCCTCCGGAAGTGTCATGTCCAGTTTTCTGAGGAACCGCCAGACTGATTTCCAAAGTGGTTGTACCATCTTACAGCCCCACCAGAGGTGGAGGAGTATTCCTCTTTCTCCACATCCTCGCCAACACCTGCTGTCTCCTGAGTATTTGACGTTAGCCATTCTGACTGGTGTAAGGTGAAATCTCAGGGTTGTTTTATCTGCATTTTCCTTTTTTTTTTTTTCTTAGAAGATAAAGTTTAATGGCACACATGTAGTCTCCTTTGTGAACTGCCTGGCTGTTCCAGGTCTCCTATTAGTGGGACTCTCTCTTGTTTGTCTTGCCACATAAGTAGGATATCACACCTTTTATATGCAAATCAATTCAAAATCACTGCAAAGCAATGATACTAATTTTTGTAAAAGTTATTCCCACATGTATTGAGCTGTAGCTGCAAGTTTCACATGTTGGAGTCATTATCTTTTTTTTTTTCATTCTTTTTTTTATTCGATATAATTTATTTACATTTCAAATGATTTCCCCTTTTCTAGCCCCCCCCCCACTCCCCGAAAGTCCCGTAAGCCCCCTTCTCTTCCCCTGTCCTCCCTCCCACCCCTTCCCAGTTCCCCGTTCTGGTTTTGCCAAATACTGTTTCACTGAGTCTTTCCAGAACCAGGGACCACTCCTGCTTTCTTCTTGTATCTCATTTGATGTGTGGATTATGTTTTGGGTATTCCAGTTTTCTAGGTTAATAACCACTTATTAGTGAGTGCATACCATGATTCACCTTTTGAGTCTGGGTTACCTCACTTAGTATGATGTTCTCTAGCTCCATCCATTTGCCTAAGAATTTCATGAATTCATTGTTTCTAATGGCTGAATAGTACTCCATTGTGTAGATATACCACATTTTTTGTATCCACTCTTCTGTTGAGGGATACCTGGGTTCTTTCCAGCATCTGGCAATTATAAATAGGGCTGCTATGAACATAGTAGAGCATGTATCCTTATTACATGGTGGGGAATCCTCTGGGTATATGCCCAGGAGTGGTATAGCAGGATCTTCTGGAAGTGAGGTGCCCAGTTTTCAGAGGAACCGCCAGACTGCTTTCCAGAGTGGTTGTACCAATTTGCAACCCCACCAGCAGTGGAGGAGTGTTCCTCTTTCTCCGCACCCTCTCCAACACCTGCTGTCTCCTGAATTTTTAATCTTAGCCATTCTGACTGCTGTAAGATGAAATCTTAGGGTTGTTTTGATTTGCATTTCCCTAATGACTAATGAAGTTGAGCATTTTTTAAGATGCTTCTCCGCCATCCGAAGTTCTTCAGGTGAGAATTCTTTGTTTAACTCTGTACCCCATTTTTTAATAGGGTTGTTCGGTTTTCTGGAGTCTAACTTCTTGAGTTCTTTATATATATTGGATATTAGCCCTCTATCTGATGTAGGATTGGTGAAGATCTTTTCCCAATTTGTTGGTTGCCGATCTGTCCTCTTGATGGTGTCCTTTGCCTTACAGAAACTCTGTAACCTTATGAGGTCCCATTTGTCAATTCTTGCTCTTAGAGCATACGCTATTGGTGTTCTGTTCAGAAACTTTCTCCCTGTACCGATGTCCTCAAGGGTCTTCCCCAGTTTCTTTTCTATTAGCTTCAGAGTGTCTGGCTTTATGTGGAGGTCCTTGATCCATTTGGATTTGAGCTTAGTACAAGGAGACAAGGATGGATCAATTCGCATTCTTCTGCATGCTGACCTCCAGTTGAACCAGCACCATTTGTTGAAAAGGCTATCTTTTTTCCATTGGATGTTTTCAGCCTCTTTGTCGAGGATCAAGTGGCCATAGGTGTGTGGGTTCATTTCTGGATCTTCAATCCTGTTCCATTGATCCTCCTGCCTGTCACTGTACCAATACCATGCAGTTTTTAACACTATTGCTCTGTAGTATTGCTTGAGGTCAGGGATACTGATTCCCCCAGATTTTCTTTTGTTGTTGAGAATAGTTTTAGCTATCCTGGGTTTTTTGTTGTTCCAGATGAATTTGATAATTGCTCTTTCTAACTCTGTGAAGAATTGAGTTGGGATTTTGATGGGTATTGCATTGAATCTGTATAGTGCTTTAGGCAAAATGGCCATTTTAACTATATTGATTCTACCGATCCATGAGCATGGGAGGTTTTCCCATTTTTTGAGGTCTTCTTCCATTTCCTTCTTCAGAGTCTTGAAGTTCTTGTCATACAGATCTTTCGCATGTTTGGTAAGAGTCACCCCAAGATACTTTATATGACCCTTTTTATTTCTTCAGGAGGTAAGGGACTGTTTAGTTGATCTATTCAATCCTGATTTAGTTTTGGTGTTGGATATTTGTCTAGGAAACTGTCCATTTCCTCTAGATTCTTCAATTGTGTTGAGTATAGGCTTTTGTTGTAGGATCTAATGATTTTTTGAATTTCCTCAGTTTCTGTTGTTGTATCTCCCTTTTCATTTCTAAGTTTGTTAATCTGGATACTGTCTCTGTGCCCTTTGGTCAGTCTGGCTAAGGGTCTATCTATCTTGTTGATTTTCTCAAAGAACCAGCTCCTGGTTTTGTTGATTCTTTGTATGGTTCTCTTTGTTTCTACTTCATTGATTTCGGCCCTGAGTTTGATGATTTCCTGCCTTCTACTCCTCCTGGGTGACATAGCTTCTTTTTGTTCCAGGGCTTTCAGGTGTGTCATTAAGCTGTTAGTGTATGCTCTCTCCATTTTCTTTTTGGAGGCACTCAGGGCTATGAGTTTTCCTCTTAAGCACTGCTTTCATTGTGTCACATAGATTTGGGTATGTTGTTTCTTCATTTTTATTAAGTTCTAAAAAGTCTTTAATTTCTTTCTTTATTTCTTCCTTGACCAAGGTATCTTTGAGTAGAATATTGTTCAGTTTCCACGTGTATGTGGGTTTTCTGTTGTTTTTGTTGCTATTGAAAACCACTTTTACTCCATAGTGATCTAATGCAGATGATTTTAAGTGCATTGTAAGGGTTTTCAACTTCTTTACAATTTGCCATTTGAATTTTATCTACATTTACTAAGAAGACATGAGTATTTAAATATGTTCTCTATGGTGTCATTAACTGTTTAACCTTTTTCTGACATTAAACACATTCATAAACATTAGTACTTAAACATTAAATATCTCTGGAAACCAGAAATAAATGCATGAATGTAAAATGCAATCTTTATGCTATTTAATTTTGGAAGTCAAAATATTTTTTAAATTTTTCGAGTTTTTTTTCAAATTATGTACTCATCATAATTTATAATAACCATGTGATAGTTTGTATATGCTTATCCCAGGGAGTGGCACTATTTGGAGATGTGGACTTGTTGGAGTAGGTTTGGTCTTGGAGTAATTGTGTCAAATGGGTGTGGGCTTTAATATCCTAGTCCTAGCTTCCTAGAATTCAGTCTTTTCCTAGCAGCCTTCAGATGGAATGTAGAACGCTCATCTCCTCCTGCACCATGCCTGCTTGTGGTCTGGCATGCTTCTGCCTTGATGATACTGGACTGAACTGCTGAACCTGTAAGCCAGTCAAAATGAAATGTTTTCCTTATAAGAGTTGACTTAGTCATGGTATCTGTTCACAGCACCCTGACTCAAACAAACCAGAAGCTGGAAATGATATTGATATCTTTCAACCAAAAGAAAATGTATATTTAACCAATGGAGGCATGAAATACAATGATGACATGAAATTTTCAGGCAGGCAAATGGATAGAATTATAAAAGATCAACCTGAGTGAAGTAACCCAGACCGAGAAAGACAAGTATAGTATGTCCTCCTTTATAAGTAGGTATTAGTCTTTAAGTAAAGAATAATTATGCTACAATACAAAGACCCAAAGGTGCTAAGCAAGAAATCGAGTTCGAGGAAGGGTTTGTATACATAAATCTCACTGAAAAGGAGAAATAGCATAGACATTGTGATATTTTATTTAATGTGCTTGAGTGTATACCTGAATGTTTATGAATCACATGTGAGCCTTGCCCATGGAGTCCAAAAGAGGGCATCAGATACAAGAGACTAATGTTACAGATGGTTGTTAGCTACCTTGTATTCCTGTGTCCAGTGGAGAAGTAGCCACTGTTCTGCATCTCTGAGCCATCTCTTAATCACAGTAAATTTTATTGAAAATTATAATTGTGTGGTGTATATAAATGAGTTTATCAATAACATTGTTGGCAAATATCCCAGGCTTCTGAAGGACCACTTGGTACAAACAAAATAACCTCTAAACTTTATTAACATGGACTGAAACATTTTATCTAACAGGCTTCTATTATGGCTTCAGGAGAGTCATTTAGACATATTGATGTTTTTATCCTGTTATTCTTAATTTTCTCCCACTTTATTTAGTATTATTTAAAAGCTATATTTTAAATGAGATGATTTTTTTCATTTTATATATTTTTCAAATTATATCTTGGATGTATTTGCTATTTTACATAATAAATATTTGTTTAGTGTTTATATAATTAATTTGTCTAGAATTCTTTGTTTTCTGTCAAATTATAATCTATGAATGCATACTTGAAACAATCATAAAATATAAAAATATTTACACAATGAAGTACTATTCAGCCATTAGAAACAACGAATTCATGAAATTCTTAGACAAATGGATCGGGCTGGAGAACATCATACTAAGTGAGGTAACCCAGTCTCAAAAGATCAATCATAGTATGCACTCACTGATAAGTGGATATTGGCCTAGAAACTTTGAATACCCAAGACATAATCCACATATTAAGTGATGTCCAAGAAGAACGGAGGTGTGGCCCTTGGTTGTATAAAGACTCAGTGCAGCAGTATAGGGGAATACCAGAACAGGGAAGTGGGAAGGGGTAGATGGAGGAACAAAGGGAGGGAAGAGGGCTTATGGGACTTTTGGGGAGTGGGGAGCCAGAAAAGGAGAAATCATTTGAAATGTAAATAAAGAATATATCAAATAAAAAAAGAATTAAGAAGTAAAAAAAAATAATAAAAATAAATTTAAAAGATAAAAATATATGATAACCACACAGCAAAAACATTGGTGTTATATAGGAGTCATCAGTAAATAAGCATAAGAGGAACTTTTTAAAAGTGACTCCTTGAAGGAAATGACAACAACAGAAATTTCAGCTGGGAAAAACAAACATGGCAGATATTGAAGAAAATACTGAGGTCACAATTTATTGATAAAGTTGTTGGGGCTACTGACAGATTATTTACACATTTATTTCCAATGTGGAATCACAAGCCAAAATCTCTGTAGCTCTTAATTGTACATTATGGAAAATAGGGTGGGTGTATCTCTTTTCTTTTAAAGTCCCCACACTCCTATAAAATCCACTTAATATGATAATGATTTGGAAAATTGTTCCAGAGAATAATGCAGGTAAATAAAATGACATGTAAAAGTCTCAAAAGCGAAATATTTTTGTCAAGGAAGGGAAAACATTCAATAAGACTGAAGAATAGCACCATGGATTGTATTGATTCACTAGAGATAAGCTGAAGTCACATAATGGATGCCCTGACAAACATAATAATGAACTACTGTCTATTGCAGAATGTATTTTTGAGGTATTCCAAGAAATACACTTCATATTTTTATGTCTGAATTTTTAAATTGCTTAGCATTACTGATCTTTAAAATATATTATATGCATTTGGCCCTAAATCACTGTTTCCACATTTATGGCTTCCCTCAACGATACATTGAAACTTCTAACATAAAACAATGTACTATACTCAATGTGTGAATATATTCATTTTATCATTATCATAAAATGATTTACACATTTATTTCATTATGCATTGTAAGTAATCTAGAATATATTTAGCCTTTATAGAAGAGAGTAGTGATACTGTTCAGTAATAGTGTTGGACTATGCTGGCCATGTATCTGTGTCTGGTCTGTGATACTTAAAAATAAATATAATCAAATAAAAATAGTAATTAATGAATAAGCATATAGTAAAGGGAATATGCAAGGTATATTAAAATGCTATTCATTTTAACTAAATAGTAGTGGATATTATGACTATTCATTTGGAATTGAACAATAAATTAAGATTAATTTTCTGTGATTATTAGTTGGCTACCAACAGGAAAAGAAATCTGTTCCTCTTATCCCTATGATAAGAGATTTGTCTTTCTAATGTGCCTCTGCTATTCCTCAGAAATATTTTACATTTGCTTCAATTTAGAACTTCAAAAATCAGTATATAATCTAAATTGTACTTGCATCTTTGAAGATAGAGACTCATATTTCTACATTCTCCTCATCTGTACTGTTTCTTATAATCAGCTGTTTGAGAATAAAAGATAATACCATTTGAATTTCTTCTTTTCACGACAAGCTATTGAAGGGTTTGTAAAAAAAATATTTGCTCCTCTCTCTTTTTAAATATTTGTTAATATTTTCTCTATCACACTCTCTCTTTCTCCCTCTCTTCCTCTCATCTATTCTTCTTTCCTTCCTTCCTTCCTTTTTGATTCTCTTTCACCTTTTCTTTCTTTCTTTCTTTTTCCCTCTTTCTCTCATCCATTCTTCTTTCCTTTCTCCCTCCCTCCCTCCCTCCCTCCCTCCCTCCCTCCCTCCCTTCTTTCCTTCCTTCCTTCCTTCCTTCCTTCCTTCCTTCCTTCCTTCCTTCCTTTCTTCCTTCCTTCCTTCCTTCCTTCCTTCCTTCTTTCTTTCTTTCTTTCTTTCTTTCTTTCTTTCTTTCTTTCTTTCTTTCTTTTTCTTTGTTTCTTCTTTCTTTCTTTTGCTTTGTTTCATTTTTTCTTTATCTCTTTCTCCCTCTCTTCCTCTTATCTATTCTTTCTTTCCTTCCTCCCTCCCTTGCTTTCTTCCTTCCTTCCTTTCTTCCTTCTTTCCTTCCTCCCTTCCTTCCTTTCTCCAGATTATGTTGGCTTCAACCATCAATATCTTGCTGCCTGTAAGAGTATTTTCAATACTATGTACTCACAGAAAATCTGGAGCTATTTTGTATGAGTGTAATGTGAATGACAAGTACCATGTTAGTTTGGGATATTTGTTTTTATTCTGTCATAACCGGAGATAATCTAAAGCCAGATGCTATACCATGGACAGGACCAACTTTCCTTAGAATCTCCAATAAGTAGTGCTAGCCTAAAGTTGAATGTTTTTTTAATTTCTAGGAAAGTGTAATGTTGGCATACTCATAATAATCTGTTAGCATGTTTGCAACACTCTCAGGAATTTCTTATTCCTTTGTCCAACATTATGAGGAGATTTTAGAATCCCATTTGAAATACGGAAATATAGACTTAAAGTTGAATATAAAGAATTTTGTGAAGACTTCTTTAATTTTTTTATATCTAAAATAATTGAAACATTTTTGACCTTGATTTGAAACTTTATTTTCTATTATTATTAATTATTTGTACTAATTATTTTTGTGATTTGGGGGGTAATGCAGAAATATCCATTTTCTCCACTTTTAATGTTATCTGTGATATTTAAGCATTATTTTCATTTATATAAATGTATGTAATATATGTATTATATATATATATATATATATATATATATATATATGTTTAAAAACATTGCATTTTAATCACAACAATCCTCTAAGAGTTATAAGCATTTCTAGATCTATACAATAACTTCAATTCTCACAAGGAAGAAATTGAAGATCTAAGAAAATGGGGACATCTCCCACGCTCATGGACTGGCAGAATTAATATAGGAAAAATGACTATCCTACCAAAAGCAATCTACAGATTCAATGCAAGACCCATCAAACTCCCAAAACAGTTCTTTAAAGATATGGAAAGTGCAATTCTCAAATTTACCTGGAAAGTCAAAAATCCCGGAATAGCAAAAACAATTCTTAACAATAAAAGAACATCTGGGGGAATCACCATGCCTGACTTCCAGCTCTACTACAGAAAAATAGTGATAAACACTGCATGATATTGATACAGAGACAGAGACATCTATCAAAGGAATAGAACTGAAGACCCAGAAATAAAACCACACACTTGATATTTGACAAAGAAGCCAAACATAAACAATGGAAAAAAAACATCTTCAGTACATGGTGATGATCTAACTGTCTGTATGTAGAAATTTAAAACAGATCCATATTTGTCACCTTGCACAATGCTCAAGTATAAATGGATCAAAGACCTCATCATAAAACCAGATACACTGGACCTAATAGAAGAGAAATAGGGAAAGGGATTTGAACTCATTTGCAAGGGGAGAAATTTCCTAAACAGAATTACAGTGGCTCACACTCAAAGATCAAAAATTAATAAATGGGACCTCATGAAACTGGAAAACATCTGTAATACTAAGGACATAATCAATAAGACAAATCAGCAACCTACAGGTTGGGAAAAACTGCTCATTAACCTCACATCAGATTGAGGGCTAAAATCTAAAATATATAAAGAACTCAAGAAGCTAACCTCAAAACAAAATCAAACAACCCAATCAAAAAAATGGGTTATAGAACTCAACTGTGAATTCAGAACAGAGGAAACTCAAAAGGCTGAAAAGCACCTAAAGAAGTTTCCTAAGTCCTTAATGATCAGAGAAATGAAAATCAAAATGACCCCGAGATTCTACCTTACACCAATAAGAATGGCTAAGATCAAAACCTCGGGTGACCATACATTTTGGCAGGGATGTGGAAAAAGGGGAACACTCCTCCATTGCTGGAGGAATTTCCAACTGGTACAACCACTCTGGAAATCAATCTGGAGGTTCCTCAGAAAATTGGAAATAGATTTTCCTGAAGACACAGCAATACCACTCTTGGGAATATACCCAAAAGATGCCTACCATGCAACAGGAGCATGTGTTCCACTATGTTCATAGCAGCATTTTTTGTAATAGCCAGAAGCTAGAAACAACCCAGATGTCCCACAATAGAAGAATAGATACAGAAAATGTGGCTCATTTACACAATACAATACTACTCAGCTATTAAGATCAAGGGCATCCTGAGTTTTGCAGGCAAATGGACGGGACTGGAAATATTCATCCTGAGTGAGGTAATTCAGACCCAAAAAGGCATGCATGGTATGTACTCACTAATAAGTATGTATTATCCGAAAATAAAATACAGAATTTCCAAGAGTTCACCGAACTCAAAAAGGTCAACAAGCTGAAGGGCCAATGGGAAGGAAGAAGAAAGTAATCACAAGTGGGAAGGGAGGGACCTAGATGGGAAAGTGGATGGGGAGGGGGGAAGAGGGGAAAGTGATCTGTTATTGGGTGAGCGAAAAGGACTGAAGCCCTGGGGGCCAGCAGAAAGCATGGAAACAGGCAACTTTGGGAGGTAGGAGGTTGGAGGGACCTTTAAGAATGTACCAGAGACCTGGGAGGTGATAGACTCTTTGGAGTCAAAGGAAAGGACCTTAGATAAAAAATGCCTTACAGTGGGGAGAGGGAACTTATAGAGCCCATCTCCAGCAGAAAGACAGGGCATCTAATCAGTGATGGGGTTGCCATCCCATAGTCAAAATTCTAACTCATAATTGGCCCTGTCTGAACAAACTTTTGGGATGGAAATGGAGAGAAATCTGTGGACAAGAAGTTCTAGCAACAAGCCCAAAGTGAGATACAGCTTAAGGGAGGCCCCAAGACTTGACACTATTATGGAGGCTATAGAGGGCTCACCAAAAGGGACCTATCACGACTGCCCTCTGAAAGACCCAACAAGCAGCTGAAAGAGTCAGGTGTAGATATCTGCACCCAACCAATGAATCCTGTGGTTGAATTAGGGAAAAACTGAAAGAAGCTATGGAGGAGGGCAACCCTGTAGGAGGATCAGCAATCTCAATTAACCTGGACTCCAGATATTTCTCAAACGCTGGACCAACAACCAGGAAGCATATACCAGCTGATATGAGGCCTCCAACACATACACAACAGAGGTCTGCTGGGTCTAGGTTCATTTAGAGATGTACCTTACCCTCAAGAGACTGGAAACCCAAGGGAATTTAGAGGTCTGATGGGGTGGGGGATGGGAACATCCTCATGGAGACAGGGGTTTGGGGAGAAGGTATGGGATGTGAAACAGTCAGAGGGTGGATAAGGTGTGATCTGAAGTGTAAACAAATAAATAAATTGATAGATAGATACATAGATAGATAGATATTAATTAAAAAAGACAACAAGAAAAAGCTACATTTTTCATATTTCATTATGTTTATGAATAGATGAGCTTCTAATTTTAAGCTAACATAATATATCACATTTAATTAAGTTTGAATTAAACTACATACACACTTTAAGCTTAGTTGAAAGATTTATTTGGAAAGAGTAAACTGGGCATATGAAAATACTAGCCCTCTAAATGATTTTTAAAATTTTAATTAAAATTTAATTAAATTTCTTTTTCACTTTCTTTTCCTTCCTTCAGACATTATATATCTATATATCTATATCTATATCAGTTGATGAATGCTTTATAAGGAATTAAGTCATTTATAGAATAAATATATCACTGCAGGTGCATTTTGAGGTTCCAAAAGCCTACAAAGACCTATCATTATCTGTCTTTTCCTCCCTTTCTTCTTCCCTCCTCCCATACCTCTCTTTTGTGATTTTTGTTTAAACTTTTATATTTAACAACCATAACTTTGAGCATAGTTCATAAGAACGTCCTGAGGAGATAACCTCTATATACACTGTTCATTCTTTACCATTATTGTCACACAACTGTTGAGGAATAGATGACTTCTTAGACAATGTAGGCATTAAGGAATTGAATGAATGACTTTGTGGAGGATAGTTATAATACACGCCATGGATACCTTACTTCCAGGTAAGAAAGATCAAATGCACTAGATCTTCTGTGACTATTTGCTCATACACAAAAAAGAAAATATCATGTAATACATTTGGGACTGAAGACAATACCCTGTACTTTTAGGCCATCAGTCAGATATATCATTCAGGTAAAATCAAGTTATTGAAAAATCTCCACTTTGCCACAAATGTTTTGGAGAGAAATTTCATGACTCCTTCAAATGTACACTTTAGAGATATTTTAATTTCCAGACCTATTACATCATTATCAAATCAGAAAAGATTCTGGAGTTGTGAGTAGACACACATTACTTAAAATGAATCCCTCCTGGAATTCACTGTACTGAATTGCTTTAATTGCTTTAGTCTGAATTGTAATGTAAGATTACACTCTCTTATTTGAACCATTTCCATTGTAGTGCATAGATGATAAATGAACCCACAGACTGAACTTGAAATATGTACATACAGTTTAGGCCAAAATTACTTAAATACAAGGCAGAAGCTGGAGGATCTGAAATTCAGACATCCTTAGGTATATTTGCAATTTGAGTTTAATCTCGACTACACACACACACACACACACATACACACACACACACACACACACACACACACGCACATGCACACACACACACATGCACACACACACCATGCACACGCACACACACATGCACATGTACACGCACACGCGCGCGCGCGCGCACACACACACACACACACACACACACACACACACACAAATTCTCCATGTTACTTTCCATTCTCATTTTGCTAAGAGAACTGCTACCAATCAGGCCATTATTACTTCTTCAGTTTTACCCAAGTAAATGTTTACAAAATTTGAGTATACATGCTTCTTCCAGAAAAAAAAAAAAAAAACTGAAATTCAATTACACTTAGAACATTAGTTTCTGTTTCTCACAAGTAATGAGTAAATGCTGCCTACCTCTAATACATATTCATTTAGAATTCATAAGTGTGACATGGTTTTCTTTATTTATTTTGTGCGTTTGTATGTCAATGGGAATGTGCATCAGTGCAGCAGCCTAGTTATGTCTGTGCATGCGTCATGGATGAGACACTCAATTTCATCTTCAGGCACCTTCTTCCTTATTTTGTAAGTCTGGATCTTCACGTAAGACTTACTAATACAGCTAGGTTGGCTCACCTGTTCACCTTCTCGCTCTTCTTTGCCTAGATTACAGATGTCATCTATTCCATTGCTGGATACTTTATGTTTGCTTTGCAGATAAAAACCAGATCCTTATGCTTGTGTCATTGCCCTCTCCTTACTGATCTGTCTCTCTACTGTGAGGAGAATGAAAGGTGTTTATACTCAGGTTTTGCTGGAGCGTTGAAAGAAAAAATATCAACTTCCTTCCTACTTCCCAGAAGTAGTTGTACCTTGATTTGTAAAATATAAACAGGTCTATGAAGATAGTACATTAAAATTTGGACAGACTATCCTTGATCATTTGAGTAGACACTGAATCTATAATTTATCTGAGAGGTGAAGGAATGAAGAGAAAAGATGATTATTGTATTGGAGATACAGGTCAAAAGTTGAGTCACATATATTGATATAAATAATAGGAACACTCAAAAATAATTTCTAAATTTTTGACACTTTATAAGCTGTAGATTAAAAATATTGCCACTGACATCTTCTGCTGGAATGTTGGCTGATCTCAAAGACTGTACCTTCTAATCATATCCAACCCCCGTCCCATCATGGTAATCAACTATCAACTATGTTTACAACTCTCTCTCTCTCTCTCTCTCTCTCTCTCTCTCTCTCTCTCTCTCCCTCCCTCCCTCTCCCTTCCTCTCTTCCTCCCTCTCTCCCCTCTCTCTGTATGTATGCATGTGAGAGAGATTGAGAGAGAGATAAAAGAAAAAAACTGAGGCAGAGAGAGTCAAAGACATACAGAGAGACAGAGACAGAAAGACATAGTCAGATGAGAAAGATAGAGTCAGAGAGAAACAGAGACAGATCCAGTGACAGAGAGACACATACCATGAACACAGAAAGGAATAGAGTGTGATACAATGAGTGACAAAAATGAGGGTTTTTTTTTTGGAGGGGGTTGGTTTTTGGCACATCATAGATGTCCAGATACAACTCTGTACTAATCCTTTATATCTCAGTATTCAACTCATTCTCAGGAGTAACATGGGATATTTACCTTATAGCAGATGTGTACAGATTGATTCTTAGGATGTTTTCTTCCAGAGTAGATATAAATATTGTTAAAGGACATTTTATTTATATACAAAATTGATTACTTTTTATGAGTTTAAATTTGACTTAATACTGGTCATCAGTAAGTCTGGTAATTGCCAATATTCCATACCTATGATTTTAATAGTAGACACTAAAACAGTAAAATTCTAAACAGACACTCTAAAGTTTAGTACACATTTTAATGTTCATATAAGCAAGCTGTATATAGATGATTTTTGTATTGTAATCTCGTTCATCTAAAGTGTAGAAAGAAACAAGGAATTTTATTTTTATTGAAAATTATTCTTGCTGAATGCAACTGTCTGTGCTTACTTTCCCCAATATTATCTTGTTTCTTATAATTTTAGTGAAATAAATAATTGTATAGTTATTTTCTGGCTATAAATCGATTGATATGTACTGTGAACATTTTAAATGAAGTTTTCTTTTTAACTTCATTTGCTTTGTACTAGATCAGGTGAAATAAAAAATTGATAACCTGTCAAGAACAAAGATATTTTTCCATTGAATATATAACATAAACAAGAAACCTGCTTTTAAATATACCACAGCTGGAAATAGTTCTGATTTAGTGATGATAAACTTCTGAATGTTGAGTGCTTTTCTCCACTACTTACAAAAAGACAGTCTCTTTGAGATTGTAGCCAAGTGGCTCAACAACAGAATATAAAATACTTATAGAGATAAAGTGAAAATGTAAACTCTTTCCCTGCTACTGGGAAAGCGCACTAGTTATGTATCTTTCCTATGTTTTATATTTTATATCATAATTTCCTTTAAATGTTAAAAATGGTAAACCAGTTACTATGGTAGCAACTTACTCTAAGTTTCTCAATTGGAGAAATTTATCCAAAGGCCTAGTACCCTGAAATGGCAAGCACTGCTTCCTGGGTGTATCTTAGGATGGCAGAGCAGTGAACATAATGAATTTCCAAAAATGAAAACTGCACCAGTTATTGAGTGGAAGATTCTAAATTATTAAAGTTTGTTTACAGAGACAAATTGTAATTCTTTTATGTTATAATATTGGAATTAATTTAAGGAACTGTATGCTTTAAGAATTTTAAGTCATTAGAAGATCTAATGTTATAAATTTGGTCACTGGTACTTCGTTTTCATATTTATTAGTTTTCTTATCGATGTGCCATTGGTTCAACAACAATCAAATTAATTAGCGATTTTGTGATCTATTCAAATGTGTATGCTTTTCTTGATATTTGATTGTTGCAAATATGAATTGCTTGTTCCAGGGTGCTTGGTTGTGCCAATTAATTGCTCTTTTCAAGTGATGCTATGTTAGAAATAGTCAGGTTTTTTGCAAGTACTTCTGGGCATAATAAAGCAAATTTTAAATCTATGTACTATAAAATCTGAGTTGCAGCTGCTATTTAAAAGGAAAAGTATGATAGACTTACATCTGGCAGAGCAGGTGAAACAGTGACTGGCCCCTGACTGTTTTGCTCCCTGCAGCAAAGTCTCAGTTATGCGATTCCCATAGTTCTTCAAAAGGATTTTGATGTTGAGATAAAGAATTTGTTAATACTTTAAAGTTCTAAACCTAAGATCTATAAAGATCTTTTCTTTTGACTGTGATATGTGATGATTTTACTCATGCAGGAATATTTCTGCAATGTCTATGCCAACTACTCTCCTTCGGGCATTTTTGCAATGGGAAGGTTACAGTGAGTAAAAATGTGAGTGGGCATTTAAGAGACACAGTTAAAATAACACTGCAAAGGGAAAAGAATGATCTGAAGACTAGGGGATTTGTGCATTCACACCCAGGGATATTTTTTATTCTATCATTTTCATAGCATCTACCTTATCTACTTCTCTTTAGCGTTGCATAAATTAAGAAGCAAGCCAAATATCACCTTCATCATAAGAAAGTTAGACACCCATATTATGATAAAGAAAGAAGAGCTACCAATCACAAAAGAGTGCCAATGGCACTTGATCATAATGCCACCCAACTTTGAATTAACAAATTTAGCAAAGTTCTCAAATGTATTAGTCATAAGGATATGTCTTGAGAAATGTGTCACTAGGGGACTTCATTATTTTACAAGCATAGTAGGCTATCTTAGGCAGACTAATATGTCTAAGACACATAGTCATTTGGGACATTTGGTAAATTACCATATTTTGTTACATCCCTTTAAGCACATTAAAACATTGTCTTATTTTAAATTATAACATTATTTTGCTTGTCTTTTTCCTTTTATCAAAAATTAGGTTTAACAATTTCAACTGTATTTTATTCTTCCCTTTAGCCTTCAGCATTATGTTCTTTCCACTATATCTTCAAGGTTAATAATATATTTGATCCAGTATACATGCCAATATTTCCATTCCTATTATATTCAGAGATAATAATCAATTCACAACAGGTATAATTGGAGAGGATCATGAAGTTCTCATACAGTGTTCGATAGTATATGTACTGCTTAGTCATCTTGGAATTTACCCTGTATTTGTACATCCAACTCCATATGGGCTTAAGTAATACACGATCACTTTTTAGATATTATTCCTTCTTTTAGTTCATGGAAAATTAATAGTTAAAACTAATGATAATATATGTGTATCCCCCTATTTGTATTTCATTCATATTTGGCTAAAGTGTCTATATCTGGAATCTCACAAACAGTTTAAGCAAGATTGATGTAGAGCTTCCAGATGCTTCTTTGGTCAATGTGTGCTAGTTCCTTGTCTCACTGTTTGGAGCGTTAACTATCGGGAATGTTGTACATTGTCCTTATTACATATAGCAAGAAAATTAAGTTAGGGATATAACCTGATAATACTGTAATTGTATTGGCAGTAACACACACACATACACACACACAGACACACACACAGACACACACACACACACACACACACACACACAAGCTAGCATATTTTACCAGTAGTATCATTTTTATAATATTTACCTTTATTTAAAGATATTACCTATATTTCCAGTTCCCCTTTGATCTCTAGTGTGTACTCCTGATTCCTCTCATTTATGTCTAAAGTCTTTTAAAGCCATCAGTCAATTTTCTTTGTACTATAGAATTTCTTGTCTTCTGTATTCACATACTCTATATTGAAAAAGTTAATAAACCTTGAACAAATACAAACATATATATATATATATATATATATATATATATATATATATATATATATATATATATATATAATGTTACCTTACACAGCTCTTTTCTTAAGCTAATTAGCCTGCTAAGTTGGATTAGGATGGTTGTAATCCTGGAGAAACTTGAGGTGCCAGGGAGTGGGGAGGTCAGGTTTTGGTGAGGATGCGGGTTGGGAACATCCTGTTGGAGATAGGCTTGGGGTAGGATGTATGGGATGGGGATCAGTTGGAAGGCAGATCTGGAGGGGGATGAAGATTGGACTGAAAAGGGGGATTAAAGAATTTTTTTTAAAATAGTCAGCTACAGGACAGAGTCTATAGTAGAATGTTTTAAATTTTCTCTTGCTAATGCAATTTATTTAAATTTCCTCACCTTAGCCTCTGGTACACTCTTCAATAATAGTGAAAAGCAACCACATTCTTCAAGAAAATATTGCCAGAATGATTTTTAGGCAATACACTTAAATTCTTATGTTCTGACATCTTTTGATCTAGGGTCCCACAGTTAAAACCTCCCTAAGCATTACTGTTTTCCATGAGCCTACTAATATGTCTCATTAAACCAAGTTTAAAGCATCCCACTGCTTTTCTAATCCAAAGTCTGCATTTCTCCAAACAAAAGCATGGTCACTCCTGTTACAGAAATACTCAGTCACTGGTACCCACTTCTGACTTCACGAGGTTTCAATTGTTGTGTAGGGACACCATGACCATGGTAACTCTTAGAAAACATTCATTTGGGAATGGTTTACAGTTTCAGAGGTTTAGTTGATTATTGTCATGGCAGGAAGCAGTTAAGCATGGTGCTGGATACAGTCCTGAGATTCTCTATCTTGAGCTACAAGCAGCAAGGAGGAGATTCCAGGCAGTACTGGCTGTAGGTTTAACAATAGGAGAACTGTGTCTGTAGAGGCCTTATTTTTTCAAACTACACACACACACACACACACACACACACACACAGACAAACATACACATTTAACATATATATGTGACATATGATTTTCCAATCAAATTTGCACAATTTATTTTATCTTACCAATTTCTATTTAATCATATTAACGTTTCATTACTTAGATCTCACTTTGAAAGTTAACTACTTAAATTGAGTGAAAATTATAAATAGGCACATCAAAACAACAAATTACCCTTTGTGAAATCTTCAGGTTGTCTGATGGAGAATTTAGAATTTGGGTCATTTATCTTAATTATTTATCTTAACCTATGGTTTTTCTCTTTGATTTAGGAAAGAAAATATTTGGTGATGGAGGAAATACTCATTTTTCCAAGTGTAAAATTATAGCTCAAATTCTAGATATCTTAGTATGAGGACATTATCATAACAAGTGACATGAAATGATCCAAGATTATAGACTATTTTACATTGTATTTCAATAAGTAAACAGACAAGAATTGCTCTGAATGCCTATCCATTTATCTACGACCTTTATCAATGAAGCAAGCATATCTCATTGTCCCCAGTGCCTCTGGCCTTATGCCTTTGCCTGCTCCCTCTCTTTCTCTGTATCACAGAATTGGATAAACTGATTAACTTTATTTCACTTATTTTCCTTCATCAGCAGTTTCATAGCTGTTCAACTAGAAAAACTCTCTTCTTATTTTCACTCTCCCTTCTAAGACAAGAATTATTTTAAAGAAGAAAAATAAAAGAAAAAGAATTTCTCATAAATATAGGAATTGTTTGGTTGAGGGTGACTTTGTTTGACTGTTGATATGGAATTTTATGTCTTCTTTTAAGAGATGTACCTGCTTTTAAGAGATGTACCTGCTTCCAATTTATTTTCACATTTTTAAATTTTGACAGAATACTCTGTAATGAGAGAAGACCAGTTATAATAATGATGATGATGATGATGATGATGATGATAACAATAGGTGACATGAGCAGAAATTTTAACATTTTCTGCATGTATTCAATATGGATAAAATTTGAGAGAAGTATTAGAAACTCTGGGGTTATCTAACTTACTGTTGTACTTTCATATATTTCTTTTATTAAATATTAACCATGTTCATAAAGAAAGTTCTTATAGGCAGTGGGCACAAACCACTTTCCATACATTTTGCAACCATATTCTAGAATTTGTATGAGGATTTGAAATAAACCATACCAAGAAAATGATATTTTGAAAGCTTGTGTGTATGGTTACAAATTTTCTTGAAAATCTGCAGAGCATAATTTTGAATAAATGTAAAATCTGGAAAGAATCTGGATTTGGGGACACTCATTCACAGAATTCTATCTTCTATTAAGAAAATTCTCTTAAATGCAAGATTGTTTTTTATTTTGGTCCTCTACACTATTATGACAATTACATATAGTAAATGATGGGCACACGTCAAAACAATAGTCCTCTTTAAATTGCTTAATGTGTACCTTACATTATCGCTATTACATATTTGCAAGATAAATTAAGAAACATTTTGCAAGATAATTTCAGTATATGCCCATGCTTATTTTTAAAGGAATTATCATACAAACAGAAAATTTGCTCTTGGCCTATCAGTTTTGAGATGGCCTCCTGCAGCATCAAGGATTTCTTTCTTAGTTTTCTTACTGGAGCAGGCAGGACATCTAAGCAAATACATTGCTTTGCTAAAGCAGCCTGGACTTTAATTCCACAGCAGTCCTGTTGCATTACCATCCTTCAGGAGGCCTGTCACTGAGCCATGGCATGAAGAGAGAGAGGTGCAGGAAAGAAGCACTGATGAAGGCAGCAGCCTTCCAGTGATTTCCCAAGAGAAGACAAACACCAATCTACTGAATGACTTTGGCTGCCAGCAGGTAAAATCAGGACATTGCCTTTATTTCCAGTGTATTAGGGATGTTTCAATTCTGCTTTTCTCAGCTGGATAGTGAACATGCTGACAGACCCTGACCTGACTTCAGTGGAATCAGCCAATCTGAGGTTAGATTATACCTTTTTGGCAAAAACCAATAAGCTTTAAAGTTTCTAAAACTAAGTATGTGGTCTCATCTTTTAGGAACCATGCTTGTCTAGTTATTTCAAAATATTAACAATATGTTCTGTTTAGAACAGTGTGTTGTATGTTGATCATTCTGTAGACCCTTATTCTCTACATTTTGGATAGTTTAGGTCTCCCTGTAAATCACAATGTACTTAAAGGTGAGGGTCAACAGATGCACTGACCTAAGTTTATAGAAGAAAGCCATTAGATATTATATTGATAATAGTAGGTTCTTTCCTAAGGCCTATTAATTTCTAGACATAGATTAAGATCCAGAGATACTATAATTACTACAGAGAAAGAGAGTCTTCTGAACTCAGCTAGGGAACTGAATATGTTTGTTGCAACACAATTCATATGCCATTCACAAGCTCAAATCAGACAAATTCCTGGATGGAAATGGGAATTCAACACAAAATTTCACTCTTATGTATGGGATTATGTACATTTTTAGGGGTAGGGTGAGCCAGTTTTCTCTAATGGCATAACCCCTGGAAAGTCAAACAAGAGCTACTAAAATCTCACATGTCCACAACTTGATTTTGATTTTCTTCAAAGATAAAGTTTGCAGAGGAAATTTGCATAATCATTTTTATTGAATTGTGATGGTTAATATGGAAATGATTTCAATTTTTCAAATAATTGTTGACTAAGTCCAAAAATATCTGTAAACTAACTCATATGACATGGTCTGTCAAAGTTTTTGTAGAGTAGGGATTACATAAGGTTAATGGTAAATATAATATGCCGTCATGTTTTAAGTGTTTGTAGCATTTATAAGCCATGAAACTCAGTCTACATACTGGAACATAAACCAATGATACTACTAAATAGCCAGTACTGATTCATCTCTTCTATCATTCTCTATCAGTAGAAAATGAAGCATATACCATACACTTTATTAATTCATTTGTATTGCATTTTGCCTGCTTTTTGAGTTCTTGTCATATCTTTAAAGTGCTTTGAGGAATTTTCACCTGATGACTAGCGAATGGCTGAGAAGCACATAAGATATGTTCAACATCCTTAGTCATCAGGAAAATGCAAATCAAAACAACCCTGAGATTTCACTTCACACCAGTCAGAATGGCTAAGATAAAAAACTCAGGAGACAACAGGTGCTGACAAGGATGTAGAGAAAGAGGAACAATCCTCCACTGCTGCTGATTGCAAGCTGGTGCAACCAACTCTGGAAATCAGTTTGGGAGTTCCTCAGAAAACTTGGCATAATACTACCAGAAGACCCTGTTGTAACACTCCTGAGCATATAGCCAGTGGATTCTCTAGCGTGTAATAAGGACATATGCTCCACTATATTCATAGCAGCCCTATTTATAATAGTCAGAAGCTGGAAAGAACCCAAATGTCCCTCAACAGAGGGATGGATACAGAAAATGTCATTTACTTACACAATGGGATACTACTCAGCTATTAAAAACAATAAATTCATGAAATTCTTATGCAAATGGGTGGAACTGGAAAACATCATCCTAAGTGAGGTAACCCAATCACAAAAGAACACACATGGTATGCATTCACTGAGAAGTGGAAATTAGCCCAGAAGCTTGGAATACCCAAGACATAATTCACATATTACATGATGCCCAAGAAGAAGGAAGAACAAAGTATGGATGTTCTGGTCTTTCTTAGAAGGGGGAACAAAATACCCACAGAAGGAGATACAGAGACAAAGTGTGGAGCAGATTCTGAGGGAAAGACCATCCAGAGACCACCCCACCTAGGGATCCATCCCATATACAGTTACAAAACCCAGACACTATTATTGATGCCCACAAATTCTTGCTGCCCCTGGGAGACTCTGCTAGTGCATGACAAATACAGTTGGACACTCTCAGCCAGCCATTGAACTGAGCACAGTGTCCCGAATGAGGAGCTAGAGAAAGGACCCAGGAGCTGAAGAGGCTTGCAGCTCCATAGGAGAAACAACAATATGAGTCACCCAGTACTCCCAGAGCTTCCAGGGACAAAACCATCAGCCAGATAGTACACATGGCTCCAGATGGATAGGCAGCAGAGAATGGCCTTGTTGGATATCAAAGGGTGGAGAGGCCCTTGGTCTTAGAAAGTCTAGATGCAGCAGTGTAGGGGAATACCAGGACAGGGAATGATGAGATGGTTGATTGGGGAACAGAGGGAGGGGAGTTGGCTTAAGGGATTTTGGGGGGTGATGGCAGGAAAGGGAACAACATTTGAAAAATAAATAAAGAATATATCTAATAAAAAGGAAATGTAAATAAAATATCTAATAAAAACATTCTATTTAAAAAAGAAAGTACTTTCAAACTGTATAGAACATATTATTTTTTCATGTATCTTAATTTGCATTTAGTAAGTTTGAATAAGTCATTCAATTTCTCTAAGAAATACAAGTTTTAAACTAGATTTACAACCAAACTCAAATACCACAATACAATGATTCACACAATACTAAATAAGCAAAACTAGGAGCAGAATAAAATGCAAAGATACCATTGTGTTTCCACATGATCATTGTGCTAGAAGAAAGTCCCTTGACATTTCACACACATTTATTTCACAGTACAAGTATATATTTTGATGCTTATATATATTTTATAATATTTATTTTTATATAATCTTTGTAGAGATAGTACTAAGAAAAATTAACCATGCTACCATTTTAGTTTTTGTGTGAATAAGCTGATTAACTTTAATAATGTTAGTGGAGATGTTGGCACTCATACATACACATATCAAAGATTTAAAATTTTTATGAGGTTAAAGAATCACTTTAGAGAAACTGAAATTTAAGAAAAAATAAAATAAGAATTATAGTTTTAAAATTACTGTTTCTACAGTATTTTCTGCAGAAGCTTTTGTTCAAAATAAAGATTGTCACAAAATAATATGATTTTTCATTCTCCATTGTAAATGAGATCACAAATGCACACATTTTCTTGCAAAATTAATTTCCATAATCTATGAGTATTTTCCCATGTGACTCCTCACCACCCCATGTGAAATGAAAGTTGGCATCATTCAACCTGAGTACTCACCTTCAGGTCCTATCTTCTGTGCACACAGGGATGAAACTGACTTTGTTAAGCCAAAGGCTGTTTTCTTCTCTCTCTCTCTCTCTCTCTCTCTCTCTCTCTCTCTCTCTCTCTCTCTCTCTCCTCTCTCTCCCTTCCTTCCCCTCATTTCTCAAAAAGTAGTTTAGTCATGGCTTTAAATTGTTCTGTGAAGCCAAGGCCTAGAAGAACACTCTCTATATAGTTGAAAAGTAGCTGTTTTTCATCTAGTAGCTGTTTTAGATCTAATTGCTATCTTAGACAATTACTGCTGAATAAAATCATACTTTCTACCTTTTTCTGAATTCTTGTTGACTGGTTCAACTCAGCTTTTCTGACCCAAATTCCTCTCTAAGCTGACTGATTAAAACTGGCTTCTCTCAGGTTCTGACTGGTCTCCTATAACTTTGGCAATAAGCTATAATATTTTGCCTTCTTCTCATTCTTTGGCTAGTTCTGTCTTCACCTGCAACCTGTCTTTTTCAAACTCTTCTGGTGATACTGCTTCCTCTCCCTCTTTCTTTGTGCTGATTTCTTGTCTATCCTCCTGAGAGTTGGGCATATTAAATTTCTGACTCATTCTCTTAAATCTTTCTGTGATCTGTCCCTTTCCCCCCTCACTTAGATGTCATTTTCAAATATGGCCGCTTCCTTGAACGAAATAACAGAAGTTACATTGTTAAGGAATAAAGGTGTGTACAAAGGGCATGTCTGCATTCCATCCAGATGATATGGACCTCGAAGGTCTTTGAATATTATCCATTAGTAGCATGGTCATGTTTCTGGATTACAATTCCTTTATAAGCAGTAAGTATGTGCTCCAATGGTGACTGACCACTACACTTTAAATAAATCTTAAGCATTTCTTGAAGCAGCTTGTTATAAAGTGTAAATTATTAGGATGTCTGAAGGTTAAACTCACTTTCTAATAAATGAGTTTCTCTGTTTCTGTTATAAAGCAGCTTATAAAATATAAATTAGTGGGATGTCTGAAGGTTAAACTCACTTTCTAATAAATACGTTTCTCTGTTTCTGTCTCTTTCTATCTGTCTTTGACTCTCTGACTCTCTGTCTCTGTCTATCTCTCTGTCCTCTGTCTCTGTGTCTGCCTCTGTCTGTCTCTGTCTCTCTGTCTCTCTGTCTCTGTCTCTGTCTCTGTCTCTCTCTCTCTCTCTCTCTCTCTCTCTTTCTCTCTCTCTCTTTCTCTCTCTCTCTTTCTCTCTCTGGTTTCTCATGTTCCATCCTGTTTTCCCAGAAAGAGAGTATATAATCTGAGATCATAAACTCATTTCAAAATCATACCAAACATGAACTTCACTTTATGAACTCATTTGCCTTTCTTTCATCATCTTGAAACTCTATACTGATGTGTATAGATTATTCCAAAATCTTACTCCATTCTATAAACTCCTTATTTTTACATGCTCCTCTGATCACATATTTCTTGAATTTGTGTATTATTTCTACCACTAATTTTATTTCTTATTTATTTACACTTCCTAACATTAATAAAATATACCAATTACATTTTCCTCCTTTGTGTTTATTATTCCTGGAGAAAAAAAGGCCTATAGTTATTCATATATGCCCCAAGAAAGGAGACAATTTTTAATAATATTTTTAGAATTTATTGGACTTTTCCACAGGCATGAATGATGGGGCCAGGAGATTCCTGTGGAAGCAGATCTGCATCATTAGAGGTTCCTTCAGTCACTGTCCTTCTTCCACTTCCTGGGTTACCCTGAAGTCTTTTAGGTTATTTAGCTGCATTGATGTTCTACGAAGATAATAAAGAGGAATTCATTGTGCTTTCAAGGCAGCTCATAGTACTAAAGTGGTTACAGGTCAACAGTTTTTCCATTATTCTTGGGAGCTCTTAATTGCACACACTATTAGTATTGTTTCTTTCCAGGCAATAGAAAAATGAGTCTTCACAAATTCTAAGCATATCAGTCCATAAAGGTGCAAATTGTATATGCTGCTTAATGTAGTGTTGCAGATGAGGCCCAAATGTGTTTATGGCATACATATTCGTTCCTTTAAAGGAGGCCTGTAGGAATCAGGGTTTGTTTGTGAAAATTCTGCCTGCTCCCTTATAGAACTTAGAAGGTCATTGCCCGACATGGTGTGTTTTCAAAAAAAAAAAATTGTTTAAGCTTCTGAAGGATACTATGAGAGCTAAACTTATATAAATTATTTTGCTGCATTTTAAAATTATAGAATTTTTCATTGAAAATTTAAAAGTAATTAAAAATAGGTTCAAGTACTGCTGATACTTATCAATAAGCAACTAGATACCTATCTTACTTATTTAGCTAAGAGGCTCATAAGATATGCCATACTAGTAAAATTTACAAGGAACAATATCAGTTTTAAGTGTCAAAAATAATATGTTTTATTCACATCATTATTACCATCAGTCTCATTAAATGCATGGTCATGTGCATTTATAATGGCATTGCTATTTCTGAGTCATTTAAGGTAGGGAAATGTGCAGTCTTAAATAATCAGTTTAAACATGGTTTTAAAATCTAAATTATCTTATGAAAACCAAGGCCTGCAGGAGATCTGTCTACATCACTGGGACACAGCAAATATGTGCTCCCATCATGACTGACCGAACACAGCACTTGAAATAAATCTTAAACATTTCTTGAAGCAGCTTGTCATAAAATATAGATAAATTATTGGAATGTCTGAAGGTTAAACTCATTTTCTAATAAAATAGAAAGAGCTCATATAAAACCTCAGATAAGCAATGGTTTAAAAACATTTTTTATTGTTTATTATTTTTTTATTTTTTTACTTTCCAAGAACTATGGCATTTCAATGAAAGAAATTGGAAATGTATTTCAGGTGGAAAATTGAGGACACTGCTGGGGTTTCTAAAGGAATTTCTTCTTTAGGAAATCCTTTCCTATGATTGGAGAAAAGATATTTATCTATACTAGTTATAAATAACCTATCTAACATTTTTTAAATATATCAAACAGCTTCAGTTTTCACACTGTACAGCCTGGTCTTTGAGAATCATTATTAGGATGGAAGTAATTGTGTATTCTTTTTTTTTTTTGTCAGCAAAATCCTCAGTGCACATATGCCTTGCTTATTAATGAGGATCACAGCTTCTTCACAGACATGAAGTGGATTCACAAAGAGAAGAAGTATGTGTCTTCTTTTTCTAGTTCACTAATGTTTATTGTGCACAGTAGCTAGTGAAAACACAAACCACACACAGATGAAATAAGTTGATTTACAGCCACTCAGATCTTAATAGTTTGATAATTAATATGATGAAACATTACATTTATTGATGTGTATCCTAGCATTTGAATTAATTTTTTAAAATGAAATTGTATATATGCCTGTTTTTACTTTCCAGAAATATCCAAAAAATGGATAAAAGTACTGAATAAGACAGGCCTTTCAAAAAAGCCTTAAATAACCAAGAGTGGCCTATTTTAGAATTCCCAGATGGTACTTAAACTATAGCTTTATGTCAATCAATCTGTTTTCAATCAAATTGTTCCAATTCAAACATATCCAGGACACTATGACAGAAATATTGATACTGACATTTCACCAAATGCCAAAAACATTCTGACAAATGGTGTAATTTCTTAATAATCACATCATTGATCGAATTATGAGAACAAATATCCTAGAATCTCCTGTGAAAGAAACACAAAAACATACCTTGTGAGGTTATGTGGATATTCAAATAAAAATAAACATGAGGCTTTCGTGATGGAGTCATATGTGCTACTAATTTTAAAGTTGGCTTAGCCAATCATCCTTCCCTTCAGACTCAGTTTTCACTCTCTCTCTCTCTCTCTCTCTCTCTCTCTCTCTCTCTCTCTCTCTCACACACACACACACACACACACACACACACATTTAGGTACATGTATACACACATATCTAAATATCTAAATAGAACTTATATATATATATATATATATGTATGTGTGTGTGTGTTTGTGTGTGTGTGTGTGTGTGCGCGTGCACATACTTATACATAGCCAAAACAACATGATTTCAAAAAAATTGCATCAAATTATCAACATATATTAATACAAATATAATGTACACTATATAGAATTATACATAAATATATATTATTTACATTATATAAAATTATACATGCATAATACTAAACTTTCATCTTATATTTTCTCTATTTATTTTTTAGTTTATTTATTCAATTGACATCCCAATATCCACATCTCTTGCCTCCCATTCCTTTCTTGCAAAATCCTTCCTTTTATTCCCCACTTGTCTTCTCCTCTGAGAAGGGGGAGACCCCACCCTCGCACACTGACTGCAGGACTAAATGCCTCATGTCCCACTATGTTCAGACAAGGCAGCTCAGTTAGGGGATGGGATCCACAGACAGGCAATAGGTTTAGGAACAGTCCCCACTCCATTTGTTTGGAGACCTACATGAAGACCAAGCTGCACATCTGCTATATATGTGCAACAGGCCTAGGTCCAGCCTATGTTAACCCTTTGGTTGGTGGTTCAGTCTCTGTTAATCCCCAAGGGTCCAGATTAGCTGACTCTGTTCATCTTCCCATGGAGTCCCTATCCTCTTTGGGTCCCTCAATTTTTTAACCAGCTTTTCTACAAGACTCCCAAACCTCCATTTAATGTTTGACTGTGGACCTATGCATTTCTTTTCCATCAGCTGCTGGGTATAGCATTTCACAATATGGTTATGTTAAGATCCTGTCTACATTCATAAGATCCATGGGATGAATCTCAATTTGTGACCATCACTGGTTGGCCATTTCCTCTATCTCTGTTTCAACATTGTCCTTGCATATCTTCTAGGCCAGACATATTTTGGGTCAAAGATTTTGTGGATGAGTTGCTGTCCTCATGTCTCTATGGGGAGTCATGCACGGCTACAGTAGGTAGCCATTTCAGGCTGCAAGGAGTCTTAGGTATAGCAATCCCCATAAACTTCTAGGGCAGCCCCTTGTTTCAGGTCTTTGGTATATCCTAGATATTCCCTTCTCCCCAGATGCTTGCCTACTACCAATTTCTGTTCTCACTCCCCTGCTCTCCCTAGAACATATGCTACTGGCTGGTTCCCCACCCTATCTTCTCTCTGATCCAGTTCCCTCCTCCCTCCATCCAACTACAATATCTATTTTATTTCACCTTCTGCAAAATATTCAAGCATCCTCCATTTGGCCCTCCTTGTTACTTGGCTTCCTTGGGTATGTTGATTAGAGCATTATTATCCTATACTTTATGGCTAATAATCACTCATCAGTGAGTACATACTATGCATGTCCCTTTGAGTCTTGGTAACCCCACTCAGCATGATGTTTTCTAGTTTCATCTATTTTCTTGGAAAACACATGACATCCTTGATTTTAATAACTGAATAGAATTCCATTCTGCAAATGAACCCCATTTACTTCATCTTTACTTCAGGTGAAGGACATCTAGGTTGTTTCCAGTTTCTATCTGTTATAAATAAAGCTTCTATGAACATAGTTGAACAGGGTTTTTTTGGGGATGTTGGAGCATCTTTTGGGTATGTGCCCTAGAGTGGTATAGCTGGCTATAGAGCTAATAGAAATATAGAACTAATCTCAGTTTCAACAGCAATGGAGAAGTGTTTGCCTTGCTCTACTACTATTCTGGTGGGTATAAGATAGAAGCTCAGAGTTGTTTTGATTTGCATTTCCCTGATGACTACAGATTTTGGAAAAATTTGTACATTTCTTTTATTTTTTAATCTGTTTTTTACAATCCAGTTTTTATCTCCCTATATGATATATATATGATTGTTCCCCATCCCACAAGTCCTTACTCCACCCCATTTCCAAGAGGATGTTCCCATCCCCCATCTCTACCCCACTAGACCTCCCCACTCCCTGGGGCTCCAGTTGAATTTCTTGACGGTTAGGTGCACTTTATGTCACTGAATCCAGACCAGGCAGGCCTCTGCTATATAAGTGTTCCAGGCCTTAGATCACCTGGTGTATGCTCCCTGGCTGATATATCAGTGTCTTTGTGATCTCAGGGACCCAGGTTAAATGATACTGCTGGTCTTCCTATAGGATTACTCTCCTCCTCAGCTTCTTCCAACTTTTCCCTGATTCAACTCCAGGGGTCACCAGGTTCTTTCTATTGGTTAGGTGTAAATATCTACATCTGACCCTTTCAGGTCTTGTTGAGCCTGTCAGAGGTCAGTCATGCTAGGCTCCTGTTTGTAAGCACACCATAGCATCAGTAATAGTGTCAGGCTTTGGGGCCTCCCCTTAAGCTTGTTCCCAATTTCGGACTGTCAATGGACCTCCTTTCCCTCAGTCTCTTCTCCATTTTTGTCCCTGCAGTTCTTTTAGACAGGAATTATTCTGAGTCAGAGCTTTTGACTTTTTGGTGGCAACCCGATATCTCTATTGATATCCTATTTTTCTACTGGAGGTGAAGGCTAAAATTTCCTTCTCCCCAGTGACTAAGATTTCTCCTTTCAAGTCTTGAGAGTCTCTTTCTTCCCAGGTCTCTGGTACATTGTGAAATTTTCTCTGTGTTTATTTGCACTTAGCAATTCCTGTGTCGAGAATTCTTAATTCAGCTCTGGACTCCATATTTTAATTGGGTTATTTTGGTTATTGGATTCTAGCTTTTTTAGTTTTTTTATATATTTAGGTTATCAGATCTCTGGCAGATGTAGGGTAAGTGAAAATTACAGTATTAATTTAGTGTATTTGGTTTTATGTTGATGTCCTTCTACCTGAGTTTTGTGCAGGGTGATGAACATGGACCCATTGCATTCTTCTATGTGCAGACATAGAGTTTACATCAGTACCATTTGTTGAAGATCCTGTCCCTTTTCCTTTGTGTGGTTTTGACTTCTTTGTCATAAAAAAATGAGTCCTTAAGTATGTGGGTTTGTTTCTTGGTTTTGGTTGGATTCCATTCACCACACATTTTCTATGCCAATGGCATGCAGTTATTATCATTATTGCTCTATGGAACAGCTCAAATTCAAGGATGGTGATAATGCCACAAGTTCTTTTGTTGTGCAGGATTGTTGTAGCTATTCTTTGTTTTTTTTCTCCTTTTCTTTTTTCTTTTATGATGTTGAGAATTGTTTTTGCATAGTGTCAGTACTCTATATAAGCTTCAGCCCCACAGTTACCTGGTAACAGCCAGGTAGGTATGGCCCACTGTAAGAGGGGCTGCTTGGCACCTCCCCTCTCTCTTGCCTTTTGGCTCTCTTGCTCTCTTATTCTTTCTTCCCCTCTTGGGTTCTTTGCTGCCCCTTCCCTCCCCCTCAAGCTCTACTTCTCTATTCTCTCTGCTTTTCTCTGCCCCTACCCATACCCTGAATCAACTATATTCTATACTAAACCATTGTGTGGCTGGTCCCTCTGGAGAAAGGGATTCCTTGGCATGGGCCCACTGAGGCACCCACTTCACTCATACATCACCCCAACATAGAACATATTATTACATGTATTTATCTTTTTTGTGATCACAACACATGGTCTTTAAAGCATTGTTTTTAAGTTTTGATAGGAATTGCATTGAATCTGTAGATTGCATTTGGCATGATGATGGCCATTTTCACCATGTTAATACAACTAATCCATGAGCGTGGAAGATCGTTCCATCTTCTGGTATCTTTTCCAATTTCTTTCTACAGAGAATTAACTATCTTGTCATACATGTCTTTAACTTGCTTGATTAATGATACACAAAGATACTTTATACTATTTGTGCCTACTGTGAAGTGTGTTGTCTCCAAAACTTCTTTCTGAGCCCAATTATCATTTGTATAAAAGAGGAATACTAATTTTATTGAGTCAATTTTGTAACCAGGCACTTTGCTCTAGGTGTTTATCAGCTGGAGAAGTTCTCCTGTAGAAATTTGTGGTCACTGATGTATACTATCATATCATCTGTAAATTGTGATGTTTTGATTTCTTCCTTTCCAATTTTTATTTTTTTTATCTACTTTATTTGTCTCGTTGCTCTAGTTAGGACTTCAAGTACTATACTGAAGAGATAGAAAGTCTGCACATCCTTGTCTCATTCCTGATTTTAGTGGAATTGCTTTAACTGATTTGACTTTGGTTATCACCTTGCTGTGTATTTTCTTTATTACATTGAGGTGTGGGTCTTGTATTCCTGATCTCTCAACAATTTTTTTTGTATTATTTTCTTTATTTACATTTCAAATGTTATCCCTTTCCTGGTTCCCCTCTGAAAATACCCAATCCCATCGTCTCTCCTGTTGATCACCAACTCAACCACTCCTGATTACTTGTACTAGCATCCCCCTACACTGTGATATTGAGTCTTCTCAGGACCAAGGGCCTCTCCTCCCTTTGATGTCCAACAAGGCCATCCTCTGCTACATATGCCACTGGAGCCATGGGTCGCCCTACGTGTACTCTTTGGTTGATGGTTTAGTCACTGGGAGCTCTGGGGTACTAGTTGGTTCATATTATTGTTGCATATATGGGGCTGCTAGCTCCTTCACCTCCTTCTGTCCTTTCTCTATCTCCTCTATTTGGGATCTGGTGCTCAGTCCAATGGTTGGCTGAGAGTATCCATCGCTGTATTTGTCAGGTACAGGAAGAGCCTCTCAGGAGACAGCTATATCAGGCTCCTCAGCAAGCACTTGTTGGCATCCACAATAATGTGTGAGTTTGATTTCTGTATATGGGATGGGTTCCCAGGTGGCACAGTCTCTGGATGGCCTTTTCTTCAGTCTCTGCTCTACACTTTGTCTCTGTATCTTTTCCCATGGGTATTTTGTTCCCATTTCTAAGAAGGAACAGAGGATCCATACTTTGAAGGATCCAGAGTATCCTTTTTCTTAGGATACATTTGATCTGTGAATTATATCTTGGGTATTCAGAGCTTCTGTGATAATATCCACTTATCAGTGAGTGCACAACATGTATGTTCTTTTGTGATTGGGTTACCTCACTCAGGATGATATTTTCTAGTTCCATCCATTTGCCTAAAAATTTCATGAGTTCATTATCTTTAATAGCTGAGTAGTATTCCATTGAGTAAATGTACCACATTTTCTGTATCCATTTTTCTGTTGACAGGACATCTGCATTCTTTCCAACTTCTGTATATTATAAATAAGGAGGCTATGAACATAGTGGAGCATGTGTCCTTTTTACATGTTGGAGAATCTTCTGGGTATATGCCCAGGAGTGGTAGAGCTGGATTCTCCAGTGGTACAATGTCCAATTTTCTGAAGAATAGACAGACTGATTTCCAGGGTGGTTGTATCAGCTTGCAATCCCACCAGCAGTGGAGGAGTATTCCTCTTTCTCCACATCATTGCCAGCACCTGATGTCACCTGAGTTTTTGATCTTAGCTATTCTGACTGGTGTGAGGTGGAATCTCAGGGTTGTTTTGATTTGCATTTCTCTGATGACTAAGGATGTTGAATACTATTTGAGGTGTTTCTTGGCTATTCAATATTCCTCAGTTGAGAATTCTTTGTTTAGCTCTGTACCCCATATTTAATTGGGTTATTTGGTTCTCTGGAGTCTAACTTCTTGAGTTCTTTGTATAATTTGGACATAATTCCACTATCAGAAATTGGGTTTGTAAAGATCTTTTCCAAATTTGTTGGTTGCTGTTTTGTCCTATTGACAGTGTCCTTTGCCTTACAAAAAATTTGTAATTTTTTGAGGTCCCATTTGTTAATTCTTGATCTTAGAGCACAAGCCATTGGTATTCTGTTCAGGAAATTTTTTCCTGTGCCCATATGCTTGAGGTTCTTCTGGAGTTTCTTTACTACTAGCTTCAGTGTCTCTGGTTTTATGTGGAGGTCCTTGATACACTTAGACTTGAGATTTGTACCAGGAGATAAGAATGTATTGATTTGCATTCTACATGTTTATTGGCAGTTGAACCAGCACCATCTGTTGCTCTCCTGTTTTCCACTGGATGGTTTTAGCTCCCTTTTCAAAGATCAAATGACCATAAGTATGTGGGTTCATTTCTGGGTCTTCAATTCTATTCCATTGTTCTACCTAGCTGTAACTGTACTAATTCCATGCAGGTTTTTATAACTATTTTTCTGTAGTATAGCTTAGGTCTGGGATGCTGATTACCCCTAGAAGTTTTTATTGCTGAAAATAGTTTTCAATATCCTGGGTTTTTTTTTTCTTGTTGTTGTTGTTATTACAGATGAATTTGAGAATTGCTCTCTTTAAAGAATTGAGTTTGGATTTTTATGGGAATTACATTGAATCTGGATATTGCTTTTGGCAAGATGGCCAATTTTACTATATCAATCTGCCAATCCACAAGCATGGGAGGTCTTTGCATCTTCTGAGGTAGTCTTTGATTTTTTTTTCTTCAGAGACTTGAAATTCTTGTCATAAAGATTTTTCACTTATTTGGTTAGAATCACACAAAGATACTTTATATTCTTTGTGACTATTGTGAAGGGTATGATTTCCCTTATTTCTTTCTCAGCTTGTTTATCCTTCAAGTATAGGAAGGCTACTGATATATTTGAGTTAATTTTATATCCAGCCACTTTGCTGAAGTTGGAGTTCTCTGGTGGAGTGTTTGGTGACAATTAAGTATACTATAAATAGTGATAATTTTATTTCTTCTGTTGCAAATTGTATCCCTTTGATCTACATTTGTTGTCTAATAACTCTAGCTAGCACTTCCAGTACTATATTGAATACACAGGGAGAGAGATGGCATGCTTGTCTAGGTCCTGATTGAGGTGGGATTGTTCCCTTACACAATAGTATTTATACAATAGTATTTTGATTAACAGCACCTCATATAAAATGTACTTTTAATAAAAATACAAAAATTATAACTTATTTCTAAATTTTGTAAAATATAACTCAAAGAAGTAAGCCACTTATTTTGACAAATTTTAAATCAGTCTCTTAAAAGCCACCTAATTATTCTTAATGTTTGTCTCAGATCACTCAATAATAAATCTCTAGAAACATTGTAATTTATATTATATTATATTATATTATAATAAATAGTATCATTATTAGTTTGCTATGAAACTAAAATTCTTGTATTTATTGTATTATGTTTGTAAATAACATGCAGAGATCACCTAATTTTTTATAACTATTCTTCAACTCATCCTAGAAACATTTGGATGGCACTTTATAAGACATGGCTTCTAAAAAAAAGAAAAAAATAATTTAAATATTCCTATACATAATAAATTTGATAAAAATGTTAAAAATGAAACAATATAAACATAAGATATAGTTAATTTTGCATGTATGAGTGTGCATACGTAATTTTGTATGTATGAGTTACTGTAACTGAGTAACCAGTATCAAGAATAACTATGAATGTGGTTGATATCATCCGATATTATACTCCAATACTTAATATTCCCCATACACCTGTCCAGTATTTAAGAATTATCATATCTCCTATACATTTTACTTCTATATGCAAGGCTACTTTATAAGAATTAATAACTATATTGCTAGAAAGTTATCTATAAAATCCAAAGGGGTTTATATTTGTTCAGGTATACATAGACTAATTCAGATCATCACATTTGATCACTTACTTTTAAAATAAAACAAAAATTAATAGCAAAAAAGAAGAATAAAATCAAAATAGATTACATTATAGGAATGTCAGTAAGAATGTGAATTAATCAGTTTTAAAATTTTTTTTTCTATAAATTAAAATGGATATTTGCATAAAGTTATCATTATTTGTTTCATTTTAACAATATATTTAAGTAAGTATAAAAAAGGCTAATATTTACAATGTCAAAAACTACACATATTAAACTAAACTGAAACATTTTAAAATCAATTCTAGAAATATTTAAAATAATACCTGTAGGTAAAAGAAGGAATTTATAACAAAATTAAGAAATCTTAACATACATGTTGCACAGAATAAATGATAAAGTAGATAATTAATTTAATAATTTCAAATTTCAAATTAATCAAAATAAGCCCAATATAAACTGCTAGGTTAGATGCGACTGTTGGATGCTTGGATTGGAAGGGGACTCCTAGGTCACCATTGGGTTCTTCACAGAATTTAGATAGAGGAATCATCATAGGGGTGGAAGAATTAAGTTAAACTAAGTATGAAAAAAATTATAACTGCTAACTTCTGCATATTCCATGGCCATTGCAATAATAAATAGAGAGAAGCTGTGTTTGTCCAAATGTATGGGTCAAGAAATAAACCAATTTCAAAAATAAAATAACATAAATGGTCAAGGAATGAAAAGAAAAATGCAGATAATTGTGTAGGAAGGATTCTATAGAAAAAGAGGAATGATAAACATCCATGATGTTATTGAACAGTGACAGCAAAAAAAAAACAAAACAAAAAAAAAAAAACTGTATGGCAAGGGTGACATAACCTATGTTAAAACTGATTGAATAAAATATTGGGGCATTTTAAAAGTTGAGTAGAAGAAATATAGAATTGATTTTATATATTTGTAAATAGACCCAGATTATAAAGATACAAAGACTAAAGATAGATAATAGGTAGATAGATATGTAGATAGACAGAGCTAGATATGTAGTTTTCTTTGAAAAACAGAGAAATATTTTCTCTTCATGGTTTTATAAGAGGTAACAAAGGATTTTCAAATGATAGTTCTCCATGTATCAATATATGTAGTTTTATTGTCTAATTTTAATTTAATATAACTATTAAATACCAATAAAATATCATGCAAGTAAATATTTATGCATGTCTAGAAATTAGAGACACATTTTGCATGCTTTGTAATGTGAACCTCATTATTGTTTGTGGTAAGAATTTTATATTGATTTCAATAGAATTTCAGACATTTCTGATACAGAGCTTCTAGTGCAATGGAAATCGTTCTTTCTCCAGCTTTAATTAATGCTCCATTCAAATGCTATAATATCATTTGCCATAACTGTGTTATAGACACTGTCAAAACTACAGAGGAACTTCTGTTTTTGGGAGTGATGCAATGAGAAAATATCTTATTTCTCTTAGGGTAAAGAGAAAACAGCAGTTTTAAATTACAAAATATCACCTTGAAGTAATACCTGCAGTTCTTGTGAAATTTCTTAAGTCTATTTATTTTACACCCATCAGGAAATCATTGAAAATAAAAAGAGGTGCAACAGAATAAAAGACATGTGTTTAACAACAATTTGTCTGACAATCCTGGCATTTTTGCTCAAGAAAACAAAAATGTCATCTGGTCAAACTGTATTATTTTTAAATCGACATGTTTGGGTATCAAATATAAAAAATAATATAAAAATCATCCAGAGTTACAATTATATCCCATTTATCTTCTGTGCTTCTGTGAATTGAATATTAAAATGGTATTTCTAACTAGCAATTGGAAATGTTTGAAACTTTCTATGTGTGGTGGTTTGAATAAAAACAGGTCTCATCTGCTCATATATGTGAACACTTAACCCAGGACTGGCACTATCTGAAAGAATTAGAAGGTTTAGCACGTTTTACCTTGTTGGAAACAGTGTGTTATTGTGTATAGGCTTTGAGGTTTTTTGGGTTTTTTTTTTTTATCTCCCCTGCTTTTTGTGTACAGATCAGTATATAGTTCTTAGCTACTACTCCATACTCTGCCTACATGCATTTATGCACCATGTTGCAATTAAATGCTTCCAGAAGATTTGTGTTAGTCATGAGATCTCCTCATAGCTGTAGAACGGTGTCTGAGATAGAAGTCGGTGTCAGTGACTAGAATCATGCTGGGACAAGCCTGATGATGTGGCTTGATAGCAACATGTGGATTTTGGGAATTTCTATTAGAAAAACAATTGAATACAGTAAGTGGTTCTTAGTGTGTCATACTGGTAGGAATGTGGAAAACAGTGTATATATATATATATAGTTTAATTATATATGTATTATAATTATATAGTTTTATATATATTATATATGTATTTTTATGTATTTATTATATATGTATTGTTGTATATTAAAACAATACAACTAAAATGGTTTCAGAGGAGAACAATATTATTAACTTGGCCTAGAGGGTGTTGTGAAAGTTTGACAAAGAAAGTAGCTGCTTTTCGCCCTCTTCTAGAAAGTCCATCTGAGGAAACTTAAGTTTTTGATTGATGGTATTGGCAGAGGAGATTTCACGATGTTGAATATAATAAACACTTTGTAGGACAAGTGGGCCATGCAACCAAACACCCCTTTGTGTATTTGCTTTGGAGCATGTAACCATGGAGAGGACCAGGTACAGTTAGAAAAAAAAAAAAAAAAAAAAAAAAACAACACAGAAAAGAAACACATGGGGTCCTTCCCCAAACAAATAGAGTATCAATAACAACTCAAACTGAGCCTGTCTCAAAATAGGGAAATCGTATCCATAAATCCCACCCCATTCCTCAAGGCTTATATAGTCCTTGTCCATATACAATATAGCACACAAGTTATTTCATAGAAGATATTCTGAAAGTGGCTCTTTTTATTGAGCCATACCACTAGGGGCAGAATTCATTCTCCTGAAGCGTTCATTGCTGCACTTTGGACCTACCTGGGTGGCCAGGCTAACATTGCTGCTGCCCTCTGCCACCCAATTGCTTCATCTGCTTCTGCTATTGCTGTCACTTCCTTGGTAGCTGATTAGATTTCAAGAGCCTTGGTTACCTCCCCTTGTGCAGGCCACTCAAACCACCCTGTTTTACTTTTAAAAACTGTAAGTCTGCTGGCATTACCAGCTGGACCAGAGCCCCATGGAACCTATTTGTCTTGGTTCCAATTTGTCCTCCAAGTGGACAGCAGATGGTAATTATTAGTTAAAAAAGACTGCAAGATGAGCCATTAAAAAAAACAAAAAACAGTAGAGTTTGAGAAGAAAAGGAGCACTGAGTAGAATAATAGAGCTACTTCCAGTGCTCAAGGAGATAAAACATTAAAAGGAAAACCTGATTGTAAATGGAGTGAAGAAAAATGAAACCTCCTGACAAGACAATACCCAGATAATGTTAACATTTTTTCTTCATAGGCATTTTTCAAAAGAGAAATGGAAGGTTAATCCATATCCAACTTGTTTTTTGTTTTTGTTTTTTTATTTGAAATATTTTCATTTACATTTCAAATGATTTCCCCTTTTCTGGCCCCCCACTCCCCAAAAGTCCCACAAGCCCCCTTCCTTCCCCCTGTTTTACCACCCACCCTTTCCCACTTCCCTGTTCTGGCTTTGTCCTATACTGCTAAACTGAGTCTTTCCAGAACAAGGGGCCACTCGTCTGTTCTTCTTGTACCTGATTTGATATGCAGATTATGTTTTGGGTATTCCAGTTTTCTAGATTAATATCCACATATTAGTGAGTGCATACAATGATTGGTTATTTGAGACTGGGTTACCTCATTTAGTGTGATGTTCTCCAGCTTCATCCATTTGCCTAAGAATTTCATGAATTCATTATTTCTAATAGCTGAATAGTACTCCATTGTGTAGATAAACCACATTTTTTGCGTCCGTTCTTGTGTTGAGGGATACCTGGGTTCTTTCCAGCTTCTGGCTATTATAAATAGGGATGCTATGAACATAGTGGAGCATGTATCCTTATTACATGGTGGGGAATCCTCTGGGTATATGCCCAGGAGTGGTATAGCAGGACCTTCCAGGAGTGAGGTGCCCAGTTTTCGGAGGAACTGCCAGACTGATTTCCAGTGTGGTTGTACCAATTTGCAACCCCATCAGCAGTGGAGGAGTGTTCTTCTATCTCCACATCCTCACCAACACCTGCTGTCTCCTGAATTTTAAATCTTAGCCATTCTGACTGGTGTAAGGTGAAATCTCAAGGTTGTTTTGATTTGCATGTCCCTAATGACTAATGAAGTTGAGAATTTTTTAAGATGCTTCTGTGCCATCCAGGTGAAAATTCTTTGTTTAACTCTGTACCCCATTTTTAATAGGGTTATTTGGTTTTCTGGGGTCTAACTTCTTGAGTTCTTTGTATATATTGGATATTAGCCCTCTATCTGATGTAGGGTTGGTGAAGATCTTTTCGCAATTTGTTGATTGCCAATTTGTACTTTTGATGGTGTCCTTTGCCTTACAGAAACTTTGTAATTTTATGAGGTCCCATTTGTCAATTCTTGATCTTAGAGCATACACTATTGGTGATCTGTTCAGAAACTTTCCCCCTGTACTGATGTCCTCAAGGGTCTTCCCCAGTTTCTTTTCTGTTAGCTTCAGAGTGTCTGGCTTTATGTATAGGTCCTTGATCCATGTGGAGTTGAGCTTAGTACAAGGAGACAAGGATGGATCAATTCGAATTCTTCTGCATGCTGACCTCCAGTTGAACCAGCACAATTTGTTGAAAAGGCTATCTTTTTTCCATTGGATGTTTTCAGCCTCTTTGTGGAGGATCAAGTGGCCATGGGTGTGTGGGTTCATTTCTGGATCTTCAGTCCTGTTCCATTGATCTGCCTGCCTGTCACTGTACCAATACCATAGAGTTTTTAACACTATTTCTCTGTAGAATTGCTTGAGGTCAGGGATACTGATTCCCCCAGAATTTCTTTTGTTGTTGAGAATAGTTTTAGCTATCCTGGGTTTGTTATTCCAGATGAATTTGAGAATTGCTCTTTCTAACTCTATGAAGAATTGAGTTGGGATTTTGATGGGTATTGCGTTGAATCTGTATATTGCTTTTGGCAAAATGGCCATTTTAACTATATTAATCCTGCCGATGCATGAGCATGGGAGGTTTTTCCATTTTTTGAGGTCTTCTTCCATTTCCTTCTTCAGAGTCTTGAAGTTCTTGTCATACAGATCTTTCACATGTTTGGTAAGAGTGACCCCAAGGTAATTTATATTGTTTGTGGCTATTGTGAAGGGTGCCATTTCCCTAATTTCTTTCTCAGCCTGCTTATCCTTTGAGTATAGGAAGGCTTTAAAATTCAATTTGCTTGAATTAATTTGCCACTTTGATGAAGTTGTTTATCAGCTGTAGGAGTTCTCTAGTGGAATTTTTTGGGTCACTTAAGTAGACTACCATATCATCGGCAAATAATGATAGTTTGACATCTTTCTTTCCAATTTGTATCCCTTTGACCTCTTAATGTTGTCTAATTGCCTGAGCTAGTACCTGAAGTACAATATTGAAAAGATATGGAGAGAGGGGTCACCCTCTCTCCCTGAATCCCTAAATGTAGTCCCTGATTTTAGTGGGTGTGCTTCAAGTTTCTCTCCATTTAGTTTGATGCTGGCCACTGGTTTGCTGTATATTGCTTTTACTATGTTTAGGTATGGGCCTTGAATTCCTGTTCTTTCCAAGACTTTAACATGAAAGGATGCTGAATTTTGTCAAATGCTTTTACAGCATCCTAAGAAATGACCATGTGGTTTTTTCTTTGAGTTTGTTTATGTAGTGGATTGCATTGATGGATTTCCATATATTGAACCAACCCTGCAACTCTGGGACAGAGCCTACTTGATCATGGTGGATGATCGTTTTGAGGTGTTCTTGGATTCGGTTGGCGAGAATATTATTAAGTATTTTTGCATCGATGTTCCTAAGGGAAATTGGTCTGAAGTTCTTTTCTTTGTTGGATCTTTTTGTGGTTTTGGTTTCAGCGTAATTATGGATTCGTAGAAGTAATTGGGTAGTGTTCCTTCTGTTTCTATTTTGTGGAATAGTTTGAAGAGTATTGGTGTTAGGTCTTCTTTGAAGGTCTGATAGAATTCTGCACTGAAACCATCTGGTCCTGTGCTTTTTTTGGTTGGAAGACTTTCTATGACCCCTTCTATTTCTTTAGGGATTATGGGACTGTTTAGATGATGTATTTGGTCCTGATTTAATTTTGGTATTTGATATCTGTCTAGGAAATTGTCCATTTCCTCCAGATTCTCCAGTTGTGTTGAGTATAGGCTTTTGTAGTAGGATCTGATGATTTTTTGGATTTCCTCAGTTTCTGTTGTAATATCTCCCTTTTCATTTCTAATTTTGTTAATTTGGATACTTTCTCTGTGTCCTTTGGTCAGTCTGGCTAAGGGTTTATCTATCTTGTTAATTTTCTCAGAGAACCAGCTCCTGGATTCCTTGTTTCTTTTTATGGTTCTCTTTGTTTCGACTTGATTGATTTCAGCCCTTAGTTTGATGATTTCCTGTCTTCTACTCCTCCTGGGTGCATTGTCTTCTTTTTGTTTCAGGGCTTTCAGGTGTGTCATTAAGCTGCTAGTTTATACTCTCTCAATTTTCTTTTTGGAGGCACTCAGAGCTATGAGTTTTCTTCTTAGCACTGCTTTCATTGTGTCCCAAAGATCTGGATATGTTGTATCTTCATTTTTATTAAATTCTAAATAGTCTCTAATTTATTTCTTCTTTGGCCAAGTTGTCATTGAGTAGAGTATTGTTCAGCCTCCATGTGTATGTGGGCTTTCTGTGGTTTTTGTTGCTATTGAAAACCACTCTTACTCCATAGAGTTCTGATAGGAGGCATGGGATTAGTTCGATCTTCTTATATTTGTTGAGGTCTGTCTTGTGACCCATTATGTGGTCGATTTTGGAGAAGGTACCATAAGGTGCTGAGAAAAAGGTATATTCTTTTGCTTTAGAGTGAAATGTTCTAAAAATATCAGTCAAATCCAATTGGTCCAAAGCTTCAATTAGTTTTACTGTGTCCCTGTTTAGTTTCTGTTTTCCTGATTGATCCATTGAGGACAGTGAAGTGTTGAAGTCACCCACAATTATTGTGTTACGTGCAGTGTGTGCTTTGAGCTTTAGTAAAGTTTCGTTTACGAATGAGGGTGCCCTTTGGCGCCTGGATGTTCAGAATTGAAAGTTCTTCTTGGTGGATTTTTTCTTTGACCAGCAAGAAGTGTTCTTCTGTGCCTCTTTTGATGACTTTAGGTTGAATGTCAATTTTATCTGATATTAGAATGGCTACTCCTGCTCGTTTCCTGTGACCATTGGCTTGTAAGATTTTCTTCCAGCCTTTTACTCTAAGGTAGTTTTTATCTTTGACAATGAGGTGTGTCTCCTGTATGCAGCAAATTGTAGGGTCCTGTTTCCTTATCCAGTCTGTTAGTCTTTGTCTTTTTATTGGGGAATTGAGACCATTGATGTTAAGAGGTATTAAGGAATAGTGATTATTACTGCCTGTCATTTTTGATGTTCTTTTATATTTGAATGGTTATCTTCTTTTGGGTTTGATAAAGGAAGGTAACTATCTTGCTTTTTCCAGGGTGTAGTTTCTCTCCTTGTATTGGAGTTTTCCTCCTATTATTCTTTGCAGAGCTGCGTTTGTGGAAAGATATTGTATAAATTTGCTTTTGTCATGGAATATCTTGTTTTCTCCATATGGTGATTGAGAGTTTTGCTAGGTATAGTAGTCTTGGCTGGCATTTGTTTTCTCTTAGAGTCTGCATGAGATCTGGCCTGGATCTTCCAGCTTTCATGGTCTCTGGTGAGAAGTCTTGTTTTGGTCCAGTTTTCATACTGTGCTCCCTTTTGAATTGGTAATGCATGTTCTGTGCTATCATATGTTGGAAGTATGTGACCTCCTTTTTACTTCGATTTTATGGGGTTTACAATTAAGAAATTGCCATAAGTCTCTGAAGAAACTTTGGACTTGTGGCTTTCAAGAAGTCCTGAGATGCTCAAAGACTATGAGGATTTCTGAAGTTGGACATTTTGTATTATAATATGATGTAAGTCATTAGAGGCCATGGAGAGGAATGTGGTGATGTTATTAATAATGACTTTATAGGTTAGTATATTTAAATGCTTAGTCACTAGAGATTGGCACTATTTGAAATGATTATAAAGATCACATGGATTATGCTTTGAGGTTTCTAAAGCCCATGTCATACTCAGTCTCTCTCTCTCTCTCTCTCTCTCTCTCTCTCTCTCTCTCTCTCTCTCTCTCTCTCTCTCTCCCTCTCTCTCTCTCTCTCCCTCTCTCTCTCTCTCCCTCTCTCTCATATATGTCACTCTTCCTCTGTCTTCTTATGCCTAAGTATCAGAATATACCTCTCAACTACTGCTCCAGTGTCTGCCTATATTTCACTATGCTCCCAGTATAATAATGAACTAAAACATTGAAACAAGCAAGTCCCCAATTAAATGATTTTGCTCATAAGTGCTGTGTTGTCTCTTTATAGCAATACAACAATAAATTATAACATAATTTATTGTAATTATTTGACTATATATTTTTAAAAAAATCATATAAGCAGCATAATATTCAATGTTTAAATTTCTTAATATAATATAATGTATGATATCATGTTGTTTTCTTTATTGAAATATATTCCAGCCACTTCTTTCAAGTTTCGGAAAATAGGAAGAAAAATTGCATAATTTATTCATTTGTGAAATGGGTTTGTTCATTGTTTTCAAAAGTCAAAAAATGTTTATCAGTCAAATGAAAATGAACATATATGTATTTTTGAACACACACTTATACCCCCCCCACACACATTCACATATGTTCTACACAAAAATATGCATTCAGACACACTGACTTAATTTTCTCAGTTTATAAAGCAAGCAACTTAATTGATGAATCTGGAGCCGTAATCTGAAATAGAAAATGTGAGGTTCATGGCAACAACCTACTGTTTATGTTACTGAGGAGTAGGTCCAAAATGGCCACTACTTATATCTTTCAACCTTCATCATTCCACTCGCAATTAATTGGCAAAAAATTATTATAATGAAATAGAGAATTATTTTGTGAAATTGAATTAGGAATGTTCAAATTATGGAAGTCAACATACCTTTCAGTGTAAGACAACCATTAAATCCTAAGGTAGGGTAAGGGACAATATTATCTGAATTGTATAAAAAGAAAGAAGGAAAACAACCAGATTCAGTCTCTCAATCATATTTTTACCCTCTTTACTATCTATTTTTTCTTTCTTTTTCTTTGCGAAAATACTTTCAGCCTCTTTCTCCTTCCAGATTACTTATACCTTCCCATCCATCAAATTCAGGCCCCTCTCTCTTTTTCACTCTTAAAAAAACACAAAGAAACAAAAGGAAAAAATAAAACAAAAACTAATTACAAAGATCCACCATTAATAAAGACTAAAAGCCATAGAAATAGAAATTAAAATATACAGCAAAAAAACAGTAAAACTAGAACTACAGAAAAAAAGCAATTTGAAATAAAAATGTCTACAGAAATGTCATTGTGTTTGTTTTGTGTTTGTCCTCTACTGCTGTACATGGGAATTCATGCCCACTTGCTCCTCTCAATACTAGGGCCTTGTCTGCCCTGAACTAATGCATGTGTGCAGTACCAAATTCTTACCTGTAAACTGAACTTGGTGTTGCAATTGAACTGCAGACTGACATCTTAATTAGGACAAAATAATGGGTTTATACTTTTGCCTACCTTAAAGATCTAGAACATTTAAGGTACTTTTGTTTTTTGTTTTTGTTTTGTTGTTGTTTTTTTGTTTGTTTGTTTTTTGGTTTTGCTTTTGTTTTTTGTTTTTTCGGGACAGGGTTTCTTTGTGTAGTCCTGGCTGTCCTGGAATGCACTCTGTAGACCAGGTAGAACTCAGAAATCTGCCTGCCTCCTAAGTGCTGGGATTAAAGGTGTGCACCACCACTGCCTGGGTTAAGGTACTTTTTACTTTTTCTTTGTTTCCTTTCTTTGTTTTCTTTCCTTCTTTCTCTCTTTGTTGTTGTTCTTCTTCCTTTTCTTTCTTCTTTCTTTCTTTTGTTCTTTCTTCTTTGTCCTTCATTCCTCTTCTTCTTTCTCCCTCTTCTTTTATTATATACAATTTTTCGTGTATACATATATATGTATATATATCATTGACTTAATATATATATTGTTTAAAATATTTTGAAAATGATATTATTCATATAATATATTCTATTTCCAGAATACATTATAATTTATATTGTAATATAACTCAGAGAATTCGCTTAATACTCCCAATTCCTCCATAGTTTTGAGAGCAAAAACTCTATTGAGTTCAAAGATAAATACTGGGAAAACGGGAAGATTAAACATACAGTCTTGTTTTTTCAAAGGAAGACTTGTATAATCAGCTTTCTGCTCAGAAAGCTGGAAATGGATTTGGTTAATTGCATTTCTTTTTTTTTTATTCGATATATTTTTTATTTACATTTCAAATGATTTCCCCTTTTCTAGCCCCCCACTCCCCGAAAGTCTCATAAGCCCCCTTTCCTCCCCCTGTCCTCCCACCCACCCCTTCCCACTTCCAAGTTCTGGTTTTGCCCTATACTTCTTCACTGAGTCTTTCTAGAACAAGGGGCCACACCTCCTTTCTTCTTGTACCTCATTTGATGTATGGATTATGTTTGGGGTATTCCAGTTTTCTAGGTTAATATCCACTTATTAGTGAGTGCATACCATGAGTCACCTTTTGAGTCTGGGTTACCTCACTTAGTATGATGTTTTCTAGCTCCATCCATTTGCCTAAGAATTTCATGAATTCATTGTTTCTAATGGCTGAATAGTACTCCATTGTGTATATATACCACATTTTTTGCATCCACTCTTCTGTTGAGGGACACCTGGATTCTTTCCAGCTTCTGGCTATTATAAATAGGGATGCTATGAACATAGTGGAGCATGTATCCTTATTACATGGTGGGGAATCCTCTGGGTATATGCCCAGGAGTGGTATAGCAGGATCTTCCAGGAGTGAGGTGCCCAGTTTTCCGAGGAACTGCCAGAATGATTTCCAGTGTGGTTGTACCAATTTGCAACCCCATCAGCAAGGGAGGAGTGTTCCTCTATCTCCACATCCTCACCAATACCTGCTGTCTCCTGAATTTTTAATCTTAGCCATTCTGACTGGTGTAAGGTGAAATCTCAGGGTTGTTTTGATTTGCATTTCCCTAATGACTAATGAAGTTGAGCATTTTTTAAGATGCTTCTCCGTCATCCGAAGTTCTTCAGGTGAAAATTCCCTGTTTAACTCTGTACCCCATTTTTTAATAGGGTTGTTTGGTTTTCTGGAGTCTAACTTCTTAAGTTCTTTATATATATTGGATATTAGCCCTCTATCTGATGTAGGATTGGTGAAGATCTTTTCCCAATTTGTTGGTTGCCGAGAACTCCTACAGCTGATAAACAACTTCAGCAAAGTGGCAGGTTATAAAATCAACTCAAGCAAATCAGTGGCCTTCCTATACTCAAAGGATAAGCAGGCTGAGAAAGAAATTAGGGAAATGACCCCCTTCACAATAGCCACAAACAGTATAAAGTATCTTGGGATGACTCTTACCAAACATGTGAAAGATCTTTATGACAAGAACTTCAAGACTCTGAAGAAGGAAATGGAAGAAGACCTCAAAAAATGGGAAAACCTCCCATGCTCATGGATTGCCAGAATCAATATAGTTAAAATGGCCATTTTGCCAAAAGCAATATACAGATTCAATGCAATACCCATCAAAATCCCAACTCAATTCTTCACAGAGTTAGAAAAAGCAATTAACAAATTCATCTGGAATAACAAAAAACCCAGGATAGCTAAAACTATTCTCAGCAACAAAAGAAATTCTGGGGGAATCAGTATCCCTGACCTCAAGCAATACTACAGAGCAATAGTGTTAAAAACTGCATGGTATTGGTACAGTGACAGGCAGGCAGATCAATGGAACAGGATTGAAGATCCAGAAATGAACCCACACACCTATGGCCACTTGATCCTCGACAAAGGGGCTGAAAACATCCAATGGAAAAAAGATAGCCTTTTCAACAAATGGTGCTGGTTCAACTGGAGGTCAGCATGCAGAAGAATGCGAATTGATCCATCTTTATCGCCTTGTACTAAGCTCAAATCCAAATGGATCAAGGACCTCCACATAAAGCCAGACACTCTGAAGCTAATAGAAAAGAAACTGGGAAAGACCCTTGAGGACATTGGTACAGGGAGAAAATTTCTGAACAGAACACCAACAGCGTATGCTCTAAGATCAAGAATTGACAAATGGGACCTCATAAAATTACAAAGTTTCTGTACGGCAAAGGTTAATTGCATTTCTTATCATTTTCATTATTATATTATTATAAAAGTAGTAAATACTATCGTCAAAGAGTGGAAAGTAAAAATATTGGAACTCTAGCAATGTTGCAAGAATCGTATTATTACTGAAGGATTGTTGGCTTATTGCTAAATTTTCTATGTAGAAATAAAATGCATAATTGTCTTTGATAACTAATAAAAGACAAAATTATATCATTTTTATTTCACCAAGGTGGATATTTAATTATCAGTATGATTTGGGATCCATCTTATCTTTTATATGTTGCTTTATTATTCATGTTACAGGTATTGAGCACTGAAATATTACTACATGCTAAGTTTTCTAACATTTGTCTCTATCATGTTAAGATACTGAGATTCATCTTGATTATCTCAAACTTATCATAAACTCATACCTCCATAGACAGAAAGTAGACCACTCCTGAATAGATAAAACGCTTGATCAAATAAACATAGATAAGAGGCCAGTTTGCTCTGAGACATGGTCAGGGAAGCAATGCTTATTGAATCTCCTCTTCAGAAAACATATTTACATATAGGATAAAAGAGAAGGAAATTGATATAAGATGAAGTTAGATAAACAAGAAAATTAACATTAATGTAAACCAATGTTTGGATAAATAGCTTTTGAAAATCATTGTTTCCAGAGATTCTTTATTTCATTTGAATGTTTTCTAGAATGTAAAATATATCTAAGCTGTTCGGAGCAGTCACTGGAAAATAACATGTCTTACAGAAACATTTTAGGCTAGGAAATAAATGATAAGCAGTGCTCAGTCACCATGTAAAACTGATTTTAAACATTTTTCTGTTTGCTTTCCTTGAAAACTACATAGTACATGCTTTATATAATTGTCCTAAATTTCATACTTACATGCATGAAACAAAATGTTCATTTGTGTTACTGTAACAAAACAACCAGAGCTAGATTATTGATAAATAAAAGCAATTAATTTCTTGAATCCTTGTAGAAGTGGGAGGCTAGGATGAAGAGATATATAATACATTTATTTATGTCCTTGTTCCCTAAACATTAATATCATATTTAAAAATTGTGAGAGAAATGTAAGGGTTAAATCACAGCTGCTTGTGCAATGATGACCAACAATACTGTTTGAAGGAAACTGAGGAACTCCCATTTTGCAATAAGATAATTAAAAAATGGATAAAATTCCTATATAAAATTTCACCCAGAAAATATTTGCAAATAAATACAGGGTAAAGCCACTTAAATTAAGAGCTATATGCACAGAATTGTTTTGACTATCCTAGCTTTGGATATATGCCCAGGAGTGCTATATCCAAGTCTTGAGACATTCCCAGTTTTCTGAAAGAGAGCCAAATTGATTTCTAGAATGGTCGCATGAAAATTTGCCCTTTCACGTGCAATAAAGTGTCCCCCTGCTTTGCATCCTCACTAGCAAATGCTCTCTCTATTGTTTTTGATTTTAGCAATTATGATGATTTCAAAATGGAACTGCAGAGCTATCTTGATTTGCCTTGCCCTGGTTACTAGGGAATTGAACATGTCTTTCCATGCTTCTTGGCCATTCTATATTCCTCTGTCGAGAATTCTCTGTTTAGGTCTCTATCTCATTTTCTAATTTGGTTATTTGCCTTGTTAGTATCTAACTTTTTGAATTCTTTGTAAATTTTGGATACTAAACCTCTGTCAGATTTAGGGCTAACAAAGATCCTTTCCCAATTTCTAATCTGCCAATCTATCCTAATAACAATGTCCTTTGCCTTGCAGATGCTTTGCAATTTCATGATGTTCCATTTATCAAGTGTTGATCTTAGAGTCTGAGTCATTCTTTTTCTGTTCAGGAAACTGTCTCCTGTACCAATGTGTTCAAGGATATTTCCCACTTATTTGTCAGTGAGATTTAGGCTATCCACTTTTCTGTTAAGGTCCTTGATCTTCTTGGACTTGAGATTTGAGCAGGCTGAAAAATATGGACTTTTTATATTTTTTTACATGTAGACATCCAGTTAGTCCAGCACGATTTGCTGAAGATGCTTTCATTTTTCAGTTTATGGTTTTAGTTTCTTCATCCAAAATCAAGTATCAATCGATGTGTGGTTTTATTTCTGGGTAAATAAACTTTTCCGTTGATTTCCACTGCATTCCATTGATCTGTTTGTTTCAGTATCAATATCAAGCAGATTTTATTACTATTGTTCTGTACTCCTGCTTGAGATCAGGGATGGTGTTTTCTTCCAAAGTTCTTTTATTGTTCAGTATTGTTTTAGCTATCCTGGGTTTTTTGTTTTTCCATATGAAGTTGAGAACGTCCTTCCTTAACCCTACACCAGTTTTTAGTTCATCACTACTAGGTTCTCGTATATTCTGCCCTCACATTCTATCAACCCTCCTATGTCTAGAAGGTATAATACATTCTCTATTTATTATAGTTTCAATAGCCACTTTGAATTCTTTTTTAATTAGATATTATCTTTATTTACATTTCATTTTTTTCTTTTACTTTTTATTAGATTTTTTTTATTTTATTTGTATTTGGTTTTCATTTTGCATATATTTTTATGTTTAGCTCTGATATTTCTATGGGAAATAAATATGTATCTTTTATGTAGACTTTTTTTTATATTTTCAAATGTTATGCTTTCTCACAGTTTCCCCTCTCCAAATCCGCTATTTCTTCCTTCCTCCCCTGATCACCAACTCATCTACTGCCACTGCCCTGTCATGGCATTCCCCTTTACTGGGGTATTGAGCCTTGATAGGACCAAGGGCCTCACCTCCCTTTGATGTCCAACAAGACCATCTTCTGCTACATATGCATGTGGAGCCATGGGTCACTCTATCTGTTTGGTGGTTTAGTTCCTGGGATTTCTGGGGGGTACAGAGACAAAGTGTGGAACAGAAACTGAAGGAAAAGCTATCCAAAACTGCCCCACCTGGGGATCCATTCCCATATACAGTTACCAAACACAGACACTATTGTGGATATGAATAAGTGCTTGCTTACAGAAACCTGAAACAGCTGTCTCTTGAGAGGCTCTGCTAGTGTCTGACAAATACAGGGGTAGATGCTCATGGACAACCAATGGACTGAGCATAGGATCCCCAATGGAGGAGCTAGAGAAACGACTGAAGGTGCTAAAGGGGTTTGCAGCCCCATAGGAGGATCAACAATATGAGCCACTTTAAATTCTAACTCCATAATCTTTGCACAGTTTCAGTATCATAGCCAATGAGGTTTTTCAGAGACGCAATTATTATTAATTGAAAACTTTTCCTGCATTTATGTGGGTGTAAGTCTGTCAACTTGGATATAAGCAACCTATCTGGTGGCTTACTTTTGGAAACTGACTCTCACTTCCTTAGCAAACATAGACTGTCTATAGATCCTAAAGCAGATATGGAGACATATATGATTGTTTTAGCAGATTTGAGTATATACAACCTTACCTTACCTGATCTTCAAAGCTATTGGCAACGATCAGCTTGTAGGTGATAGAGAAATCGTGTTTTTTCTGTGAGTGTAGGCAAGAGAAAGTCAAACACATAGCAGTGAAATATCAGACATCCAGAAATATTTGGATAGCATACATGAGTATTGAAGAGTTAAAGAAGTTTTTAAAGGATACATGGTTATATAGAGAAGGAGGTGTGGATCTTGGATGACGTAGGGGAGTAGGGATAAATATAAAACCTTCAGAGAAATGATTTAAAAAGCATCTTGTATGTCTACTTATAAGTAAGTTCATGCCATGCATGTCTTTTGGTTCTGGGTTACCTCACTAAGAATGATATTTTTCTAGTTTCATCCATTTTCCTGGAAATTTCACAATATCTTTGTTTTTAATAGCTAAATAATATTCCCTTGTGTAGATGTGCCAACATTTTCTTTATACATTCATCAACTGAAGGACATCTATGCTTCTGGCTCTTACAAATAAAACTGCTATGCACATACTTGGGCAATTGTCCTTGTAGTAGAGTGGGGCATAACTTGGATATATGGTCAGGGCTGGTAGAGATGGGCCATGGGGTGTAAGTACTTCAAATTTTCTGAGAAATTGTAAGTTGATTTCCAAAGTAGATATACCATGTTGGATAATAGCCATAAATTACAGGACACTCATATTGCAATTCACAGACTCAAAGACACTAATTAATAGAGGGTGCATGAATCTCAGTAGTGGGTTGATAGAGAGGAATGACTTAGATAATGAGGAGAGTGATGGGGGTGAGGATCAGGTGGGGGAAACACGGTTATGGGAGAGGGCTGGGAGTGAGAACAGAAATCAACTGGGTTCATCTCTGGGACTATCTGGAGACCTGGATTACAATAGGTTCCAGGGAGTCTATGGAGGTAAAGTGTAGACTGAAGTGGCCACCTCCTGTAGCCAGGTGGGACTTCCATTAAAGGGAAGCTACAACAATCCACCCACAAAATCCTCAAATCTGTCTTGCTTATATGTGTATCAATAAAGAGGGAGCAGAAATTAAGGGAACTGCCAACCAATGACTAGACTATCTTAAAACATATTGTATGTAAGATAATTTTTACCTAGCACTATTAATGACATAGTGCTATGCTTGTAGACAGGAGGCTAGCATAAGTATTTCCTGAAAGGCTTCACCCAGCAGATGATGGAAAGAGATGCAACCAAAGACCCACAGTCAAACATCAAACAGTATTCAGGGGAGTCTTGTAGAGGGGTGGAGAAAAGAATTGAGTAAGTTAAAGGGGTCAAGGGCACTACAAGTAGTCCTCGGAGACACCTAACCTGTTCCCATGGGTGCTCACAGAGACAGAACTACCATCCAAAGAGCATGCAGGGACTAGAACTCCCCTCCACACACACACACACATTTGTAGGAGTTGTGCTGCTTTGTCTTCATGTGAGCATGTCATTCTCCTAACAATTTGAGTGCCTGCCATTGGATCCACTTCCCTGGACTATCTAGTTGGGACTGAGTGGGAGAGAATGCACTTAGACCTACTGGAACTGGATGTCCCAGGGTGAGGTTGTACTCAAGATGACCTTCCCCTTCTCTGAGAATAAGAGAATGAGTAATGAGTGGAAGAATTTTTAAGGGTAAGACTGGGAAGAAAACAGGAACTGGGGATGTAAAATGAATTTTTCTTTCTTTTTCTTAAATTTTCTTATATTCTGTAAGGCAGTAAGCATTTAATATTAGTTTCCTTACTTTTTTACATTTTAAATGTTCATGCATAAATATAACATATATATTCCCCTTCCTCTCCATCCATCTCTTAACTCCTACATCACCCAGATCATCTTCTTCAGTGTCAAGTGCCCCCCTCTCTTTCCTCTTTGTCTCTGTCTCTCTGTGTCTCTCTGTCTATCTCTGTCTCTCTGTCTTTCTGTATCTCTCTGTCTCTCTCTGTCACTCTGTCTCTCTCTGTCTCTCTTTCTCTCTTGCTCTTGTTCTTTCTGTCTCTCCATCCCTTCTTCCCTTGTTTCCTCTGTTATTTTTATTTTTTCATAAGATTGGAAATGTCATTACTGTCTAAATCTACAATAAAAATATTGTAAGATATGTGATTTTAGTGGCGTCTTTGCTTTTCATTATCTCTGTAAAGAAACAGAGGTAGCCTTCAGAAAATTTGAGCCATGCAGTTCCCAAAGGGATTTGACCAAGAATTTTGTTTAAATAGCTATGTCCTTACATGTTGTATGTCCATATTAAATTTGATTCTGTCTCTGTTTGACTTTCTAAATTTAAATCTCTATTATTTACACAGTTACTTTGTGGACTTTGTCTGTGTTTCTATTGGCAGAGTTATCTTTTTTTGTAAATGTATTTTCCAGGTTTCCTTCATTTAATTCCATAAAAATAAACTCCAACAAAATTTCTCATTATACAGTATGTAATGTAGAATTAAAAAATAGTAAGTTTTTTATTTTTAAAGAATTGGTCATACACAGAACTGAGTCAAAATAACTGTGATGTCATTTCAGTGGATTAGTTAACATGAACCTAAAATAAACATCATTTATGTAGAATAGATTAGTTGATAGAATGTACACACACATGCACACACACACACACACACACACACACACACACATATATAATTTCTTTATGACTTATTTGGTCATTGCTAAATAATTAAAAAAACCAACCATGGATGGGGAGAAAAATCAAATACAAGAATAGTCATGCTAATAGTATTATTAAATAAGTAGTATAATAGATGTACAAATGCAAACTATAATAATATGCTTCACTGTCTAGAGTTTTGTTCATGAATTGACTTATGGGTCATAGTAAACAATCAAAGTGTCATAATTCCATGCTAAAGAAATACTGATGAATTAAAAATTTCATAATAATTCATAGCATTCACAACTAAATTATATTGAAAAACTGATTTCCGATCTCCTTTCCTTTTGCATTGGTCTTTGCTCTTAAATTAGTAGGGGATCAATATGTGAGTACTGGAACACAAGAAAGCCAGCTAAGTGCAGAGAAAATGATAATCAATTACCAATTACAAAATACAATTTTTTTACTTAATTATTCTATAAATGAGCTGTATAACCTTGGACAGCATATTTGTTTTTTCTTTCACTTCTGCATCCAACTTTCACTTTTTCAAACACAAAAAAAATTATGTCCATACCATGCACCTAGGCCCACATAATTCAATTTTGTAATAAATATAAATTAAAAAGCAGTAAATTAATTTAATTTTGTTATTATATTTTGTAAATTCTCTTGTCCATTATAATTTTGCAGTAACTAATTTTATATAATAGTTTAATATACTTAGGTACAGTTCTCATTAAATATACACAAAAACCTAGAAGGTCAATATTGCTATTATTTCATATTATGACTGAAGAAACCAATTTATGGAAAGGTCAAGGAGTATTACCTTCATGTTCAGTGGTAATAATTAACCAGACTAAGATTTCATATTAGTCAAGATCTAAAATCTGTGCTTTAAGCATCACCACTCCTCAGTTCCTTACTCATATTCTTTTAATTCAACTAAAATTTCAAAGCACAGAATTCAGGAGATAGCTAACTACACTGAGCAACATTCTGGAATAACAAACACTCTGGAAGATGGAAAGTTTATTTTAAATACTCAAGAAAAAACTGATATGCCTTAATATCTGTATTTACTGTGAACACAGGAACTCTTTCATGCGTCAAAGTGAACAGGACAAATACATTAAGTTTTGCAAAAGTTATTTTGAAAATACTGACTCTAGAGTCTTAACAGACCTTAGTGTGTCTTCACTCAGGAAGATAGTTAAATAGATCATATACTTAAGAAGTTTGGGTGTTAGAGTGTAGAGCCAAGACTCAAGGAAAAACCATTCAGAGATTGTTCCACCTAGGGATCCATCCCATGTAGTCACCAAACCCAGACACTATTGTGGATGCCAACAAGTGCTTGATGACAGGAACCTGATATAGCTGTCTCCTGAGTGACTCTGTCAGTATTTGACAAATACAGAGGGGGATGCTCTCAGCCAGCCATTGGACTGAGCACAGGTTCCCCAATGGAGGAGCTAGAGAATAGACCAAAGGAGCAAAAGGGGTTTGCAGCTTCGTAAGAGGAACAACAATATTAACCAACCAGTACCTCCAGAGCTCCTAGAGACTAAACTACCAACCAAAGAGTACATATAGAGGGACCCATGGCTCCTACATATGTAGCAGAGGATGGTCTTGTTGGACATCAATTAGAGAAGAGGCTCCTTGGTCTTGAGAAGGCTCGATGCCCCAGTATAGGGGAATGCCAGGACAAGGAATCAGGTTGGTGAGCAAGGGGAGGTGGGATAGGAGAGGGGATTTTCTAAGGTGAAACCAGGAAATGGGATAACATTTGAAATGTTAAAAAAGAAAATATCTAATAAAAAAAGAATTCTAGGTGGTAGTTATTAAGGTTGAAAACACACATAGAAATTTATCCAATATTTTATTTTATTTTTCTCTTTAGGACAATTTTGGCCACACATCTTATTAAAAATGTATTTTCTGAAGAAAATCTGGCAAAATTATAGACAGAGAAGCCAGTAGTGAAAAAGTGTCATATTTTTTTTTTTGCCTAGAAATGATGTCCCAGTAGCTTTGTATACGATTTCTCCATTGTTGAGACAATCATTTGCTATTTATTTTTTCTTTTTTATTTATTGAATATCATCTTCATTTACATTGCCAATGGTCAAACCTTTCTTGACTTCTTCCCTCCCCTAAGTTCCCCAACCCCTCCTCCCATACCCTGCCTCCATATATATGCCCCTCTACCTGACCCACTCCCACCTCCTGATTTCCTTTTCTTGGGGCATCTATTGAGCTTTCACCTGACCAAGGACCACTCCTCCCACTGATACTCAACAAGGCATTCATCTGCCACATTTTTGGATGGAACCATGTGTACCCCTTGGTTGATTGTTTAGTCCCTGGGAGTCCTGGGGCATTTGGGTGCCTGAAATCATTGTTATTACCCTTCAGGTCCTCCAGTACACCCTCCAACTCTTCCATTGGGGACTCCATGCCCAGACCAATGGTTGACTGCTAGCATCTGCCTCTGTATTTGTAAGGCTCTCGCAGGGCCCCTCCGGAGACAATAATTTTCTGCTCCTTTTGGTATACACTTCTTGTCACCCATAGCAGTGTTGGGGTTTGGTGACTGTTTATAGGATGAATGTCCAGATAGGGCAGTCTCTGGGTGACCTTTACTTCAGTCTCTGCTCCACACTTTGTCACCTTTATTGCTCCTGTGAGTATTTTGTTCCCTTTCTATTTCTTTTTTTTTTTCTTTTTTTTTTATTATTCGATATAATTTATTTACATTTCAAATGATTTCCCCTTTTCTAGCCCCCCCACTCCCCGAAAGTCCCGCAAGCCCCCTTCTCTTCCCCTGTCCTCCCACCCACCCCTTCCCACTTCCCCGTTCTGGTTTTGCTGAATACTGTTTCACTGAGTCTTTCCAGAACCAGGGGCCACTCCTCCTTTCTTCTTGTACCTCATTTGATGTGTGGATTATGTTTTGGGTATTCCAGTTTTCTAGGTTAATATCCACTTATTAGTGAGTGCATACCATGATTCACTTTTTGAGTCTGGGTTACCTCACTTAGTATGATATTCTCTAGCTCCATCCATTTGCCTAAGAATTTCATGAATTCATTGTTTCTAATGGCTGAATAGTACTCCATTGTGTAGATATACCACATTTTTGCTTTGACATAGTAAAAGCATATCAATTCTTTGAAAGTGTTTTCTTGGGGCTGTAACATGGGTTACTAGTAAAGAGAACTTCCTCTATCCTGTGGATAGATTTCAGACCTACTTCAAGCAGGTCACACATGCATATAACTATAGTTGTAAGGTATCTGCTGCTTTCTCCTGGCCTCCATTGTTACCAGCATTCACAGGTGAGTACATGTGCACACATACATACACAAACACACATGCACACAAACACATGTAAACACATACACGGAAAATAAAATAAAAACCAACTTATTTATTAGCTTTAAAACAGTAAATGCAACATCTTAGTTTTGTAAGTTTCTCTATGCTCCATTTGATATTTATAAAATAGCAAGTTGTAATAGTACAAACGGCACATACATTCTAAATGAGAAATTGTCTTACATCGAATCATCTGTAATATTTTGGACTGACTACTGTTCTCTATGTCCTAGAAATGTTAGGGGTGTGGAACCAACTTCACCATTTTTGTACAAGACAAGCACCTATTCCTGTGTTTTAGGTGCTGCAAAATATTGATTGCCTTACCAAAGAGATGTTGCTGTGGATGTCTATTAGTTGGGGCTTCAGAACTTTCAAGCTCTTCAGTAATGAAACTCAGATTGCAAGATTTAGATGCTGATCCAACAGCTCATTCAGGCTCAGTCAGGATTAGCAAACTGAGGATCATTCTTATTTTTGTCTGTTCCTGGCAACTAAGGATGGAGTAACTCCTCACTGCACATTACACACCCTGAACCGAGCCTTTTCCTACCTCCACTCATCAGCTCATCCATACCTACCCTGCCTTTCTCCAGAATATAGACTTGGCTAATATATCCCTTTACAACATAAAAAAATGTTCTTTGAATAAATGTCTCCTTAAAACAATCACAAAAAATATTCTCTGATAAATTATCAACAATAGGGTAAATAGAACAGATAGAAGAATATGTGTCAGATTACATATAGAGGATTTACTTTGGAGGATGCATAAAATAAACTCTTCTAAAATACAACAAATTAGAATAGAGGGGTGAACATTAAAGATGAGCATAATTAGTTTGATATTCAATTATTTGTCTGTTTACTAAACTGTATTGCAAAACACAAAGGCAGCATTCATGAGTCAATAATAATTCTTTGGCAAGAATACAGTGTAAAATTGCACACTTAACACTTTGAATTATAACACTTCTTTATGTTTGTGTTTCATCATTTAAATTACAAGAATGTATACTTCCTATGTTCTGTTTATTCCCACAACTTTTATATTTGTGGTAGCTTTTTGCTTAGCAATTTATTGTTTAAAATAGTTGAAGTAGTCCTAAGAATGTCTAAATTCAACTTCTCATACTTTTCCATATTGCAAATATGTGAGTTGTAGCAGATTTTCTTAGACATGGTTAAGAGGTTGCTTGACTTAGAGTGCAATCTTAATAAATCAAGGGAAAGGGGGGTATTCACTGATCTGTATATGAGGCCATCACAAACAGTTTCAAGGCAAAATTGTAGTATATGAAATTGTGCTAAAAGTAGTAGATTGACTAGAATTTGAAAAACTTAGAAACTCAAATTTAAAGTGGTGTAGCCATACAAATTTATGACAATAGTCATTATTCCACAATATGTTCTGATTGACCACTCTTTAAAAACTGCTATGGGTTGAAACACAGTATTTAGCAGATTTCCACAAATATCTTAATCAATACATATTAACTCAAATTAACTCATATAAAATATTTTAAATGTATGGTACTTACAATAACAGAAATTCTAATACAACAGAACCATAATCTAAATGCAAGCCAAGTTCAGAAGAAATTGTTATTATGAACCTTCTATAACAATGCCTTCTCAGCTACATATGGCTTCAACTTCTCAGTAATAATTTGTGGTTTAATCTTTATACTTATCATATATTAGTGTGTGATTGCAGAGTTATTGGCTTGTACATCTGAGAGGAACAAGAAGCACAGAGAAATATACTTTATTTTACCTTTCTGAGTAAGTATTTACTTTTCTTCTATGTGTATGTGTAAGTCTACATGAGTTGATGTCTAGAACATGGTTTGAGAAGTCTAAAGAAGCAAGTAGAGACAGACATTATATTCTCAGAAAATGGGTTTACAGTAGTAATGAAATACCATAAGTATAATTGTAACCAAACCCAGAACCTCTGAAAGAATACCAAATGCTCTTAATAACTGAGCTACCTCCTCAGTCCTCATCATATGCTTCATTATAAAATTCCTCTAGTATTAGATAGAGTTTCCAAATATCTAGTTTGTTTTCTTTTGCATCAAATTCACATGAAATTATTTAATGGTGTTTTCATTTTACTCCAAAATTGTAACTATATACTAATAAATAAATGGTACATTTTGCCAATCTTTCAACTGGTTTGAACCACTCATATTTCCCATATCAAACAATTTAATTTCTTTTAGTGTCTGGGCAGCAAGTTGCATTTACTTGTTTGATGACAATTTAACTAGGTTGCAACTATTTTTATGTTTCTGACCATAGAAATGTAAATGACATAATTATAATAAGACTATGTATGACTATACTGCAATCCTTAGAATATAATATGTATGAAATAAATGTCATTTATCAATTTGAAATTATTTTATAAATGGGACAACAGCTATAGAATGCAGCCTTATTAGTATCTGTGGCGGGCCGCTAACGCCAGTATAAGATGGCACTGACAGGATTGGTAAACAATTCTGCCGCATGCGCAGTACAAACAACTCTGATGCATGAGCAGTAGAACCAGGCCGTGACTCAGCATGGCCATGCAAATGAAGTGTACTGGTATGCTCCAATCAGAAAGTGACACGCACCTAAGCGAGGGCTTAAGGGCTATATAAGGGTGGTGGGGAACTAGCTTGGGGCCCCAGGATAGAAGAAAGAAGAGAAGACCTGAATAAAGCTTTGCAGAGAAGAACCTGGTCGTGTCACGTCTTTCCTTGTGGAACGAGGTCGGGCGCGACAAGTATCTACACTGTACATGCTGAGCTTGATTTGGGTTTCACTTGCACAGGACTTGTGATTGCTGTATCTGTCTAGAATTTTTACTGTTTCAAGAAACCACTATTTCTTTGTAGATATTTAATACTTCTAGCTTTTTATATTACCTCCATTTGCACATTATTCATTTGTAATGATTTCTGAGTCTTGGGAATAAAGGGATAGTAATAAAGAGGTCCCATGTAGGGGGTGAGGACTCTAATTTTTAATTCTCCTCACATTGAATAACTGTGTATCTCTGTGTTTTTTTTTTTACTATGTATTATAAATAGACTGTTCTCTGAAGAGAATGATAGTTTCTAGGAGAAGGTCAAACAGTTTTTATAAGGGGGTAACCTCTGTTTTGTCAAACATGTTCCATTGGAAGACTGTACATCAAATGAAATATGGGAATTATAGGTTGGGACTGATTGGTTTTAAAAAGAAAATGGACACAAACTTGATTGGTAGTGGAGTAAGTTTAGATATGTGTAGCTATCTATGGATGTAGAAAAGTGTATATAATCAAAATATTTTGTACAAAATTATCAAAGAGCAAGTAAAAAATGAAAAATAAAGACAAAATTGCAAGAAACAATAATGTAGAAAGTTAATTGTGTGTGTATATCTGTGTTGTGTTACAAACATACATTTGCTTGTGTTGAGAAATAGCATAAAAATGTGAGTATCTATTACCACACAGATAACTAGTCACACAGATGACTAGTTTCTCAGATGCTAGCTCAGTGTGTTAGTCTAGAACAGTAGGTAGGAGTTAATATTCACCTATGGCTAGACCCTCTTCTACTTTCTTTCTGACTCTTTGGTCAAGCAGATCTTTAGCATAAATTCCATGCATCTTTGTTTAGCGTTTTCATGTGCAGAAAAACGGAATGTTCTGCTGGTATTTGAAGGGTTCAGCAGAACACTACACATGGTGACAGTTTCTTGCTTCTCACTTTCTATTGTGCTTCTCACTTTCTAGTATGTTATACTACAGTGTTATAGTTTGGGTTTCTATTACTGTGAAGAGACACCATAATCATGGCAACATTTATAAAGAAAAAAACACTTAATGGGGTTGTCTTACAGTTCAAAGTTTTAGTCCATTTTCATCATGGCAGGAAGCATAGTAGTGTGCAAGCAGACATGATGCTGAAAGAGCTGTGACATCTACACCTTGATCTGCAAGCAGCAGGAAGAGATTGCTACTCTTCACACATCTTGATAATCTGATATAATCTCAAATTCCACCCCTCTAGTGGCTCACTTCTTGAAACATGCCTATGCCTCCTAATAGTGCCATACATCTGCAAAGCCATACTTCTTAATAGTGACGCTCCATATTGGCCAATGGGGAGGCATTTTCAAAGATATGTTTTGAAACACATTCACTAATGGTAAGATTTGATTGGGCCTCTTAGTAAACAGGCTTAGATGATCAAACCACTAAGACATGTGTAGATTTGGTTTGTCCTGTCTGCTTCACCCGTGATTTACTTTTATGGTAATATAAATCATAGTGTCTTATAACTCCTTATGTGCTTTCTCTATAAATTGAGGAATATATGACTGAAGTATTTCATTTACGAGTTGATTTCAATAAGGGTGCTATGCTTCATATTTTAATATAACCAATATATGTCTGTTTGATTAAACGAGCCCCTTAACACATTTTTGTTTATTTAAAGCTTTTCAGGAATCTAATTTTTAATGTAAAGTACTTCAAAGAAGTCTAAAATTGCTATTTCTTTCATCCTCTGGGGCTCGTGTATGCAATAGTAAGGTGAGTAGGTGTTTAATTATAAGGAAACCCTTGGGTCATTTGCTGATATATTTAAAGTAGACCATTTTCACCACAAACCATCTGTAAATCCACACTTTCATCATCCAAGTATTCTACCTTTGTACTTTATTACAGTTGAAAATTAATAGTATATTGGATGCATCATCCTATAAGCTTTAATCTAATTTAATCCTTGTTTTTATACTCAGGTCAATAGCTATGATGCCAAAGGATATTTTTCTATTCTGTATCTGCATTTTAGTTCAATAACTTCTCTGCTTTACAATAGCATGTAATGTCCCAAACCAATAAAGAATCATATCTATGGAATTACAGCATTATTTAAAGCAGTAAGATATTTATATACGAAAGGTACTTATTGGGTTTCCAGATTATAAACCTTTTGCAATTAACATCAGCTATTATTATAGTTATTTGTGCTTCTCTGAATGAACATGGTAAATATAGATTCATACGAAGGTCCATTATGTAAGGGATGGCCTTGTTGAAGGAATTGTCACTGGGGGATAGGTTTTGAGGATTCAGACATTGAATGCAAGCTTAGTGATTCACTGTTGCTTTCTACTGCCTGTAGATTAGATATAGAACTCTGTTATCTTTCCAATTCCACATCTGGATACATGGCACTATGTTTCGCACCATGATGATAGTGGGCTAAATCTCTGAACTCTAAGCTAGTCTCAACTAAATCTTTTCAATTATAAGCATTGCCATGGTCATGTAGTCTCTTCACAGCAATACAAATATAAAACAGTGGTTTTCAAAAGAATGGAAAGCAATGACACATAATTTTTGAATGTCTGTATAAGTATTTAGCTTGATCCCATAATACTATATACGCTTAATTCATTGTTCATCTAAAATTATGTAATTTTGTGAATGCTGTCAGGTTCTACCAAATCAATACATCATTTCTGATTGGAAATTTGATATTTAGAGAACCCATACTCATGCATTGCTAACAGCAAATTTGGAATACAGAAATTTCCAGAGAATCTATCTTCCAACATATACAACTCCTGACATCATGAGAATAGCTATGTTTGTAGAAACTTCCTGAACTACATCCATACATATATATAACTGGTGTTCTGTTCAGATGGAAAGGGATTCTGAATCCAAGAACCACACAGCTCTAAGGTAAGACAATGTCCCATGAAGAGTATCATGAGACATGAGCTAAGAATCAAATAACTGAGAGAAAGGCCTCCTCAGTAGAGGCATCACAGGTTTGAGGGAGGACACTCCTGGGTGAACTAGAGTACTACATTGAAAGAGCTCAGCTTAGCTGTGTCTTTTCTTCAGTATTGCTCCTCCTAGGGTACATAGCCCTAGCTGAGCTGAGTAGCTTGGAAGCCTCAGCCAAAAGTGGTAATTGTATTGGCTGGAATAAGAAGGTCACCATAGTGTCATATGTTGGAATGCTTAGTAATAAGGAAAAAGGACTCATTGGGAAAGATTAGGAGCTATGGCCTTGTTGGATTGAGGGTGGTCTTAATGTATCAGTTGTTCCAATGGGACGGGGTTTTAAGGCTTAATCACAGATATCAGAATAAGATCCTCAGTTTCTCTCTACTTGTTGCACATCAGGATATAAATCTTTCAGTTACTTCTCTAGCACCCTGCCTGTCTGCTTCTCACCATGATGATCATGGACAAACACTATGAGATACCAGAAACCATTACCAACTTAGGAAAATATGTTTGCTAGTTTAATAGTACCATTCAATGTGGGAGTAACCAAACATTTTTCAGATAGTATTTAAGGTCCATTCCACCAGATGGCATAAATACTGGGCCCTATTATCAGAGACAGGAAGCAATGGCCTTTTGGGCCACAATCCATAGAGAAGAACAACTTATTATTATTATTATTATTATTATTATACTAAGTGGATATTATTGTCTCTATCAACCCTTTTCTGCAATGAATCTTCCTTTTTTTGCTATAGATGGCAATTGACAAAGAAATCCATAACTGGCTAAGAGAAAGAAAAGAGTACAGAGTATATGGCATGCACAGGGACAATCTTTCCTCATCCTCTATTCTATACACAAGGACCAATGAAAAGAGGGAATATGAATATTGTAAGAGCCAGAGGTAGTAGATAACAACAATAAAATAGTATTCTTCTGGAAATAGCAGTGATTTGCATATATTAACTCAGAGAACTTGTAGCAGTATGAAGATGATCTGTGCAAGTTCAAACAATATAAAATTCAAGCAAGCAATGGACAGATGGTAATGAAACCCAGCCATTAGCTAAGAAGTTATTGTCACTTGATAGCTGCTGAAAGAGGGGGACTCACTTGAGATTAAGAATGTGACTCCTAGTAGGTATATCATGCTCTAGGGAATGGTACCATAGGCAAGAATATTTGGATGACAACTTTATATTTAGTGGGTTTGGAAAGAAAGAAAGAAAGAAAGAAAGAAAGAAAGAAAGAAAGAAAGAAAGAAAGAAAGAAAGAAAGAAAGAAAGAAAGAAAGAAAGAAAGAAAGGAAGGAAGGAAGGAAGGAAGGAAGGAAGGAAGGAAGGAAGGAAGGAAGGAAGGAAGGAAGGAAGGTAGACATGCAATGGAATATATAGGTAGGTAATTATGATTAAAATACATTAAACAAAATTCACACAGAATTAAAATTTTATTAAGATATAATATTGTAATATAACAATGATAAAGTAGAAATTTTATAACTTTATATAACTGGCATGTGATATCTTACAGCATAGGTAAAACCATATGATTAAAAGCGACAAGCATTTAATATAGCTTTCTGGAAAGATGTAAGAATTAATTAAAATAATTAGGGAGTGAGAAATTGTAAAGTAATGAAATATTCGCTTTTTGATGATCTTAAATGCCTTTTAGTAAAAATTCAGTAAAATCAGATTGCTTATGGACAATTAATTATGCAGTGTTTTTATATTTCACTGTTTTTTTAATTTGCACAAGTTTGGTTCACTTTTAACACAGTAGAAGACTTCAGTAAAAAATGTTCAAGGAGTCAGCCATTAGAAACAATGAATTCATGAAATTCTTAGGCAAATGGATGGAGCTAGAGAACATCATACTAAGTGAGGTAACCCAGACTCAAAAGGTGAATCATGGTATGCACTCACTAATAAGTGGTTATTAACCTAGAAAACTGGAATACCCAAAACATAATCCACACATCAAATGAGATATGAGAAGAAAGGAGGAGTGGCCCCTGGTTCTGGAAAGACTCAGTGAAACAGTATTCCGCAAAACCAGAACGGGGAAGTGGGAAGGGGTGGGAGGGATGACAGGGGAAGAGAAGGGGGCTTACGGGACTATCGGGGAGTGGGGGGGGGGGCTAGAAAAGGGGAAATCATTTGAAATGTAAATAAATTATATCGAATAAAAAAAAAGCAAGACGAAAAAAAAATGTTCAAGGAGGAATCACTACAGAAACTGTACATTTCACCTTCCTTTGCTCTAATTTACTGCTCTTAATCTGTGCAGGAAATACTCAGTTCCTCTCCTTTCAGCTGCTGTTTTTGCATGCCCTTTGAACTCCTTGATAAAAGGAAGCTCTTTATGAGATAGAAGAATTTCATGTGCTGACTGGAAAGTAGTAGGGATTTGATATATCTGTTTCACCATTAAACCCTAAAGAAAATACTAATAGCAACAAAGACTCAGTCAGATATACCTTTGAATAAATATGAGTGTTAATATTGTGGGTTCCTATTTCATTATGTTCCAGCTATAACTTAGAGAGGGATGTATTAGGACACTAACTTTCTCTCCCTTTCCCTCTCTTTCTTTCTCACTCCCTCCATCTCTCCATCTCTCTCTTATTGAAAATATTTTTGCACAGAGTATATCCTAATTATAGTTTCTTTTCATTTTGCTCTTCCTCCCCACTTCCCCTACTCCCTGGGACAGGATCTACTTCATTTATGTTTCTCATTTAAAACTCTTAAAACATACCAAACAAACATGACAAAATAAAACATTGTAACATAGAGCAAAAACTAACCTATCAAAATTGTATAAGGCAAGGAAAAGAAACCCAAGAATAACTGCCAGAAACATTTTCTCACAACCAGGGAGTCCCATAAAATACTAGTATAATAGCTTAAGTGTAAAAGCTTAAAGAACCACTTGGACGCCTTAATAAAACATAAAATTATCAAGAAATAATAAACTTGGGTGGTGGCAAGAGGCAGGGGAGGCAGTAGCGCATTTGTATCCAGCAGAGAGGGTCACCTGCTTCCGCTACCACTGGCCACCACCGGCCAGCTGGGCTGTGTGCTGAGAAGAGTTGCAGCACTTTTTACTGCACTGAATCCTTATTAGACCTCGGCCTCCTGCCAGCCAGTTATGAGAGGCGCTCCACCATCTTGGTTCCTGGACACCAGAGAGATCTGACTGAGCCATGTACGCAGACATAGTCCAAGGCTAACATCACTTGGGCATAAGTCTGTCAGGCTTTTACCTGGACAGACAACAACAAGTTCACAGAGACAACCTTCAGCAGGACACACTAGGGCCCCAAGGGCACCCAAGAGGAGGGGAGCACATCAGCAATCTGTGCCAAGGGAAATCCAGTCATCTGGAGGGGCTGAAATGGCCTTACAGGCTCACAGGAAGTTCAACAGCAGCCAGTGACAACAAGACCAACTAATGCCAGAGATAACAAGATGGCAAAAGGCAAACATAGGAACGTTACTAACAAAAATCTAGGCAATATGGCAGTGTCTGAACCCAATTCTGTAACAACAGCAAATCCTGGATACCCCAACACACCAGAAAAAAACAAGATTTAGACTTAAAATCACTGGTCATGATGCTGCTAGAGGAACACAAAAAAGACATAAATAAATCTCTTAAAGAAATACAGGGGAACATGAATGAGTTAGAAGCCCTTATAATGGCAACACAAGAATCACTTAAAGAAATTCAGGAGAAAATGTGTCAACAGATAGAAGCCAATGAAGAGGAAATGCAAAAATCACTTGAAGAAATGCAGGAGAAATTGAATCAACAGGCAGAAGTCATGAAAGAAGAAACACAAAAATCTCTTAAAGAATTAAAGGAAAACACAAACAAACAAATGAAGGAACTGAGCAAAACCATCCTGGATCTAAACACAGAAGTAGAAACAAATAAGAAATCACAAAGGGAGACAACTTTGGAGATAGAAAACCTTGGGAAGAAATCAGGGGCCATGGATGCAAATATCAACAACAGAATAGAAGAGATAGAAGAAAGAATCTCAGATGCCAAAGATACTATAGAAACCATTGACTCAACAGTCAAAGAAATTGGAAAATTCAAGAAGCTTGTAACCCAAAACGTCCAGGAAATTCAGGACACAATGAGAAGACGAAACCTACGGATTATGGGTATAGATGAGAGTGAAGATTTACAACTGAAAGGGCCTGCAAATATCTTCAACAAAATTATGGAAGAAAACTTCCCTAAACTAAAGAGAGAGATGCCCATGAATATACAAGAAGCCTACAGAACTTCAAACAGACTGGACCAGAGCAGAAATGCCTCCCGTCACATAATAATCAAAACCCCAAATATGCTAAACAGAGAAAGAATATTAAAGGGAGTAAGAGAAGAAGGCCAAGTAACATACAAAGGAAGACCTGTCAGAATTACACCAGACTTCTCACCAGAGACCATGAAAGCTAGAAGATTGTGGGCAGATCTTATGAAGACTCTAAGAGAACACAAATGTCAGCCAAGACTACTACACCCAACAAAACTCTCAATCAACATAGATGGAGAAACCAAGATATTCCATGACAAAATCAAATTTACACAATATCTTTCCACAAACCCAGCCCTACAAAGAATAACAGTCGGAAAACTCCAATACAAGGAGGGAAGCTATACCCTGGAAAAAGCAAGATAATAACCTTCTTTCATCAAACCTAAAAGAAGATAACCACTCAAATATAAAAATAACATCAAAAATGACAGTAAGTAATAATCACTATTCCTTAATATCTCTTAACTTCAATGGACTCAATTCCCCAATAAAAAGACATAGACTAACAGACTGGCTACATAAACAGGACCCTACATTTTGCTATATACAGGAAACACACCTCAGTGTCAAAGACAAAATCTACGTTAGAGTAAAAGGCTGGAAGACAATTTTACAGGCAAATGGTCTCAGGAAATGAGCCTGAGTAGCCATTCTAATATCAGATAAAATTGACTTTCAAACTAAAGTAATCAAAAGAGACATGGAAGGACACTTCTTGTTGGTCAAAGGAAGAATCCACCAAGAAGAACTCTCAATTCTGAACATCTATGCTCCAAATGCAAGGGCACCTTCATTTGTAAAATAAACTTTACTAAAGCTCAAGGCACACATTGCACCTAACACAATAATTGCAGGTTACTTCAACACTCCACTCTCTTAAAGGACCAATCAGGAAAACAGAAACCAAACAGGGACACAGTAAAACTAATTGAAGCATTGAACAAATTGGGTTTAACAGATATTTATAGAACATTTCATCCTAAAGCAAAAGAATATACTTTTTTCTCAGCACCTCATAGTACCTTCTCCAAAATCAACCATATAATTGGTCACAAGACAGACCTCAACAAATATCAGAAGATCGAACTAATCCCATGCCTCCTATCAGATTACTATGGAGTTAGAGTGGTCTTCAATAGCAACAAAAACAACAGAAAGCCCACATAAACATGGAGGCTGAACAATACTTCACTCATTGATACTCTGGCCAAAGAAAAAAATAAAAAAAGAAATCAAAGACTTTTTAGAATATAATGAAATTGAAGGCACAACATACCCAAATCTATAGGACATTATGAAAGCAGTGCTAAGAGGAAAAATCATAGCCATGAGTGCCTCCAAAAAGAAAGGGGAGGGAGCATACCCTAGCAGCTTAATGGCACATGTGAAAGCTCTGGAACAAAAAGAAGCTAATTCATCCAGGAGGAGTAGAAGACGGTAAGTCATCAAACTCAGGGCTGAAATCAATCCAATGGAAACAAAGAAAACCATACAAAGATTCACCAAAACCAGGAGCTGGTTCTTTGAGAAACTCAACAAGATAGATAAACCCTTAGCCAGACTAACCAAAGGGCACAGAGACAGTATCCAAATAAACAAACTTAGAAATGAAAAGGGGGGATATAACAACAAAAACTCAGGAAATTCAAAACTGTCAACACAACTGGAGAATCTGGAGGAAATGGACAATTTCCTAGACAGACACCAGACACCAAAATTAAATCAGAATCAAATAGATCATCTAAACAGTCCCATAACCCCTAAAGAAATAGAAGGGGTCATAGAAAACCTTCCAACCAAAAAAAGCACAGTGCAGAATTCTATCAGACCTTCAAAGAAGACCTAACACCAAAATCAAACCATTCCACAAAATAGAAAGAGAAGGAACACTACCCAACTCCTTCTACGATACCACAATTATGCTGATACTAATTCCACACAACGATCCAACAAAGAAAGAGAACTTTAGACCAATTTCCCTTATGGACATCGATGCAAAAATAATCAAAGAAATTCTTGCCAACCGAATATAAGAACACATCAAAACGATCATTCACTATGATCAAATAGACTTAATCCCAGGTATGCAGGGATGTTTCAATATATGGAAATCCATCAATGCAATCCACTACATGAACAAACTCAAAGAAAGAAAACACATGGTCATTTCATTGGATGCTGAAAAATCATTTGAAAAAATTCTGCATCCTTTCATGCTAAAAGTCCTAGAAAGAACAGGAATTCAAGGCCCATATCTAAACATAGTTAAAGCAATATACAGCAAACCAGTAGCCAACATCAAACTAAATATAAACTTGAAGCAATCCCACTAAAATCAGGGACTAGACAAGGTTGCCTCCTCTCTCCATACCTTTTCAATATTGTACTTGAGGCATTACCTAGAGCAATTAGACAACATAAAGAGGTCAAAGGGATACAAATTGGAAAGGAAGAACTCAGACTACAACTATTTGCAGATGATATTATACCTAAGTGACCAAAAAACTCCACCAGAGAAGTCTTACAGTTGATAAAATACTTCAGCAAAGTGGCAGGTTATAAAATCAACACAAGCAAATCAGTGGCCTTCCTATATTCAAAGGATAAGCAGGCTGAGAAAGAAATTAGGGAAATGATACCCTCACAATAGCTACAAACGATATAAAGTACCGTGGGGTGACTCTGACCAAATAAGTGAAAGATCTGTATGACAAGTACTTCAAGTCTCTGAAGAAGGAAATGGAAGAAGACTTCAGAAAATGGAAAAATCTGCCATGCTTGTGGATTGGCAAGATTAATATAGTTAAAATGGCCATCTTGCCGAAAGCAATATACAGATTTAACGCAATCCCCATCAAAATCCCAACTCTGTTCTTCAAAGAGTTAGAAAGAGAAATTTTCAAATTCATCTGCAATAACAAAAACCCAGGATAGCTGAAACTATTCCCAACAATAAAAGAAATTCTGGGGGAATCAATATCCTAGACCTCAAGCAATACTACAGAGCAATAGCGCTAAAAATTGCTTGGTGTTGGTACAGTGACAGGCAGGTGGATCAATGGAATAGGATTAAAGATCCAGAAATGAACCCACACACCTATGGCCACTTGATCTTCGACAAAGGAAATCAAAACATCCAGTGGGAAAAAGATAGCCTTTTCAACAAATGGTGCTGGTTCAATTGGAGGTCAACATACAGACGAATGTGAATTGATCCATCCTTATCTCCTTGTACTTAGCTCAACTCCAAGTGAATCAAGGACCTCCATGTAAAGCCAGACACACTGAAACTAATAGAAAAGAAACTGGGGAAGACCCTTGAGGACATGGGCATAGGGGAAAAGTTCCTGAACAGAGCACCAATAGCTTATGCGCTAAGATCAAGAATTGACAAATGGGACCTCCTAAAATTACAAATTTTCTGTAAGGCAAGGACACCATCAAAAGGACAAATCGGCAACCAATAAATTGGGAAAAGATCTTCACCAATACTTAATCTGACAGAAGGCTAATATCCAATATATACAAAGAACTCAAGAAGTTAGACCCCAGAAAACCAAATAATCCTATTAAAAATGGGATACAAGGCTAAACAAAGAGTTTTCACCCTGAAGAACATCAGATGGCTGAGAAGCATCTCAAAAAATGTTCAACATCATTTGTCATTAGGGAAATGTAAATCAAAACAACCCTGAGATTTCACCTCACACCAGTCAGAATGGCTAAGATTAAACTCTCTGGAGACAGCAGGTGTTGGTGAGGATGTAGAGAAAGAGGAACACTCCTCCATTGCTGGTGGGGTCACAAATTGGTGCAACTCCTCTGGAAATCTGTCTGGCGGTTCCTCATAAAACTGGTCATGTTACTTCCAGAGGACCCTGCTATACCAGTCCTGGGTATATACCCAGAACATTCTCCAGCATGTAATAAAGATACATGCTCCACTATGTTCATAGCACCCCTATTTATAATTGCCAGAAGCTGGAAAGAACCCAGGTATCCCTCAACAGAAGAGTGGATGCAAAAAATTTGGTATATATACACAATGGAGTACTATTCAGCCATTAGAAACAATGAAATCATGAAATTCTTAGACAAATGGATGGAGCTGGAGAACATCATACTAAGTGAGGTAACCCAGTCTCAAAATATCAATCATGGTATGCACTCACTGATAAGCGGATATTAGCCTAGAACCTTGGAATACCAAAGACATAATCCACATATCAAATGATGTCCAAGAAGAAAGGAGGAGTGGCCCCTGGTTCTGGAAAGGCTAAGTGCAACAGTGTAGGGGAATACCAGAACAGGGAAGTGGGAAGGGGTGAATGGGGGAACAGGGAGAGGGAAGAGGGCTTATGGGACTTTTGGGGAGTAGGGAGCCAGGAAAGGGGAAACCATTTGAAATGTAAATAAAAAATATTTCAAATAAAAAATAAACATGTTCGAATCTTGTGTAAATAGTAACACCTAGAATTTAAAATTGAAGGCACATATTCTATGTATGTCAGAAAATTAAAAATTTCAATAAGAAATGTTTTAAAATTAGCCATATATTATTATTTGTGTCTCTGCAATTAACCTAGGTTAGAGGGATGATATCTTGGAATCGGTTTTAGACAGACATAATGGGATGTGGCTAACTATAGTTGTAATTTATAAGCAATATCCCTTACAAAGAATAAAGGTTTAAATATCAAGAATGCTTTTAGCACTTGCTGGTTTAGGGAGTAATATATTAAACATCCCTCCTTCTTTAATTCATCCTAAAGAGAAGCCATATTGTTATTTTGCAGGAAAAGTGGAGAGGGAAAAGAATAAGGAATGAGGATTTTATGCATTACTTTGTCTTTTCTTTGAGTTATTGTTAAAGGTTATTGTTAAAAATTTTCAGTATCACATAACTAGCATAACAAGCCTCTTTAAAAAATTTCCAAGTTGATTCAATGGGGAATCATGGTTCTTTAAAAATCACTTTCTCCATTTGTATTTTAGACATCAACCCCTAAATACAGAACACCCTTTTCCCTATGTAACTCCATCTTATGTCATTAACACTGTGATTTTAACTAACCAGTTAACTTTAATTTTAATTAATACACTAAGAAGTTTGTGGCAATAAATATGATTTGCTAATGCTAGATCTCACTTTGGAAGTTGTACTTTCTCTAACATATCCATGACTGTTTGACAGTAACCTATTAGGTTACTTATAACCTTTTTGTGTGGGGATGTTGCCTATAAATTCTTCCTTCATTCCTGGAAAGTTGTACCTTTCCTTTTCATTACACAGATGGCTGTGTTCACATGTAGATTCACCAAAATGAAATAAGCTTACATAGCACATAGGTATTATTTCCAAGAAGGGATCACATACTATGTAAATGACAAGAAGTATTTACAATGCTATCTTCACAGCACCTTGTGACACAACAGCACTTACTATATTATGTTAATTTGGGTGGTTCTTAAAAGCTAATATAGTGGAACATGAGTTCAGAAGAAGAAAAGATTTTTTTCCCTAGAGTTATATTTTTAAAAGATAGAGATTATATAATATTACAGGCATTATTTTGGGTGGCAAATTTATTCTGTTAAGTTATTAATGGGCCTGCACAAGATAAAAATGTAAGTTGGGCATCTAAACACATAGCTCTTCTATGATGCTGCTATAGCACATACTTATATGCTAAAGTTCCCTCAGAGAACTTGACCCTGTTTTTATTGATAAATCTTTTATTCTTCTCTTATGAATTATTCAAGAAGCTGTGCCAGACTTACTTATTCCCAAAGAGCAGGGAAAAAAGAAGATTTGCAAATCTTAAGCCACCATTATTTTTCAATAGAATCCAACTTATCATTTGATTTTGTTCTTATCATTAATAATCGTTTTCAACAACTATGAGTACTTTAGATATTTGCCTAGTTGCAATAAATGCCTGAGTTTAGGAAGCAGTGCCTTATGTCCTATTGCTGGTGGTTAGGCTCAGAATCATTGAAGAAACTGTTTCTATTATAAATGTGCTGCCAATCACAGTGTTGTACCCATATGAGGGTATGCTGTGAAGGGAGAGAAATGAAACCACTAACGACTGTGTAATTGCATGATAAGACAGAGACAGAAAGATATTCACAGGTGATAAGGCTGAAAATGGCCAGAAATGAGTCACGGATGTCTAGCAGACAGACTGCAAGTGCATTAAATTAAAAGATAAAAGTTTTCAGATAGGTTACATTTTAAAAGCTAAATTAGCATTAGAAAGATTAAAGAGGATCTTATTAAGCATTTGACTTCAGCTACAGGAAAGTATCTAGTACCAAATTAAATGAATGTGACTATTTTACCATGAAACATGGACTTGAAATACTAAAAATATTAAAAAAGAAACAGACATCTTATAATTAATTTTATATATTTGGTTTTGACTTCTACCATTTTATACTGTCAAACACTGAAGGGAATGTTTAAAATGTGCTGTCACCTTACAGAAAAAAATCAGATGATGCTGATAGGGTATCCACTATTCTCACTGTGATTTATAAGTACATTTCTATTGTACATACATGTGGTTACATAGATGACAACTATGTTTTTAATATATGGTAAACAGAGTATTTTGGTTAATAACATTAACAATTAAACAATAAGTCAATATAAGGATGAAAGAAGGAAATTGTTTGCATAACAGTTTATTAAACATCTATCATTGTTGTTTCCTTTTAGGCATCACTTATACCTAAATAATTTAGCTATGAATTAATATAATTTGCAATATATGCATAGATAGCATAGATAGATAGAGAGAGAGATGTTTTTTAAAAATATGAATTTTGTTTTATAACAACTTCATATTTACTGCCTATACAGCATTTGTAGGGGCTTTGTGGATCATGTATTTTGTCTTCTTGATTTAGAGGTTTCTTTAATTCCTCCCTGAAATTTAGAATTTTTCTCTACCTTTCAGAAGAGAATATTTCATCAAAGATGATATTTCTTTGTAACTCTACATAATTCAATGTAAATGTTCATCCATGATTCAAATTCCGTATTTGAAACATTTATGGAAGGTTGGACTCATTCTGCTTTATACAAAGTGCAGCCTCATTTATCTGATTGAAGGACATTAATTTTCACACAGATGGCTCTATGATTAGTAATAAATTGTCCCTTAATTGGAAAGTACAAAAACAATATCTTTAAAATTCCGTGTAGAAAAATTCCTTAATATCAGTCATAGTACTTTCTGGCAACTGTTAATGAATTAGTTATATTCACAAGTAAAACAATGAAGCAGAGTATAGCTCTTTAAGCAGCAACACAAAAGACACTTGTTCCCCAAAAACATATTTCTGAGAAGTTGATCTTGAAGGATCCCCAGACAATAAGTCATAGGATTTAAAGCGAACATTTTCCTATCCCACTTAACTGGTGAGGTTTCGTCTTCTAGATATCAGAGAAACATTGAAATGAATGCTGACTATGGCATGTGAGCACTAAATGGTTTAACCAATCATTTTAAATAAGAGAAAAAATGGTGTAAGATTTTATGTGGATTGATCTATGTAAGGCATATAGTGAGGGAATGGATTAATACTAAATATTCCAAAACCATGCATAAATATTCATGATATTTTATTAAGGTACTTGAAGGTTTGCATGAAATAAGAGAATGGATGTGACTGGAATGTGACATATTCTCATATTTCTTGGGCATGGCCAGCTTTTTGACTAACTGGGAAGAGAGACATCACAGTGAACTGGATCATTGAGTGGAATTTATCTAAACACAAAAGATAGGAGCTGCGTATGGATAAGTGTAGGATACACAAATAATATGCTTAGCACAAGCCATAGAGTTCAGAAGCCGTTTATGATATGAATTGCTCTGCATCCTCTGTTGTAGCATCAAATGACAGGTTAATTGAACAGTGGCAGGACAAGCAGAGACATGCAAGATGACTAGGATGTTAGACATTCAAAGACTGCTTATTATAAAAATCCTTTATATAAAGGTATAATTTCAACTGTGCCTTTTACAAAAGCATTTATTTGAAGATCTTCATATATCCAGAGAGTTATTTGTTGCAAGTACAAAATATTTTGAATATCAAATTAGTTTGTAGGTTAGACAATAAATTGGGAACCTTTAAAAAGTATATACTACCTTGATATTGCCCATGCAGACACATAGCTATCTGAGCTGCTCCTTTTTGATTTTGTGTGTGTGTGTGTGTGTGTGTGAGGAATTGTTAATAGCTAAAAGTAAGCTTAGATATGAGTATTCTCTTTAAAATACAACAATTTAATTGTTATTCATACTATTGCACCAGGATTGGGATAATTGTATAGAGATATATTTTCTGAATCTTTAGAAACCGCAAAATAGCAAAGCTGTCCTATGTTACTAAAATTTAACCAATGTTAATACATTTTATTCCAATCCAATCTTAAAATTATCTTTATTCCTCATTCAAATCACAATTTATACCATTAAAAACCTTTCTATGATTTATTTCTGTATTCCCATTTATTATTGAGCAGTACAAATGTAATGTTTTAATATTCAGAGAAATATAACATTAATTTTACACCTCACATACTGTCTTGTTATAATTTGTTTGTTTTTACTGGAAAATAAAGATATTATGAACTCTACAATACTATAAAATATAAGAAAAGTGTTTTTCTTACTAAGTCATCAATACCAATATTTTTTAACTCTAAATATTAGCCAAATCTACTGTAATTTGAGGAACATTTATTCAAAGAATATTATTGAATTTAACAATGATCTCAAATATTGTTGTTTTTCAATTGGTGCTATACCCAATTATATCCACTCTAGGAGATGCTTAGAAAGTAGTTGAACACTTCTCTCCCATCTTCCCTCCCTGACATTCCACTATACTGGGGCATCAAACACCCTCAGGTCCAAGATCCTCTCCTTCCGCTGATGTCCAACAAGTACATCCAATGCCACATATGCGGCCTGAGCCATGGTTCCGTCCATGTTTATTCTTTGGCTAGTGGTCCAGTCCCCAGGAACCCCTGGGGGTTTGGCATGTTGATACTGTGGCTTGCTCCATGAAGCTGCAAATCCCCTCAACTCCTTCAGTCCCTTTTCCAACTCTTCCATCAAGAATCTGTGCTTAGAAAAATGGTAGGCTGCAAGCATCCACCTCTGTATTTGTCGTGCCTTTCAGGAGACATCCATATCAGGCTTCCATAAGTGCCAGCACTTCCTGGCATCCACAATAGAGTTCTGGTTTGGTGGTTGTATATGGAATAGATCCCCAGGTGGGGCAGTCTCTGGATGACCTTTCCTTCAGTCTCTGCTCCACACTTTGTCTCCATATTTCACCTGAGTATTTTGTTTACTCTTCAAAGAAGCACTGAAGCATCCACATTTTGGTCTTCCTTCTTCTTGAGCATCATATAGTGTATGAATTGAATCATGGGTATTCTGAATTTTGGAGCTAATGCCCACTTATCAATGAGTACATACCATGTGTGTTCTTTTGTGACTGAGTTACCTCACTCAAGATATTTTCAGGTTTCACCCATTGCCTGAGAATTTCATGATGCCATTATTTTTAAAAACCTGAGTAGTACTCCATTGTGTGAATATATCACAATTTGTGTATCCATTCCTCTGTTGAGGGATATCTGGGTTGTTTCCAGCTTCTGGCTATTATAAATGTGGCTGCTATGAATATAGTGGTCATAGATTTACTACTTTTCATTATTTTATAATGAAGAAACACACAACACAATCACATAACATTGTGATGCTAATCTGTCACTTTGAGCCACTTCCCATTTTTATTTACTCTGCCCTTTAAGAAAATATATACCCATTTGAATCACATATTACCAAGAATAGAAGTTAAATCTTACTTCATGTCTCTCCTAAAAGTTTTCTGCTTGGTTATTTACAGTAAGAATATATTTTATTATTTTTATTAGATACTTTCTTTATTTAAATGGCAAATATTATCCCCTTTCCTGCTTTCCCCTCCAAAACTCCCCTCTCCCATACCCTCTCTCCTTGCTCAACAACCCACCCACTTCTACTTCTTTGTATGCATTCCTCTATACTGGGGCATCAAGTCTTCTAAGGACCAAGGGCCTCTTCTTCCTCTGATGTCCAACAAGGTCTTCCTCTGTTACATATGCAGCTGGATCCATGGGTCCCTCCATGTGTATTCTTTGGTTGGTAGTTTAGTCCCTGGGAGCTCTGGGGGTACTGGTTGGTTCATATTGTTGTTCCTCTTATGGGACTGCAAGCTCCTTCACCTCCTTCAATCCTTTCTCTAGCAGCTCCATTGGGAATCTTGTGCTCAGTCCAATGGTTGGCTGAGAGCATCCACCTCTATATTTGTTAGGTACTAGTAGAGTCTTTCAGGAGACAGCTTTATCTGGATCCTTTCTGCAAGTGCTATTAGCATCCACAATACTGTCTTGGTTTGGTGACTGTATATGGGATGGATCTCTAGATGGGGCAGTATTTGGATATTCTAAACTTCAGTCTCTGTTCCACACTTTGTCTCTGTATCTCATCCCATGGGTATTTTGTTCCCTCTTCTAAGAAGGACCAAAGTTTCTATACTTTGGTCTTCCTTCTTCTTGAGCTTCATTTGGTCTGTGAATTGTATATTGGGTATTCTGAGCTTCTAGGCTAATATCCACTTAATTCATGGGTGTATACCCTGTGTGTTCTTTTGTGTTTGGGTTACCTCACTCAGGATTATATTTTCTATTTCCATCCATTTGCCTAAGAATTTCATGAATTCATTGTTTTTAATAACTAAGTAGTATTCCATTGTATAAATGTATCCTATTTTCTATATCCACTCCTCCACTGCTGGAGGAATTGCAAGCTGGTACAACCCCATAGTACTACCTGAGGATCCAGCTATAACATTCCTGCAATATACCCAGACGTTTCTCCAACACATAATAAGGACACATGCCCTAGTATGTTCATAGCAGTCTTATTTATCATAGCCAGAAGCTGAAAAGAACCTAGATTTTTTTTCTTATTTCCAAGGTTACCCAGATCCAGAAAGACAAATGCCACAGTTTGTCCATTTCCCGTTTCTGATGGCAAATCCTCAGTTTGTTGACTTAAATCCTAGAGTAAGCACAGAAAGAAGAAGAGTAAAATAGGAATATATTGAGGGAAAGAGCACTATAGTTAAAAAAAAAAAAAAGGAACAATACAAGTGCTATGAGGGAGGTAATGGTGAAAAGGCAGCTTTAACTTCTAGATGGAGCTGATCAGGACTTCCCTGTGTATTAACTTTTAAAGGTGTATTTTCAGAGGAAGGAAACTGCGGTCATGTAAGTTCTCAAATATATAACATGAATTCTGATATCTTAAGGGTCTCATAAGAACTCATTTGAGTTCTCATAAGAGAGAATGATTTCTTATAACCTGAATCTCTGTCTCATTCAGAAGAATCTTCAGATAGATTCACCAATTTTGCTGATATATTCTGAAATGTTTGTCATTTCTGATTGTCTGAAGTGTGTTTTGATGGGATCAGAGAGGGTGGAGAAGAATACATAAATTGATTTTAGAATTATAGTGGAGCTAGAATTATCTAAATCTAAAATCTACTCACTCCATACAATGCCACTCATTCCAGAGAAAGCACGGTGGTTCAGAATTGATACAGTAGGATTTCAACAGCCAAGAAGAAATGATTCTTCATATGAGAAACAAGGTGAGTTATCAAACTGACACAATCAATATTTTAATTTTGAATTTCTAAATTTGAACCGGCTACTTATATTATTACTATATGGTATATAGATATGCAGTCATAGTGTATAGATTGTATATATTCAATGTATGTGAGTAGATTTGTAGTTATTTGCATCTTGGAAGTTTGTTAGAATATATATTTCTCAAGAACTGTTGTATTATCTGAAGGATATCTGTTATTGATACATTGCAATGTCACTCACTGACTGCTAATATTAAGAATGAGCCTGAAAGTGAGTCTGACACTTACTTTGTACATTTTGTAACTCAATTCCTAATTTAAAAAAGCCACACACTGAGCTACACCAATTCCTTACATTTTTATATTTAAAAATAGAAGATTTTTTAAATTTAAAGAAGAATAAAAGATTATCTTTACCTCATATTTATGTAATGTTTTCCAAAAAGATTTACTGCACTGTTTTCCAGTTATTACATTGTTAGCTTGCTGCTAAATTTAATGCTTACAAAAGATAAAATCCTTAGAAAGCTATCTTAAAATTAATAGGCAATTATTTGGAGAATAACTCATTAACTTATTCATTAAAATTTCTATTATTTCATGTATTCTCTTTGTATATTTAACAATCCACATAGCTAACTCTTGACATCTAATCTACTTAATCCAACATGCATATTAATTTGTATTTTACATCTTTTGATTCTTCTTATGTCTTTACCTGTATAGTTATTTACCTGTATAGTTATTTACCTGTATAATTATTCCTATCTCTCCCTTTCACATTTCTCTTGCTGTTTCTTCATCTAGAAGAAGTAGTGCACATTTAACAGAGGTATTTGAGTTGAAAATAATCATGGTCTTTGGTTAGAGTTTACAGTCAATGTATCACTCCATTTGGCAGAAAAATCATCCTTAATTAGTATGTGCTCTTCCTACACATTTATAATAAGACAACAAAGGGAGCTAGATTTGGTTTTTCATATTAACACTTAATGAGGAAATTAATTTTTATTGAACTTTACTTTATGATGCTATTTATTTATTTTATTTTACATAACTCTCATTTGAAACTGTGAGAAATATTGGCAATAACTAGAAGTTGCTACCTATGTTATAATATGTAAAGAATTCTGGAAACCCAGGGAAGAAACCATGTGCAGAAGAAGGTTCTAAACAAATGTGATTGCAAAGAACATATACTTAAATGTATTTAAAAAACAGAATAAACAACAGGCTTCCTGATTTGGGCCTTTTTATTTGTTTTTTGTTTGTTTGTTTGTTTTTAACTCCTCTTTGCTATGTGGATAATGTTGATAACTATGCCTGTGGCTCTATCACAGTGGGCGGTATTAATTCATTGTAATGCTATTTTCCTTTCCTCAGACATTCCTTACACTTCTCATCTCCCAGTAGTAAAAATAAAATGGATAGACTTGCACTATCAGAGGTAGTTTAATGAACAGCAAGCCTATAAAATTTAATTAATTTGGGTGCATGATAAGCATTTTCCCCTTCTTTGAGGCACCATTACTGAACTGAAGAATGAGGGGCATGAACATCATTTTTAATCAGGCCCCCAGTGTGCAATTTGGAAATAATAAACCTTGCATAAACAAAGGTGATTATAATTACAGGAAAAGCCAGGAGAGAAGTCGGCATCTTTCTCATTTGAACAAACTTTGGAATGTGCATACATTAAGATTCAATTTGTTTGCTGTCGTTAATTTAACTTGTAAGTCAACTTTTCAAACTCTAAATGATGGTTTTAAAATATATTGATGATTTTAGCACATACTATTAGTATGAAAAATGTTTTTCATTTTCTTTATAATTTTGAGGTAAAATTTTTGTCCAGTTACATATAACTATCTAAGACACATAATTTGGTCATTCGTGACCAATGTTATTTTTGGTGAGACTCTAGTATCATTAAGAGATAGGACATCTCTAATGCAATAAAGAGTACTTCTTCCCAGACATTGCACCACCATGCTTCCATCAGAAATACTTTCTGAATTTCATTGATGCTTATCTTTACTGTTTTGAGCATCAAACCAATTAAATCATGTACATATGGACCTGTGCAGCACTTCTTTGTAGCACAGTATTTGTGAGATCCATGTTTAAAAGCCAGGTTTTGTACAATGAGCAGATCTGATGTTAAAGCTCTGTTAAAACTCTAGGTTAATCAAACAAAGGCAAGAAAAGTTAGAAATTCTCACTGGTTTCCTATCCTTACCCTATGTACGTATTATTACTAAATGATGATATGACATTGGAAGAGTAAAGAATCTATTTCTACAAAGAAAAATATAATTAAAATGCCCATAATCAAAGATAGCTTTAGTTGTTCTGTTTGAGCATAGCTCCATGTGGTATAGAAGTCTCCAGATTGATGATTAAAAGATTAAGAATGTACCACCCATAGTATCCTTAAGTTCAAGTAAAGAATAATTGCCATCTCACATAGTACATTTTGGAATAATACGAAATAATGTTATATAAACAGGCTGAAGGATATATCATCAACACTCTTTTTGTAAAGATTTCTTGACTGCATGTCTACAACTTCTTCCAGAGCAGAGTGAGGGTCTTTTGACCTATAATAAAACAAGGCGAATAATTTTTTTTTGTTCTCTAGTTTCCAAAGAAATCTGTGGAAAAGCTATAGGAATAATTTCCAGTTTTATTGTTAGCTTTGGAGTGATGACATTGTGATGTTCACAACCAATTTTGGGAGAAAATTTGAATCTCTGCAGCTGATCTAGGGGAGAAATAAAGGGTGAGAAGAGCTGAGAGAATACATGACTTGATTATAGGCCATCACCTTGATCTTTTATTTTCAATGTAACAAAGTTCATATGGATCAGCACACATGGGAGTGTGTGCTCCTACATCCTGCCCTATTGAAAATCCATGAACAGTATCTCTTAACACTGCATTGTATAGACTAGGTCATAAAGATGTGAGCAAAAGTGGAGAGATCTAAACTGTGTTGATTTATCAATCAAGGTATTGCTAATAAGGCCTCTGAATAATATTGCCTGGACTGGAAATACAGATACGTGTGTGAAGATAGATGTTACAGGGTATGTCACTCTTTGAAATTAATCCATTCCAGAAATCTGAATTGTGTGTACACAAAGCTGTGGCCAAGTTTACTGTGAAAATAACTCTTCTATAAGAAGCCTGATGGATCACACAAATTTTACATCTTCAGCTAAACACTTGACATCAATAACATCAGTGTTGCTGCACATACCACAATCTTATTTCACTAAATCCAGTAGTATTCTGCTTCATGCATCATGTCCGGTTTTGATGGTCATTTTCTTATTCAGAGATATTTGTCTGATTTTCGATATTATGCATAAATATTGTAACCAAGTTTTATTTTCTCACAAGGTTTTCATGGACTTGTGCTTCTTCCTCCTATATATGTTTATAAATGAATTATTGAAATGCAGGTAAGAATATGCTTGATATCTTTGAAAATACTTGATAAAAAATTTCTCAAAGGTAATTATATAACTGTAGGCACATGAAAATTATAAGAAAGATTTAGTAGGCTAATTTATATATTGTAATGTGTATTTTTGCTAGTCTTAGTTTTTCACCATGTCTGTATACACTGTTGTTTTGTGAGAGGGTTTGGGAAGGGTATCATAGGTTTGGGACGGGATAGGGGATTTGTGCAGGGTAAACAGGGCAAGGGGATAACATTTGGAAGGTAAATAAAAAAATATAGATTAAAGTAAAAAAGAAAGAGTAAAGAAGGAAAAAGGTAGAGGAACAGTTAAAATAAACATAAATTGTTATTTAAAAAAAAGAAAATGTTTTTGCAATACTTCTTGAATTGTGACCAATGTAGTAAACCCCTATCAATTTTCTATTTATATATATATTTCATGAATTCATTGTTTTTAATAGCTGAATAGATTTTTAGCTATTGATTTAATAGCTGAATAACTTCATTATGTAGATATACCACATTTTCTGTATCCATTCCTGTGTTGAAGGACATCTGGGTTCTTTCCAGCTTCTTGCTATTATAAATAAGGTAGCTAATAACATAGTGGAGCATTTGTCCGTAATACATGTAGGAGCATTTTCTGGGTATATGCCCTGGAGTGGTATAGCTGGGTCCTCAGGTAGTACTATATCTAATTTTCAGAGGAATCACCAAACTGATTCAGTTCTGATTTAACCATTTCCGCTCATTTTGATAGCATTTACTTACTTTTACTACTATTGAGTTAAATTACTCCTCTCCAGTTATTAATTTAGTTATGAGCCTATTTTTAATGTTAGAATCATCTCTACATTCATCTCCACTCCAAATTTATGAGGAAACAGAGCTCTGCAGCATTCAGAGGTACTAGCATGCCTTATTTTAACCAATCTAACTCAAGTGTTCCCTACTTCTGAAAGTATACATGCCATTCTAGAATTCTAAATCGACAGGGGAATTAAAATTCTCAGCATGGTGATACCTCCATTGATTCTTTTCTCCATTTACTCTAGTGCCTTAGTTGAGATTCTCATTAGCTGTGTTCTCTGTTCTTGATGAAATCTCTGAGTGGATCCTACTGTACTACAGTATACTGTGCATTATTGCTCTAATTTCTCTTATTTAGGATCTATCACCTAATAGATACTCTGGTTAAAGAAATAATCCTCCCAAGATCCTGCTCTCAGTCTTGTCAATGTGTTTAAAATTCTTCAGGATCAATTACACGAACTTACTACAATCTCAGTTTCAAATAACCCTCACCATGTTTTGAATGTTTCAAAAGACATTAGCAATATATCCCCAATAACTACCACAGTTCGCATTTATAATCCATTAAATATTATTTTTACAATCCATTTAAAACATAATTTTTGAATGACTCGAATATAGCAGGAATATCTCAGCTACTTGAAACTCATTGGTAAAGAAAAGAGAAAGGTTGTACTAATTTGTAATCCCACCAGGGGTTGCAAATTGGTACAACCACTCTGGAAATCTCCTCTGGAAGTCTGGAGGTTCCTCAGATAACTGGGCACCTTACTTCCGGAAGATCCTGCTATACCACTCCTGGGCATATACCCAGAGGATTCCCAGCATGTAATAAGAATACATGCTCTGCTATGTTCATAGCAGTCCTATTTATAATAGCCAGAAGCTTGAAAGAAACCAGATATCCCTCAACAGAAGAGTGGATGCAAAAAATATGGTATATATACACAATGGAGTACTATTCAGCCATTAGAAACAAAGAATTCATAAAATTCTTAGGCAAATGGATGGAGTTGGAGAATATCATACTAACTGAGGTAACCCAGTCTCAAAAGATCAATCATGGTATGCACTCACTAATAAGTGGAGATTAACCTAGAAAGCTGGAATACCCAAAATATAATCCACACATCAAATGAGGTACAAGAAGAAAGGAGGAGTGGCCCCTTGTTCTGGAAAGACTCAGTGAAGCAGTATAGGGCAAAACCAGAACAGGGAAGTGGGAAGGGGTGGGTGGGAGAACAGAGGGAGGAAGGGGGGGCTTATGGGACTTTCGGGGAGTGGGGAGCTAGAAAAGGGGAAATCATTTGAAATGTAAATAAAAAATATATCAAATAATAAAAAAAGAGAGAAAGGGACATCTGGGTCTTTCCAGCTACTGGCTATTATAAATAAGGTTTCTATGAACATAGCGGAACATGTGCCCTTATTGCATGCCTGAGAATCCTCTGGGTATATTCCCAGGAGTATATGGGATAGCAGGGTCCTCTGGAAGTGTCATGCCCAGTTTTCTGAGGAACGGCCAGACTGATTTCCAGAGTGGTTGTGCCAGCTTGCAATCCCACCAGCAATGGAGGAGTTTTCCTCTTTTTCCACATTATCACCAACACCTGCTGTCTCTTGAGGTTTTAATCTTAGCCATTCTGACTGGAGTGAGGTGAAATCTCAGGGTTGTTTTGATTTGCATTTCCCTAATGACTAATGATGTTGAATATTTCTTAAGGTGCTTCTCAGCCATTCGAAATTCTTCAGGTGAAAATTCTTTGTGTAGCTCTGTACCCGATTTTCAAATAAGGTTATTTGGCTCCCTGGAGTCTAACTTCTTGAGTTCTTTGTATATATTGGATAATAGCCCTCTGTCAGATGTAGGGTTGGTGAAGATCTTTTCCCAATTTGTTGGTTGCCATTTTGTCTGTTTGAAAGTGTCATTTGTCTTACAGAAACTTTGAAATTTTATGAGGTCCCATTTGTCAATTTTTTATCTTAAAGCATAAGCTATTGGTGTTCTGTTCAGGAAATTCCCCCCTGTGCCCATGTCCTCAAGGGTCTTCCACAGTCTCTTTTCTGTTAGTTTCAGTGTATCTGGTTTTACATGGAGGTCCTTGATCCACTTGGAGTTCAGCTTAGTACAAGGAGATAAGAATGGATCAATTTGCATTCTTCTGCATGCTGACCTCCAATTGAACCATAAGCATTTGTTGAAAAGGCTATCCTTTTTCTACTGGATGGCTTTAGCACCTTTGTCGAAGACCAAGTTACCATAGGTGTGTGGGTTCATTTCTGTGTCTTAAATTCTATTCCATTGATCTACCTGCCTGTCACTGTACCAGAACCATGCAGTTTTTAACACAAATTGCTCTGCATTACTGCATGAGGTCTGGGATACTGATTTCCCCCAGAAGTTCTTTTAATGTTGAGAACAGTTTTAGCTATCCTGGGTTTTTTGCTATTTCAGATGAATTTGAGAATTTCTCTTTCTAACTGTATGAAGAACTGAGTTAGGATTTTGATGGGGATTACATTGAATCTGTATATTGCTTTTGGCAAGATGGCCATTTTTTGCAATATTAATCCTCTCAATTCACATGCTTCCCTATGTTCACAGCAGCCTTATTTATAATAGCCAGAACCTTCAAAGAACCCAGATGTCCCTCAATGGAGGAATGGATACAGAAAATGTGGTATATTTACACAATGGAATACTACTCAGCAATTAAAAACAATGGATTTATGAAATTCTTAAGCAAATAGTTGGAACTGGAAAATATCATCCTAAGTGAGGTAACCCATTCCCAAAAGAACACACATGGAATTCAATCACTGATAATTTGATATTAGCCCAGAAGCTCTGAATACCCAAGACATAATTCACATATCATATGATTCCCAAGAATAAGGAAGGAGAGGGCCCTGGTCCTGGAAAGGCTTGATGTAGCAATGTAGGGGAGTACCAGGACAGAAAAGTGAGAGGGGGTTGATTGGGGAATGGATGGAGGGAAAAGAGCTTATGGGACTTATGGGGAGGGGGAATTGGAAAAGCAGAAATCATGTGGAATGTAAGCAAAGAATATAGAAAATAAAAATATGAAAGAAAAGAGAAAGAATTATTTTTTCCTTTTTGCCTCTTATATCTAAATTTTTATCTTAGGTGTTCAATCTAAAAATATAGTCTCATTTCAAGCAAGTTCTAAACCTAATTTTGTCTAAGTGCCCTCTTCTTATCATTTTATGTCTTAGTCACATACAAAGCAACATAAATTAAATGGTCTCATTTGTCTCTTTTGTTTTAATCATGCTCACCTCAGTTTAGTTTATTTCAATTGCACACTTGCCAAGTTTTAAGTAGTCTGTAAATTTTTCAAGTGCTAAAATGATGTTTCAGATGTTATTCTAACATGCACATCCAATAAAGTAATTGCCATCTAATCAACTTTTGCTGTCATGAAAATATATTTGTAGACAATGATGGTTTTAGATAATAATTCTTACTTCCTGGAAAGCCAATCTAGGGGATTGATATCATATAGACAATTATGCTTCTCTCAAACTGCTCTAAGAAAACACCCTGGGATGTATAGATTATAGGTAGATATTCATTGGCCATATCTGGCATGTAGGAAATTTAAGAAAAATGCACCCCCCAGTACTTGTGCCTTGCAAGAATCTTTCTTCAGTGATCTTACATTCTGTGTTTTTCGAAGAAAAACATGAGATTTTTTAACTGCCATGATGCAGGCATCCATTTAGTGACTGTCATAACAGTACATATGAGACTCACATATGTACTGTACATATCAACACACAGAATTTTAGAGGGAAAGAAAAGACATAACAAACATTTACATTTTTCTTTATAGATGAACATTGAGAATATTGATTATTTCACTTCATTTATTCAGCTTTCAACTGACTGTAAACAATAATATCCCTTTAATATTTCATTTTACAATTCATGAAGCTTCTCTATCATTTTTTAAATAAAGATTTCAGGTGATATCATTGTATGTAAAGCTATATTGAAAGATCTTTCATCATTAGGTATAATGGTTAACAGATAAAATTTAGGCAATAATAAAATTACAATGACATAAATTCTAGGAAAGTGTGTCAACTGTGATATACCTAAAAGTAAAAGAAAATAAGGAAAATTTTAACTACTACAACAACCAATGAGAGCTGAGATTTTAATTAACTTTTTATTGAATATATTCTTCATTTACATTTCAAATGTTATACCCTTTCCCAGTTTACCCCCTCCCAGAAAACCCCCAACCTATCCACCAATAAGATGCCTCTCCACCCAATCCACTCTAAACTGGCCCCCATCTCTTTCCCCATACTGGGAGATCTATCAAGCCTTCATAGGACCAATGACTTCTCCTCCCACTGATGCCTGACAAGGCATCCTCTGCCACACTTTTGGCTCGAACCGTGTGTACCCTTTGGATGGTGGCTTAGTCCCTGGGAATCCTTGGACATCTGGTGAGCCAACATCATTGTTCTTCCCATGGAGCTGCAAACCCCTTCAGCTCCTCCAGTCCTCCCTACAACTCCTTCACTGGGGACCCCACACTCAGTCCAATGGCTGGCAGCTAGTATCTGCCTCTGTATCTGTAAGGCTCTGTAAGAGCTTCTCCAGAGACAACCATAACAGGCTCCTTTAGGTATGTACTTCTTGTCATCCATAATAGTGTCAGGGTTTTGTGATTGTTTATAGGATGAATTCCAAGGTAATACAGTCTCTGGGTGGCCTTTCCTTCAGTCTCTGCTCCACAGGTTGTCTCCATAATTGCTCCTGTGAGTATTTTGTTCCCTTTCTCAGAGATACCAAAGCACCAACATTTTGGTCTTCCATTTTCGTGAGCTTCCTGTGGTCTGTGAATTGTAACTTGTTTATTTTGAGCATTTGGGCTAATATCCACTTATCAGTGAGTGCATACCATGTGTGTTCTTTTGTGATTAGGTTACCACACTCAGGATGACACTTTCTAGTTCCATCCATTTGCCTAAAAATTTCATGAATTCATTTTTTTTAATATCTGAATAGTACTCCATTGTGTAGATATACCACAATTTCTGTATCCTTTCCTCTGTTTAAGGACATCCGGGTTCTTTCAGCTTCTGGCTATTATAAATAGGACTGCTATGAACATAGTGGAACATGTGTCCTTATTACATGTTAGAGCATCACACCTGTGGTCAATATGCAATTGTGATAATATAGATAAGGAAATGGTAAAATGAGAATGGTAACACTCTCACATATAATGTACTAATAAATAATGCTCATACATTGACGCAAATATTTTAAGTATAAAGCCTAGTTAAATAATTTTTCATAAATTTCTAAATGTAAAATGTTATGACATTGGATTTATAGCCCTTCATGATATAGAGGCTCAGCCAGAGTCTGACAAATACATAGGTGGATGCTCAAAGCCAACCATTGGACTGAGCTCTGGGTCCCCAGTGAAGGAGTGGGAGAAAGGACTGAAGGAGCTGAAGGGGTTTGTAACCACATAGGAAGAAAAACAATATCAACCAAACAGACTCCCCAGAGCTCCCAGGGACTAAATCACAAGCCAAAGAGTACACATAGAGGAACTCATGGATCCAGCTGCATATGTAGGAGAGTGGGAAGAGAGGCAATTAGTCCTGTGAAGGCTCAATTCCCCAGCATAGGAGAATGCCTGGGAAGTGAGGTGGGAGTTGGTGGAGGGGTGGTAGAACACCCTCATCAATGCAGGGGGAATAGGGGATGGCATAAAGGGGTGGCAGAGGAGAAACCAGGAAAGGGGATAACATTTGAAATGTAAACAAATAAAATATCCAATAAAAATATTTTTTGCAATGATTACTGTTTCTCTTCCTGAGTCTTTGTAACCACTTCAATTTAAACATCAGATGGTTTCTAAAACCACCCTCATTATGTGAAATAAGTAGATCCTGGTTGGGAAAAAAACTGAAATCAGAAACCAAAAACAAGATATATTTGAAAGGTAGGTTTCTGAGAGAACATTTGGTAAGCTATGAATCCAGTTATCTATAAGAACACCAGATAGAAAGGTGCACCTTCATTAGCTCTCTGAGAGAGAGAGACTTCAGCAAGGCTGGGCAGAAATCTGAGTAGCTTTCAGGTTGGATGATACCATGGACATCAATGCTTTCTTTTTAAGTCAGAGAAAAAAGTTAAAATGAGGGCCAAGACTGGGTGAAATGACTTCCTGTGTATATTTCCTTCAGTTTGCCCAGATAAAAGTGAGGATTTTCTACTTGATCATGGTGGATGATCATTTTGATGTGTTCTTGGATTCGGTTGGCAAGAATTTTATTAAGTATTTTTGCATCAATATTCATAAGAGAAATTGGCCTGAAGTTCTCTTTCTATGTTGGATCTTTGTGTGGTTTTGGTATCAGCGTAATTGTGGCTTCATAGAACGAGTTGGGTAGAGTTCCTTCTGTTTCTATTTTGTGGAATAGTTTGAAGAGTATTGGTGTTATGTCTTCTATGAAGGTCTGATAGAATTCTGCACTGAAGCCATCTGGTCCCGTGCTTTTTTTGGTTGGGAGACTTTCTATGACCCTTTTTATTTCTTCAGGTGGTATGGGACTGTTTAGTTGATCTATTTGATCCTGATTTGGTTTTGGTGTCGGATATCTGTCTAGGAAACTGCCCATTTCCTCCAGATTCTCCAGTTGTGTTGAGTATAGGCTTTTGTAGTAAGATCTAATGATTTTTTGAATTTCCTCAGTTTCTGTTGTTATATCTCCCTTTTCATTTCTAAGATTGTTAATCTGGATACTGTCTTGGTGCCCTTTGGTTAGTCTGGCTAAGGGTTTATCTTTCTTTTTGATTTTCTCAAAGAACCAGTTCCTGGTTTTGTTGATTCTTTGTATGGTTCTCTTTGTCTCTACTTGATTGATTTCAGCCCTGAGTTTGATGATTTCCTGCCTTCTACTCCTCCTGGGTGAAATAGCTCCTTTTTGTTCCAGAGCTTTCAGGTGTGTCATTAAGCTATTAGTGTATGCTCTCTCCATTTTCTTTTTGGAGGCACTCAGGGCTATGAGTTTTCCTCTTAGAACTGCTTTCATTGTGTCCCATAGATTTGGTTATGTTGTATCTTCATTTTCATTAAGTTCTAAAAAGTCTTTAATTTCTCTCTTTATTTCTTCCTTGACCAAGGTATCATTGAGTAGAATATTGTTCAATTTCCATGTGTATGTGGGTTTTCTGTTGTTTTTGTTGCTATTGAAGACCACTTTTACTCCATAGTGATCTGATAGGAGGCATGGGATTAGTTCGATCTTCTTATATTTGTTGAGGTCTGTCTTGTGACCACTTATATGGTTGATTTTGGAGAATGTACCATGAGGTGCTGAAAAAAAGGTATATTTTTTTGCTTTAGGATAGAATGTTCTATATGTGTGTATATATATATATACACACATATATATGTATATATATATATATATATATATATATATATATATGTTAAAACTAATTGGTCCAAAGCTTCAAATAGTTTCATTGTGTCCCTGTTTAGTTTCTGTTTTCCTGATCGGTCCATTGAGGAAAGTGCAGTGTTGAAGTCACCCACAATTATTGTGTTAGGTGCAATGTGTGCTTTGAGCTTTAATAAAGTTTCTTTTACAAAAGAGGGTGCCCTTGCATTTGGAGCATAGATGTTCAGGATTGAGAGTTCTTGTTGTATTTTTCCTTTGACCAGCAAGAAGTGTCCCTCAGAGTCTCTTTTGATGACGTTGGGTTGAAAGTCAATTTTATCTGACATTAGAATGGCTACTCCAACTTGTTTCCTGAGATAATTTGCTTGTAAAATTGTCTTCCAGGCTTTTACTCTTAGGTAGTGTGTGTCTTTGACCCTGAGGTGTGTTTCCTCTATGCAGCAAAATGTAGGGTCCTGTTTCCTTATGCAGTCGGTTAGTCTATGTCTTTTTATTGGGGCATTGAGTACATTGATGTTAAGAGATATTAAGGAATAGTGATTATTACTTCCTGCCAATTTCTCTTATGAATATTGATGTAAAAATACTTAATAAAATTCTTTCCAATTGAATCCAAGAACACATCAAAACAATCATCCACCATGATCAAGTAGGCTTCATCCCAGGGATGCAGGGATGGTTCAATATAAGGAAATCCATCAATGCTATCCACTACATAAACAAACTCAAAGAAAAAAAACCATATGATCATCTCATTAGAGGCAGAAAAGGCATTTGACAAAATTCAGCATCCTTTCATGCTGAAAGTCTTGGAAAGAACAGGAATTCAAGGCCCATACCTAAACATCATTAAAGCAATAGACAGCAAACCGGTAGCCAACATCAAACTAAATGGAGAGAAACTTGAAGCAATCCCACTAAAATCAGGGACTAGACAAGGCTGTCCTCTCTCTCCATATCTTTTCAATATAGTACTTGAAGTTCTAGCTAAAGCAATTAGACAACATAAGGAGGTCAAGGGGATACAAATTGGAAAGGAAGAAGTCAAATTATCACTATTTGCAGATGACATGATAATCTGCTTAAGTGACCAGAAACCCTCCACCAGAGAACTCCTACAGCTGATAAACAACTTCAGCAAAGTGGCTGGTTATAAAATCAACTCAAGCAAATCAGTTGCCTTCCTATACTCAAAGGATAAGCAGGCTGAGAAAGAAGTTAGAGAAATGACACCTTTCACAATAGCCACAAACAATATAAAGTATCTTGGTGTGACTCTAACCAAACAAGTGAAAGAACTATATGACAAGAACTTCAGGTCTCTGAAGAAGGAAATCGGGAGAAGACCTCAGAAAATGGAAAAATCTGCCATGCTCGTGGATTGGCAGGATTAATATAGTTAAAATGTCCATCTTGCCAAAAGCAATCTATAGATTCAATGCAATCCCCATCAAAGTCCAAACTCAGTTCTTCACAGAGTTAGAAAAGACAATTCTCAAATTCATCTGGAATAACAAGAAACCCAGGATAGCTAAAACTATTCTCAACAACAAAAGAAATTCTGGGGGAATCAGTATCCCTGACTTCAAGCAATACTACAGAGCAATAGTACTAAAAACTGCATGGTATTGGCACAGTGACAAGACAAGTAGACCAATGGAATAGAATTGAAGATCCAGAAATGAACCCACACACCTATGGTCACTTGATCTTCGACAGAGAAGCCAAAAACATCCAATGGAAAAAAGATAGCCTTTTCAACAAGTTGTGCTGTTTCAATTGGAGGTCAGCATGCAAAAGAATGCGAATTGATCCATTCTTATCTCCAAGTACTAAACTTCACTGCAAGTAGATCAAGGACCTTCATGTAAAACCAGACACACTGAAACTAATAGAAAAGAAACTGGGGAAGATCCTAGAGGACATGGGCATGGGGGAAAAGTTCCTGAACAGATCACCAATAGCTTATGCTCTAAGATCAAGAATTATCAAATGGGACCTCATAAAATTACAAAGTTTCTGTAAGGCAAAGAACACTGTTAAAAGGACAAAATGGCAACCATCAAATTGGGAAAGGATATTCACCAACCCTACATCTGATAGAGGGCTAATATCCAATATATACAAAGAACTCAAGAAGTTAGACCCCAGGTAACCAAATAACCCTATTAAAAATGGAGTACAGATCTAAACAAAGAATTTTCACCTGAAGAAATTCGGATGGTCAAGAGGCACCTTAAGAAGTGCTCAACATCATTAGTCATTAGGGAAATCCAAATCAAAACAACCCTGAGATTTCACCTTACACCAGTCAGAATGGCTAAGGTCGAAAACTCAGGAGACCGCAGGTGTTGGTAAGGATGTGGAGAAAGAGGAACACTCCTCCACTGCTGGTGGGGCTGTAAGATGGTACAACAACTTTGGAAATCAGTCTGGAGATTCCTCAGAAAACTGGACATGACACTTCTGGAGCACCCTGCTATACCTCTCCTGGGCATATACCCAAAGGATTCCCTGGCATGCAATAAAGACACATGCTCCATTACATTCATAGCAGCCTTATTTATAATAACCAGAAGCTGAAAATAACCCAGATGCCCCTCGATGGAGGAATGGATACAGAAAATGTGGTATATTTACACAATGGAATACTACTCAGCAATTAGAAACAATGAATTCACAAAATTTTTAGGCAAATGGTTTGATCTGGAAAATATCATCCTAAGTGAGGTAACCCAGTCACAAAAGAATACACATGGAATGCAATATCTGATAAGTGGATGGATATTAATTATCCCAGAAGCCCTGAATACCCAAGGCACAAATCACATAACAAATGACTCCCATGAAGAAGTATGGAGAAGGTGCTGATCCTGGAAAGGATTGATCTAGCATTGGAGGGGAATATAAGGATAGAGATAAAAAGGAGGGAGGTGATTGGAGAATGGATGGAGAGAAGAAGGTTTATGGGACATATGGGGAGGGGGCATCCAGGAAAAGGGAAATCATTTGGAATGTAAACAAAGAATATAGAAAATAAAAATATTTAAAAAAAAGTTAGGATTTTTCAGGGAGGTTAGTACAATGAGAATGAGAACTGAAGTAATGCACGTTGCTTTAGACCATGTCATGTTGGATACCCAATGGATGGAAAGCTCAGAAAAAGACAGTGAGAAGTTCAGTCATGTATTAGCAAATGGGCGATGGACCAAAATGGTAGACAGACAAAATTGTGTCTATTTACATCCAGCACAAAAGTATGCTAGAGGATGAGCCTAACTCTGTCTGAGGACCTCCTTAGAAGTCTCAACAGCAGCAATTATCAAATTCATCTGGAACAACAAAAAACCCAGGATAGCTAAAACTATTCTCAACAACAAAAGAAAATCTGGGGGAATCAGTATCCCTGACCTCAAACAATACTACAGAGCAATAGTGTTAAAAACTGCATGGTATTGGTACAGTGACAGGCAGGAGGATCAATGGAACAGGATTGAAGATCCAGAAATGAACCCACACACCTATGGCCACTTGATCCTCGACAAAGAGGCTGAAAACATCCAATGGAAAAAAGATAGCCTTTTCAACAAATGGTGCTGGTTCAACTGGAGGTCAGCATGCAGAAGAATGCGAATTGATCCATCCTTGTCTCCTTGTACTAAGCTCAAATCCAAATGGATCAAGGACCTCCACATAAAGCCAGACACTCTGAAGCTAATAGAAAAGAAACTGGGGAGGACCCTTGAGGACATCGGTACAGGGAGAAAGTTTCTGAACAGAACACCAATAGCGTATGCTCTAAGAGCAAGAAGTGACAAATGGGACCTCATAAAATTACAAAGTTTCTGTAAGGCAAAGGACACCATCAAGAGGACAAATCAGCAACCAACAAATTGGGAAAAGATATTCACCAATCCTACATCAGATAGAGGGCTAATATCCAATATATATAAAGAACTCAAGAAGTTAGACTCCAGAAAACCAAACAACCCTATTAAAAAATGGGGTACAGAGTTAAACAAAGAATTCTCACCTGAAGAACTTCGGAGGGCGGAGAAGCATCTTAAAAAATACTCAACTTCATTAGTCATTAGGGAAATGCAAATCAAAACAACCCTAAGATTTCATCTTACAGCAGTCAGAATGGCTAAGATTAAAAATTCAGGAGACAGCAGGTGTTGGAGAGGGTGTGGAGAAAGAGGAACACTCCTCCACTGCTGGTGGGGTTGCAAATTGGTACAACCACTCTGGAAATCAGTCTGGCAGTCCCTCCGAAAACTGGGCACCTCACTTCCAGAAGATCCTGCTATACCACTCCTGGGCATATACCCAGAAGACTCCCCACCATGTAATAAGGATACATGTTCTACTATGTTCATAGCAGCCCTATTTATAATTGCCAGATGCTGGAAAGAACCCAGGTATCCCTCAACAGAAGAGTGGATGCAAAAAATGTGGTATATATACACAATGGAGTACTATTCAGCCATTAGAAACAATGAATTCATGAAATTCTTAGGCAAATGGATGGAGCTAGAGAATATCATACTAAGTGAGGTAACCCAGACTCAAAAGGTGAATCATGGCATGCACTCACTAATAAGTGGATATTAACCTAGAAAACTGGAATATCCAAAACATAATCCACACATCAAATGAGGTACAAGAAGAAAGGAGGAGTGGCCCCTGGTTCTGGAAAGACTCAGTGAAACAGTATTCAGCAAAACCAGAACGGGGAAGTGGGAAGGGGTGGGTGGGAGGACAGGGGAAGAGAAGGGGGCTTACGGGACTTTCGGGGAGTGGGGGGCTAGAAAAGGGAAATCATTTGAAATGTAAATAAATTATATCGAATAAAAAAATTCCATTAAAAAAAAAAGAAGTCTCAACAGCTTCTAATCTGTCACAGATTTCTGCATCTTCATCTGCAATTAGATTTTTTTTATTTCTATTTTATTTGGTATCATGGTTTTACCGTTAAGATGGAACAAATCATGCTATGAACATAAGGCATGTTGATATTGGGTCTTGCCAATCCTTTCACTGACCATTTCCCTCTTTCCTGAGAAGGCTGCACACTACTCAAAAATGAAACACATGGGTAGGTCAAAGGCATGCTACATCAGATGACAAAATTTTGCAACTTACACATGTGATTAGTCAGTGACAACTAAATTATACATAGCTTTTTGCATTATTTTTCTCTTCTAATTTCTCACTGCACACAGTTCCTTTTATCCCCCTTATTCTCTTTTAAGTATGCATGAAAATCAAAGTTCAGGAAATAAGTATTAATAGTTTAAAAGAGTATTAATACTGACACTGTTCTTGAGACATCTATTATTTCATAAAGAGCTAAATGCAGCATACTCTTTTGCTTCTATTTTTGAAGGTGTTTTAATTATCCACATTTGCATTCAGTAACAAAACACCTGTAATAGATAATTCACTATTAGGAATAATTTCTCTTGAACTATGTTTTCAGAGATTTCAATCCTTGGTTGCTTGAAGGCAACTTTGGCTCTAAACTCATGTTTCACACCCTGATGGAAGCACAATCCTGCTGCTCACCTTTGTGGCCAGGAAACAGTTGAAAAGGAAGAAGCCAGAGTTCTAATGTGCCTTTGAAACACACCCTCCTACTGGCCTACTTCTTTCAAGGAGACCCTGCCTTTTCAAGTTTCCATTGCCTCTCAAGAGTACTATGAGCTAGAAACTAATCTGTCAGTACACACACATTTGGGAAATACTCCAGTTTCAAGCTGTAACACTTACCTTCTACCCTGGAAGAACTGACTCTCAGGAAGCCTTTTCCTGTTTTATTCCTTGAAAGATTTATTGTCATAGTATTTTGTCTTCTCCATGGTATTTGGCTATTTGAATTCTTTAAGCACATGAACCATAAGAATATTATTATTCCAGATACACATACTTTACATATAAAATAAATAATTTCTTATCTGAATTTTCTATACTATATTTAAATTAAGCATAAAAATGAAAACCTCATTTCGTATTGAACAAAACTCATTAATTTAATGCTTGTTTTTATGTGGGTATAGATGTCTTTTGTCTGTATGTTGGGGGTCAGGCTAGATATGGATATCCTTGTAGAGGGGTCTGCCACTAACCAGATGCATACAGATTAAATAAAATTACCTAGTTCATAAACTTGTTTTCATATTTGTGTGTGTATGTGTGTTCACACCCTTATAAATTCACTTCTTGCTTTCATCCATGGGAGGCACATTACTGATTGAGCCATCTCAGACCCATATGCTTTATTTATTCTTTATGCTTTAACATATTCTCTACCAAAAGCAAAAATAATCATGAGGTCTTCCAAATATGCTGTTATTAATTATTTAAAATCATAATCACAGATCTAAACTTCTTATTGCTGTGTATGCCATATATGTGTGTTGAAATATCTCTATTTTGGTCCCCTTGCTCCTCATTGTCTTGAATAAAATGGATTGCTATAGAGGGTCTAGAAGTTGAACAAAATGTGGGACACCATAACACAGCCTTAATAAGGTTTTACTCATTAGAGGTTGGGACTTTTTGGTGACACAACTGTTTTAGTTCATTCATACTCCTGTAAGTAACCACTTAACAGTTGTTATAGAGTTGTGTCAATAAAATCATTGGCTTGCCTTGCTGCTTTGTTTTGAATCCTTCCTTGAATCTGATATTAGTTTACTAGCTGATGAAAAGATGCTTCGTAAAATAAACCAGGTGCATAAATACAACTATAATGAGTTCATTTGAATGTATGGAATATAGAAAAATTATTAGATGAAGGGGGAATACCAGATTAGTTGTATGAGAAAAAGAAGAGGCTAAATATGAGTCTGTTGAAAATGTCTTAATCCTATTATTTTGTATAGTGGATATTCAGCAATAACATTTTCACTAAATAAAAAAAAGTATAAAAAATTTTGAAAACTGAAATAATACTGATATCTATATGACATACAAGTCATTATATTGTTCATGCAATTATATAAAATCTAAAATGAAAAAATCCAAAGCTCATAATTTTTATGCATACTTTTGATGGTGTTAGATGTTGTTAGTTCAGTGCAAAAACAAAACCTCATACCAGGTGTGTTTTGAATGAGTACTTGATTCACAACAGAAGCTATTCAAGGCACCAATGAAATGTGTGCTGGATTCTCTACATTCTTCTCTCTGGCATTCAAATTTCTATAAACAAAGGCAAACTAGGACAAAACAACACTGTGTATTCATATAGCCTTGGAGGCAATCCTAACAGTTACATGTTTAGTTTTTGAATTAATGCTCTTATCATTAAAAGATTCCTCATTCTTTTTATTGTCTCAATGTAGAAAAGATAATCATGTTCTACTCCATATGATGCAGAACTTAGTACAAGAGAATTTGATACAGTCTCTTCTGTTATTGACTTACCTCTGGGTTTGCCTAACCGACAGAAGCAATAGTAAACCAAAATACTTTTATCCTTTCCCTTTATTATTTGGGAATCTCACATCATTTGTCCAGATGGTGTTCACCTCCAAATCCTCCTATGTCTGCCCCACACTCTCTGTGAATTTCCCCATCCCTCCAAAGAAATGAAGATAGGAAAAATGAAGAAGAAAAATAAAGGAAAATAAAACAAGTTCATTTTGTGATGCCCGTTTTAATTACAGGAGCATTTTCAAACTCGTAATGGCTAGCCCTCCAAGGAAGGATAAGTCTTTTTTCCACCTATATCCATTCCAGAAAGCAGTGTTGAAGTTACCTATAAAGTGGTTGATAAGGGGAGGGGTCAGCTTTCCACATACTGCAGTGCTATCTCTCCTCTGCTCATGTACATCTGCATGGGCTTTGGTATTAATATCAGCCACATAAGAAAATGCAGCCTCTGGTCATTTCAGGACTCCTGACCCACTCCTGACCCTCAGCAACTGCAAGGACTATAGGCTTCATTATAGCATCTGCTGACTAAACAATTCACTCCCATCAGCTAGCCTTCCTAAGGCAGCAGAGTTTGAGGGTATCACCAAGGTAGCATAGACTGCAAACATCTACATGGGTCTTAGGCTTCACTGTAGCCTGGAGCAGTATCACAGACCACAAACTCCCAGAGGGCCTCCTGTGGCAACACAGACAACTGTGGTCCTTTGAGAAGGACCAATACAGAAGGTGAACGTTCCTTATCTCAGGCTTCCACTATTGACCAGAGCCAGACAGATTCCGCTACTCAGCTTCTTGTTTAGTGCTGAGTCTGAATCTGCATAGCACCTAAACTTACATAGATTCCACATGGTTGTACACCATCAGTTGTTAACCATACTGTCTTATAAAGCCCTGTCTCATACCTATCACTTTCATCAGGTCTGGGTCTGCTTTTCTTTTTCTTTTTAAAGTGGTTATTTTATTTGCTTACATTTTAAATGTTATTATCCTTCCCAGTTTCCCCTCCACAAACCCTCTACCCCTTCCCTTCTCCCCTTCCTCTATGAGGGTGCTCCCCCACCTGAACACCCACTGTGACCTGACCTCAGTGTTCTAGCATTTCCTTACCTTGGGTCATTGAGCCTCTCCAGAGGACCAAGGGGCTCTCCTCCCACTGATGCCAGATAAGGCCTCTTCTACATACACAGATGGAACCATGGGTGCCCCATGTGTACTCTGTGGTTGGTGGTTTAGTCCATGGGAGCTTTGAGGTTCTTGATGGTTGATGTTGTTGTTCTTCCTGTGGGGATGGAAACACCTTTAACTCCTTCAATCTTTGCCCTAACTATTCCATTTCAGTGCCCGTGTGGCTCATTCCAATGTCTGTTACATAAATCAGCTTATGTATTGGTTAGGGTCTATCAGAGCTTCTCAGGGAACAGCTATATCAGGCCCCTGTCAGCAAGAGCTTCTTGATGTCAACAATAGTGTCTGGGTTTGGTATCTGCAGATGGGATGGATCCCCAGGTGGAGAAGTTTCTGGAATTGTCTGTTTTCCTATCTCTCTTACCTCTGCATCACATATTCGTTCATTGTAGTGGTACCCAAAGTCGCACTGAGTAAGGTTTAAAATATTTATATTAAGGGTGCTTACTATTGTTTTATTTTTGGCTTTTTATCAAAATAATATTGTGAGTAATCCAGATGTATGTTATCTATCATCTATCTATCTATGTTTTATCTGTCAGCAATGAGTATTAGAATTTCTGAATTCTCCTTTGTAGTTAACTGAAATTTTAGTCAGTGACTGATAAAAAGGGGGTATGTTGAACACTGGTTTAACAGTAGATCTGGTCACTATCCTTAAATACTTAGTTTTCCTGGCATCCATATGATACAAAGCAAAAATTCAAATGATGCATCCATAGGTATTATTCCTGTGATCAAGATGGGAAGAAAAACTTTTAAAAGGAGTTCTTGATATTTCAAACTCAGATTAGTAAGAGTAATGATACTCATGATAAAACAAAAATTTGTAAAAAATTAATTTGAGAAAACTTAGATTTGTTGTTGATTTGCCAATTTTAATTTTTCCTTCTAAATACATATTTCTACCAAGAACACATGACAAGTTTTACAGATGTTTCTTCAATATTCATTTGATTATGTCAACATTAAATTCTAAATATAGCATAAATCATCTCCATTAGACCAAAGTTAAAATATTTTTTCTTTTTTTATATAGAAGTGTGCATGTGAAAGAACTTTATAACCATGTAATTAATTCCTGTAAATCATTAGATAATGAAAATAGGGCCAGAGAACCAAAGTAGTTCACATAAACACAACACTACCTGCTCTGGTTGGTTCTTAATTGTTCCCGAAATAGCCATGTTTTAAATACTGGGTCTCCAGGTCTTTATTTTTTTTTCTTTTCTATAGTCTTTGTTTACATTTCAAATGATTTTCCCTTTCCCAGTTCCCCCCACTACATAAGCCCCATAAGCCCTCTTCTCTCGGCTCATTCCCCAATCAACCACTCTCACTTCTCTGTCCTGGCAATCCCCTACAACACTGCATCAAGCCTTTTCAGGACAAGGACCCTCTTCTTCCATCTTCTTGAGAATGATTTGATATGTGAGTTATGTCTTGGGTATTCAGAACTTCTGGGCTAATATCCACTTATCAGTGACTGCATTCCATGTGTGTTCTTTTGTAAATGAGTTACCTCACTTAGGATGATATTTTCCAGTTCCAACCATTTGTCTAAGAATTTCATGAATTAATTGTTTTGAATTTCTGAGTAATTATCTAAATATACCACATTTTCTGTATCCATTACTCCATTGATGGACATCTGGGTTCTTTCCAGCTTCTGACTATTATTAATAAGGCTGCTATAAACATAGTAGAACATGTGTTCTTATTGCATGCCCTGGAATCCTCTGTGTATATGCCCTGGAGTGGTTTAGCAGGGTGCTCCAGAAGTATCATGCCCAGTTTTCTGAAGAACTGCCAGACTGATTTCCAGAGTAGTTGTACCAGCTTGCAATCCCACCAGCAGTGGAGGAGTGTTTCTCTTTCTCCACATCCACTGCTGTCTCCTGAGTTTTTATTCTTAGCCATTCTGACTATTGTCTAACTGCTCTAGCTAGAACTTCAAGAACTTATTGAAAAGATATGAAGAGAGGGGCAGCCTTGTCTAGTCCCTGATGTGAGTGGTATTGCTTCAAGTTTCTCTCCATTTAGTTTGATGTTGGCTACCGGTTTGTTTTTATTGCTTTTACTATGTTTATGTATGAGCCTTGAATTCCTGTACTCTTTATTTTGTCTTTGTAAGGTTTAGATATAAGTGTAATTGTGGCTTCATCAGCACAAATTGGGTACTGTTCCTTCTGTTTCTATTTTGTGGACTAGATTTAAGAGTATTGGTATTAGGTCTTCTTCAAAGGTTATATAGAACTCCCCCCTAAACTCATCTGGTCCTTTTTTTTTTTTTGGTTGGGAGACTATTATTGACTGCTTCTATTTCTTCAGGGGTTATGGGACAGTTTGGATAGTTTATCTGATTCTGTTTTAACTTTGGCACCTGGTATATATCTCAAAAATTATCCATTTCATCCAGATTCTCCAATTTTGTTGAGTATAAGCTTTTGTAGCAGGATATGATAATTTTTTGAATTTTAGTTTTCTGTTGTTAATTCTCCCTTTTTATTTCTCATTTTATTAATTTGAGTACTCTCTCAGTGCCCTCTGATCAGTCTTTCTTAGGGTTTATCTATATTGTTAATTTTTCAAAGAACCAGCTCCTGGTTTTGTTGATACTTTGTATAGTTCTTTTTATTTCTGTTGGTTGATTTCAGCCCTGAGTTTATTTCCAGATATCTAATCCTCTTGGGTGCATTTGTTTATTTTTGTTCTAGAGCTTTCAGGTATGCTTTCAAGCTGGTAGTGTGTGCTTCAGATCCTTTTGGGGGGCACTTAGAGCTATGGGTTTCATCTAAGTACTGCTTTCATTGATTCCTGTAAGTTTTGGTATGATGGGCCTTCATTTTCATTAAATTCTAAAATATCTTTAATTTCATTATTTCATCCTTGACCAATTTATCATTGAGAAGGGAATTTTTCAGGTACCACATGTATGTGGGCTTTCAACTGTTTTTGTTGTTATTGAAGACCACCAGCTTTAGTCCATAGTGATCTGATAGAATGCATGGCATAATTTAAATATTTCTGTATCTACTGACATCTGTTTATCATCAATATTTTGGTCAATTTTGAAGAAGGTAGTATGAGGTGCTAAGAAGAAGACATATATACTTTTTTTGTTTTGGGATACAATGATCTATAAATATCTGTTGAATTATTTGGTTCATAACTTCTGTTATTTTCACTGTGTCTCTATTTAGTTTCTGTTTCCATGATCTGTCCATTAATGAGAGTGGAGTGTTGAAGTCTCCCACTATTAATGTGGGAGGTCAATGTGTGCTTTGAGATTCAGTAAAGTTTCTTTTATGAATTTAGTAAAGTTTCTTTCATGAATGTGGGTGCCCTTGCATTTGATGTTCAGAATGGTGAATTCATCTTGGAAGATTTATGCTTTGATGAGTATCTTTTTGATAACTTTGTTTGAAAGTCAATTTTATTCAGTATTAGAATGGCTACTCCAGATTATCTCTTAGGATGATTTGCTTGGATTATTTTAATTTTTTTATTTTTTTAGCCTTTTACAGTGAAGTAGTATTCACATTTTTCATCGAGGTGCATTTCCTGTATGCAGCAAAATGCTGGCCCCTGTTTATATATCCAGTCTTTTAGTCTATGTTTTTTATTGGCTAATAGAGTCCATCTTAAGAGATATTTAGGAAAATTGCGTGTTGCTTTCTGTTATTTTTGTTGTTAGACTTGGAATTATTTTTGTGTGACTATCTTCTTTTGGGTTTGTTGACAGAAGATATTTTTCTTGCTTTTTCTACTGTGTAGTTTCCTTTCTTTTGCTTGAATTTACCATATATTATTTTTTGTAGGGCTGGATTTATGGAAAGGTACTGTGTAAATTTGGTTTTGTCATGGAATATCTTGGTTTCTCCTTCCATAGTAATTGAGAGTTTTGCTTAGTATAATAACCGGGGATGGCATTTGTGTTCTCTTAGGGTCTCTTTGACATCTGCCTAGGATCTTCTGACTTTTAGAGTCTCTGGTGAGAATTCTTGTGTATTTCTGATAGGTCTGCCTTTATATATTACTTGACCTTTTTTCCTTACTGCTTTTAATATTCTCTCTTTGTTTAGTGTATTTGGTGTTTTGATTATTATGTGACAGGAGAAATTTCTGTTCTGTTCCAGTCTATTTGGAGTTATGTAGGCTTCTTATATGTTCATGGGTATCCCTTTCTTTAAGTTAGGGAAACTTTTTTCTTTAATTTTGATGAAGGTATTTACTGGCTCTTTAAGTTGGGGATCTTCACTCTCTTTTATACCTATTAGCCTTAGTTTTGGTCTTCTCATTATGTCTTGGAATTCCTGGATGTTTTAGGTTAGGACTTTTGTGCATTTTTCATTTTCTTTGACAGTTGTTTCAGTGTTTTCTATGGTATCTTCTTCACATGAGATTCTCTCTACTATCTCTTGTAATATGTTGGTGATGCTTGCACCTATGCCTCTTGATCCCTTTCGTAAGTTTTCTGTTTCCAGAGTTGTCTCCCTTTATGATTTCTTTATTGTTTATACTTCCACTTTTTAGGGCTTGGGCCTCTTTATTTAATTCCTTCTCCTGTTTGTTTTTTCCTATGTTTCTTTAAGGGAGTGAATTATGTCCTTCTTAAAGTTCCTATCCACATCATGAGATGTGATTTTAAATACAAATCTTGCTTTTCTGGTGTGTTGGGTTATCCAGGACTTGCTGTGGTTGGCGAACTGGGTTGCAATGATGCCAAGTAGCCTTTGTTTCTGTTGATAAGATTCTTGTGCTTGCCTTTCACCATCTGGTTATCTCTGGTGTTAATTGGTCTTGGTGTCTCTGGCTAAAGTTTACCCCTCCTGTTGGTCTCTATACCTGTGTCAACACTCCTGGAAAGACCAGCTCTCTCTTGGGCAGAGTTTGTTTATGGAGGGCTGTGAAACAGCCATAAATACTGGGTGCAGGTGGAGACCTGAAAAATCCTGTCCCAGATGTTCCACTCTTCCTGTGTCCTGTCCACTCCTGGCCTGACCAGCTTTGGATAGTTATTGGAGAGAAAGTGGCAGCTTCACTTATGAGCTTAGGAGTGAGAGCATTCCTGGGAGACCAACGGTCTCCTGGTGGGAGTAAAAATTTAAAACAAGAAGAATAAAATGATTGGTAGATTAAATAATCTGTAGACAGACAGATAGATAGATAGATAGATAGATAGATAGATAGATAGATAGATAGGTAGATAGATAGATAGATGATAGACTGTAGTGAAGATTTTAACAGTTCTTTACATGTAAAATTTATAGTAGATTACAATGATTAGAAAAGAGTACACGGATTCATAATATACCATCATCCCTTCAACATGCATAACCTCTTTTACTAGAAATCTCATGCTCCAAACAGTCATATACTACAATCAGTAAGACAACACTTATGCAGAATTTCAACTAACAATGTTTTGTGAATATTAGAGCTCATTCTTGGCTTCATACTGTCTGGAGGTTCATTAAAGAACCTCATAGGATGTATTTACCATCACTGGTTGCAGTATAGACTCATTTTCCTAACCATTCTCCATATTCCTCCAGCAATCCCTTCCTTTTTACATCTGGCAATTGATCTACTACTGTCCTCATAGGTTTATATTCTATTTCTCATTTCCTCTAAGAAAGAATATAAGTTGCATTAACAGAATTTGATGTGGCTAGTATGCAGAATTTCATATACCTAACTAGGCCTTTGTTGGTAACATATTACTAATATATGTTCTTTCCAAATGTCTTCTATTTGTTTATTTAGATCCACAAGAATACTCTCTAATTTCAATTTTTAAATTTCTTTCAGTGGCAGAATATTGCTGGTGACATTTTACTTGTCAGTCAAACACATCACGGGCATTTTTTATGGAGCAACACAATGTGAGTATTATCAATACGGCATTCTCTCACCTGCAAAGTAAATTTCAAACTCTTGAGACTGACATTCTGGTGCTTCTCCAGTGTTATTTGTTGTCTCAATCTCTCTGAACATTATCTTGTACAAATACACATCCTTTTTTTCATTTAATAGTTTCCTCAATATGAAAGTCTGTTACTACCCTTTTATAATCTTCTATAGTCTCAGTCTATCACTTATAATTCTTATGTTCCTGAGGTTTTTGTTTATGAACTTTTTTTTTTACTGTTTTTTCCCTTATCTGCTAACTCTCAAGACATGTCATAAAAAGCATTGCCTCTTCTACTGTCCTCATAGGCTTATATTCTATTTCTCATTTCCTCTAAGAAAGAATATAAGTTGCATTAACAGAATTTGATGTGGCTAGGATGCAGAATTTCATATATCTAATTAGGCCTTTGTTGGTAACGTATCACTAATATACGTTCTTTCCAAATGTCTTCTATTAGTTTATTTAGATCCACAAGAATACTCTCTAATTTCAATTGTTAAATTTCTTTAACAGATAAATGTGAGTAGATTATGGGAAGATGTATGAATAATAATATCATAAAAGTAAGATAAATAGACTATGACCAAATATAATTTGACATTAAAATATAATAATGGCTAGGTACCCACCCGAGCCTTAAAATAAATGGAACTGATCCTAATACTATAAGAAATGGAGTCGCCACTGTAAATTCCTTTTTTAAAAAGGCAGGATATAAGATTGATTGCTATGTTGATATTAAATATATCAGTATATATCAGTATATGTATACTGATATATATTATGATAGATATATTTACCAAGAATTTATACATATCATTTAGGTATGTTAACTGCAATAAGTAGAAAAAACTTGGTGATTTTTTTTATCTTGTTACATAGCTAACACAATATCAAAACAAGGTTGGTGGCTTTAAAATGATTATCACTTTCTGAAACCATTCTACTTTTTTTCCCTCCAAACTTTGACTGGTTCTCTTTATGCCCAAAAGCAAAATATAGAAGAAACACAGTTTAGTCTTATGTATCACATTTTAAGGAAAGATTTTATGTACATCCCCCCAAAATTTACAATCTCTGTGGTTAGGAAGTGTTCCAGAGTTCATGCTAGACACTACTTCAAAGAATACAGAGTAAAGTTTGCTCACTTTTAAATGAATCTTACATTACCTTAACTTTTGAAGTTAGGAACACATGTACTTTGTCATGTTTGGGTTCTATCTATCCTGAACAATGATTGAGGTCTTTAAGGAAGGAAATATAAGTATCTACATGATAACTTCACTGGTTTGATCTGTCAACAATTTCTGATCTAACACAACAGAAATGTATCCAAGAAGGTAACCTCAATTGAGAATTATCTAGATCTAGACAAGCTTTGCCTATAAGTATATATGTAGCTGATTATCTTGAGAGCTACCTGATGTTGGAAGACCAAACTAAATTTGGACTGTACCATTTTATAGGGCTAGCGTTGTAATGAAAGTGAGTGGTCAGGCAAGGTCTATGTATTTATCCACTCTTTGTTCTGATTTTAAATGTGATGTGGTAAGTTGTTTCTTAAGTTTCCTACAATAATGGACTAATGCTTGAAATTGTTAGCCAAATAATCCCCTTTAACATTCTGTTGCTTTTTGTTATGATTATATCTGAACAACCAAAATGAAAATATACCAGTAATTGGTATCAAGAGAAATAAAATAGTGGCGTTGATAGACTTGATCATTACTTTATTCCATTGACTGTCTGGTGGAAGTATATAAATGCATTAGGAAAATTGGACGGCAAAAGCCATAAATATACCAGCACCAGTGAGATAGCACTTCAGTGAATCATTTGGACATTGGAGTGTTGGAGTATTGATCCAGATGGGCATGAAGAATCACCTGTGGTTAATAAGAGATCTTCACCACTAAGTTTTACTCTTCTGTCAGTTCATTGACAAAACTGAATAATATATCTTTAAAGTCCTTACAACACAACTGGTACATCTATGGGCAAAAAAACCTTGCTTAGAAAAATTTTGAAAATATTTTTTAAAGTACCATTGTTCTGTCTTGAAGATAAAAAAGATGTCACAGGAAGAAACTGAGTCTTGAGATCTGATGCAGAAACTGAGTCTTGAGATCCCTGCAGAGAGAACTCTAAAAGCTACTTTATAAGTGATTCCAAGTGACAGAAAGACACGCTGATCTTTGATATCTCTAATGAACCAAGATTTCAAAATCCAGCACCTACAAACAGAATAAAGAAGCATGTTGAAAACATTATCCTCCATGTCCTTGGTGCCTTTTTCTCTGAATTGCATGGATGATTAATCAAAATTAAGTTGATAAATGAAATGGATCACATGGATGGAATTGAAGACAAAAATTACATGATGATCTTAATGAATTAAAGCAGCTTAAAAAATGTTCAACATCATTGGTAATTAGGGAAATGCAAATCAAAACAACCCTGAGATTTCAACTCACACCAGTCAGAATGGCCAAGATCAAAAACTCAGGAGAAACTTTCTCCCTGTACCGATGTCCTCAAGGGTCTTCCTCAGTTTCTTTTCTATTAGCTTCAGAGTGTCTGGCTTTATGTGGAGGTCCTTGATCCATTTGGATTTGAGCTTAGTACAAGAAGACAAGGATGGATCAATTCGCATTCTTCTGCATGCTGACCTCCAGTTGAACCAGCACCATTTGTTGAAAAGGCTGTCTTTTTTCCATTGGATGTTTTCAGCCTCTTTGTCGAGGATCAAGTGGCCATAGGTGTGTGGGTTCATTTCTGGATCTTCAATCCTGTTCCATTGATCCTCCTGCCTGTCACTGTACCAATACCAAGCAGTTTTTAACACTATTGCTCTGTAGTATTGCTTGAGGTCAGGAATACTGATTCCCCGAAATTTTCTTTTGTTGCTGAGAATAGTTTTAGCTATCCTGGGTTTTTTGTTGTTCCAGATGAATTTGATAATTGCTCTTTCTAACTCTGTGAAGAATTGAGTTGGGATTTTGATGGGTATTGCATTGAATCTGTATATTGCTTTTGGCAAAATGGCCATTTTAACTATATTGATTCTACCGATCCATGAGTATGGGAGGTTTTGCCAATTTTTGAGGTCTTCTTCCATTTCCTTCTTCAGAGTCTTGAAGTTCTTGTCATAAAGATCTTTCACATGTTTGGTAAGAGTCACCCCAAGATACTTTATACTGTTTGTGGCTATTGTGAAGGGGGTCATTTCCCTAATTTCTTTCTCAGCCTGCTTATCCTTTGAGTATAGGAGGGCCACTGATTTGCTTGAGTTGATTTTATAACCTGCCACATTGCTGAAGTTGTTTATCAACTGTAGGAGCTCTCTAGTGGAGTTTTTTGGGTCACTTAGGTAGACTATCATGTCGTCTGCAAATAATGATAGTTTGAATTCTTCCTTTCCAATTTGTATCCCTTTGACCTCCTTATGTGGTCGAATTGCCCGAGCTAGTACCTCAAGTACAATATTGAAAAGATAAGGAGAAAGGGGGCAGCCTTGTCTGGTCCCTGATTTCAGTGGGATTGCTTCAAGTTTCTCTCCATTTAGTTTGATGCTGGCTACCGGTTTGCTGTATATTGCTTTTACTATGTTTAGGTATGGGCCTTGAATTCCTGTTCTCTCCAAGACTTTAAGCATGAAAGGATGCTGAATTTTGTCAAATGCTTTTTCAGCATCCAATGAAATGAACATGTGGTTTTGTTCTTGGAATTTGTTTATGTAGTGGATTATATTGATGGATTTCTGTATATTGAACCAACCCTGCATTCCCGGGATAAAGCCTACTTGATCATGGCGGATGATCATTTTGATGTGTTCTTGGATTCGGTTGGCAAGAATTTTATTGAGTATTTTTGCATCGATGTTCATAAGGGAAATTGGTCTGAAGATCTCTTTCTTTGTTGGATCTTTTTGTGGCTTTGGTATCAGCGTAATTGTGGCTTCATAGAAGGAATTGGGTAGTGTTCCTTCTGTTTCTATTTTGTGGAATAGTTTGAAGAGTATTGGTGTTAACTCTTCTTTGAAGGTCTGATAGAATTCTGCACTGAAACCATCTGCTCCTGTGCTTTTTTTGGATGGAAGACTTTCTATGACTCCTTCTATTTCTTTAGGCATTATGGGACTGTTTAGATGGCCTAGTTGGTCCTGATTTAATTTTGGTATTTGGTATCTGTCAAGGAAATTGTCCATTTCCTCCAGATTCTCCAGTTGTGTTGAGTACAGGCTCTTATAGTAGGATCTGATGATTTTTTGGATTTCATCAGTTTCCGTTGTTATATCTCCCTTTTCATTTCTAAGTTTGTTAATTTGGATACTTTCTCTGTGCCCTTTGGTCAGTCTGGCTAAGAGTTTATCTATCTTGTTGATTTTCTCAAAGAACCAGCTCCTGGTTTTGTTGATTTTTTGTATGGTTCTCTTTCTTTCTACTTGACTGATTTCAGCCCTGAGTTTGATGATTTCCTGCCTTCTACTCCTCCTGGGTGAAATAGCTTCTTTTTGTTCCAGGGCTTTCAGGTATGTCATTAAGCTGGTAATGTATGCTCTCTCCATTTTCTTTTGGAGGCACTCAGGGCTATGAGTTTTCCTCTTAGCACTGCTTTCATTGTGTCCCATAGATTTGGGTATGTTGTGTTTTCATTTTCATTGTGTTCTGAAAAGTCTTTAATTTCTTTCTTTATTTCTTCCTTGACCAAGTTATCATTGAGTAGAGTATAACACCGATAGCGTATGCTCTAAGAGCAAGAATTGACAAATGGGACCTCATAAAATTACAAAGTTTCTGTAAGGCAAAGGACACCATCAAGAGGACAAATCGGCAACCAACAAATTGGGAAAAGATCTTCACCAATCCTACATCAGATAGAGGGCTAATATCCAATATATATAAAGAACTCAAAAAGTTAGACTCCAGAAAACCGAACAACCCTATTAAAAAATGGGGTACAGAGTTAAACAAGGAATTCTCACCTGAAGAAATTCGGATGGCAGAGAAGCATCTTAAAAAATGCTCAATTTCATTAATCATTAGGGAAATGCAAATCAAAACAACCCTAAGATTTCATCTTACAGCAGTCAGAATGGCTAAGATTAAAAATTCAGGAGACAGCAGGTGTTGGAGAGGGTGTGGAGAAAGAGGAACACTCCTCCACTGCTGGTGGGGTTGCAAATTGGTACAACCACTCTGGAAAGCAGTCTGGTGGTTCCTCTGAAAACTGGGCACCTCACTTCCAGAAGATCCTGCTATACCACTCCTGGGCATATACCCAGAGGATTCCCCACCATGTAATAAGGATACATGCTCTACTATGTTCATAGCAGCCCTATTTATAATTGCCAGATGCTGGAAAGAACCCAGGTATCCCTCAACAGAAGAGTGGATGCAAAAAATGTGGTATATCTACACAATGGAGTACTATTCAGCCATTAGAAACAATGAATTCATGAAATTCTTAGGCAAATGGATGGAGCTAGAGAACATCATACTAAGTGAGGTAACCCAGACTCAAAAGGTGAATCATGGTATGCACTCACTAATAAGTGGTTATTAACCTAGAAAACTGGAATAACCAAAACATAATCCACACATCAAATGAGGTACAAGAAGAAAGGAAGTGTGGCCCCTGGTTCTGGAAAGACTCAGTGAAACAGTATCCGGCAAAACCAGAACGGAGTAGTGGGAAGGGGTGGGTGGGAGGACAGGGGAAGAGAAGGGGGCTTACGGGACTTTCGGGGAGTGGGGGGCTAGAAAAGGGGAAATCATTTGAAATGTAAATAAATTATATAGAATAAAATAATCAAAAAAAAAAAAAAAAACCTCAGGAGAAAACAGGTGCTGTCAAGGATGTGGAGAAAGAGGAACACTCTTCTACTGATGGTGGGGTTGCAAATTGGTACAACCACTCTGGAAATCAGTCTGGTGGTTCCTCAGAAAACTGGGCACCTCACTTCCATAGGACCCTGCTATACCACTCCTGGGTATATACCCAGATGATTCTCTAGCATTTAATAAGGATACATGCTCCACTATGTTCATAGCAGTCTTATTTATAATAGCCAGAAGCTGGAAATAACCCAGGTGTCCTCAGTGGAGGAATGGATACCATAAATGTGGCATATCTACACAATGGAGTACTATTCAGCCATTAGAAACAATGAATTCATAAAATTCTTAGACAAATGGATAGAGCTGGAGAACATCATACTAAGTGAAGTAATCCATTCTCAAAAGATCAATCATGGTATGCACTCTCTGATAAGCATATATTAGTCTAGAAACTTGGATTACACACATCATAATCCACATATCAAATCATGCCCAAGAAGAACAGAGGAGTGGCCCCTGGTTGGGAAGGACCTGAGTGATCGGGTGCTGTGAGGAATGAAAATGCTGACATGGAGTTATAAAGTGAATATTATATATTTAAAAATATATATATTATATATTTAAAAGACCATAAAAGTAAGATAAATTTAATTTTACATATTGCATCTGAATTACAGTGTGTATTCCCTTTACTCTCTCAGGACCCTCTCCACAAAACTTCCCATCTAGATTTATGATCCTTAATTCTCTCTATAGAAAAAAAAACATTTAAAAGATAACAGTAAAATAAAAAGACCAGAACTAGATAACTAACACAATGGAATAGTATAAACCTAAATAAATAAATAAATAAATAAATCCAAAGAAAATACAAAAGATACAGATATAGAAACAGAAACATGATTTCACATACTCAACAAAACCCATAAGTCAAAGGGATACAAATCGAAGAGAAAGAAGTCAAAATATCACTATTTGCAGATAATATGGTAGCATAAGTGGCCCCCAAAATTTTACCACAAAACTCCTAAACCTGATAAACAACTTCAGCAAAGTGGCTGGATATAAAATTAGCTCAAATAATTCGCCTTCCTTTGGTCAAAGGATATACAGGCTGAGGAATTCATTAAGGAAACTACACCCTTCACAATAGTCACAATTAATATAAATACCTTGGTGTGACTCTAACCAAGCAAATGAATGATCTGTATGAGAGGAACTTCAAATTTTTGAAGATATCAAAGAAGAGCTCAAGATGGAAAGATCTCCCGTGCACATGGATTGGCAGAATTAATATAGTTAAATTGGCAATCTTTCTGTTAGCAATCTATAGATTTAATGCATTCCCCATCAAAATTCCAACTCAATTCTTCAAAGAGTTAGAAAGAAAAATATGCAAATTCATTTGGAATAATAAAAAAAAGCCAAGATAGAGAAAACTATTCTCAATAATAAAAGAACTTCTAGCAGAATCATCATCCCTGGCCTCAAGCTGTACCACAGAGCAATAGAGATAAAACATTCCTGGTTTTTGTACAGAGACAGGCAGGTAGATCAATTGAATAGAATTGAAGAGCAAGAAATGAACCCACACACCTTTTGTCACATGATCTTTGACAAATTATCTAAAATCATCCAGTGGGGAAAAAAAGGCAGCATTTTCAAAAAACGCTACTGGTTCAACTGGCAGTCAGCAGGTAGAAGATGCAAATCCTATCCATTCTTATTTCCTTGTACAAACCACAAGTCCATGTGGATCAAGGACTTCCACATAAAACCAGGTACACTGAAACTAATAGAAGAGAAAGAGGGGAAGTACCTTGACGACATGGGCACAGAGGAAATTTTCCTCAACAGAACACCAATGGCTTATGCTATAAGATCATCAATAGACAAATAGGACCTCATAAAATTGCACAGCTTCTGTAAGGCAAAGGACACTGTAAATAGGACAAAACTGCAATGAACAGTGTGGGAAAAGTTATTTTCCAATCGTAAATCCAACAGAGATCTATTATCCAATATATACAAAGAATCAAGAAGTTATATTCCAGAGAATCAAATAAACCTATTAAAAATGGGATACAAATCTAAACAAAGAATTCTTCACTATGGGATATTAAATGTCTGAGAAGCACCCAAAGAAATGTTCAACACCTTTAGTCATCAGGGAATTGCAAATCAAAACAACCCTGAGATTCTACCTCATACCAATCAGAATGGCTCAGATCAAATATTCACATGATAGCAGATTCTGGCAATAATATATAGAAAGAGGAATACTCCTTTATTGTTGGTGGGACTGAAAGCTGGTCAAGACACTGTGGAAATCAGTCTGGAAGTTCCTCAGAAAATTGGACATAGTACCACCTGAGGACCCAGCTATACCATTCCTGGGATTTTATTAGATGCTCTAAGATATATCCAGTACACATGCTCCACTATGTTCATTGCAGTCTTATTTATATTAGACAGAAGCTGGAAAGAATCAAGATGTTCTTCAACAGAGGAATGGATACAGAAAATGTACATTTACACAATGGAGTACTATTAAGCTATTAAAACCAATGAATTCATGAAATTTTTAGGCAAGTGGATGGAACTATAACATATCATCCTGAATGAAGTAACTTATTCACAAAAGAACAAGCTGGTATGAACTTACTGATAAGTGGATATTATCCACTTATCTCAGAATCTCAGAATACCCAGGATACAATTCACAGACAACATAAATCTCAAGAAGAAGGAAGACCAAAGTGTGGATGCTTCAGTCCTTCTTAAGTGGAACAAAATATTCATGGGAGGAAATAAGGAAACAAAATGTGGAGCAAAGACTGAAGGAAAGATCATCAACAGACTGCCCCACCTGGGCATCCTACATACAGTAACCAAACCCAGACTCTATTCTGAATCCCAAGAAGTGCTTGCTGCCAGATCCTGACAAATACAGAGGCAGATGCTCACAGCCAATGGCTGAACTGAGCACTGGGTCCACTAAGGAGAAGTTAGAGAAAAGACTGAAGGAGCTGAAGTGTTTTGCAACCCCATAGGAAAAACAACAATATCAACCAACTAGACCCCACAGAGTTCCCAGGGACCCAACCACCAACCTAAGAGTTCAGACGGAGGGACCCATGGCTCCAGCCACATATGTAGCATAGGCCTTGTTGGGCATCAATGGGTGAAGAGGCCCTTGGTCCTCCAAAGGCTGGAGGTCCCAGTATAAGGGAATGCCAGTGCAGGAAGGTAGGAATGAATGGGTGGCTAGGGGTCTACCCTCATAGAAGCAGTGGGAGGGGGGATGTGTTAGGGTGTTTGTGGAGGGGAAATCTGGAAAGGGGATAACATTTGAATTGTATGTAAATAAAATATTCAATTAAAAAACTGAAAAAACACAAAACTAGAACTCATACTTATATTTAAAGAACTTAAGGGCAAAAAGAGAGGTAAAAATACCTATAAATAAAAACAAAATCAAGGTATAATTAAAAAGATTCAAAGAAAACTCTCTGACATAAGTTTATAATACAGAGATCTTTCATGTATATTAAATGTGTTTTATTTTGTTTTGTTTTGGCTGTGGACTGCTATCCATGCTACCTACCCTTTAGCCTTTAGAGTAGTTTCTTCCCCAGTGAAACTCCCTTGAAGAAAACTGAATATTTTTAGCAAGTTGCTTTAAAAGTCAGATATTTTCTAGTTAGGGATGGGGGCACATGTCTACTTCATTCATCTCTGAGTCCCAACTTGTTCAGACACTGCAGGTCCTATACATCTTGCCTCAGCTGGGCAAATTCATATGAGCATCTGTTTTGATGACTTCACAGACCTGTTTTCGTGTTTCCCTGTGTCAACCATCCTCTTTGCCCCCGACATTCATTCTTCTTCATCTGCTCTACAAGGATACCTGAACTCTGAGGGGAGGGATTTGATGAAGACTTTTCATTTAAGGCTGAAGTTTCAGTGTCTTACTCTGAATACTGTCTGGCTCTGGATCTCTGTGTTTGTTCCCATCTGCTGCAGAAAGAAGCTTCTCTGGTGATCAATGATGAAGGCATTGATATGATATAACTACATATATACAGCCAAACATCATTAGGAAAGATTTTATTGTTCTGAATATTATATAGAAGTTGTTAATTTAGGTAGGTTTTAATGTATGGTAAGAAATAGTGATCTGACACTTTTCTGTGTGTGGAAACCAGTTTCTCTAGTGCTATTTATTTAATATACTGCCCTTTCTACATTGCAGTTTGTGACATCATCTGGATTAGTATGTGCAAGTTTTTCTGTGTTATCTAATCCATTCTTTGTCTCTGTGCCTATATTTCTGTTTTAATTATGACACCATTGTGGTATAATTTGAGATTGTCAAATATTATAGCACCAGTTTTGCTTAAAATAAGAAAATACTTTTTCTATACATATTTAAGAAATTTTCTGGAGCCCATACCTCAAATTTGGTGCAGAATTCTGTGTGCATTTTCACTACATTCCATCCATAGAAAGCTCTGTGTATTATTTTCATCTAACAATATTAATTATTCAAACCTGTAGTTAGGAAATACCCCTACATTTATTTTGTTCATATTTTATTTATTTTATATAATCTTTATAGTTTAGAGATATATTACCATCTGGAATAACTTTACTCTGTTTTATTTTGAATTTATATGAATTTTATGTGGAGATATTCTCATGCTCTTACATTTTAAAATTCCTGTTTAGCATAATATAATTTCAGGAAAAATTATTCTATATGTTTACCAGCACTTACTGTAATTAAACTGTTTCCTTAAATTAATTGCAACTTTATTGCTTTTATCCTATTTTAGACTGGCTGTGACTTCTCTTGGAGATTGTATGCTTAGAAGAATACTAAACATGTATTCTACAGTTTCTTCATAGAGTTGATTTTGAGAATAGAAAGTAAGTGAATGTGCTTCCCCCTAATTCATCAGCATGTATATGAGAGGAAAGCGCATAACCAAGGTTCTATATGGGAATCAAGTTTTCAACATGTCATTTGCTACTGATATAAGCAGTATAATATACACAGCAGAAGACATAGAAATTCTATGACATGCAGTCTGCTAAACTATAGCGTTCTACTTTGGGGATTTATCCCCCTCAGGATCCTTAATCTCCAACCTTTATTACATGATTGTATGTTTTCTTTTATATCAATGACCCTAAATTTTCTGATCCCTCCAAAAGTAAGATGTAGATAGCTAGTTATTGAGACTTCATTTTTTTTTTCCTAAAATGTCTTTATTTGGCATTCCAATTTGACCAAATATTTATGCAATCAATAGTATACAAGACAACATAAACTTAGTCCTTGGATTCTGTTGTAACTTTACATACTAGATTCCTTTGTCTATCATCCTCTGCCTTAATTTTACACACCCAGGAAACAATCTTTGCAGTAATTATTTATTAAGAAACCATCACTGACTACATGATATTTTTAACATCATGAAACTGAAATAAAACACTTTAAAGTTTCAAATTTAAATGTCTTAGTATGTATGAAAATGTAGATTTTACATATATACATACATATATATGTGTGTATATATCTACTTTTAAACCATGGTCTTACCATATAATCATGTTGCTTTTTAATCAGTGTTAGATAATACTATGTGTTACATGACATCATTCTTTAGTGTGGAAGCTAAGGGACATGACTTTAAAAATAGATATCATATCTTTAGCTTAAAATATAAATGATATTTTAAATAATACTGTTGAAATGTCAACAGAATTCATGAGGACTGAATCTGAAGTGACAATTCTATGAGTTTACAATTACAAGAAATCTTTTGAACAATAGACAAGTGATAAGACACTTAAAACTGATTACTAAAAATTTAATAAGTCTGAGATTTGTTGATGCACCCTGAGGCTTGTTCTGGTGAAAAAGAAATTGTGTAGAAATTACAGAAATATCAACTTATTTCTGTACTGTTTTCATCTGCTCTTTGCTTCAGTATCTTAAGTTCACTCATGAAGATGCTGAGTTCAATTTACAGCATGCATTTTGCGTAAAACAAACAAACAAACGGATAGTTTGTAGAATTTATCACGTGACTTAAAGAGAACTGAAAAGTAGACAAGGCAGGCTTCTGAAGCATTATTAGAAGCCTATAATGAAAGAGCTACAAAGGATGAAAGGAAGAGGAGAGATAAAGAGAGGACTAACAATTACAATAAGATGAAGTACACAGTCTCACTTCTTCCTGAAATGAGAGCTGACATGTCAATATCAGCTGGAAAGAGTAAAAGTAATTTCAGTATCTCTAAGCATTCAGAGACACAGCTACAACCAATCAGTGAGATATGTATCTACACTGCATTTGTCTCATTGTAAATACATCCTGTGTGTGCATGTGGTTTTAATGAGATTCTATAAGCAAGTCCTGCCAGGCTCTCTACTCTGTTTAATAACTACCACTTTGAAGAATAGAACAGGCACATGGTGGGCATTGAATGAAGGATTTTTGAGAAGTATAATTAAATTCTTCTTTTCTATACTGTCAAGAAAACTGATGGACAGTAGACTGCTTAAGAAAACTGAAAATAAGTTAGACAGGAAGTCTACTATACAGAGTGCAACCTAACTGCAAACAATATGTAACAGGATCCACTGTGGTGCCTTTAGTTTTCTCGTTAATTTTGTTTCATTGTTTTTTTTTCTATACAGGTGAGACTAAGTCTAATCTTCTTCTATTCTTTCAGCCTATTTAATAGCAAACAAGATTTATAATGCAAAACTGTGGTTATTAATATCCATTTTAAAATGTTTGCTGTTTACAGTTTTCACCAACATACATGTATGGAAGTATGTGTTGCCATGCCTATTCCCTTACCTACCATTTTTATAGTTTCTTTATGTTTGGAGTTTTTATATTTTTTCTTCTAATTATTTATTAATATAATATGTTATTTTTGGACCTTTATCCAATCTCTTTCTATTTCCCACATTGCTTCATATGCACTAATCATTATCAATGCATGTCTTCTTTAAATTAAAAATTTAGTATCTGCACATTTTACTGTCCATACAAGAGTTAGAGATGATATTTGTCTTTCTATATGCATGATTTGGTAAAAATTCATTTTATTTTTACATGTGTGTGTGTGTGTGTGTGTGTGTGTGTATGTGTTTGCATGACACACATATTGTTTGATAGCATTTGAGTGAAGGTATCCAAAGAGTCCACAAGAAGGCATCAGATATTTTTATAACTGAAGTTACAGGTAGTAAGAAATTTAAGTTGGTTCTGAGTAACAAACTCTGATCCCCTGAGGAAAAGAAACTCTTAACTGTGGATAATCTCTCCATACCTGTTCTATCATATTTATTCCAACCATATAAGAAGTAATCCCAATCAATTCTGTTGAAAGTGATAGTAGTGTGTCTTGCACCAAAATTTCTTAAGGTTTAGAGATAGAGGCTAGAGAATTTACATGAAATATGTGTATGACCCATGGTTCCAAGGAAAGAAATTAGAAGACAGATCAAAATACATGACTCTAAGGCTTACCTATAAAGTTATCTGTAGAAAATAGTGAACCAGCTTTTACAGGCCAATGTTTCTGGTACTCAGTGGTGAACCTAAAGTTGTTGTCAGTTATTAAGCTAGGAGTAAAAGTCAAAGAACTGATATTACAAGAAATAAGAAAAACTAATCCCCAAAAGCTGCACTGTCAGGATCCACACATAGAGTATATAAATGTATGAACATGGAAGACCTATGAAGAAATATGCAGTCCTAGTCTACATAGCTATTCATGTATTTGGTTGAGAACATGAAGAATATTTGGTAGTATTTAAGGATGTAGATGTTTCCTCAAGCTAAAATGAACTTTTAGATTGTTGAAACATTCAGAAATATTTGTGGTACCATAATCACATAAATATTTCATAGTGTAAATGTAGAGCTGTCAGTTCTACCTTCCTAATACCACTTGTATATCTCTTACAAAAATACTCATAGAGAATGGAACTGAAAGAATATGGAGGGATGAAGGTCATCTTAGCTAACTCTACAAAGTACTATTTTACTTACTCTATGATTTTTGCTAAAAAAAAATTCATCTACACATTTTCCTCAATTGAATATTTTAAAGGAATCAAACACTAGGCCTATTATTATCCATAGATTGTCTTCTACTTTGTTTACCTGTTAAAATTCCTGTACTGAGTCTAAGAGAATGTTCTTTGATGAACAGTCTAATGACTACAGAATTCTTCATATTTTGTGACCTGTGTTTAAGATCTACATATTGCACTTCTTACCCATCATTATAGTCAATATTCAATTATCTTCCATTCAGTTTCAGATATGTCCTTTAGTTCTGTTCCTTAGTAAGATAGCAGACATCTTGTGTCTGGTAAGTTGGAACATGCACTTGACTACAGCAACCTCAGCTCAGAATCTTGTCTTCACTGTTGTCTTACATGACCTCAGTATGATAAGAACAACTTTACTATCATTTCTAGGATGCAGAGAATAGCTATAACACTGATCCTTAAGAATGGATGGAGCTAGGGAACATCATACTAAGTGAGGTAACCCAGACTCAAAAGGTGAATCATGGTATGCATTCACTAATAAGTGGATATTAACCTAGAAAATTGGAATACCCAAAACATAATCCAAACATCAAATGAGGTACAAGAAGAAAGGAGGAGTGGCCCCTTGTTCTGGAAAGACTCAGTGAAGCAGTATTCGGCAAAACCAGGATGGGGAGTTGGGAAGGGGTGGGTGGGAGGACAGGGATAGAGAAGGGGGCTTATGGGACTTTCGGGGAGTGGGGGGCTAGAAAAGGGGAAATCATTTGAAATGTAAATAAAAAATATATCGAATAAAAAAAGAAATAAGAGCTATGACATAGATATCCATATATTTACCCATGTTAGTAACTTTTCCTTGTTAATTTATCAATAGATTCATAAAACTATCCTGTCCTTGAGACAAGATAAACAAAAAAGTAGTGTGCATGCAATCCTGAGTGAACAAATCTACCCTCATCATTATCTTTCAGGGTACTGCATCGGTAATAATCTAAGTTTGAACATGTCTAATTTTATGCAGTGTAAATTGTCACATGTGAACAAAAGTGGCCTGTTTTAAATACCAGCAACTGATAGAAAACTTTCTGTAATGAGTTGAAGGCAAGGCTGCAGTAGTAGTCAGTATTTTAGTGCTCAGCATTCAGTTCTTCTGAACCAAATCCAAATGTTTATTTACTTTAGCATTAAACTACTACTGTGTCTTCCCAATGATAGCAAAACTTTCCAACTTTAAGAATCAGTGTTAATTCAAAACTCTTGTTTTGTGGGAGTCCCAAATCTGACCATTTCTCTACTATAATATGCCAATACAGATAGATACCAGGTGATGTGAGGAAATATTAAATGAATGATCGTGATATTGATATTGTCCTTTGTTTCAAATGCCTTCTTCTTGATTTTTTTTTATTTTTTTATTTTTTTCGTCTTTAAAACTAAGCTCATCACACTGAAGACCCCAAAACCACATATTGTTCCCAGTGATTCTACTTACATAAACTAAGAAATGATGTCATTTTGATGTGTCTTACACTATTACATGTTCACTTTGCAATTAGTTCTTTGAGGCTAACTGGCACCTATCTCTAGTTTTAGGTCTAGAGGCTATGATCCTCCTGAGGAACATTAGAAGTGCCTTATAAATGGGAATCTGAAGCACTTCAGGCAAAAGGAAACCTGACTAATAATGATACGAAAGATTACCATCACATTCAAATATGCTTCATCACAGGTTAAAGATTTAAAGTCTTTCATTTGGTAGGGAAATCTGGCCTAATAACATTCCTATTTCATGTTTTATAGAGTACAACTTTATATCCATTCCTGCATATTTAAAATAATCCTCTAAACACAATTCAGTCTGTTTACAAATGCAGACTTCCAGCAAAACAAAATTTATGTTTAGTTTATAGAAATCTTAATCAAGTATATGCAATTAGACTGTATCTAGAAGTCATGCAATATTATTTTATTTATTTGAGCTTCAATTGGTAATGTTTTGCCAGGACCACATATTTTCTCTTCCACAATTCTAATTGCAATATAAACAACCAGCAAACTCAAAAACACTGTTATTTTTTTCTGACAGTTACTTTTATTTTCTCTATTTTAGTCAATCTAAAAAAACATTCATTTGTACAAAGTATATTAACAATAATGCAACTTATATGAATTATATTTTATTTAATTATATATTAATAATATACCCAACAACTAGCAATAACTCTCATGTCCATGCATATTCCTCAAAATTTTATGCTCTCTTTTTTTTTAATTAATCAACTGGGACCCATTTATGTACTCATCATACGTGGTTCTTAAGCCATCTACTGAAGCATAGAAAGATTTCCAGTAATCTTTCAAACGAAAAATTATTTTCTCTCTTCCAGTTGTGTTCAACTACCAATGATTTCTTACAGCTGGATCCAAATGAGCCCATATATTGTGTAATTATTTTTATTCAAGCTTTAGAGAATTTTGTACAACGGTAGTTTATTTACTTCATCTCCACTCTTCCTATCCTATTTCCATTTTCTCGTGTTTCCTAACCCTCCATGCCATAACATTTATGAATGAGTAAGTTCTGTACTGTACAAACTAAAATTTTCAGGTCAAAGAAAAGTATATTAAATTGATAGCCTAACATATAGAAAAATAGTTAAATACTCAATTCATAAACGTTTTAGATTGCGTTTTTTGATTAAGCTGTAGATTCGGCTAAGAATGGCATATCAAAATTTTTCCAATAGAAAACATCTTCTTTTTAATTATTTTCTTTTACAAATATACACACACTTATTATCATCTACTCAACTTATTGTGTGTTGCTTATATATACATGTGTTTAGGGTTGTCCACTTTTGTTTAGATAATCTAGCAAAGATCCTGATCCAGAACAACGCTAATTCTCATTTTTCCCAAGAGTAAACACAATATCCACTGATTGCCTTACATTGTACACTGATGGGCAATATTTTATAAAATTTCCTCAATCAATTGCCTTCTGGGTTTTTCATCATTCAGGGCATTTTTAGGCTATCTATCATATTGTTGAGATATCATGGATACAGTTTCTATTTCATGTCTACAATGCATCTAGTAGAAGGCATTCTGACAACTTCATTCTTAAAATCATATTCTTTTTCCATAAGTTTCTGGGATTTATGGCTGGATACCATATGGCCATTGATTTTCCTTTGAACTAATCACACATACCTGTAATAGTCTCTGTTTCAAAAAGAAGTTCCATACATGAGTAATTAAAGCTATAGTTATCATTAAGTATAACGACACTTATTTATAATACAGATTTAAGATTATCACTGAAATTGATAGAAAAGAAACTGGGGAAAACCCTTGAGGACATGGGCATAGGCAAAAAGTTCCTGAAGAGAACACCAATAGCTTATGCTCTAAGATCAAGAATTGACAAATGGGATCTCAAAAGTTACAAAGTTTCTGTAAGGCAAATGACACCGTCAAAAGGACAAAACAGCAACCAAGAAATTGGGAAAAGATATACACCAACCCTACATCCGATATAGGGCTAATATCCAATATATACAAAGAACACAAGAAGTTAGTCCCCAGGGAACCAAATAACCCTATTAAAAATGGGGTACAGATCTAAACAAAGAATTTTCACCTGAAGAAATTTGGATGGCCAAGAAGCACCATAAGAAATGCTCAACATCATTAGTCATTAGGGAAATGCAAATCAAAACAACCCTGAGATTTCACCTCACCAATCAGAATGGCTAAGTTTAAAAACTCAGGAGACAGAAGGTGTTGGTGAGGATGTGGAGAAAGAGGAACACTCCTCCACTTCTGGTGGGATTGTAAAATAATACAACCACTATGGAAATCAATCTGGTGGTTCCTCAGAAAACTGGACATGACACTATTGGAGGACCCTGCTATACCTCTCCTGGGCATATACCCAAAGGATGCCCCAGCATGCAGTAAGGACACCTGTTCCACTATATTCATAGCAGCCTTATTTATAATATCCAGAAGCTGGAAAGAACCCAGATGTCCCTCAGCGGAGGAATGGATACAGAAAATGTGGTATATTTACACAATGGAATACTACTCAGCAATTAGAAACAATGGATTCATGAATTTTTTAGGCAAATATTTAGAACTGGAAAATATCATCCTAATCGAGTTAACCCAATCACAAAAGAAAACACATGGAATGCAATCATTGATAAGTGGATATTAATTAGCTCAGAAGCTCTGAATCCTGAAGACACAATTAGCATATCAAATGATGCCCATGAAGAAGGAAGAAGAGGGCCCTGATCCTGGAAAGGCTTGATCCAGCATTGTAGGGGAGTACCAGGACAGAGAAAAGGGAGGGGGAATGATTGGAGAATGGATGGAGAGAAGACTTATGGGACATATGGGTGGGGTGAACTGGGAAAAGGAAATCATTTGGAATGTAAACAAAGACTATAGAAAATAATATATATATTCAAAAAATATTGCAATAATGATTTTCCTTTGAAATGATGTTCCATAGTTGATGGTATTTATTGAGGGATATAGTAAATATTTAACCATACATTCACATGTTGTTAAATAGGCATTCTGTGATTCTTAACTACTTTGGTTTTTTGTATGAATTCTACAGGTAACTACAGATGTTGTTCAGAACTTCAGCCTTATCTGAAGTCATCATTTCAGAGTTTCCCTTCTCATCTTCTGTCTCTTATATGTTTTCCTCTCTCAGTTCTGAGATGCTTTCTGAGCTTCTGAGAAGTAAGTTTCATAGAGACCTCCTCTTGTAGCTGAACCCTAAGTTATTAAATATTAGCCTTTTATACAACAATGAATAATATATAAAGAGTATTCACTGTCATGTTCCATTGTTGCAACTCCAATTCATCATTATTTTAATCATTATGTTTCAAACAATTAGTGTGTGTTATTCATAGACATGTATGTACAATAAAGCAGATAACAATAATAGTATAGTTCAATTGTATTTTAATTTTTTGTTTAATAAAGTGAAAAGACATAAAAGGAACTCTAAAGAACAGAATAGAATTCTTACTGAAAAATTTTTAAAACAAAGTTTTTTTTAATTCCCATAGATTGACACTTGGAAAATGTGTTTATTTAATCTTCTAATTAATCTTTTAAAAATCAGCAATATATATTGTCTCAAAACACTGATCTTATGTTTAAATCAGAGATCTTGGTAATCATTCACATTCTTTTGCTGTGATAGAACAATATTAGTAAGAGTTCATAGTAGCAGTGACACAATGGGCAGTTATAATAGAGGGCTTACACATCAGACCTCAGCCCCAAAGAAAGAATCAGAGAGAAAAAACAAAATGGTATCTTACTTTGAAATCTAATACCTTTCTCCCACTGATGCACTGCCTTCAACTGGGAAACTGTTCCCAAGCCTCCCTGAGAAATGCCAACAACTAAGAACCAAATACTCAAATTTCAGAGCTTAAAAGAGACATGACTTTTTCAAATAAGCATAGACTTTTATTTCAAGGTATTTTTATGTCAAACTTGTCTGAATGCAGAAATAAAAGTACATGTTCAATCCTTTACCTACTTAGGGCAAAACTACTATTTGATTCAAAAATGTTTAACTAGAAACTGATGGCTAATATGATCAAAATATATTGTAATCTTATATTAGGGACTAAAATATTGATAGGGGGAAAATACTTTGCTAAGCTAATACTGCATTTAAAGACATCAGCAGTTTCCAAAATTGGGACAGGTCATAAATTAAAAAGAAAATGAAAGGAAAATAACAATATTGGCATGAGCTAGATGAGACTTTAAAACAGGCAGATGTTCTGGCAGAATTGTCTATTTCTTCATTCTCAAACAAATATCAGATTACTGCTGAGGTGTAATAGAAACACTTCATTAACTCTATGTGTTCTGGCTGAATAAGAAGATGTGTACCCGAGATGATGGGTGGGGTACATTGGAGTTTGCTCTTTTGACTGCTAAATTTGTGAAGAGCTAGTGAGAAGCTGCATAGAGGATATCTAAAACAGACAGCAGGGGAAGTGATGGTAGTTTCTCACTCAGAGGAATTATACTGCCTTTTGTTATTCTCCACTGGTTCAGAACAGAAGAAATCTGTTAGAGGTCCCAGAGGGAAATTGGAGCGGTAAATTTTATTTGGTTTCAAAGCTGAAAAAAAAAAATAAAACATTAGTCAAACAGAAATAGGGAATGTGGCATTGCAGGTCAATATACACAGCTAAGAGAGATTTTTACTAACTTAGTAGAGATTTAAAACAAAAGATGCTCAGTTTTTTAAGAAATTGACATTCTATTATTTGTTGTCAAATCTCCAGTGTCAATATAATATCACTTTATACCTATATCATTATCGTCTTCATGAACTTGAAAAATTACCTAAACAACTTTCTAAGTTAAGTATATAATGGAATAAATTATTATTGAACATTTATGAACTATTGTAAAAATTAAATAAGCATGCAATACACTTATTCATGGGAGGAGGAACATGTGCTATGTAATATGGCTACATATAGGTCATAAAGATACCCTCTACTAAGTGTTTCACAATTATTAGGAAGTTTTAATTTTAGCCCAGTTCAGATGTTCTTCACACATAAATACATATTGGGCATTTGAAATCTCTCTAAAGTAGAAATATATAAATGCCAATGATTTAAAATATTTGAAACAATCTTAAATATTTTGAACATATGTTTGAAATAAAATAAAGGGTCAATAACTCCATTTTTTCTTTTTTCACTTTTTAGGCAGCATATATATTTCTATGTTGAATGTATAACCCACATACTTCAAAATTGTGGAAAGTTTTCCTTTTTCAGCCTCTTAGACTTAAGAAGAGTTAGGGTGATATTAGTACACAATCATATTTAACTCATGTTCCTCTTCTGTAATAGTCTTTCTCTTAGCTTTAGAATTACACAAATAAACTTTCATTCTAATTCCACTGGACAGTTCTGCTTTGGAAATTAAAAAGTGGATTCTCATGTTAATTAGCATTTATCTTCCACTAGGGAATTCAGAGCAATACTTTAGCATTAGAGCTAAGAAGATAGCTTTGGTGTGTGATTCTTTAATTCTGTCTTTTAAAGTGGAGAGTATTTTCTTCCATATTAGCTGTATTTGTCTTATCTTTAAAAGTCACTGTGTTCTTTATGAAACAGGCAAATAAAATATGTTCTAAACTTTTATTGTTAGGATAAGTTATTTTCTAGGTCAAGTAGATGCTGACCCCATTTCTGTCACTCAGAGCTGGTAGAATATTTCCCAAAAGCAATAGCACAATTTCTCTTATGGATTCAATGAAAAAAATTGTATAGTTGCTATTCCCACTATTGTAATCACCATCCCACACATATTTATTAATAATTTTGACCATGTGTTAAATATTTAAGAGCTCATTTCCTAAATATTAGGACTGTTATTTCATAATATTGTTATAAATGACGCAATGCTAAAATCAGACAAAGTACATCTTAAAGAATTTGGATCTTTCTTTCAAGGTAAGATAATTTATATCTTACTAAAGTAAGATATAATTGAGTTCTAGAGAAGCTGCCCTTCAACAACTATGATTTGTTGTTCAGTAAAATTGTGACAAAGGGGTGATATCTGAAATACAAAGTTGTAATTCTAATATTAAAAACTAAAATAATAACTTGTAATTATATATTGATTAGTAATATTTAATTATATATTGTTAAAATAGCATTTTCTTTCCATTACTCCATAAAACTTTATTCTAGGGTTTCAAATAAGCTCATGTAATATTCTCAGTTGATTTATTCAATCAACAAGATTGTTTTTAAGGGCTTCATTATCAAAACAGTAAATGTTCACTTAGCCATTTCCTGATCTGTATTTGCCATTATAATTCTTACTCAAATTAATTTTTTATAGAACTAAACTATGTGAGCTAAAATTTCTCCATAAATTTATCTGTTTTTTGATAGCTGAAAACATGATTCAGGACAAGGATGTCTGTGATTGACATGGAACATCTGATTCATATCTGATTATATTCATATATTCATAATCTTGGTATCAACATTTTAAACATTGCTACAAAATTAAATGTACTTAATTTCTAATCCACAGTATCAGTTACTCTTGAAGCCATCATTTATTTTGTCAGATATTTATTTGGATTCTTAAGTTTTTATTTCAAATGAATTATAAACTTGAGAAAAGTTATAAGAACATGTCATTTCCATATTTTGAAGGATATTCTCTCAACATAATGCCTCATAATCCTTGAATATTAAAGTACCAGATTTATTTACAATCATTTGAAACCCTAGCACATCTATCAAAGCCAGTTAATTATAATTACACAAGAAGCAGATTTTATTTTCTCACAATGAGATGGCTGCATCTCAAATTTTCTACTTCACAGCTCCTTACTAAGTGACTTTCATACTTCTTGAAAATATCTGAGTTTGCATTTAGAAAGGGAACGCAATGAGAAACTGATACTATGTTTCTGAAGCTAAATGGATTTGTTACTTTACAAAATAAGTTTTAAATGATGATAGCATTGCTATGTCATGGGACACCCAACTTTGGAACCCAGTAGCCTTGCCATAAGGTGACTCATGTGTGAACATGGAGAGATTTTTTTCCAAGTTAGTAGACAATGTGCTTTTAGAAATCAAACATTTTCTAATACGTCTCCAAATACTATAGAATGGAAATTACAAATTCCTCTGTCTATCCTAATCCAGACAATCAAATAGCAACATAAAATCATCACCATTACTGTAGCATTCCAGAAACATGGCTGATCTGGCAATAACTCCCACCCAAAGTCCTTCTAGGTCTCTGTGATCCAGCTGGACTGAATGTGGACTTGTCACTCTCCTCTAATCCCTGTGGCTTGAGCAGCAGGCCATTGGTATACACCCATTGTTAATCCAAACAATGACATCTATTGATGGGCACACAATGTGACAAATCAGCTGAAGATTTGGCAGAATGAGTCAAAGATAGTGTATGCTCAACTCACACAAAAGGAAAGAAAGAGAGGGGTGCTATTTAAGAGCACTGCTTGTATGATATGGTATATGGTGGATGAAAAGTGTGTATCACAGTTTTACCAGGACTATTTAAAAGAGACAAGCTATGGAGGGAACAAAATAGACACACTGGTGAAGACAGAATAAAACAGAGAATGAGAGGGAGCTAGGAGGTTAGAACATATTGTCAAGATTAGTATAAGGATAAGCAGAACAATTATGTCAGAAGTTGAGAGAAGCTATTCAGCTTCAAGACTGAGTCATTTAATATGGAATATTAGCTTGTGTGGAGGTTAGAAGCTTCCAGATTTAGGCTTAGGGATAGTTGAAAGAGACAAAAATGTTTTGGTCTCATCCTAAGGCATAAATTCACATTGCTTGAACATAGCTCTCATTTCATTCCTTTATCTAAAAGAATAAAAGTGACTTTTACAATTGCTAATGCTTTTACATATGTAAATGGAGTGCTATAATACATTAACCATAAGAAAATTATCCTTCAAATCGTGTCAATGTCCTTGGATCCAAAACTGCAAAAATATAACTTTTCCCATTTTTTTTCCAGTATTGGAATCAGTTCCAGAATACTTCAATTTATTCTCTAATTTCCTTCTCTTTGAAATGCTTTTCTTTAAGTCTTCTTTTTATTACCTTGGAAAATGAAAGGCTAGTTTGCTTGCAAAGCACCCTTGATTTAGTGATGCCTGATATTATCTTATGATTGTATTCACATCATGTACTTCGGTTTGGGGCATAATGGGAACCTTATCCAAACATCATCTGAGACACAAAGTCATTGTTCAGTTTCAGATCACACTTATGTTGTTATCAAATTAAGACAAAATCTATAAATATCCCATTTCTCATAAAATATTTATAATTTGCTTATAAATCTATAAGATTTTGCTTAATTTTTACAAGTTTAGATCTAATTATATTATATCATTTATAATGTGCTCTTTTATGATGCAATTATTACTTTTGATATTCTAGATTATGAAGATTTTATCAGTATGCTCCCTGTAAGCTGGGATCAGCATCTTTTTTGGTATTTCTCCAATACTCTTTTACAGAGTATTATTTATTTTACTTTTCTGCTCTAATAAATTTTGTATTTTTGTTTTGTCTCTAGAGAAAACAAATACTTTAGCAAGTCTCAGAGACTTGTATAGTCACATGGTATTTTGTTTTTTGTTTTTATTTTTTACAGAGTCTGGTCATTAAACATGTTTTTGCCTCATTCTTGTTTACATACTTCCATTCCCAACTAATTCAGCTTTATTGACTCAAATACAGAACGTACTTTTCTCCAAAGGAAAATGCACTTTCTTGTGTATGTATGCTTGTGAGTATGTGTATGTTTTATTGCTAAGTGAATATATTTAATAATTTTTAAACGCTGATTTTTATAACTCTTCATTCTTTTTATGTATAGAAACTAAATGTTCATGTTAACACCTTAAACACATCAAGTACAAATAAATATTTTATATCACCATTTATTTACTAGCAGACTAAAATGAGTGTTTTCTCGAACATTGATTATATTAAAATCTCATGAGAATCAATCATGCAAATGTTTTATGTGGTGATTGAGTATGCTAATGTTAAATTATAATTATATAACATGATTTGTAGTTATATTTTGCTACTTGTCAGTAACTATTTAGTTTCCAATGTCAAACATTAAGAAATTAGGATTAACTTAAAGATATAAATTTTCATAAAATGTGTATGTTCTTACCTAAACCATTTTTAATTGATAAATGATACATTTTTAGCATATACTGATAATGGTTGTAAAAACAAACAGGTAAATATTCTTAAGTAAACTTTTATGCAAAAAGTGTCAGTGAATATTATAGATTTAAGATATATTTCTTACATGAAGTCAACTGTGTTTGGGTAACTGTGCTATGCAGATAATTATAATACATTGGTATGAGGATGCTAGAGTGTGGAAATTTAATCTTAATTTTCTTAGCATCCTACTTTGTACAGAAAATTAAATTCACATATTAAAAATTAACATGAGAAAAGAAAAATGCATGATTTCCATGGTAAAGAAAATCTACTTCTTCAATGAAGGCCCAGAATATAATTGGACTCAGAGACTTACATGTTATATGCAACAAAAACTGTTAGATCTTAAAGGAAAACTGAATTTTGAGGCTTCAAATAAGCAACATATATTTTTTATCATGGCATATATAGTAGCCTCTGAGATTTTACTTTTCATCTTTTGGGGTAGTGATATTGCTATCTGTTTAGTTTAGGAAATCCATCCTTCATATTAGAATTGCATATTCTGCATTTTCATAACATTCAGAGATTATAATAGTATTTCAACATTTCGTATTTCCCTTTACTCTCTCCTTTACTACTCCTTGCTCTTTTGCAAACACAGGGCCTCTTTGATTATTAATTGTTAATGTATGCACATATGTGCATATGCCCATGTAAATATATATACATGCTTCTTAATATAGCCTATTTAGTCTATATACTGTTACTTGTATATGTGCTTCCAGGGATGACAATTAAATATCAGATAACAGATTGTTGTATTATTTCTTGGGGAGAAATATTTCCCCTGCTCTCATGATTTCTTAGTTGCCTAGAGAAATTTTGTGTATCATGCTCTTTTAAACAATACAGAAGAAGGAAACATAAACATATTATATCTGCTAATTCTCAAGTTTTAGTGAAAATGATATATATATTTAATATGATAAGTTTTGAAAGATATATTTTTAATAAATTTATACATGAACACAATTAGATATGATAAAACCTATCCTCATTTCTTATCTCAACCTTCTGTCATGTGCACCGTTAGCATAATGTGCTTCTCCAATTTTCATAGTTATTTTTATGTATTTTGTTTGTTTGGTTTTTGATAGCTAATTTAGTCCAATTGGTGCTGCCTACATGTTCATGAATGTGGGCTAATCTACTGAACATGAGAGTCTCACTTGTGGCCATATCACTAAACTAGAATGATTTTTTCCATCACAGGAAATAACAGTTCTCAAAAGCTTGTCAGTAAGAAATCATCTACCATGCACAATGCGTGGATGTTGGCTGGCTGAATCATCTGTCGGTACTACTGCTGTGAGTTCACAGCTGTGATGTCCATGGCTTGTGCAAGAGAAAGCATTTCATAGCACTTTTCTCCCTCATCCAGCTCTTACATTCTTTCTTCCTTTGCTTTAATAATATGACTTTGAGCATTGTTAGGGCAGGAATTTAAAACATGTGTACCAAGAAGAGCTAAGAAGCAATTTTTTTTTCTCAATACCTTTTAACTAGTTATGTGTCTCTCCATAGAACTGTTCACTGTGAATCTAAGCTGCTATTATGGTGTATCTAAGAGAAAAAAAGCCTGGTGTTTGAGCTTTGTTCCACTTGACAGAATTCCATGCCTGATTCTAGAATCATGTGCAAAATCCCATGGATTAGAAGGTCAAAGGCTCTAGTATAGAACCTGGTATTTCAAATTCTTCTAAAATTGGCATGCTGTCAAATCAGTTTCTAAATATTTATGCCTATACCATAGACCAAGGTACTTTCATCTTGAGAGTAATATTGTTTTTATCTCCTTGAAAGGTCACAACAGTGATGAAAAAGGTGTGAGATATCTCTAGATGTCAACAAGGTAGACATTTGATCTACAATCTTCCTTGGACTAAGAATAGAATGTTACAAATATTCTATTGAGCATACTCCCAATATCAGTATTTCTATTGCTGGAGTATTTCTCTAACATAAGGGAATTAATACAAATACAGTCTAGTTAAAGAAGTAGAATTATTTTTTTTAAAAAAGCCTAGTTCACAACAAAGAGAATGCCAAAAGCCTAAGCTAGTTTTTGAGGAATTCTAATAATTTTATATGACTGAAAGGATTTTTTAATCCTTTTCAAAATTATTCATATGAAGTAAACAAAGAAAGAAAACAAAAAATGAGATAATTTTCACACATAATGAAAGGATCTGCTGCAGTATGTTGTATTTATTCTCCGATGCATCTCTAGAACAAATCATTTAAGGTTGATGTACTTGTATTTTTTTCACTGGGAGAGGATGCACCATATTGTGTGAAAAAAGTCAGTTAAATATATCATGCAGCCTTTCTGTACAAATGGAATTAGGGAGTGAATAATAATTAGCTACTTCTCTATTTTTCTTCTTAGGATTTTTAATATTCATGTTTCTTTAAGCCACTTATAAAGTACTCATAGCTCTAATTTTAAGTTTGTCTGTCTCTCAGGAATATGGGTTATATTTAGATTGATTATGTTTTTCTGAATTCTGAGCGTAGGAAGGCATAATGCCTTTGCTATTGTGTAGTCAAAAACTTGAATATACTGACATCTAAAGAAAAGGATTTTTTAAAAATATAGTTATTGTAGCTTCATTAAAATAATTTCAGAACAGACATCATGGGATACATATACAGTAAATATTTATATTCCTTTACAATAATGGGAGTCACAGATGAAATCCCTATGTATCCCTATAAATATTTACATTTTTGTGTTAGTAAATGAACTCAAGGACATGAGTAATCATTCTAAGTTTTCACAAACAAAAAGAAGTCACTTCCCCTACAACAGTAGAAATTTTCTTTGTAAGTAAAGAAAATTAAATGTGCTACAAAATTTGGCCCACATTCACATACAATTAACTGCATATTAATAATTTTGTTATAATCATACAAATATGTACAATACATATTTCTTTTTACCTTTTAATGGATAATCCCAAGAATAGTGCTGCTATGATGCATGAATGTGGATCATAAGCACCCTAGCTTCTAGGACTGTTGGTTACCTTCTTCCTTTGGAAGCTTGCATGGTTGCTTATGGTATTATTAAAGGTATATCTGTGAGTAGGCATTCAGATAAGTTCCCACTCAAGGGCCTCTGGAACATGTGTTTGAAGTTTTTGGTAATTTCTAACATAGTGGCTTATCATTTTACCTTCTGGAGGCAACCAGTACAAGAGCAAGAGCCTATATGTTTGGCATTTTTACATTGCTCCTTATAATTATTTATTAATATAATACATTATATTTGTAGCCTTATCCAACCTCCCTCTATTTTCCTCCATGCTTCTAATGCCCTAATTAGTATCATTGCATGTCTACTTTAAGTTAAAAATTTAATATGTGCACATTTTACTGTCCACACAGGATTAGAGATGATGATATGTGTCTTTCTATATTTTGAGATTCTCTTGGACAACCCTGACTAACAACTTCTACCTGGCATCTATAAGTTACCAAATCAGCAAAGCATGTTATTTTTCTTACGGGAACAATTGTGGACACATATCTTGTAAGTAAGGAACAGCTTATGTCCATGAAACAAGACGGAAACTATGTTTGGTATTAGAAACTAGCTCAGTACACAGCCAATAAAGGTATTGTATGGAAGGAGTACCTACATCTCCACTTTATTAACTTTATTATTCTAGCTTAATTTCTAACTAGATTCTAACTATTTATATTTGTAACCACATATAAGTGTAGCTCATAGCTCTCATACAAGCAACTTTTTTTCAACAGAGACCATTACAGAAAATTGTAACAACGAAGAAAAGGAAACCATATGGTTACCAGGACTAGTTGAACATAATGCACATTCTGAGCTAGAAGTAGCCACATATGAACAGAAAGGTTTCCCCATTTAAAAACTGTATAGAAGATAAAGCATGTGGGAAAGAAAGTAATGGTGTTTTACAAAATTGCTAGTAACAGAAATGTTTGATGAAGTGCTGAATCGTAAATACTATCTTAGCAAAGCAACACGTTATAGCTCAATTGTTATATTTGTTTTTTTTTATTTACTAAGTGTTAACAGCAATGCCATATTAATGAATACTGATAGCTAAAGCTCAGAGTAGAATGTGTGTATGGACTATGAATGGCCTTACTCTGTAAGATAATACACCAATTAGGATGGAATTTGTGAATTAAAGAACATTTTGAGAAATAACTCCACTAAAATAAATCTTAAATGGTAATGCACAGGAAAAAACTTTAGTAAAATATCCTCAAATCTGTAAGTATAATTCCATTATATTTCCAGAGTCAGAGTTAATGAATCAAATTTTGGTAAAATTAAGAATTAACCCTGCCCTCTAGTGGCAATTAATAAATACTAAAACATATAAGAGGTGTTTGTGCCCCTGCTGCCAAACTATATGAGGGGAAACATTATAGTTTTATAAATTAGCAGGGGCTAATTTATATACCTAAAACTGTGGCTTCAAATGTTATCTTATAAAGTTATTCACTTGAAAATTTAAGGGAGTAAAATGTAACCAATAAAAAACATTATGAATTTTATCATTAATGATATCACCAAATCTAATTTAAGTTCATTAATCAAATTCTCTTCCCTTTGAATTTATATTTGCCATCAAGAGCAAAGTACAAGTTACTAAAATGATTTGACCCAGTTTCCTTTTAGTCCCCTTGCCTAAACCTAACTACATACACCATTGAGTCCAAAAATTTCATGCTTCTTTTCTCTGATTAAATTTGAATTTGATGTCTTCCCTCTCAAAGAGGACCTTTAAAGAGCATAGGTGAAAAACAAAATTATTCAACCTGAATTTGAATTTCTTTTGGATTTTTGATGTCTGTGTTTGCCTATCCTTTGATAAATTCCTTGCATTACAAATAATGCAGGTGCTCAACAGTTAGAAGCACTGATGCTCTTTCTGAAGAGAGGGATTTAGTTCCCAGAAACCACAGAGTTCACCGTTCTTTCTCTAATTCTTCTGCAGCCTTTCTCAAACACACACACACACACACATCAATAATAATCTACAGTCATAGACTTTGGAGGTTAAGAGTGTTAGTGGTAGAAATTATTAACTGAGAACAGTTTGATCACCTTCTCCTAACAAGAAAGCAATATTTAAAGATTGCTTAGTCAGATGTTGTTACTTCAGTAAAACTCAGAGTCTGTAAGAAAAATAAAAACATAAAATTCCTTTCCCCCTTTTACCTTTTAGTGGAAACCTTATAGGTATCTCATGCTCCTGAGTTCAGAGGTATATCAAGGTATTTTCCTAATTCCAAGAATCTCTGTTTATTTTAATTAACAAAGATAAACATGTATGGGTACATGGGAAGAATTGGACACGGACAGGGAGGGATTGGAGAAAATTTCAATTTTCCTGAAACTATTCCATAAAATTGAAAGAGAAGCAACACTACAGAACTCATCCTATGAAGACACAATTACTCAGATACCTAATCTACACAAGAACCCAACCAAAAAAGAGAACTTCAGACCAATCTCATTTATGAATATTGATACAAATATTCTAAATTCTGAATGAAATTCTTAGGGATTCATCCCATATGCAGTTTCCAAACTCAGACATATTGTAGATGTTAACAAGTGCTTGCTGACAGGAGCCTGACATAGCTGTTTCCAGAGAGGCCCTGCCAGTGCCTGGCAAATACAGAAGGGGATGTTCTCATAGAACCATTGAACTGAGCACAAGGTCCTCAAAGGAGGAGCTAGATCAAGGACCCTAGGAGCTGAAGAGGTTTATAGCCCCATAGGAGGAACAACAATATAAATCAACCAGTAACCCTATAGCTCCCAGGGATTTAGCCACCAACTAACAAGTACACATAGAGGGACCCATAACTCCAGCCACATGCATAGCAGAGGATGGCCTGGTTGGGCCTCAATGAGTGGAGAGGCCCTTGGACATGTGAAGGCTCATTGCTCCAGTGTAAGGGAATGCCAGGTCAGGGAAGCTGGAGTGTGTGAGTGTGTTAGTGAGCAAGGGAAAGGGGAATGGGATAGGGAGTTTATGGAGGGGAATCAGGAAAGGGGATAGCATTTGAAATATAAATGCAGAAAATATCTAACAAAAAATCTTGCAAACCAAATCCAAGAACATATCAAAATACACAAGAACACATCATTCACTCCACTCAAGTATGCTTCCTCCCAGGGATGCAAGGGTGGATTAATATACAAAAATCCATTAGCATAATAATCCATAACATAATTCACTATATAAAAAAACTAAAAGAAAAAAGTCACACAATCATCTCCGTAGATACAGAAAAAGCATTTGACAAAATGCAATACAGCTTCATGTTAAAAGTATTGGAGAGATCAGGAATTCAAGGCCCATACCTAAACATAATAAAAAGCAATTTACTGCAAAACAACAGCCACTATCAAATTAAATGGAGACATAGGTGAAACAACCCTACTAAAATCAGGGACAAGACAAGGATACCCACTCTTCCCATATCTATTCAATATAGTACTCAAAATGTTAACTAGAACAATAAGGCAACAAAACGACATCAAGGAGATATAAATTGGCAAGGAAGAAATAAAGGTATCATTATTGGCAGATGATATGATAGATTACATAAGTGACCCCAGAAATTCTACCAGAGAACTTATCCAGCTAATAAACAACTTCAGCAACATGGTCAGATATAAAATTAACTCAAATAAAACAGTAACCTTCTTTTATACAAATGATAATCAGGCTGAGAAACAAATTAGGGAGACAATTCCTTCACAATAGTCACAATTAATATAAAATGTCTTGGGGTAACTCTAATCAAAGAAGTGAAAGAGCTGTATGACAAAAACATCAAGTCTCTCAAGAAATAAATCAAAGAAGATCTCAGAAGATAGAGAGATCTCCCATTCTCGTGGATTGGCAGAATTAACATAATAAAAATGGCTATCCTACCTAAAGCAATCTCTAGTCTCAATGTAACTCCCATAAAAATCCCCACACAATTCTTCAAAGACATGGAAAGAGCAATTATCAAATTCATCTGGAAAGGCAAAAAACCCAGAATAGCAAAAACCATTCTTAACAATAAAAGAACATCTGGGGAAATCCCCATCCCTGACCTCAAGCTTTACTACAGAGCAATAGTGATAAAAACTGCCGTCTCCTTGTACTAAGCTCAAATCCAAATGGATCAAGGACCTCCACATAAAGCCAGACACTCTGAAGCTAATAGAAAAGAAACTGGGGAAGACCCTTGAGGACATCGGTACAGGGAGAAAGTTTCTGAACAGAACACCAATAGCGTATGCTCTAAGAGCAAGAATTGACAAATGGGACCTCATAAGGTTACAGAGTTTCTGTAAGGCAAAGGACACCATCAAGAGGACAGATCGGCAACCAACAAATTGGGAAAAGATCTTCACCAATCCTACATCAGATAGAGGGCTAATATCCAATATATATAAAGAACTCTAGAAGTTAGACTCCAGAAAACCGAACAACCCTATTAAAAAATGGGGTACAGAGTTAAACAAAGAATTCTCACCTGAAGAACTTCGGATGGCGGAGAAGCATCTTAAAAAATGCTCAACTTCATTAGTCATTAGGGAAATGCAAATCAAAACAACCCTAAGATTTCATCTTACACCAGTCAGAATGGCTAAGATTAAAAATTCAGGAGACAGCAGGTGTTGGAGAGGGTGTGGAGAAAGAGGAACACTCCTCCACTGCTGGTGGGGTTGCAAATTGGTACAACCACTCTGGAAAGCAGTCTGGCGGTTCCTCCGAAAACTGGGTACCTCACTTCCAGAAGATCCTGCTTCTGGGCATATACCCAGAGGATTCCCCACCATGTAATAAGGATACATGCTCTACTATGTTCATAGCAGCCCTATTTATAATTGCCAGATGCTGGAAAGAACCCAGGTATCCCTCAACAGAAGAGTGGATGCAAAAAATGTGGTATATCTACACAATGGAGTACTATTCAGCCATTAGAAACAATGAATTCATGAAATTCTTAGGCAAATGGATGGAGCTAGAAAACATCATACTAAGTGAGGTAACCCAGACTCAAAAGGTGAATCATGGTATGCACTCACTAATAAGTGGTTATTAACCTAGAAAACTGGAATACCCAAAACATAATCCACACATCAAATGAGATACAAGAAGAAAGCAGGAGTGGTCCCTGGTTCTGGAAAGACTCAGTGAAACAGTATTTGGCAAAACCAGAACGGGGAACTGGGAAGGGGTGGGAGGGAGGACAGGGGAAGAGAAGGGGGCTTACGGGACTTTCGGGGAGTGGGGGGGGCTAGAAAAGGGGAAATCATTTGAAATGTAAATAAATTATATCGAATAAAAAAAATAACAATAAAAAAAAAAACTGCCTGGTATTGGTACAAAGACAGACATGTTGATCAATGGAACAGACTTGAAGACCCAGAAATAAAATCAGACACTTACAGACACTTGGCCTTTGACAAAGAAGCCAAAAATATACAATGGAAAAAATAAAACATCTTCAATAAATGGTTCTGGTCTAACTGGCTATATACACATAGAAAAATGAAAATTTGTCACCTTATACAATGCTCAAGTCCAAGTGGATCAAGGACCTCAACATAAAACCAGATAAACTGAATCTAATAGTAGAGAAAGTGGGAAAGAGCCTTGATCACATTGGCACAGGTGTAAAATTCCTAAACAGAACTCCAATGACTCATGCTCTAAGATCAAGAATTGATAAATGGGACCTCATGAAACTGAAAAGCTTCTGTAAGGCATTGGACATAGTCAATAAGACAAATCGGCAACCTACAGATTGGGAAAAGATCTTCACTAACCACACTTCTGATACAGGGCTAATATCCAAAATACATAAAAAAACTCAAGAAGTTAATCACCAAAAAAATTAATAAAAATAACTCAAAATTTGAGAGACTTTTCTTCCTAGCTTGGGTGAATGAACATAATAGTAAGGAAAAGGAGTGAATGGTACAATCAGAAAAGAGATGGACGGAGGAAAAAATCCAAGAAAAAATAAAGGAGAAAGATGAAATCAAATGAGAGAGAAACACATGTTTGATAATGAGTTTTGATCTGGGATCTTGTGCCCAGAAACATAAGCGTCCCAAACAACTTATTCCTTCTTGTTACTCCATAAAGTAGTCAATATCTGCTCTCTTCTGAGTTTACTAACAGATATTCTAACAGGTATGATATATTTTAATATAATTTTTATTTGTGCATTCCTGATTATTAGTAAGCCTGCCATGTTCCAGGATCTTTTATTGGTCACTTCTGTATCATCTTTAAATCAAAAAAAAAAAAAAATCTCATCAAGCCTTTTAGATAGTTTGACTTTTTCTTCTCTTTTCTACTACTTACTCATATATTTATATTTTTATTTTAACACATTTTCATGCATAATTTTGAAAGTATATTCTATATTTTGTGCTATGCTTTTATTTTGATGATATTTTCTATGTCATGTGGAAGTACTGTAGCCTCATTAAATTTTGTTCTTTCTATATTTGGAGCTCCATCCAATACAGTCTGTGCTGTGATTGCCTTAACATTCTTCAGACACTGTCTAATTTGTATTAAGGCATTATTTCTCATTAAATCTGGGGTATGTTTATTAGATATTTTGGCTGCTGGAAGTCTTAGGAAACCTATTTCTGCCTTCCATGATAAACATAAAAGCATACCATGATATGCCTGGTTTTTTTACAGTGTCCTGGGGATCTGGAATCAGGACTTCCTGCTTGAGCAGTAAGTGATTTGCTGACTAAGTCAACTCACCATGCCAAAATGTTATGATTTTTTTTTTATACCTGAGAGTGGTAGCACCGATAGCCATTAAATTTGTAACTAGTGAACTGCTAGAGAAGTTGGGTATTTTTTTGTATGTGTGTAAATGTTCTTCATGTTCAATTATTTTTAACACAATTTTTATATTTTTAATCTACCAAGAATTTTCCTTAGTTTAATTGCTTCTTTTGTGCATAACAAAAACAAGAGCTTCATGTATACTATATGGAGAGAGCCAGCCCTTAATACAGTAAAACTACCTATTTTTGCTTTGCTGTGTTCCTTTCTACTTCACATTCTTATTTGACAGATTTGTAACTGCTATCAATGTGATGGGAGTAATACTATTTAGAATGGAACCTAAAACTGTTCATGAATGAAAAGTTGTTTGATTTTGTCAAATTGTGTAAAAATAATTGGAAAAATACCACATTAAAATGTAAAACTTATTTTGAAAACACACATAATTCAGCTAGAATATTTTATTTTTTAAATTTATTTATAATCTAGTCATTGCCCCCCTTTTAGTTCCTCCTCCCACAGTTCCTCATCCCGTTCTTCCTCCTCCTTGCCTCAAAGAGGATTCACCCTCCTCTACCAGGTCTCCTGGTTCTCTGGGGCTTCAAGACTGTAGATGATTAAGCACTAGTTCTCCCACAGTGGCCAGATCAGGCAGACCTCTTCTATATATGTGCTAGGTACCTTGGACCAGTCCATGTATGCTCTTGGCTGGTGGCTCCATATCTGGTAGTTCCTTGCAATCTAGCTTAGCTGAGACTGCTGGTTTTCCCATGGGGTCACTCTCTCCTTCAGTTTCTTCAATCATTCCCCTAATTCAACCATAGGGTCCCTGATTTCAGTCCAATGATTGGGCACAAATATCTGTGTCTGTCTCAGTCAGCTTTTGGTAGAGCCTATCAGAAGACAGCCATGCCAAGCTCCCACCTTTAAGTTCATCATAACATCAGTAATATTGTCAAGCCTTGGTTCCCCCTCCGTATGAGATGGATCTCTAGTTGGGCCAGTCATTGGACCACCCTTCCCTCAATCTCTTCTTTATTTTTGTCCCTACAGTTCTTTTAGACAGAAACAATTCTGGGTCAGAAATTTTACTGTGGATTCGTAACCCAGTCCCTCCACTTGATGTCCTATCTATCTAAAGGAGATGGACTCTTCTAGGTCCCTCTCCATATTGCTGGGCATTTTGGCTAAGGTTGCCTTCATTGAGTCATGATAATCTCTCTCTTTCTGGGTCTGTAGTACTTTCTAGAGGGTACCCTCATCTATACTCCCCCAAGGCTGCCTATTTCCATTCAGTGTTCTGCCTCTCTTGACTTCTCTACTGTCCCCTCTCCCATATCGGATCCTGTTTCCCTTTTCCCCTCTCTTTTCCCTCTCCCACCTAGGTATCTCTCTCTCCCTCTGCCTCAAAATTCATGAGAACTAAGGTCTTGTTTAACTTTTAGTATTAAGTCCTCAGGAAAACTCATTAAGATGAGAAGTAATTGAGCAATGTTAATTACGTGGACTTTGTTAAGGAAAAAGTGTGCTACTTGGTCATCAGTTCTCAACCTTTGGGTCCTGACTCCTTTCCAGCATGTGGATTACCCTTTTATGGGGGGGGGGTCACCAAAACCATCAGAAAGCACAAATATTTTCATTATAATTCATAATAGTTGCAATATTACAGTTATAGAATAACAATGAAAATAATTTCATAGTTGGGGTAACTACAGCATGAGGAACTTACTATTAGGAAAGTTGTGACTCATTGTACTATTGGAAGTTAGCCCAGATATTCTGAACACACAGAAATAAACTTTTATTTTTTTTAAATCTGTGTAATGCCTTTATATGAAGCTAATGAAGGTGCTATTTGGAAGATAACATAACTCACAAAGGTTTTCTGCACAATTATGACATATGCATAACTCACTAGTAAATGGGGGTTCACACTCTACTTAGTCTTTCAAGAAGGCTTATCCTACTGAAAGGCAAGGAACACTTCAGACAATCTAGGATGAAAAAATGTTCTCAACTACAGTGGGGCATGAAACCCTAATTCTGGTTGTCTTAATCACTCCTTTAACATTTTTGGGGGGAAATTAGTGAATTCTATAAATTCCTGTTTTGCTTCTAAAGAAGATTAAGATTGGATAAATAAATTGTCTCGAGTGAAATAGGCAGGGCAATATCCCCAAGACTGAATTTGTAACTCTTCTCCTTATGTCTGCATTGAATGCTTCAGGTCTAGCTTGATACATGCTGTGGTATTTAAGAAATAAATAATTCTATTAGATTAGAAGTGAGATAAGTGTTATGAAGAGAAACATGGAGAAAGGCATAGGAAATTGACTGGGAGTATGGATAGAAATAAAAAAAAAATCTCTATCCTTGTGTGAAGCACTGTGGTCTGGCCTAGTTTCTTCCTGTTCATAGATCTGTTGAAGCTCTATTTCTGCTGACCTGTTGGGTGACCTATTCTAGTCCTTCTATGTGTTCTGTGAATTTAGTTAATAATTGTTGTTGCAGTACCCATCAATTATAGAGCTTGATTGGTTCAGAGGTTAGAGAATCTGAAAATTATATAAACTTTTATATTCAGATGCTCAAGCTGCTTGACAGCAAGCCACTTACATCATCCTTCATGACCTATGAATGAGATGAGGATATTAGATGATCATCTTAAAACTGTCAAGGAGACTAGATGAAATTGTACCTCTAAAGCACATAGTTTAATATCAAATATAATAGATAAATAAATATGATTTTTAGAAGACTGTATGTTATTTAAAATTAAAATACATACTTCTCTAAAAGCACTATTTTCTTTTTTAAAAATATTTTTATTTTCTATATTCTTTGTTTACATTCCAAATGATTTCCCCTTTCCCAGATCCCCTCTCCCCATATGTCCCATAAACCTTCTTCTCTCCACCCATTCTCCAATCACCTCCCTACATTTTCTCTGTCCTTATATTCCCCTCCAATGCTAGATCAATCCCTTTCCAGGATCAGGACCCTCTTCATACTTCTTCATTGGAGTCATTTGTTATGCCATTTGTGCCTTGTGTATTCAGGGCTTCTGGGCTAATTAATATCCACTTATCAGAGATTTCATTCCATGTGTATTCTTTTGTGATTGGGTTACCTCACTTAGAATGATATTTTCCAGATCAAACCATTTGCCTAAAAATTTTGTGAATTCATTGTTTCTAATTGCTGAGTAGTATTCCATTGTGTAAATATACCACATTTTCTGTATCCATTCCTCCTTTGAGGGACATCTGGGTTCATTCCAGATTCTGGCTATTATAAATAAGGCTGCTATGAACATAATGGAGCATGTATCTTTATTGTATGCCAGGGAATCCTTTGGGTATATGCCCAGGAGAGGTATAGCAGGGTCCTCCAGAAGTGTCATGTCCAGTTTTCTGAGGAACCGCCAGACTGATTTCCAAAGTGGTTGTACCATCTTACAGCCCCACCAGCAATGGAGGAGTGTTCCTCTTTCTCCACATCCTCACCAACACCTGCTGTCTCCTGAGTTTTGGACCTTAGCCATTCTGACTGGTGTAAGGTAAAATCTCAGGGTTGTTTTGATTTGCATTTCCCTAATGACTAATGATGTTGAGCACTTCTTAAGGTGCCTCTTGGCCATCCAAATTTCTTCAGGTGAAAATTCTTTGTTTAGATCTGTACCCCATTTTTAATAGGGTCATTTGGTTCCCTGGGGTCTAACTTCTTGAGTTCCTTGTATATATTGGATATTAGCCCTCTATCAGATATAGGGTTGGTGAATATCCTTTCCCAATTTGATGGCTGCCATTTTGTCCTTTTAACAGTGTCCTTTGCCTTACAGCAACTTTGTAATTTTATGAGGTCCCATTTGTCAATTCTTGATCTTAGGGCATAAGCTATTGGTGATCTGTTCAGGAACTTTTTCCCCCGTGCCCATGTCCTCTAGGGTCTTCCCCAGTTTCTTTTCTATTAGTTTCAGTGTGTCTGGTTTTACATGGAGGTGCTTGATCCACTAGGAGTGGAGTTTAGTACATGGAGATAAGAATGGATCAAATCGTATTCTTCTGCTTACTGACCTCCAATTGAACCAGCACCATTTGTTGAAAAGGCTATCTGTTTTCCACTGAATGTTTTCTGCTCCGTTGTCAAAGATCAAGTGACCATAGGTGTGCGTATTTTTTTCTGGGTCTTCCATTCTATTCCATTGGTCCACTTGTCTGTTTCTGTGCCAATACCATGGAGTTTTTAACACTATTGCTTTGTACTATTGCTTGAAGTCAGGGGTACTGATTCCCCCAGAATTTCTTTTGTTGTTGAGAATAGTTTTAGCTATCCTGGGATTTTTGCTATTCCTGATGAATTTGAGAATTGCGTTTTCTAACTCTGTGAAGAACTGAGTTGGGATTTTGAAAGGGATTGTGTTGAATCTGTACATTGCTTTTGGCAAGATGGCCATTTTAACTATATTAATCCTGCCAATCCATGAGCATGGCAGATTTTTCCATTTTCTGAGGTCTTCGATTTCCTTTTTTCAGAGACCTGAAGTTCTAGTTTCAATTTCCACATGTATCTTATAATTGTATTTTTAACACATTTTTGGCTAAACAAAGAATTTTCATCTGAAGAATTTCGAATGGCTGAGAAGCACCTTAAGAAATGGTCAACATTGTTAATCATTAGGGAAATGCAAATCAAAACAACTGTGAGATTTCACCTCACACCAGTTTGAATGGCTAAGATTAAAAACTCAGGAGATAGCAGGTGCTGGCAAGAAATAGGAACACTCCTCCACTGCTGGTGGGACTGCAAGCTGGTACAACCACTCTGGAAATCAGTCTGGTGGTTCCTCATAAAACTGGGCATGACACCTGAGGAGGATCCTGCCATATCACTCCTGGGCATATATCCAGAGCATTCCCTAGCATGCAATAAGGACACATGCTCCACTATATTCATATCAGCCTTATTTATAATAGCCAGAAGCTGGAAAGAATGCAGATATCCCTCAATGGAGGAATGGATACAGAAAATGTGATACAGTTACACAATGGAATACAAATCAGCAATGAAAAACAATTAATTCATGAAATTATTAGGCAACTGGTTGGAACTGGAAAATATCACCCTAAGTGAGGTAACTCATTCACAAAAGAACACACATGGAATGCAGTCACTGATAAGTGGATATTAGCCCAGAAGCTCTGAATACCCAAGACATAATTCACATATCAAATGATTCCCAAGAAGAAGGAAAGAGAGGAACCTGGTCCTGGAAAGGCTTGATGCAGCAATGTAGGGGATTACCAGGACAGGGAAGTGGGATGGGGTTGATTAACGAATAGGTGGAGGGAAGAGGGCATATGAGACTTATTGGGAGGGGGAACAGGGAAAGGGTAAATCATTTGGAATGTAAACAGAGAATAAAAAATTAAAAAAACACATTTTTGTGCACAAATAATCAGATTCTTGCTGGATTTTGAAATATGAAATTGTGTGGACCAAATCTAAATGTGGGGATATAAGGCTTAACACTACACCTGTAAATTCATATCAATGAGCTGATCAAGGACAATACAGATTTGTTAACCTGGATCCGGGAAAGCTCAGGAGGTCTCAGCACTATTCAAAGAATTACTGTCAGCTAAGAAATGTTGACAGTGGGAGAAATAATCTTCTTCGTAGAAGATTATGTAGAAGCATACAAATTGGTTATCCAATACCAAATAGCTCTGAAAATATAAAAAAGTAACATGTAAACACAGCAGTTTATGTTTAGAAGTTATTATGTATATACATTTATACATGTAACCACAAGAAGAAAGAGGCCATGGATTTAAAATAGTGAATACAAGGGCATAAGGGAGGATTTGTCAGAAGAAAATAAAAGGGAAGGTGAAGTAACTATATTATAATCCAGTGGTTCTTAATGTTTCTAATGCAGGTACATTTAACATAGTTCCTTATATTGTGGTATCCCCAACCGTAAAATTATTTTCCTCAAAAATTACAATATTTGCAATATTGTAATTTTGTTACTTATAAATGTAACAGAAATTTCTGTGCTTTTGGATGATCTTTGGTGACCCCTGTGCATCACCTATATATGTCATGACCAACAATTTGAGAGCCACTGATATTATAATATAATCACAAAAATAAATGAAAAAATACCTCTATAGGCAATAATGGGAATCAAAAATTAAATTAATCATGACTTTTCATCAGTGTGCTTTATAAGAATTTGAAAGTATTTTTTAACTAATCTATGGTCTATTTCTGATGATATCTATGTTTATTTAACTGATGATAATGAATAAATACTATGCACACCAACAGTAGATTTTTGTCATTGATGTTTATCACTTGTCAGAGATTTATGAACCAACTTAGCATTTTTGTAAGAAATAATGTTAACACAAATATGCTTTTCCTTGATTTAGTTTTAATTTCTTTCTTCCACTTTTTCCCTGTGTCCCATCCACAGCCATTTCTAAGACTTTCTATAGCCTTCTTTCCATCAGAAACTCATGACCTTTGTTTTAATACAACTGAAGGTGTCTCCAGCAAAGGTGAATGTTTAAGTGGAAGTTGATGGCAGGGGAAGTGAGTATTTTTTTATTAGATATATTCTTTATTTACATTTCAATTGTTTTCCCCTTCCTTGGTTTCTCCCCTAAAAATCCTCTAAGCCATTCTCCCTCCTCCTGCTCATCAATCCATCCACTCCTGCTTTCCTGTCTTGGCATTCCCATATACTGGGGCATCTAGCCTTCTCAGGACCAAGGTCCTCTCCTCCCTTTGATGTCCAACAAAGTCATCCTCTGCTGCATATGCGTCTGGAGCCATGGGTCCCTCCATGTGTACTTTTTGGTTGGTGGTTTAGTCCCTGGTAGCTCTGGAGGTACTAGGTAGTTCATATTGTTTTTTTTCCTATGACACTGCAAACCCCTTCATCTCCTCAGGTCCTTTCTCTAGCTCCTCCATTTGGGACCCTGTGCCCATTTCAATGGTTGCCTGAGAGTGTCCCCGGCTGCATTTGCCATGCACTGGCAGAGCCTCCTAGGTGACAGCTCTATCAGGCTTCTGTCAGCAAGCACTTGTTGGCATCACAATAGTGTCTGGTATTTGTAACTGTATATGGGATGGATCCCTATGTAGGGCAGATCATGGGTGGGCTTTCCCTCAGTCTCTGCTCTACATTTTTGTCTTTGTATCTGATCCTATGGGTAATTTTGTTTCCCCTTCCAAAAAGGACCAGAGTATCCATACTTTGTTATTCCTTCTTCTTGAACTTCATTTGGCCTGTGAATTGTATCTTTGGAATTCCATGCTTCCTGGCTAATATTCACTTATCAGTGAATGCATATCATGTTTGTTCTTTGTGATTGAGTTACCTCACTCAGAATAATATTTTCTAGTTCAATCCATTTGCCTAGGAATTTAATGAATTTGCTGTCTTTAATAGCTGAGTAATATTTCATTGTGAAAATGTACTACATTTTCTGCATCAGTTCCTCTGTTGAGGAACATCTGTGTTCTTTCCAGATTCTAGCTATTATAAGTAAAGCTGCTAAGAATATAGTGGAACATGTGTCCTTATTACATGCTGGAGAATCTTCTGAGTGTATTCCCAGGATTGGTATAGCAGGGTCCTTTGGTAATATTATGCCCAATTTTCTGATGAACCTCCAAACTGATTTCCAGAGAGGTTGTACCAGCTTTCAATACCTCCAGTAGCGAAGGAATGTTCCTCTTTCTCCACATCCTCCCCAACATCTGCTGTCTTCAGAGTTTTTGTTTGTTTGTTTGTTTGTTTGTTTTTTATCTTAGCAATCCTGACAGCTGTGAGGTAAAATCTCAGGATTGTTTTTATCTGCATTTCCATGATGACTAAGGATGTTGATCATTTCATCTAAAATAACAAAAAGCCCAGGATAGCTAAAACTATTGTCAACAATATAAGAACTTCTGGCGGAAGCAGTATCCTAGACTTCAGGCAGGACTGCAGAGCAATAGTGATAAAAATTGCTTGTATTGGTTCAGGTACAAGCAGGTAGATCAGTGGAATAGAATTGAAGAACCAGAAATGAACCCACACACCTATAGTCACTTAATCTTTGAGAAAGGAGCTAAAACCATCTGGTGGATAAAAGATAGCCTTTTCAATAAATGGTGCTAGTTCAATGGTGGTTCTCATGCAGAATAATGCAAATTGATCCATTCTTATCTCCTTGTACAAAGCTCAAGTCCAAGTGGATCAAGGACCTCCACATAAAACCAGACACACTGAAGCTAATAGAAAAGAAAGTGCAAAAGAGCCTCAAGCACATGGTCCCAGGAGGAAATTTTCTGAACTGAACACCAATAGCTTATGCTCTAAGATCAAGCATTGACAAATGGGACCTAATGAAATTAGAAAGTTTCTATGGGGCAAAGGACATTGGGAATAGGACAAAGCAGCAACCAACAAATTGGAAAACTATCTTTACCAACCATACATCCAACAAAGGGCTAAAATCCAATATATACAAAAAACTCAAGAAGATAGACTCCAGAGAACCAAATAACCCTATTAAAAATGGGGTACAGAGCTAAACAAAGAATTTTCAACTGAGGAATATCGACTGGCTGACAAAAACCTAAAGAAGCATTTTTTTCTTTATTCACTGGAAAGAGAAATTTCATTCTTTAAAATGGTATTCCAAAAGTTCCTTTAGTTTCTCTTGATTTCTGACTTTGTAAGGAGTCTTAAAGTGTGTTTTTTTCTAAAAATTTCTTAAATATTATGATGTCATATTCTGTTTGTAAATAGGAGCCTAGTTTGGCTGTCCTCTGAATGGCCTTACCAGCAGCTGACTGAGACAGAAACAGATACTTACAGCCAACTATTGGACTGAGGTCTGGGGTCACCTATGGAAAACTTAGAAGGAGTGAAGGAGCTCAAGGGGATGGCAACTCCATAGGAAGACCAAAATTATCAATTAATCCTGCCCCTGGGAGCTCCTGTTATTTGCATTCCTTTGGTTTGTGAATTGTAGCATGGTTATCCTGTCCTTCAGGAATAGGCCCCACTTACAAGTGAGTACCTACCATACATGTTTTTATTTTGGGTTACCTCATACAAAATATTTTCTACTTGCACACATTTGACTGCAAGCTTCATGATGCTCTTTCTTGTTTTTTAATAGCTGAGTAGTGTTTCATTGTGTAAACTGACCACATTTTCTTTATCCATTCTCCATTTGATGGTCATCTGTTTCTAGTTTCAGATAAGATAAAAGAAACAAATTTTAAAAAAAAACAATTATGACAAGACAAACTGACAGAAGTAAAAGAGCTAAAGAACCAACAAAGAAAATGCATATAGATGCAGAGACAAAATGTCTTCATTCATACAAAAATCCCAAAGCACATGTTAAGTTAAAAATATAACCTGATCATGCATTATGGGATGATAAATATCCAAAAATGTCATTGAAATTATTTTATTTTGGGCATCTACAAGTGGGCATGGGACATGCCATTAGGAGTAGTTTGTATCTTCATTGAGAAGATTATGTTGCTAAAATCATGGTAGCTTTTGGGTTTTGGTCTTTACATGGAAGTAACTTAATCCTATTTTTCTTCTACACTGATTCTTTGGGAAAGGCTAAGGACATCTTCAGTATACAAAGTTTTATTCAATAATAGTACATTTTACTCATAAACAATTGATGTTATTGTCTAGAGTCAAGAACTGTTGAAAGTTGGAGATGAATTTGACTGATACATAAGAAGTAAAGACTGAAAATGTTGCTAAGTTCAAAAAAAAATTTGTGACACCAAATATCAAAGAACTGTTGTGAAGTTCTGTTCTAGGGAAATTATTCTGCTTTCATCAAAGAACAATTTTTATGTTCTGTCCAATCTCATTGGCATCAATAATATAGTATGATTTAGTATAGTATTAGATTGTGGAGAAAATTAGAGTAGGGTAAAGAAATACCTACTATAAGAACAGCACTATTATTCTTTTTTTTTTTTTTGTCTTTTTTTTATTTGATATAATTTATTTACATTTCAAATGATTTCCCCTTTTCTAGCCCCCCCCCACTCCCCGAAAGTCCCGTAAGCCCCCTTCTCTTCCCCTGTCCTCCCTCCCACCCCTTCCCAGTTCCCCGTTCTGGTTTTGCCAAATACTGTTTCACTGAGTCTTTCCAGAACCAGGGACCACTCCTGCTTTCTTCTTGTATCTCATTTGATGTGTGGATTATGTTTTGGGTATTCCAGTTTTCTAGGTTAATAACCACTTATTAGTGAGTGCATACCATGATTCACCAACAAAGAGTGGATACAAAAAATGTGGTATATCTACACAATGGAGTACTATTCAGCCATTAGAAACAATGAATTCATGAAATTCTTAGGCAAATGGATGGAGCTAGAGAACATCATACTAAGTGAGGTAACCCAGACTCAAAAGGTGAATCATGGTAAGCACTATTATTCTTGAGAAGGAATCATCATGATATATCATATTCTTCTATTTATCTAAATGGTTATTAGAACCATTTCTATACAAGGACAGTGTTTTGCTAATCTACAATCCTATCTGGCTTTGTGAGATTTTCTGAGCTTTCTCTCTCTCTCTCTCTCTCTCTCTCTCTCTCTCTATATATATATATATATATATATATATATATATATATATCCACATATATATCTTCTATCCAGTTCTTTATCAACTAGATCTTAGCACACTTTATCCCTCTAATATTTACCTAAAACATATAAATAAATCAAATAACATTTATACATGCATGTCAGTCACTATTGCAACCATGAAACATCATGACCAAAACAAGTATACAGAAAAGGGTTGATTTGCTTTAGCTTTATACATTTGGTGTCACTATTGCATTGATGAAACATCATGTCCAAAATAAATGTATTTACTTGGTTTCAAACATTTTATTTATTTATTTATTTATTTATTTATTTATTTATTTATTGGCTTTCTACATAGGGTTTCTCTATATAGCCCTGGCTGTTCTGGAACTCACTCTGTAGACAAGGCTGGCCTTGAACTCAGATATCTGCCTGCCTCTGCCTCCCAAGTGCTGGGATTAAAGTTATGTGCCACTACTGCCTGGCTGGTTTTAAACTTTCATATCACAACTCTTCATCAAAGGAAGTCTGACCAGAAACTCAAGCAGGGAAGAATGTCCGAGGCAGGAATTAATGCCAGTACCATAGAGGGGCAGGTCTTATGGCTTGCCCCACCTGGATTGTTCAGCCTTCTTTCTTATAAAACCCGGGACAACCAGCTGAGAGATGATACCACCATCAATGGGCTGGGTCCTCAAATATTATTTGATTATTAGGAAAATAGCCTACAGCTGGATCTTATGGAGGCATTTTTTTAAATGAGGTTCATTATTTTAAGAAAACTCTAGTTTGTGTGTGAATTTAATGTGACATAACACTTACTAATTTTTCCAGGGTTTATTTTTTATTCACTTTAAATCATGATCAATGCCCTCTCCTCTTTTCCCCGCCTATCTGTATAACTCTCTCATTGCCTACTCCAGAGAAGGGGAGTCTCCCTTGTGTACCACCCCACCCTGGGATATCTAGTCTCACAAGGACTAGGAACATCCTCTCCCACTGAGGCCAAACCAGACAGTACAGGTAAGGAGAAGGGAATTCAATGACAGGAAACAGAGACCAAGACAGACACTGTTCCACTTGGTAGCTAGAAGTCTGGTGAAGGGAGGATGTAGGGAGTTTAGGGGGGTATCCTACCTGAGATTCCTACAAGAAGGGGGTATAGAAACTGAAGAATCCACACCCTCATGGCAGGAAGGGGGACAGCAATTCATTCAAAAAGACTTTAACCCAAAATCTGTCTTGCCTACAAGATACACAGGGATAAAGATAGAGCAGAGACTGAGAGAAGAGCCAACCAATGACTGCCCTGATGAGACCCAACCCTTGAGAGAGAGCCAACCCATGACTCAATTAATGATGCTCTGCTATACTTGCAGACAGGAACATAGCATAATTGTCTCCTGAGATGTTTCATCCAGCAGCAGATAGATGCAGATGCAGAGACCCACCACCAAATGTCAGATGGCATTCAGGGAGACTTCTGGAAGAGTGAGGAATAAAAGCAACCAAGCTAGAAGAAGGAAACCTCAAGAACACACACAGGGACTTGGGCAGCGGTGGCGGTGGCAGCAGCGGTGGCAGTGCAGCAGTGGCTGGTCCAGCTGAAGGGCCATCAGCAGTGGAACCAAGGCGACACAGGGTCCAGTTAGGCCCTGCGCCCACGACCACTGACCTTCGCTGACCAGCCGGGCTGCAAGCAGCTGCAGTTTTGCGGCACCTTTCGCTGCACAGAAGCCACTTCAGAACTCGTCCTCCCACCAGTCAGGAGAGGCTCACCTCCATCTTGGTTTCGGACTCCAGAGAGATCAGACAGACTGAGGTACACAAACATAATCCGAGGCCAACACCGCAGGGGTCTGAGCCCAAAGGGCATTAGCCTGCACCCAGGCCCTGGGCTGTTCAGGGGGCCATCGGGGTGCCAACCCAGCCAGGAGGTTTTTTTGCCCTGGCCGGTGCGCGTGCCGCCATTTTGCCTACAGGATGACAGAGCTCTGGCGGGCAGAGCCCTTACAGGCATAGCCTGAGGCTAACAAAGCGGGGGTCTAGGCCCCAAAAGGCCCAGGACTGACCCCAAGAACTGGGCGGCTTGGTGGGCCATCTGTGTGTCAACCCGCCCAGGAGGTTGTTAGCACAGCAGACTCTCCCTGCGCTTTCGGGGAGCGTGAGCACGCACGCCCGCCATCCTGGTCACCTGGCAGACCCAATTAACAGTCATAGCCCTAGGGGAACTTTGCTCGGACCTTGGCCTCCCAGGCTTTTGCCTGGACTCGGGGCCTGGGCGGCCAGGTTAACCTTGTGTGCGCCAGCTCGGTTGGGGGATGGGCTGCCCAGCAGAGTGATCAGAACACAGGGGAGGTCCCGGCAGCATACACCATCCGGGCTCCCTGGGGGTGCAGATGGGCTCCATCTGGTCCACAGACACAATCTGGGGCAAGGCCTCAGGCGGGAGCCCTCAGCTCAACTCTCTCCGCTTCCGGATCCAGATCAGCCTGGGCGGCGGCACCACATCTCCAGGTCCTTCAAGAGGCTGGAGGGGCTTCCGGGCAGCCAGCTGGGAAAAGTCCGTGTGCTCCGTGAATCCAGCGGGCCCCAGCGGGAGCCTTCGGGTGCCTGCTTCGGGATCTGAACAGCCTGGGCAGCAGCACCCTGTCTACAGGCAGTGCAGGAGGTAAGCTGTGCACCAGAGGCCAACTGGGAAGGGGCAGCTTACACTGGTGAGTCCAGCATTGACAACAAGACCAACTAATACCAGTGAGAACTAGATGGCAAAAGGCAAACGCAGGAACGTCACTAACAGAAATCAAGGCAATATATATATGTGCGTGCGTGTGTGTGTGTGTGTGTGTGTGTGTGTGTGTGTGTGTGTGCAGGTACTGAAGCATTAGAGCATGTATATATATATATATATATATATATATATATATATATATGTGTGTGTGTGTGTGTGTGTGTGTGTGTGTGTGTGTGTGTGTGTGTGTAGGCTATTAGGTGACACTTGGTGTTTTCTTCTATAGCCTTCTAATTATTTTTCTTTTTAAACAAAAGAATCTTGATCTTGTAATTTCTTTTTTTTATTCGATATATTTTTTATTTACATTTCAAATGATTTCCCCCCTTCTGGCCCCCCAATCCCCGAAAGTCACGTAAGCCCCCTTCCCTCCACTGTTCTCCCACCCACCCCTTCCCACTTCCCTCTTCTGGTTTTGCCTTATATTGCTACACTGAGTCTTTCCAGAACCAGGGGCCACTCCTCTGTTCCTCTTGTACCTCATTTGATGTGTGAGTTATGTTTTGGGTATTCCAGTTTTCCAGGCTAATATCCACTTATTAGTGAGTGCATACCATGATTGATCTTTTGAGACTGGGTTACCTCATTTAGTATGATGTTTTCCAGATCCATCCATTTGCCTAAGAATTTCATGAATTCATTGTTTCTAATGGCTGAATAGTACTCCATTGTGTATATATACACATTTTTTGCATCCATTCTTCTGTTGAGGGATACCTGGGTTCTTTCCAGCTTCTGGCTATTATAAGTAGGACTGTGTGGATTATGTTTTGGGTATTCCAGTTTTCTAGGTTAATATCCACTTATTAGTGAGTGCATACCATGATTCACCTTTTGAGTCTGGGTTACCTCACTTAGTATGATGTTCTCTAGCTCCATCCATTTGCCTAAGAATTTCATGAATTCATTGTTTCTAATGGCTGAATAGTACTCCATTGTGTAGAAATACCACATTTTTTGCATCCACTCTTCTGTTGAGGGATACCTGGGTTCTTTCCAGCATCTGGCAATTATAAATAGGGCTGCTATGAGCATAGTAGAGCATGTATCCTTATTACATGGTGGGGAATCCTCTGGGTATATGCCCAGGAGTGGTATAGCAGGATCTTCTGGAAGTGAGGTGCCCAGTTTTCAGAGGGACCGCCAGACTGATTTCCAGAGTGGTTGTACCAATTTGCAACCCCACCAGCAGTGGAGGAGTGTTCCTCTTTCTCCACACCCTCTGCAACACCTGCTGTCTCCTGAATTTTTAATCTTAGCCATTCTGACTGGTGTAAGACAAAATCTTCATAATCCACACATCAAGTGAGGTACAAGAAGAAAGGAGGAGTGGCCCCTGGTTCTGGAAAGACTCAGTGAAACAGTATTCGGCAAAACCAGAATGGGGAATTGGGAAGGGGTGGGTGGGAGGACAGGGGAAGAGAAGGGGACTTACGGGACTTTCGGGGCGTCAGGAGCTAGAAAAGGGGAAATCATTTGAAATGTAAATAAATTATATCGAATAAAAAAAAAACGAAAAAAAAAAAAGAATATCTCAAACCCTGGCCCTGTAGTGAAGTACTTCCTCCAACACGGGCATACAAAAAATAAATAAATAAATAAATAAATAAATAAATAAATAAATAAATAAATAAATAAATAAGACTGCTATGAACATAGTGGAGCATATAACCTTATTACATGCTGGGGAATCCTCTGGGTATATGGACAGGAGTGGTATAGTAGTATCTTTTAGAAGTGAGGTGCCCAGTTTTATGAGGAACCACCAGACTGATTTCCAGGGTGGTTGTACCAATTTGCAACCCCACCAGCAGTGGAGGAGTGTTCCTCTTTCTCCACATTCTTGCCAACACCTGCTGTCTCCTGAGTTTTTAATCTTAGCCATCCTGACTGGTGTAAGGTGAAATCTCAGGGTTCTTTTGATTTGCATTTCCTTGATGACTAATGAAGTTGAGCATTTTTAAGATGCTTCTCTGCCATCCGAAGTTCTTCAGGTGAGAATTCTTTGTTTAACTCTGTACCCCATTTTTAATAGGGATATTTGGTTTTCTGGGGTCTAACTTCGTTGATCCATCCTTGTCTCCTTGTACTAAGCTCAACTCCAAATGGATCAAGGACCTCCACATAAAGCCAGACACTCTGAAGCTAATAGAAAAGAAACTGGGGAAGACCCTTGAGGACATCCGTACAGGGGGAACGTTCCTGAATAGAACACCAATAGTGTATGCTCTAAGATCAAGAATTGACAAATTGGACTTCATAAAATTACAAAGTTTCTGTAAAGCAAAGGACACCATCAAAAGGACAAATCTGCAACCAACAAATTGGGAAAATATCTTCACCAACCCTACATCAGATAGAGGGCTAAGATCCAATAGATCTTGTAATTTCAAATAGACACCTTGCCTTGTGAGCTTCTAGGAGCTGCTGTCTGAGTGAACAATTGACAGGGCCATCTTTTTCGTGGGTACTGTGCTTTACCCATGTAGTCCTCTTAATAGTACCTTAGCAGTACTTAAAAGTACTTAGCAGTACCTTTCAAATGTTATTTTAATAGTTAAAATTATCATGTGTAATAAGGGAATAAAGTATAGGTTGTTTAAAATTGTGATGCATATGCAAAATTAACATGGAAGTGTTGGAACATATAGTCATTAGTATAAAATATGTGTTAAAGACATTTCTCTGCATACGAATGATAGTTGGCTGTTATTTTCCTTATTGCATTCCATATGTACTTACCAGAGCTACTTCAAAAATACATCTATCTATCCCTCTATATTTACTTATAAATGCTTTAATCTGTGTTTTAATTTATGTGTTTTAATCATAAAGTTATGATAATCTCTCTAAATCAAGCAGTAAACTAATACAGTTAAATGCTGCTTGGAAATATTTACTTTGAAACACTTCCCCTCTCCGCCTGGGAAGCTTTCATTGATTTTTTAAATTAATTTTTATTTATTTTTTCTTATCCATTTTACATTCCATTCACTGTCCCCTCTTCCCTATCACTTTCCTCCAAAAATACTTCATCCATCCTCCCTGTCCTCATCTGACAACACCTCCCTACCCCAAGTACCCCTGCACACTGGCACTTCAAATCTCTTTGAGTGTAGGCCCTTCATCTCACTGCGAAGCCAGACAAGGCAGTCCAGCTAGACAACATACCCCACATATAGGCAAAAGCTTTTGGGACAGGCCCTGCTCTAGCTGTTCTTGTTTGGGACTCACATGAAGACTAAGCTGCACATTTGTTACACATGTATAGAAAGGCCTAGGCCCAGCCTGTGTATGTTCTTTGGTTGGTGGTTCAGACTCTGAGAGCCCCATGAGTCCAGATTATTTGACTATGTTGGTCTTCCTGTGGAGGTACTATCCCTTTGGGGGCCATCAATGCTTCATCTTATTCTTCCATAACATTCCCTAACCTAGAAGATGCACTTAATCCTTTATTGACTTGAAGCACAGGGGAAAGGGTAGGCCTGGTGTGTGAGAGGGGAGCACTCAACAAAGGCAAAGGGGTGGGGGAGAAATGGGATGAAGATCTCTGGGTCTAGGATACCGAGGGGCGGCAATGATTGGAATGGGAATAAATAAAATAGCTTACAAAAAAAGTCCCCAAGGTTCATTCACTGGCTGTGGATATCTGAGTAAGCTATCCACTGTTTGGCTGTGGGTTTCTGAATCAGCTGCTGGGTAGAGTCTCTCAGAGGACAACATGCTCCTGTCTGCAAGCATAACAGAGTATCATAGTGTCAGGTATTGGTGCCTGCCCATAGAATGGATCTCAAGTTTGACTGGATATTGATTGGGCATTTCCTTAGTCTCTGCTCCATCCTCTGTGCCTGCATTTATTATAAACAGATACATATTTTTATGGATGGGTTGGTGTCACTATCATTGAATTATATATTTCACTTTGGTTCCTGCCTGGCTATACAGGGTGGAAACTTCTTCAATGTTCTGAGTCACAGCTAAGATCACTCCTATTGGACATAGGTGCCTTCTTTATTTCAGGTCTCTGCCTTGTGATATAGATGTCCCCCACATCCTCACCCTTGTCAGTTGAAGAAGAAACACATTTCTTAATTGTATATATTTTCTTCAGGTTTCTAATAAAATATTTTTCAATATATGATTTTAAATAAGTACTTAAGGCTAGTTCAGAATGCCTACAATTTCATGATACATAATTTTCTCATGACATTATCTGACACTGAAATGGATTCTTAAGTGTTTTATGTTTCATAGCAAATCAAGTGATTTTATTAAAGTGTTTGTGACAAAATAAGTTGTGTCCATTTTTACACTCCTTGTTTTTTCTTTGTTTTAAATTACTATAATAAAATACTGTAACTTGGATAATTTATGTAAACAGAACATTATTAGTTCATATTTCTGTTATTTCAGAAGTCAAAGATTAATGTGCTGCTGTCTGCTGAGGAATTTCATGATGCATCATGGAACTGCACTCTACACTAACAATAAAAACAGTGAGGGAGATGGAGAATAGGGACTGAGAGGAACTTAGGACAAAGGTGAGGTAGGGAAAGAGGTCATGGATAAGAAGGAGGGAATGTAGAGGAGGAGGTAGGGAAGGAAACATTTGTCCATTAATAAAATACAATCCACTGAGCACTCTATAACAATTATCCTGTGAAGGATTTCACAGGAAATCCTTTCAAGTGGAAACTGCCATTACTTAACAGTTCATGCATACTGCATGTGGTATAAACTGCCCAATGTGGATGCTTCCATATCTTTCAAGTTATATTCTCCTGAATAGTGCACCATAGGTACTGCACAAAACTGTGAGGAGTGAAACAGTACAACAATATCCTGGTTAGCATGCTTATAAAATAGAAAAATCTTTAAAAACACTCTGATATTCTAACCCCCCCATTCTTTGATAGAATAGCCAGTCTTTATGATTTGTAAAATACTCTGGGGTCATTTACCATGGCTTAATGAAATGTGAATAAATGGCCTTCTTACTGTCCATGTCAAAGCTTTTTGTATGGCTTGTCTTATAGATAGATGTCTTCTTTCTGTCTTTACTCTAACCACAATGTGGGTGCAGGAAATTGAAACATCATTTTCTTCAAAAGCAATTGGTATCCTCAATTCTGAGCCATCTCTCTAGTCCCAAAGGTGTTATATAATTTTGTTGCCTAAATTTTGAATTCTGGACCTCATTCCTCAAAATTTCTCAAACCCAAAATAAACTCCAGAACTTCAAATATTTGTTACAAAAAGTAAAATCTCTTTACAGTATCATTTGTTTATCTTGGGACATGTTGTATTATTTCAAGAGAACCACAAAATAAATAATTTATAATGAATATAAATGTCTTAGTTCAAGGTTCTAAACCCTTAGGGTTAGAAGACCAAGATAGATGACACCTTCTTAGAGTTACAGGGAATACGTTGTTCCAGAGAATCTTCTACATGCACTTATTGCACAAAAATTAATGAATACTCACACACAAAGAAATTAATTCACCACTATTAATAAATCATTCAATAATGGGACAAAATCAAATTTACCTGATATTGAACTATAAATTCTTTTCTCATATGGAATTTATCTGTCTCTCTGTATTTGTCTATCTATCTGTCTTTCTGTCTGTCTGTCTGACTGACTGTTTTTATCTATACTTTTATCCATTTATCCAGATGTGCAAATATTAGAAATAGAATATTTACACACACATATATACAGATACATATAAACACATACACTTACACATACACTTACACATATACATTATATATATACACATACACATACACATACACATACACATATACATATGACTAACTTTTTGACAAATGACTATCTGTATTTGATGTTGCTACAAATATACTTTTGGTACCTAGAGAGAGGGTTCTGAAACTCAGAGCATTTATTACTCTTGCTGTTGATTTGAGATGAGTGTCTGCCACATGCAAAATTTCTCAACTATCTGTACATATTACTACAGGGAAATTTTTGCTTTTTCTGTCCTCCTTAGGCTCCAGGCACATGGTAAACATACATATATTCATATTAAACACTCATCACACCAAATAAATAATAGTTTACAAATTAAATACATATTTCATTTTAATTATTTTATATTTCTTCCCACTTATTCTAAATCAAAAGCTGACAATAAACAACCAAAACACTTTAAGTGTAGAGATGAATAAATAATATCAGGGTTGACAGAGTTTCCTCTGCTGCCAAAGACAACTCAATTTTGAAATATTTGAAAGGCTCTTCCATGCCATTAATGTTATAAATTAATTTCTAATAAATGCTCAGGTACTAGCTGAAATAGAGGTCTTAATAGCTATTAACATCCAATAGCAATTGGAAGGAAAATTGCATTACTAGAAGCAAGAAGCAAGCTTATAACTAAGAAATTACCTAGATTTCTATTCAGTTTTAATATTTTACCTTTTCTTTATTTTATATATGTAAAAATATATTTGATTATTTCCCTTTACTCCTTCCAACTCCTCCAAGATTCACCATTAAGTCCCATTGCAATATCATGTGTTATTTTTCTAACACTCAGAATCCCCCCTGTTTGCATGTGTATTGTTATATAGCCATACACTCATACATGGGCAGTCTACCAGTGTTTACACCCCCCAATGAAATTGAAGTACATTTCTCAGCAGCAAACAACTGCCTGTAGATCCTCAGATAGGAGCAGGACTTTGTGAACCATGCCATCACTAATGTTAGAAATTTTATTGACTTGATTATATGAAGGTATTTCTTGGTATTAATTAAATATTGTATTTATTTTGGCATAATCTGTCCCAGTGAAGCCAGGCAAAGCAGCCCTCTGCTATGTGCCAGGGGCCTCAAACCAGCCCATATATGCTCTATAGTTGGTAGATTAGTCTCTGGGAGCTCCCAGAGTTCCACATTAGTTGGCATTGTTGGTATTTCTGTGGGGTTACCATCCCCTTTAGCTCCTTCAGTCCTTCCCCTGACCCTTCCATCAGTTCATTTACACAATGGAATACTATTCAGCTATTAAAAACAAGGACATTATGAATTTTGCAGGCAAATGGATGGAACTAGAAAATATCATCCTGAATGAAGTAACCCAGACCCAAAATTGCATGCATGGTTTGTTCTCACTTATAAGTCAATATTAGCCAAAAAAATACCTATAATATAACCTATGGAACCTAAGAAGTTAAACAAGTAGGAAGGTTAAAGTGAGCATGCTTAAATCCCACTTAGAAGAGGGAACAAAATAATAATAGAAAGCCTTTCAAAGGGTATGCCAACTACTGGGAACTGCAAGTGTAACATCTGATCACATCTGAAAAATATTGATGTGCAGTCCTCCTACCCAAGTTCTGTTTATTAAAATAGTTCCATCCTGTCTTCTTCCACATTTGTTGAGCTTTGGGAAAGGTTATGACATAGATGGGTCACGTTTTGAAATAATAACCCCCAAATCACATATTGTATGGTCATTGATCAATAATGAGCTTTATCCATTGCAAAGCTAAACTTCTCTAATGGGGAGAAATATTTAGACTAATTTATTATATATACAGAAAAAATTCAGAAAGTAGTTTGTTTTATATCCATTAAGAATAATAAGATAGTTTCTTCCTCAGGACTTATGATGTATCCATCCACAGGTTCTTTGTGAACTTCATAGTTCAATGGATCAGTTCTAGCCTATAGAACACCCTTATATACAAGCACGGGATGGTTGCTTATCACGATAATATTCATGCTGTTACTGAATGAAAAAAATGACTTTACAGGTCAGGTGTTATTGTGGGTTGCAGAGTTCATAGAAAGACAAGAAGGAGGAAATGAAAAATCATAAAATGAGACATCTCACTGAACATTGCCTCCCTTCATTCTGGCTTTTTTCTACCTTGATTAACAGTAAAGTGTTCCAATACCAAGGCAAGAGACTACTAATCAGATTAAGTAGAAGTCATAACTGTGACAATAGAAGAATGACTGGAAAGCTATGATGTGGCTTAAATACTGTTTGGCTAAAAAATAATACCTAAAAAGAATCAGAATTGAATTACTTGTCATTGTGAATTAAGCACAATGTATGCAGAAATAGCTGTAGAACAAGGTCCAGACATGTTTTTATGAATACTAGCTCATCTTGGGATACATTTGACATAACAGACAAATGCAGAAATAACACCTGCTTTATGAATTAATAAGTAAAATAATTGAAAATATTGCTGAAAAGTGTTCATGCAAAGTAATATATAATACAGGTCTAAAGCCAGAAATAATATTTTTAATTATTATGTATGATTTACTTCGATATATTATTAAGTCAGAAAACAGTTGTAAGAGAAGGACAGAAGAATAGTTGTATTACATCAAATGTACTGAGACTCTGACAGCCAATAACTAACTATTTTGTATGTGTTGTTGAGGGGCTTCCTATAGTATGTTAACTATGTAATTACACTGAGTAAATCGGAATAGGTCACCCTATTACAAATGCATCCAATCCATTTACAGCAATGGCACACAATCAAAACATGAATAAAGAGTCTTTATTTATCTAAATTTAATGTCTTTCATAATGGTAGACCATCCAATATTTTCCATGAAATAAATACTTTGATGTTACTGGGCCTTTGAAAACAGGATTTATGACAGTGGGTTTCTAGTCACTCAAACTTTGGCAATAGATAAAATGTTGTACCAGTGACCTGATGAAACTTGCACTAGATTTCACCACTGTTTTCCCTAGACTTGCAACTTTCAGTAAGCATACATATTAAAGACAGTAACTATAATAATCTAAGCCAATTCCTGTAAAATACACACACACAAACACACACACACACACACAGACACACACACATACATTTGCAACTATGAAGCTTAAAGATAGAAAGGCTTGAATTAATATGAAAGGGCTTATGATATAGTATCAGAGATAGAGTCCAGAATCTACTATAATGATATCAGAAAAATCTGAGTTATACTAATGCTGACATTTGTCTCTGCATCCTTTCTAGAGATATCTATGCAAGTAAAATTTATGTCAACATGGAAAAGCAGACCTTTTCTCAATGCATGAGAGTGAGGGTGCAAAAATAAAAATAAAGAATTAAATACACAAGAGCTTAATGTTGAAAGAGGACACCTCTTATTGATAGCCAGGACATTTCTGTTATAGAATATAACAGAAACGTACATAATGGGAATGGGAACTTCTTTTCTGAGTTATGCATAGTTTGACTTTCTGGAACAATCATGATATAATAGTGTTATAGGTTTCAGTAAAACAGGATACATACTAAATATCTCTATAATTTTCCTAAATATTACTAATCCTACTACATTCCATGGTATATTGTAAAGATGCTACGAAATTTGTGTGAATGCATGTCATTTTCACAGTGTTTATATAGCTAAAAATCAGTTTTATTTAAATTAAATGAAGAGAAGAAGTAAAATGTAAAAAATTTTAACTTTCTTCAAAATTACTTCTAAACTCCTTGTGAAATAAATTGTTAGTGTTCTTTTTAGAATAACAACCTCTTTACTCAAAACATTTTGAATCCATTATGGATATATGGACTTTGAGTTTCAAATTCTGTCTTTATTGACAAAAAGTTCAAAGTTTTGCTAGTAGGTTGGTGTCCTTATCCCTCCTCTGTGGGTGCTGCCTTTTGATAGTAGGTGGCTCTTCTGACATTATATCTTGTGAATTTAATTAATTCCTCATTCTTATTTTTGCACCCTTACTCTCATACATTGAGAAAATTTCTTACTGTACTGCCTAAACCTCTAGCTCCCTGCCTAACACAGGTGGGCCTATTACTTGTAGTGATCATGTTGTCCAACTCTTGAGTATTGGTTTAAGGCCTACACCTATGATCAATACAGGGTGTTTAAAAAAGAGAGAAGGAGAGGTAAGGAGAGGAGAGAAGAAAAAAGAGGAGAGGAGAGGAAAGGAGAGGAGAGGAGAGGAGAGGAGAGGAGAGAGGAGAGAGAAAGACAGAGAAAGAGAGTGAGGAAGGTATTATTGAAACAAATGCATATACCAGACAAAGATAGTCTAGGAACTAGCCATAGTCAAATTGGAAGACTCTAGCAAGTAAAAGTTAGGTTAATTAAGGAATATAAAAGAAAAAAATTAATGCTTTTATTTTTATCCCTCTACGTAAAATCAAATCTGGGTCAGACTTAGGTGGGTCAGATTATATTCTATGACTTTTTAAATTCTAATTTAATAAAATGATATAATCTGTGTTACTTAATACAAAGTTTATAATCATGTTCAGTTGTGAAAGTTTGTCAGGATAGTAAGTGAAACAAATTAATAATTAAAAACTATAAATTTAATTTATTGTTTTCTCTTAGCCCAATTTGACTTTTAGGAAGTACTACCATTTATATAAAGGAATCATTGCAGGGTTCTTGATTTGCCAGAACTATTTTTCTTCAGTACCTTCAGGCAAATTACTGTGTGAACTTTAACTTTTAGTCCTTCAGGAATCAACAGAAAGAAATGAGAAATTTATTAAACACATAATTAAATGAGGACACCAAAGACAATTTTTACAACAAACTGTTCAGACAAATTTAATATGTACATACAAAAAATTAATTCCATCTTTACATTGAACCCTAAGGAAGTTATAACTCAAGCTTATCACATATGTCAAAGTACGAGCTAAAACTATAAATCTCTCAGAAGAAAATATTGTGGAAATCACTTCATAGGATGTGATAATCATAATTTGAATATAATCTTTCTCAAAACACAAGCATTTAAAACAGAGATAAGTTGAATGACATGGTGTTTTAAAAGTTGTTCTCTCTGCAACATTGGGAGCTCAGAACTCATTTTACAATTCTGGTCAAGAGCTGATAGCTGGGGTGCCTAGAGGAATTTCTACTATTATCACATTGCTAAAATACTATGTGACCAGACTTTTTTCCAAATATTCATGCCTGCATCTGCCATTTCATGCTGCTGTTAACCATAGTTAGGTACTTTCTGATTGGAGTTAGCAGTGTTAATATAGAGAACATAATCTGACCCACCTAAATATTAGTTCAATTACTATTAGTGAATAATAATATTAATGAAATTACTGAAATGCCAAGAATAGGAATGTTAAAGATCTTAGTTCTCAGTCATAATATTTAGCCATCTCTATCACCTACTCCAAAGCTCAGGGAGCATTATAAAAGGATAGAAAAAGAAAAGAGATGGAAGATGGCGAAGTTTGCTGCAAAAAGGCATCTTCTTCTTGCATGACAGCTGTCTACATGAACTCCCTCTCACTACTGCACAACAGGTGCACAAGTTAGGGGCTGTGAATACTCCATCATGCAAATGGAAGGAATCATAAGACCAAGGAGCTCCATCAAGGACAACTGAAATTTAATGGCTTCCAGGCAAAGGCATGTCAATTTTTTTAAGTGGGGAGGCTAAGTAGCTTCAGAGAAATAGTGCACAAGATACCAAAATATATCTTCTATCCATGTTTATTCAAGTAGTCAACTTAATTTCTGGGTTCTTATATGCAGAGAAGACATGAGAGGATGAAAGTTATGAGGAACAAGAAGAGGTTAGATGGAAAGAGTGGGCATGAAAGAAGATAATAGAGGGCTATAAAAATTACTACAGTAAATTATAGAAAACTATTGAGCAATAGAAACATATAAAATAAGTAAAATGCAAATCTGTCACATATCATAGTAGACATTCATGAGAGACAAAAATACCCTATGAAATCAGAAAAACTGCCCACTATTTTATCTGAAAATGATTTAATATCTCTAATAAAAAATGAATTTTATAAACCAGTAATAACATCAGTTAAAGTTTATTCAACAAGCTCTGATAGAAGATTCTTCAAATAAACTATAAAAATGAAAAAGAAAATTATAAAATGATTTCTGCATTAAATAGCTGTTAGAGGAATGGTGTGTCAAACAAAAATGAGTTCTTACATAATGATTAATGCTGCTGATATAAAACCAAACACTATCTTCTAGAAAATCATCAGTGTTGCCAAATACATTAAGAAAGTAAAACTTTCAAGATTATAAAATTTTTAAATATTATAAGGACTTAGAAAACTCCATTGAAGTACCTCAAAATATTAGAAAAAAATATACCTAAGTTTCAGGAACTCTGCTTCTAAGTACAAGTCTTTTATTCCATTAGACTATCTGAGAAAGAAAATAATGGTCCCTATTAGGGATGCAAGGAATAATGGGATGTTTCATGAGTGTAATGTTTTAGTTTTACAGGAATAAGTAAAGATTCTAACATTGATTTCATAACCATATGAGTATAATTCAAATTGTGAAATTAGAACACAATGAGCATGGGTCCCACAGAAAAACTCATTTATGTAACAAGTGAAATATATACATATGTACATATCCATAAGTCAAAAAATGTTTAAATAAATTAAGACAAACTACAAACTCAAAATACTCACAACTCAGTAAATAGTTACCCTTTCACTTATGTGCCTAATTATTGGGTTATGCTGTTACTCTTAAATTCTCTGTATGGTTTTCATGACTTTTATTATTGTAGATATTTCTAGAAGGCTTAAGAGATGTACAAGCAAAAATTATATGCACTGATAATATTAGAATTAATTTGATATAAATATTCAGCACGTTTAGGAAATAACTCATATTTCTAGAGTTAAAACAATACTCTAGTAAATAACCACAAGTTAAAGTATCATAATTGAGTCATTAATGAAGATCTAATTCCCAATATATGAAGTTGTATATCTCAAATATTTCAAAGATAAGTATATTGGAAGCACTTGCACTACAATATGTGTGTAACACTATTCATTATACTCAAGTTATATAATTAGACCCAGTGTCCAATATCAGAAATACAGCAAACAAAATGTGATATGCATACAAATCTTGATACTATTTAATATTACTAAATGAAATTCTGTAACCTGTGATTCCATTAGAAGAATCAAAACACAGAAAAATATAGTGAACCATACTACTATGCAGAATTTAAGATCATCAAACTCACTAAGGAATTATGAAACAGTAGTACCTGAGAAGAGAATGGAGGTAATAAAGACAAAAAATGATGACCTTAATTATATAGAAAGAATTAATTATCTTATGATGACTGAGATGAAGTGAAGCATCATGGTTGTGCCCTGGAGCAATAAAACCAAAGACCAAATGTATCAAGGGAAGGAACGAGTTTATTTCAGCTTACATTTCCAAATCCTAGTTTATCAATGATATAAGTCAGAGCAAGAAAAAAGGGCAGGAACCTAGAGGATAGGGTTGAAGATAAAGCTATGAGAAATTCTGCTTAGTGCATTGTTCCTCATGACTTGCCATATATCCACTTACTTATAGCACTGAGAAACACCAATCTAAGAGTGGTACTGGCCACAAGACTTCAGGCCTTCACACATCAATATTCACTAAAGAAACTTTACCACGGGCCAATCTGGTGGAGGATTCTTCTCAACTGTGGTTTCTTCTTCCAAATAATCCCAAGCTTATGCCAATTCAAGATCTAAAATTGCTGGCATACATCATATATGATTATATAGAGACAAATCTTCTAGGATTTATAAAAAGCAATTAAAATGAAATTATCTATGTGAAATTATCACAATTCAAAATACCTAACCATTATATAATTATTAATTATATTTTTCTTCCTCAGAGCAATTCAAACTTGGAAATTTAGGGTGTAGAACTCAAAATTAACTTATTCCAGTATGATCTTTAACTTTTATCTTTTCTTTCAATGAAGATACCTAGGGGGAAAAATGTGTTATCCGATTATGGTTTAGTATAAACACACTGGGCCCTAAAAGGAATGTCATAATCAAATCCATCCCTTGGAGTTCAAGGAACTGTGAAGAAGAGGCAGAAAAGGTCCAAGAGTCAGAGGAAACAGAGCACAACAAGGAATCTAGGCCTTCTGGACAGCACAAAGCTGGCAAACCTGACCTCACAGAGATTATAGCAGCATACAGAGGGCTGCACAAGTAAGCTCCAGATGAAATCCTAAAGCTTAAAGGAGAAATAAACGCACGCCCCTGTAACTTACTCCAAAACTATCTTTGATTCATAAACAATTGCAAAGAAAATTTACTCTGTGCCGAAGGAGTCTCTTAATTGAAACAAAACACTGTAAAAGGTAGGCCACATGCTTAGCAGTAGATGCTAAACATGTAAGAAAATGAATTAGAAGGAATTTATTTCATAATGTTAAGTCATGCCATTTCTCTTTAAACTTACATGTTTTTTCTTTTCTTTTTCATTATTTATTCTATTTGTTTGCATCTCAAATGATATCCCACTTCCCAGTTACCCTTTCACAAAACTACATCTCACATCTCCCCTTCCCCTGTTCCACTCTGCCTCTATGAGGGTGCTCCCCCACCCACCTACCCTCTCCCATCCCTCAGCCCCAGCACGCCCCTAATCTGGGGCATCAACCCTCCGTAGACCTTTGGCCTCCTCTCCCATTGATGGCAGGCAAGGCCCTCCTCTGCTACATTTGTACCTGGAGCCATGGATCCCTCTGTTTGTGTTTTTATGGGATCTCCCCATCTCTCTCTCTCTCTCTCTCTCTCTCTCTCTCTCTCTCTCTCTCTCTCTCTCTCTCTCTGTGTGTGTGTGTGTGTGTATGTATGTGTACATGTGTGTGTGTGCGTATGTATGTATATTTTTTTATCTTGTTGCTCTTTTTATTTTATTTCTCATCTCATTTGGCTGTTTTGACATTTTATGATGTTTTTTATTTATTGTATTTTATCATTACTCCTTAGATATCTGTTTTTAACAGGAGATAGGATGTGTATCTGGATGTGATGGTAGGAGGGTTGGAGTAGACATATGGAAAACAATAATCAAAATACATTGTATAAAACATTTATTTTAAATATGGAAAGTATATCTATCTGTCTATATATTTAGATAGACAGATAAATAGAAAGATGAAAAATAAATATATATGCATATATGATGGTTAGATTCTATATGTCTACAGCAAAATATTTTAAAAATATGTATTCTGGTACCCTGTAAGTCTTTGAGTCCCTTCTCATTAAACTTTTAAGCAGATTTATAATACCAAATATGGAATTGCTCCTATGTTGTGAGCCTGTGAACTGACCAAAGAGTATCTGGTTACCCAGTAACAGTTATTATTGTATATGTATGGACACTATACTGGTAGACTTTTGTCATTGATCGGAAAGTTCCCAATGGTATAAATCCATTGGTGTCCCATTCCCCACACCCCAGTAGCCAATATAGTTTTAGTTGTTATATAAGTCAAACAGGTAGGAAGAGAATTAAAGTATAATTCTACTTTGATATTTCTATGTCAGAAAACCAAGGTTATTGGATCTTAAGCAAGAGGACCCTATAATCTAGTTCTGTTGACAAACAAAAGAAATGAAAACACATCCTAATTTTGTTGCCTTCAAAGTTCATTCTGAGAAACATCTTGTAAGTCAGGGACTAACTTAAGGAAACATCTTGTAAGTCAGCCTCAAGTTCTAATTGATAATTCCCAATTTGATCCTAAAGCAGAAAATCTTAAATCTTAATTATCCAAAATTTATGAATCTTGGAGAGTGTCAGATAGGAGGATAGTCTGAAAGGAGGAAGTGTGGGAGATAGTAGAAGGTGAACAAAAGATTAACCAGAATGTATTGAATGCATTTGTAAAATTGAAAATTAATTTAGTTTATAAAAAATTAAAAGCAAAATCTAGAAAATTTAAAACAGAAATATACTGTAATTTTTACCACTAAATGCATGAAATATCATAAAACACCAAGTTTACAACACCAAGTATAAAACACCAAGACCTTAAAAGGAGCCATGATATGTAAATTAGCATATTTATTGGTTTGAAGATTCACTACTGTAAATAATTTATTTTTCAAATCTATTCTAAATACAAATTTAATTTAAAAATTCAACAGTTTTTCATGTAGACAATCCCAAATTTTTATAGAAATTATTCAGTTAGAGTTACATATTTATTAAATATACACTATCTGTAATTATTTGTAGTTAAAATAAATCCTCAAATTGTTCTTCTCCTAAATATAATTACAAAGGTAAAAAAAAACCATGTAAATTTCATAAAGAAAAGTACTTTTTCCTGTCTCTCTCCACACCTGATCCTGAGCCTCCCCAATCACCTCTCCATCCATCCTCCATCTGCCTTTTATGACTATTTTATGTGCCTTCCAAGTGATATTCAAGCATTCTTGCTTGTGCCTTCCTTCATGTTTAGCTTCTTTTTTTTTAATTCGATATATTTTTTATTTACATTTCAAATTATTTCCCCTTTTCTGGTCCCCCACTCTCATAAGCCCCCTTCCCTCGCCCTGTTCTCCCTCCCACCCCTTCCCACTTCCCTGTTCTGGTTTTGCCTTATACTGCTACATTGAGTCTTTCCAGAACCCACGGCCACTCCTCCGTTCTTCTTGTACTGCATTTGATGTGTGGATTATGTTTTGGGTATTCCAGTTTTCCAAGCTAATATCCACTTATTAGTGAGTGCATACCATGATTGATCTTTTGAGACTGGGTTACCTCACTTAGTGTGATGTTCTCCAGCTCCATCCATTTGCCTAAGAATTTCATGAATTCTTTGTTTCTAATGACTGAATAGTACTCCATTGTGTATATATACACATTTTTTGCATCCATTCTTCTGTTGAGGGATACCTGGGTACTTTCCAGCTTCTGGATATTATAAATAGGGCTGCTATGAACATAGTGGAGCATATATACTTATTACATGCTGGGGAATCCTCTGGGCATATGCCCAGAAGTGATATAGCAGAATCTTTTGGAAGTGACATGCCCAGTTTTCTGAGGAACCGCCAGACTGATTTCCAGAGTGGTTTTGTACCAATTTGCAACCCCACCAGCAGTGGAGGAGTGTTCCTCTTTCTCCACATCCTCGCCAACACCTGCTGTCTCCTGAATTTTTAATCTTAGTCATTCTGACTGGTGTAAGGTGAAATCTCAGGGTTGTTTTGATTTGCATTTCCCTGATGACTAATGAAGTAGAGCATTTTTTAAGATGTTTCTCTGCCATCAGAAGTTCTTCAGGTAAGAATTTTGTTTAACTCTGTACCCCATTTTTTTAATAAGATTATTTGGTTTTCTGGGGTATAACTTCTTGAGTGCTTTGTATATATTGTATATTAGCCCTCTATCTAATATAGGGTTGGTGAAGATCTTTCCCCAATTTGTTGGTTGCCGATTTGTCCTTTTGATGGTGCCCTTTGCCTTACAGAAACTTTGTAATTTTATGAGGTCCCATTTGTCAATTCTTGATCTTAGAGCATAAGCTCTTGGTGTTCTGTTCAGGAACTTTCCCCCTGTACCAATGTCCTCAAGTGTCTCTCCCAGTTTCTTTTCTATTAGCTTCAGAGTGTCTGGCTTTATGTGGAGGTCTTTGACTTCTTTGCATCTATGGAGTTTAGCTAAGATATCCTATATATTATATTTATAAATGAGTACATACCATACACGTCCATCCTTGACTGGGTTACCTCACTCAAGATGATATTCTCAAGTTCCATCCATTTGCCTGCAAAATTCATGCTGTCTTTGTTTTTAATAGTGTATAGTATTCCATTGTGTAGAGTACCACATTTTCATTATCTGTTATTCTGTTGAGGGAAATTTTGGTTGCTCCTTCTCTCTGGCATTTGCAAAATTATTAAAATCAGGTAGGGGGGCAGAAGATATGGGCTCCCATAGGGCCCTGAGGATGAATTGAAATCTGCAATTGACAGGGGTGGGGAAGGTGAGGCATCTCCAGGATTTAATAGTGACCTGGGATAAGGATGGCATCCAATTATCAATGTGGATGACCCTAGCTGTGACTCATAACACTTGGGATATGGAACCTGAAGAGGCCACCTTCTGTAAATAGGCAGGAAGCCCTATGGGATCCCAAACTGCCAATAAATCTATCAACCAAAACTTTGTACTGTCTACAAGAAATGCACAGACATTGCTTCTCGGCCTTTTGGCTAAGATCAAGTGAAGAAATGTACTGACAAAGATGGAGCAGAGATTGAGGAAATGGCCAACCAATAACTACCCTGATTTGAGACCCATCCTGTGGGCAAATACCAATCCCTGACATTATTAATGATTCTCTGTTATGTTTGCAGACTGGAGTGTAGCATGGCTTTTCTCTGAGAGGCTCAACCTAGCAGCTGACTCAGACAGATGCAGACACTCACAGCCAAACAATGACTATTGCTAGGGAACTTGCTTGGAAAAATAGGGGGGAGGATTGCAAGATTGGAAGGGTATAGGAAAACCACAGATAGATAGAGTTTACTAACCTGTATTTGTGATATGTTCTTCTAGATGGGCTGCCTTGTCTGGCCTCAGTGGGAACAGATGTGCCTAGGCCCCCTGAGACTGGATATGTATGCTAGGGAGAGGGGTTATCCATGGGGATCCATGAACTCAGAAATGAAGGGGAGGGGTAGAAGGGAAGGATTATGGGACAGAGTGACCAAGAGGGAGAAGTTAGTGGGATATAAAGTGAATAACTTAAATTAAATTAAAGGAAAGTACTATTTTTCTTTGCTGTCATTTCCCACAAAACTTAGGCCTCAATGACATTGGTTGTGATTTTATGAAAGTATTAATTGGTTGGCATGCCTTTGTGAGTGTATTGTTCATTGTTTTTTTTTTTTTTTGGTGTGTGTGTGTGTGTGTGAGTGTGTCTGTGTGTGAGTGTGTATGTGTATGTGTGTATGTGTGTGTATGAGTGTGTCTGTGTGTGTATGTGTGTGTATGTTTTTCTGGCATCAACCTGAGAAACTTTGCACAATTAACAGAGGTTGAGACTGAGAACCAAAATGAACGTTTTAATCACTCTGTATATAAGAGATGAATAATTATTGAGTTTTGATTAACATTATTTCTTTCTTCACTTTGAGACTTGCTCACGCTGCAAAAACAAAGAATAATTTATTGTTAACTCCATGGGCTGTGTAGTTTTGATAGAAAAATAACACTGACTTTTTCATAATTTTTGCTATTCATATTTTTTCAAGTGAAGGTGATTTTGCTAATTAATTAACATTTAATATACTTATTAATTATATTTGAAGAACCATTAAGATTTTAAACTTCAACCATTTTCTTTATATTTCCTTCTCTATGTTATGGTCTCAACTCTTAAATAACTGTCAGGATAATTCTGAAGAAAAATGAACATTAGGTGAATCTATTTTTTACCTGATAATTTATTTTTATTAAGTATTCAATAAGTAAAACTGTGAAGCTTCTTGTAAGAATAGTAAAGATATTTTAAAACATTTAAATTAACAAATTAACTGAACAATGTATAGTCAATGTTCTAGTAAGACATGATACTCTGAGTTCATTTCCCCTGAGATGTATTTTAGCCCTTTTTTCAAGACTTATAAGGTTTTAATGAAAATAAAGATCATTGAATTAATTATTTCATTATAATTGAATGTTTCTATGCCCAATATGTGGAACTACTATAACCACAGGGCTTTAGGTTCTTAGCATGCCCAGCAAACTATGGAGTTACATTTACAGTTTGAAAACAAAAACTCAAACATTTAATTCTTTTTTGTCTTTCTTTGTAGTCCAAAATCTGACACAAAGAAAAGCTCTTTTATTTGAAATTTGACATTTTAGATTTAGGACTACAATCAAATAAATCAGCAAAGCAGCTTTAGAAACCAAATGTGGCCTAGTTTTTGTTCCTTTACTTTTTCTTTTTTTCCCCTTCTTTTAAGAAGCCTTCCTTTTTTCTTTTTTCCTTTTGACCTGACTTAAAGCTCACAGCTTCTTCATCCAGAATAGATAATACAAAATAGTATGAAGTGGGCATTTACCTATGGAACTGCTCCTCGCAAGTCACGATTAACCTCAACTGCAGATTTTGTTTCTAAGTTGTGGCCTTTCTTTCCAGGACCCAATCAAAAGGGAACATTTATGAAATCCTCTACAGAGAGGACTTAAATTCTCTGCTATTTCAATATAAGTATCAGTTGACCTGATTTTTCAAGATATATGAAATTGAGGGAGATTTGTCTATGGCTTTTGTAAAGTCAGTGTTCAAAACACAGGGTTCATTTGGATGAGCCTTATTTCAAGACCCACAATGACCCGAACTGAGTAAGTTATTTTGGATGGTTGGAAATATCCTTATTTAGGTGAAAGCTTATCATTAACCAATTATCATATATACTCTAAGTTTCATATTTACCAGAATAGCTACCAAGTGTTTATAGAAAAGACACACAGAATGGAATTTAAAAAAAAAAGACTGTTATCCACAAATCCTCCTCACTTGGAATGATACATAGTTTTGATAACGATAAAAGAAAATGAAACTATGATGCTACAAGTTCTGATTCCAGTGAAATGCTTCACATCAAGCTATTTAAAGTAATAGAAAAACACATGCTGTATTGGCGTGGATACATATCTGCATATCACCACCAATCTCATTTTCACTACATACTAGGACACAGGTTGTCCTATAACTCTTCCAAGAACTGCATACTGACATATTGATTATTTTCTGCTAGAGGGTGAAGATGAATCACAGGGAGGATAAATACATTTTACCAAAATTAGCTTGTGATAAATTATTGCACTCAATTGATAGAAATTGCAGCATACAAGTGAGGCCTAAAGATTAATATTTTCTGGCCAATGATGCCACTTCAAAAAGGTATCTATTTTTAAATTGTATCTACTTTTTCTTCAATAGGATTCTGTTTTGTACAGCTATGTTTTAAAATTTACATCCAAATATATTGCTTAGTAAAACACAACTAATAATTGTCTAATTTTGCATAATTCACACTAACATATGCTTTATTCACTCTACTGTGATAGGCCTGTGTAGGACCAAAAAGAAAATAAAAGAAAACAAAACAAAAATTAAAAGAAACAAATAAAGTAACAACAATTTAAAGTATAAAATGCTATTGGAGCTGGGCAGTGGGGGCACATGGCTTTTATCCCAGCACTTGGGAGGCAGAGGCAGGCAGATTTCTGAGTTAGAGACCAGCCTGATCTATAAAGCGAGTTCCAGGATGGCCAGGGCTACACAGAGAAACCCTGTCTCGAAAAACCAAAAAGAAAAAAATGCTACTGGAATTTTTCCTAAAAGAGCCTTCTATTTCTTTACATGTGAGTTGATTAATTAAATTCAACTTTATGTCCTAGGAAAATGTACATACAGTCATGGTTCTATAACAAAATGAGTTGCTCAGCATTAAAAAGACCTCATAATAAATGACGCATTAAATTTGACCATATTGAGACATTGATTTCTTTGCTGCTACCTTAATGTGTGTTTCCTTAGTGTTTGAAGACACAATTCAAAATACAGACATTTTAGATACTATTTTATAATTCATTAGAAAATAACTCTCTGGAATAACAAAAAAAACCAGGATAGCTAAAACTTTTCTCAACAACAAAAGAACTTCTGGGGGAATCAGTATCCCTGACCTCAAGCAATACTAGAGAGCAATAGTGTTAAAAACTGCATGGTATTAGTACAGCAGGCGGATCAATGGAACAGGATTGAAGATCCAGAAATGAACCCACACACCTATGGCCACTTGATCCTCGACAAAGGGGCTGAAAACATCCAGTGGAAAAAAGATAGCCTTTTCAACAAATGGTGCTGGTTCAACTGGAGGTCAGCATGCAGAAGAATGCGAATTGATCCATCCTTATCTCCTTGTACTAAGCTCAACTCTAAATGGATCAAGGACCTCCACATAAAGCCAGACACTCTGAAGCTAATAGAAAAGAAACTGAGGAAGACCCTTGAGGACATCGGTACAGGGGGAAAGTTTCTGAACATATCACCAATAGCGTATGCTCTAAGATCAAGAATTGACAAATGGGACCTCATAAAATTACAAAGTTTCTGTAAGGCAAAGGACACCATCAAAAGGACAAATCGGCAACTAACAAATTGGGAAAAGATCTTCACCAACCCTACATCAGAGAGAGGGCTAATATCCAATATATACAAAGCACTCAAGAAGTTAGACCCCAGAAAACCAAATAACCCTACTAAAAAACGGGGTACAGAGTTAAACAAAGAATTCTCACCTGAAGAACGTCGGATGGCGGAGAAACAACTTAAAAAACTGCTCAACTTCATTAGTCATCAGGGAAATGCAAATCAAAACAACCCTGATATTTCACCTTACAAAAGTCAGAATAGCTAATATTAAAATTTCAGGAGACAGCAGGTGTTGGAGAGGATGTGGAGAAAGAGGAACACTCATCAACTGCTGATGGGGTTGCAAATTGGTACGATCACTCTGGAAATCAGTCTGGCGGTCTCAGAAAACTGGGCACGTCATTTTCAAAAGATCCTGCTATACCACTTCTGGGCATATACCCAGAGGATTCCCCAGCATTTAATAAGGATACATGCTCCACTATGTTCATAGCAACCCTATTTATAATTGCCAGATGCTGGAAAGAACCCAGGTATCCCTCAACAGAAGAATGGATGCAAAAAAATGTGGTGTATATACACAATGGAGTACTATTCAGCCATTAGAAACAATGAATTCATGAAATTCTTAGGCAAATGGATGGAGCTGGAGAACATCATACTAAGTGAGGTAACCCAGTCTCAAAAGATCAATCTTGTTATGCACTCACTAATAAGTGGATATTAGCCTAGAAAACTGGAATACCCAAAACATAATCCACACATCAAATGAGGTACAAGAAGAACGGAGGAGTGGCCCCTGGTTCTGGAAAGACTCAGTGTAGCAGTATAAGGCAAAACCAGAACAGGTAAGTGGGAAGAGGTGAGTGGGAGCACAGGGGGAGGGAAGGGGTCTTATGGGACTTTCGGGGAGTCAGCGACCAGAAAAGGGGAAATCATTTGAAATGTAAATAAAAAAATATCGAATAATAATAATAATAATAAAGCATCGGGTACCCAGCATGTAAAAAGAAAAGAAAAGAAAAAAAAAAAGAAAGAAAATGAATCTCTGTTAATTTTTTTGTATTACAATCATAACTAATTTCTGGATATAGCCAGATGGACCATATATGCCAATAAATTGCCAAATGACAAGTCTCTGTGTATAGTACTGCATATAGTTTCTTGAAAATAATTATAATGATTTCCACCGTGCCACATAACCTTTGTGATCATCATAACTACCACCATGATGCTTTTTTACCATTGCCATAAACCCAGATTTCAAGCTTTAGTCTTCCTCAGATGGCTTCCGCATCTATATCACAGTGATTACTAGATGTCCCCACTATATTTCTCATTTAAATGTATTCGTTCCTTGATACAGTAGCTAATTATGAGAAAAGGGAGATTGTGCACTGTTGATTTCTTTTACAGAAATCTAAACTACATATGTCCCTATATGTGCATAGAACACGGTATTCTTCAATCATATAAAAGGAAATTATCAGTGGATAAATCTGCCTGGATGCTTACATAATGTGAGCTACATGTGGAAATATTTGAAAATATTCCTTGAGTATCCAATAGATGTAAAAAATGAAGAAAAGAAATATAAATTAGTTCCTTATTTCATATGGAATTCAAACGACATTGGATATGTGAGAAAAGTATCAATTGAAACTATATGTTTATCTTAATATATGACTTATCATCAGCACGATACCTTTTACCATATATATATATATATATACAGCTATGCAGCTCTCGGGCTTTAGCCTTATCCAGATGGCTTTCACATCTGCGTCACAGTTATTGTTACATGGCACCACTCTTTCTATCCCTTTTGAGTATTTTTGTTCTTTAATACAGTAACTAATTATGAGAATAGACATACTATAAGCATTGCAAGTCCCCTTTGTAGAAATAAAACATAGACATGTCTCAGGAATTACTATTGTTCTCTAGAAAGAAAAACTTGTTTTAAAAAATATTAGATTTATGATTATTTGTCATTTGCTGAGGAAGATTGTTAGTATGAGACACTAATATTTCACTTTATTGGAGAATATTGTCTCATTTTAATATAAGATACATTTGCTATGTATTTGTTAGGAAAAAAGCATAATCCTTGAATGTTAGATATACTTTCTATCAACTTTCATCCAAGTATGCTGTTCTGTGTAGTGGAAAGAGCAAGAGGGAACACCTAAGAGGTAGAAGGTTTTTTTCTTTAATCCCCTATACCTGTGGGTGTGGGGGGTGGATGTTAAGGTTTGGTCTCTTGCTATGTATTTTACTGCCCCACCCAAGATCTGGCTTCCATAGAGAAGAAGAAATTTTCATGTACATCAAGTTATTCTATATAACTTTGTTCCATAATTTAAAACTACGAATTGAATAAAGATGCCCATATCCTCTAGCTGTGAAGAAAAGAGGAAGGCTGAGCTTTGGTCAGGCTTCTGATCTGAAATAGAGACCACAAGAAGAAAGAGAATGTGGAGACAGGAGAAGTAGCCATGGAGTAGGTGTCTTATGAACATGTGGCCATTAGTATGGGAGTAAGAGTGGCCCAGGCAGAACACTGCAAGTCTTATCTCGGCGTTACCGGCAGGCAAGTAGACAAAACAGCATAGAGGGTTACTATCTGCCCAGCTAATGCTACTAAGGCTTATTATAAGTATATAAATTTTGTGGCTTTTTTCTGGGAACTGAATGATCTAAAGCAGTGAAGAAACCCCTAATTGATATTAAATATCTACTTGAACAGGTGCACACACAGCCTTCCTCACAGTCTAAGGCCAACTCTACAAGGGCATCTAGGTATATTTGGAATCAAATCCTGACAGTTACAAATTCAAAATAAAATAGCCCTGAGTTTTCCGTGTCTTATTGCAAACACAGAGATAGCCTGAGGAGAAACTGAAATGAGATCTATAAAGAAAATAATGTTTAGGAAAATGTTTTATCTTGTTTTTAGAATAAAGTAAAGAGAAAGCAACTTCGATTTGCTATTATATCTCTTTAATTAACAAACCAAACTCTTTTCAGTGTTAAAATTCTCATAATTTATTAGTTGCCAAACCATGGTTGAGTAATATCAGCTTTAGAAGAAGAGCACTTTTGGCCATTATTTTCAATATATGTGTGTGTGTGTGTGTGTGTGTGTGTGTGTATGTGTGTGTGTGTGTATATATGCATATACATATACACATATATATACAAATGTACATACATGCATGCAAACGTATGTAAACAAACAAACATAAAACATGTTTCATCTTGCAAGTTTCTTTGAGAATTCCTTGCTTTTAAGTCAAGACTGTGAATTATCAGTGACTTTTCTCTGACTCAGCTTGTGCTGCTGACCATTCAGTCTCCTTTACTGCTCCTTCAAGTATATAACCTTGACTTTTGACACTGTCCCTTTCTGATACAAACTGAACTTCTTTCTCAAGAAAGCCCATATAGAGAGTTCTCACAAAAATACCACTTTCCTCCAGAAATTTTTAATTAGACTTCTGGTGAAAAACAGTTTCCTGCTATAGGTCTCCCAAACCTAATAGCCTACTCATATGACTCTTATTTGGTTTATCTATGCCTATCTTCCTACATACTGGGTCTTCCATCTTGTGGAGTCTCTGTGCCTTGCTTTCTCAGAATGGCTTTTCCAGACTAAATTGAGTTCAACACTTTCATTCTAATAACTAATTTTTGAACATAAGCATTAGCCAAAGTTTCTTAATTTCTGACTTCCCAGTGTAGCATTGTGCTTGTTTTCAAATTCAAAGATCACTTCAAAATAAACTCTTCAAAAGAATAAGTTTATATATCAAAAATAAAGTTTAGTTTTATAGCAGATTTTGTTTCAAACAAAGATAACAGCATATGCTGTCCTAAACCTGTACAAACTTGAACAGTCATGTAGACATTTGCTTACAATAAGTCTGGCATTTTAATCTCATTAATTTAGTCTTGACATGATTCTGAAGAAGTAATTTCCTGGAAATAGTAATATATAAAATGTTCTCTGCAGTGAATATCAGCTAGTATTTTGTCAGTATCTTTTATATTGAAGTTGCATAAAGTACACATCAGATAGGATTCATAAGAATCATGCATACTTATTTTTAATCAGAAAATACAAACAATACTAACTGGTATTATATTAGATGAAAATCATATTAGAGAAATTCACTTGTATAGTACAGAGTAATAACTTTCTGTCTAGAGAGTTTAGAGATTTATAAACCAAAGAGTATGCTTCTTCATGTTCAGAGATAAAATATTTAAAAACTAAGTAAAAAATATAGTTTCTTTGAAGAGAAGTCTTGACTTTTGATACAATCCTTATGACCAATGGTTTGACTTTGTCCATATTGTTAAATTTTAATTCAATTTAACATGTAGAGTTTTGTCTTCAGTTTTTAAAGACATTTTCAAGTTCATAATCAGATTTTTACCTCAGGTGAATGATTGTCATACTGAATGTTTACAGTTATTATGTGGTATCACTTCTGGTTTGAATTTTATTCATTTGTACTGCAATGATTTCTCTCCTATGTGTATATAACAGACAAACAGATGGACAGACAGACCTGGAGACAGTGACAGAGAGAGAAAGAGAAGAGTATATTTCGCATTTGTTTAGAAAATGCAATAATGCATTGGATTTATGTTTAAAGTCACCATCTTCCTTCTTGGAAATTCCATTTACCAATTGCCATCACTCAAGCCCTACTTGAAGAGGAAGATATTGTACAAATGTTTTCATCTGTTCATGTGTGCCCACGAAGAGACAAGAGGTTAACTATAGTTCTATCAGTCTCCATGTTCTTTTGTGGAGTTTTTTACTGAGTTCACTGGTTTCAAGACAGGGAAATTAGCACAACATATACATATATGCACAATCTCGTTTACTTCACTTAGAAACAGATATCAATATGAAGCAACTATTAAATTTACGTGTATATCAATATATCATTAGGAAATGGTGCAAGGTCCAGAATAAAACACTTGTTTGACATGATAATGGCCGTGAGTTCACATCAAAATGTGGAAGTATAGTCAAGGAACACAAACCAGACTGCCTGGATGCTGTTTGTGTATTTGCTTAACTTCTAAGAGAAAAAGCAGAAGGGAGAGATTAAGTTGGTTGGCTTGGAAGGAATATATTATATGATCATTTGGGTTTTTTTGTAATTATACATTGTGAGTCAATAATCATCATTTCTAGAAGGAAGAATTTTAAAATTTAATAACATTCCATTAAATAGAATGAATATATAGTTTGTCATCATTCTGCTAAGAACTCCTAATTAAAGCCAAAGGTCAGTTTAAAAATCTATCCTAAACCCATTACAAGGGAGGCAGAGGAAGGATGATCTCTGAGTTAGTCTCTCTAGAGTAGCCTAGTTTACAAAAGATGCTGGAAAGAACCCAGGTATCCCTCAACAGAAGAGTGGATGCAAAAAATGTGGTATATCTACACAATGGAGTACTATTCAGCCATTAGAAACAATGAATTCATGAAATTCTTAGGCAAATGGATGGAGCTAGAGAACATCATACTAAGTGAGGTAACCCAGACTCAAAAGGTGAATCATGGCATGCACTCACTAATAAGTGGTAATTAACCTAGAAAACTGGAATACCCAAAACATAATCCACACATCAAATGAGATACAAGAAGAAAGGAGGAGTGGCCCCTGGTTCTGGAAAGACTCAGTGAAACAGTATTCAGCAAAACCAGAATAGGGAAGTGGGAAGGGGTGGGAGGGAGGACAGGGGAAGAGAAGGGGGCTTACGGGACTTTCGGGGAGTGGGGGGGGGGCTAGAAAAGGGGAAATCATTTGAAATGTAAATAAATTATATCGAATAAAAAAAATTAAAAAAAAAAAAAAACAAAAAAACAAAGTGAGTTCCAGCACAACCAGGGTAACAGAATGGAACTATGTCTCAAAAAACAAATATGAATATCTTAGGCTCAGTAAAAATTTAAACTTAATTGATTTTGATTAATTATGCATTTGATATATTTTATTTGTGCAATTAAAAAACTTATTTTGAAGTTATGCTATTTAACTATTTTTTACCAGAAAATATATTGTACTTTTATGTATCCCAATTTAAAATGATATTTCAAGGAAAATGTTAATGATCTTAATAAAATGTTTGTAAGGATGTTTTATATCTAGTCACACTACAAACTCAAAAGCTAATGTTTGTGTTCTTGTATGTGATCATCTGCGGTTTTCTGCCTGTTTGATGTCTGACTATGAGTCCTAACATCATCCTGGTTATTTAGTCAGGCTTTTACACCATACTGCTGGATAAATCACTGAAAACTAAATCATGCATGAACATTTAACATTAAATGACAAATTGCTATTAGCTTCCTCCATGTTTCATTTAAATACTTAGTATCATAAATTACTTTGAAAATGTAAACATCGAAGAGGGGCTTCTGGGCAGACAGTGGGGAGAAGTCAGTGTGCTCTGGTGAATCCATCAGGCCCCAGCAGGAGCCTTCCGGTGCCTGCTTTGGGATCTGAATAGCCTGGGCCACAGCACTAGGTCTCCAGGAAGTGTGGGAGACCTGGGGTGCACCCAGAGGCAGTCTGGGAGCTCACAGCACAGCTTGCTCCTGTGACACAGAGCTTAGGCTCCAGTCCAGAGGCCTCTGACAGTAGCCCTCAGACCTCTCCGCTTCTGGATCCAGATCAGCCTGGGCAGCAACACCACATCTCCAGGTCCTGCAAGAGGCAAGAAGGGCTTCCAGGCGGCCAGTGGGGAGAAGTCAGTGTGCTCCAGTGAATCCAGCGGGCCCCAGCAGGAGCCTTCAGGTGCCTGCTTTGGAATCTGAACAGCCTGGACCACAGCACTCAGTCTCCAGGAAGTGCTGGAGACCTGGTGTGCACCCAGAGGCAGTCTGGGAGATAACAGCACAGCTTGCTCCTGAGGCAGAGAGCTTATGTTCAAGTCCTGAGGCCTCTGGCAGGAGCCCTCAGATCTCTCCGCTTCTGGATCTGGATCAGCCTGGCCAGCAACACCACATCTCCAGGTCCTAAAAGAGGCAAGAGGGGCTTCCGGGCAGTGCAGGAGGTAAGCAGTGCACCAGAGGCTACCTGGGAAGGGGCAGCTTGCACTGGTGAGTCCAGCATTGACAAGACCAACTAACACCAGTGAGAACTAGATGGCAAAAGGCAAACGCAGGAACGTCACTAACAGAAATAAAGGCAATATGGCAACATCTGAACCCAATTCTCCTTTACCAACATGTCTTGGATACCTCATCACACCAGTAAAACAAGATTTGGATTTAAAATCACTGGTCATGATGCTGGTACAGGAACACATGAAGGACATACTTAAAGAAATTCAGGAGAAAATGAATCAAAAGTTAGAAGCCCTTGCAAGGGAAAAACAAAAATCATTGAAAGAAATCCAGGAGAATACAAAAGGCAATAATGAGGAAACACATAATTGCCAGATGCTGGAAAGAACCAAGGTATCCCTCAACAGAAGAGTGGATGCAAAAATGTGGTATATCTACACAATGGAGTACTATTCAGCCATTAGAAACAATGAATTCATGAAATTCTTAGGCAAATGGATGGAGCTAGAGAACATCATACTAAGTGAGGTAACCCAGACTCAAAGGTGAATCATGGTATGCACTCACTAATAAGTGGATATTAACCTAAAAAACTTGAATACCCAAAAAATAATCCACACATCAAATGAGGTACAAGAAGAAAGGAGGAGTGGCCCCTTGTTCTGGAAAGACTCAGTGAAGCAGTATTCGGCAAAACCAGAATAGGGAAGTGGGAAGGGGTGGGTGGGAGGACAGGGGAAGAGAAGAGGGCTTACGGTACTTTCAGGCAGTGAGGGGCTAGAAAAGGGGAAATCATTTGAAATGTAAATAAATTATATCGAATAAAAAAATTAAAAAACAAAATACAAGCCCAGGGCTCTCCACAACAACAACAACAACAACAACAAAAAAAAAAAAAAAAAAAAAAAAAAAAAAAGAAAAGAAAAGAAAAGAAAAGAAAAAAAAAGAAAACGTGTGTGTGTGTGTGTGTGTGTGTGTGTGTGTGTATTTGTGTGTTTGTGTCTGTGTCTGGGTTTGGGTTTCTTTATATGTATACATATATAGGTATGTGTGTATACTATGCACATATATATAAAAATAATTAAATAAAACCATGAATTTGAAAAAAAAAAACACTTTAAGAAATACAGGAGAACTTTGGTCAACAGGCTGAGGTCATGAAAGAGGAAACACAAAAATCTCTTAAAGAATTACAGGAAAGCACAAACAAGCAAGTGAAGGAGCTAAGCAAAACCATCCAGGATCTAAAATCAGAAGTAGAAACAACTAAGAAAACTCAAAGGGAGACAATTTTGAGATAGAAAGCCTTGGGAAGAAATCAGTGGACATAGATGCAAATATCAACAACAGAATACAAGAGATAGAGGAAAGAATCTCAGATGCTGAAGATACCATAGAAACCATGGACTCAACAGTTAACGAAAATGCAAAATGCAAAAAGCTTGTAACCCAAAATATCCAGGAAATCCAGGACACAATGAGAAGACCAAACCTAAGGATTATAGGCATAGATGAGAGTGAAGATTTACAACTTAAAGGGCCAGCAAATATCTTCAATAAAATTATGGAAGAAAACTTCCCTAACCTAAAGAGAGAGATGCCCATGAATATACAAGAAGCCTACAGAACTCCGAACAGACTGGACCAGAAGAGAAATACTTCCCTTCACATAATAATCAAAACACCAAATGTACTAAACAAAGAAAGAATATTAAAGGCAGTAAGAGAAAAAGGCCAAGTAACATATAAAGGAAGATCTATCAGAATCACAACAGACTTTTCACCTGAGACTATGAAGGCTAGAAGATCCTGGGCAGATCTCATGCAGACTCTAAGAGAACACAAATGCCAGCCAAAACTACTATATCCAGCAAAACTCTCAATCACCATACATGGAGAAACTAAGATATTCCATGACAAAACCAAGTTTACCCAATATCTATCCACAAACCCAGTCCTACAAAGGATAATAGGAGGAAACACCAATAAAAGGAGGGAAACTTCACCCTGAAAAAAGCAAGATAGTAACCTTTCATCAAACCCAAAAGAAGTTAACCAATCAAATTTAAAAAATAACGTCAAAAATGACAGGAAGTAACAATCACTATTCCTTAATATCTCTTAACATCAATGGACTCAATGCCCAAATAAAAAGATATAGACTAACTGACTGGATACGTAAACAGGACCCTACATTTTGCTACTTACAGGAAACACACCTAAGGGTCAAAGACAAACACTACCTTAGAGTAAAAGGCTGGAAGACAATTTTACAAGCAAATGGTCTCAGGAAACAAGCTGGAGTAGCCATTTTAATATCAGATAAAATTGACTTTCAACCCAAAGTCATCAAAAGAGACTCTGAGGGACACTTCTTGCTGGTCAAAGGAAAAATACAACAAGAAGAACTCTCAATCCTGAACATCTATGCTCCAAATGCAAGGGCACCCTCTTTCATAAAAGAAACTTTATTAAAGCTCAAAGCACACATTGCACGTAACACAATAATTGTGGGTGACTTCAACACTGCACTTTCCTCAATGGACCAATCAGGAAAACAGAAACTAAACAGGGACACAATGAAACTAATTGAAGCTTTGTAACAATTAGATTTAACAGATATATATAGAACATTCTATCCTAAAGCAAAAGAATATACCTTTTTCTCAGCACCTCATGGTACCTTCTCCAAAATCGACCATATAATTGGTCACAAGAAAGACCTCAACAAATATAAGAAGATCGAACTAATCCCATGCCTCCTATAAGATCACTATGGAGTAAAAGTGGTCTTCAATAGCAACAAAAACAACAGAAAACCCACATACACGTGGAAACTGAACAATATTCTACTCAATGATACCTTGGTCAAGGAAGAAATAAAGAAAGAAATTAAAGACTTTTTAGAACACAATGAAAATGAAAACACAACATACCCAAATCTATGGGACACAATGAAAGCAGTGCTAAGAGGAAAACTCATAGCCCTGAGTGCCTCCAAAATGAAAATGGAGAGAGAACACATTACCAGCTTAATGACACACCTGAAAGCCCTGGAACAAAAAGAAGCTATTTCACCCAGGAGGAGTAGAAGGCAGGAAATCATCAAACTCAGGGCTGAAATCAATCAAGCAGAAACAAAGAGAACCATAGAAAGAATCAACAACACCAGGAGCTGGTTCTTTGAGAAAATCAACAAGATAAATAAACCCTTACCCAGACTGACCAAAGGGCACAGAGAAAGTATCCAAATTAACAAACTTAGAAATGAAAAGGGAGATATAACAACGGAAACTGAGGAAATTCAAAAAATCATCAGATCCTACTACAAGAGACTGTACTCAACACAACTGGAGAATCTGGAGGAAATGGACAATTTCCTTGACAGATACCAAATACCAAAATTAAATCAGGACCAAATAGATCATCTAAACAGTCCCATAATGTCTAAAGAAATAGAAGGAGTCATAGAAAATCTTCCAACCACAAAAAGCACAGGACCAGATGGTTTCAGTGCAGAATTCTATCAGACCTTCAAAGAAGAGTTAACACCAATACTCTTCAAACTATTCCACAAAATAGAAACAGAAGGAACACTACCCAATTCCTTCTACGAAGCCACAATTACGCTGATAGCAAAACCACACAAAGATCCAACAAAGAAAGAGAACTTCAGACCAATTTCCCTTATGAATATCGATGCAAAAATACTCAATAAAATTCTTGCCAACCGAATCCAAGAACACATCAAAATGATCATCCACCATGATCAAGTAGGCTTTATCCCAGGAATGCAGGGTTGGTTCAATATACGGAAATCCATCAATGCAATCCACTACATAAACAAATTCAAAGAAAAAAACCACATGGTCATTTCATTGGATGCTGAAAAAGCATTTGACAAAATTCAGCAACCTTTCATGCTTAAATTTTGGAAAGAACAGGAATTCAAGGCCCATACTTAAACATAGTAAAAAACAATATACAGCAAACCGGTAGCCAGCATCAAACTAAATGGAGAGAAACTTGAAGCAATCCCACTAAAATCAGGGACTAGACAGAGCTGCCCCCTTTCTCCTTATCTTTTCAATATTGTACTTGAGGTACTAGCTTGGGCAATTAGGCAACATAAGGAAGTCAAAGGGATACAAATTGGAAAGGAAGAAGTCAAACTATCCTTATTTGCAGACGACATGATAGTCTACCTAAGTGACCCAAAAAAACCCCACTAGAGAACTCCTACTGTTGATAAACAACTTCAGCAAAGTGGCAGGTTATAAAATCAACTCAAGCAAATCAGTGGCCTTCCTATACTCAAAGGATAAGCAGGCTGAGAAAGAAATTAGGGAAATGACCCCCTTCACAATAGCCACAAACAGTATAAAGTATCTTGGGGTGACACTTACCAAACATGTGAAAGATCTGTATGATAAGAACTTCAAGACTCTGAAAAAGGAAATGGAAGAAGACCTCAAAAAATGGGAAAACCTCCCATGCTCATGGATCGGTAGAATTAATATAGTTAAAATGGCCATTTTGCCAAAAGCAATATACAGATTCAATGCAATACCCATCAAAATCCCAACTCAATTCTTCAGAGAGTTAGAAAGAGCAATTATCAAATTCATCTGGAATAACAAAAAACCCAGGATAGCTAAAACTATTCTCAGCAACAAAAAAAAAGTCTGGGGAAATCAGTATCCCTGACCTCAAGCAATACTAGAGAGCAATAGTGTTAAAAACTGCATGGTATTGGTACAGTGACAGGCAGGAGGATCAATGGAACAGGATTGATGATCCAGAAATGAACCCACACACCTATTGCCATTTGATCATCGACAAAGAGTCTGAAAACATCTAATGGAAAAAAGATAGCCTTTTCAACAAATGGTGCTGGTTCAACTGGAGGTCAGCATGCAGAAGAATGCGAATTGATCCATCCTTGTCTCCTTGTAGTAAGCTCAATTCCAAATGGATCAAGACCTCCACATAAAGCCAGACACTCTGAAGCTAATAGAAAAGAAACTGGGGAAGACCCTTGAGGAAATCGGTACAGGGAGAACGTTTCTGAACAGAACACCAATAGCGTATGCTCTAAGAGCAAGAATTGACAAATGGGACTTCATAAAATTACAAAGTTTCTGTAAGGCAAAGGACACCATCAAGAGGACAAATCGGCAACCAACAAATTGGGAAAAGATCTTCACCAATCCTATATCAGATAGAGGGCTAATATCCAATATATATAAAGAACTCAAGAAGTTAGACTCCAGAAAATGAAACAACCGTATTAAAAATGGGGTACAGAGTTAAACAAAGAATTCACACCTGAAGAACTTTGGATGGCAGGGAAGCATCTTAAAAAATGCTCAACTTTATTAGTCATTAGGGAAATGCAAATCAAAACAACCCTGAGATTTCACCTTACACCAGTCAGAATGGCTAAGATTAAAAATTCAGGTGACAGCAGGTGTTGGAGAGGGTGTGGAGAAAGAGGAACACTCCTCCACTGCTGGTGGGGTTGCAAATTGGTACAACCACTCTGGAAATCAGTCTGGCGGTTCCTCCGAAAACTGGGCACCTCACTTCCAGAAGATCCTGCTATTCCACTCCTGGGCATATACCCAGAGGATTCCCCACCATGTAATAAGGATACATGCTCTACTATGTTCATAGCAGCCCTATTTATAATTGCCAGATGCTGGAAAGAACCCAGGTATGCCTCAAGAGAAGAGTGGATGCAAAAAATGTGGTATATCTACACAATGGAGTACTATTCAGCCATTAGAAACAATGAATTCATGAAATTCTTAGGCAAATGGATGGAGCTCGAGCACATCATACTAAGTGAGGTAACCCTGACCCCAAAAGGTGAATCATGGTATGCACTCCCTAATAAGTGGATATTAACCTAGAAAACTGGAATACCCAAAACATAATCCACACATCAAATGAGGTACAAGAAAGGAAGAGTGGCCCCTTGTTCTAGAAAGACTCAGTGAAGCAGTATTCGGCAAAACCAGAACAGGGAAGTGGGAAGGGGTGGGTGGGAGGATGGGGGAGAGAAGGGGTTTGCGGGGACTTTCGGAGAGTGGAGGGCTAGAAAAGGGGAAATCATTTGAAATGTAAATAAAAAATATATCGAATAAAAAAAATTAAAAAAAGAAAATGTAAACATCAATTCATTTCAGTAATTAATTTAATAAATATTTTATATAAGTTTTAATTTGAAGTTTAAAGAACAGTAATAATTTTAGGTAAAATTCATGTAACTAAATTTTGTTTTCCCTTATGGTATAATAAAAATTTTGTATAAAACCATGTAACATGTTTCCTCTCTTGGTATGATGTCAAAAGTGAGAAATACATCAAAATGATTCAATTAAGCTGTTCTATTATTTTCTCTTCTATTCTATTTACATATGTGTCTAGACATAAGTTTTCTTTCCAGGCCAATCTATAAAAGACTGCCTAATTTCTTTAATGCCTAATAGACATTATAGTATTTGAATAATTTGTTTATATTTGTTGAATATTATAGAATATGTGTGTATTAGAGGCACTAGTTGGAAAATTATATAGATTTCTTTCTGCCTTTAATCTTGTTATAAAAATTGATGCCTATCATACATACTTTTGATATTTCCAATTCAAGTAATGCTTATTTTAAAGGAATGAATGGGTTTATATATTTTTAGACAACATGGGATTGCATAGGATATGCAATATGTATTTGCATAATATATGCATATGTATTGCATAGTATATGTTTATATTTGACTTGATTCTGGAAATTTCCATGCTTCAAAATATATATGATTTTATAATTAATTAATCCTATATTGATCTTCTAAGGTTGTTGGTATTAACTTCTCTTTCCATGTTTTTTTTGAAAAGCATGTACTTTTACTGCAAAAAGAAGTAAAAATATTTTATTATAAAATTGAAGATTCACATGGAAATTATTTCTGATAAAATAGAAGAGATATATGGAAAACACGTTAAAATTGATAATTATAATGAAAATTAAAGAGTATAGTGGTATAAATGAAAACATTGCTAAATTAATTGAAAAGGGAAGAAGAAACATTTTATAATAGAATTGAAGATTTTTGTTAAATTTATTTCTGATATAATTTTAGAAAAATGTAGATAAACATGTGAAAATTGAAGATTATCATGGAAAATTTTATATAGATATAATAATGGTAGGCATAAAAGTATTCCTAAGCTAATTGAAAGTGGAATTATGAACATTTTCTGATAAAGTTGAAGATTTACATGGAAAATATTTCTTATACAATTCAAGAAATATATAGAAAAACATGTTAAAATTGAAGATTATGATGGAAAATTATACAGATAAAATGGCAGGCATAAAACTAATTCTAAGTTGATTGGAAGTGGAATTATAAATATTTTCAGGTAAAATTGAAGATTTACATGGAAAATATTTCTGATAAAATTCAAGAAATATATAGAAAACACATTAAAATTGACTATTTCATGGAAAAGTATACAGATAAAATGGTAGATACAAAAAAAACCCTTTCAAAATTAATTGAAGGTGGAATTAAAAACATTTTGTGGGAAAACCAGAAATTTTTTATGGAAAACATTGCTGATAAAATAGAAGAAATAAATAGAAAAACATGTTAAAACTGAAGATTATCATAAAATATAATGCAGATAAAATGGTAAATATAAAAAATAACTAAATTAATTGAAAAAGGAATTGCAAACATTTTCTGGTAAAATTGAAGATTGACATAAAAATTATTTCTGTTAGTCTATGTCTTTTGTTGGCGAATTGAGTCCATTGATGTTAAGAGATATTAAGGAATACTGATTGCTGTTTCCTGTTATTTTTGATGTTATTTTTTGTTTGTGTGGATATCTTCTTTTGGGTTTCTTGGAAGATTACTTTCCTGCTTTTTCTAGGGCATAGTTTTTCTCCTTGTTTTGTTTTTTCCACCTATTATCCTTTGTAGGGCTGGACTTGTGGGAAGATATTGTGTAAATTTAGTTTTATTATGTAATATCTTGGTTTTTCCATCTATGGTGATTGAGAGTTTTGCTAGGTATAGTAGTCTGGGATAGCAATTGTGTTCTCTTAGGGTCTGTATGACATCTGCCCAGGATCTTCTAGCTTTCATGGTCTCTGGTGAGAAGTCTGGGGAATTTCTGATATGTCTGCCTTTATAAATTACTTGTCCTTAAGCAGGGTGGTGGTGGTGCACGCCTGTAATCCCAGCACTCTGGGAGGCAGAAGCAGGCGGATTTCTGCGTTAGAGGCCAGCCTGGTCTACAGAGTGAGTTCCAGGACAGCCAAGGCTATACAGAGAAACCCTGTCTCGAAAAAAAACAAAACAAAACAAAAACAAAAAACAAAAACAAAAACAAAAAAACAAAAAAAAAGAAAGAAAGAAAGAAATTATTTGTCCTTTTTCCCTTACTGTTTTTAGCATTCTTTCTTTGTTTAGTGCATTTGGTGTTTTGATTATTACGTGCCAAGAGGACTTTCTAGTCTGGTCCAGTCTCTTCGGAGTTCTGTAGGCTTCTTGTATGTTCATGGACATCTCTTTCTTTAGGTTAGGGAAGTTTTCTTTTATAATTTTGTTGAAGATATTTACTGGCCCTTTAAGTTGGAAATCTTTGCTCTATTTTAAACCTATAATCCTTAGGTTGGTCTTCTCACTGTATCCTGGATTTCCTGGATGTTTTGGGTTACACACTTTATCCATTTTGACTTTTCTTTGATTGTTGAGTCGATGTTGTCTATGGTATCTGCAGCACCTGAGATTCGTTCTTCTACCTCTTGTATTCTGTTGTTGATCTATGACTTCTGAATTCATTTCAAGGTTTTCTATCTCCAGAGATGTATCACTTTGTGATTTTGTTCAGTTCTTTCACTTGATTGTTTGTGTTTTACTGTTATTCTTTAAGGGATTTTGTATGTGTGTGTGTTTCCTCTTTAAGGGATTCTGCCTTTTGACACATGTTCTCCTTTATTTCTTTAAAGGATTTTTGTGTTTCCTGTTTAAGGGCTTTTACCTGATGACCTATATTCTCCTGTATTTCTCTAAGGGAGTTATTTAAGCCCTTCTTGAAGCCCTCTATCAGCATTGTGAGATACAATTTCAAATCCAACTCTTGCTTTTCCAGTGTGTTGGGTTACCTGAGGCTTACTGTGGTGGGAGAACGGGGTCTCCCACCAGTCTGCTGCCAAGTTGGTAGGGTTCTTGTGCTTGCCTTTAGCCATCTGGTTATCTTTGGTGTTAGTTGGCCTTATTGTCTCTGGCTGGAGCTTGTCCCTCCTGTGGGCCTATAAGCCTGTGTCTGTACTCCTGGGAGACCAACTCTCTTCTGTAAGGGTTTGTGCACAGAAGGATGTGGAGCAGCCTGGCTCCCTGGTGCAAATGGCAGCAGGAAGACCTCCATCCCAGCTGCTCCACTGAACATATGCCCTGAGTGCTCCTAGCTGTTCCCCTCAAGAGAGAAGATGGAGACCTCACCTACAAGCTCAGAAGTGAAAGCTCTGATGGGCAATCACTCTCCCTGGTGGGCTGTGCATAGAAGACTGTGGAGCCGCCCAGCCCCATGGTGCAAATGGACTCTTTCCCTGTTGATAGGCACAAAATATATTGGTCAAAATCCCAGTCTAAAAATCTGTAGTATTTCCAAAGCTAGCATGATGGAGAAATTCAATGAATTATAAACATTAGCCTGTTATAATCTTAGTCTGTGGACTGACTGAAACAGGTTGTCTTTTTGTAGCTTTGTCACTATGGTTGCTAAGAGGGAAATGAAAATTAAATCTTGGCTCTGACGAAACTTTAATATCCAATATTTTTCTCTTAAAATCTAGTTTGTGGAATCATAGATAAGGATTTCTTTTGTTATAGAATTATGTCACTATGAAGATAAAACTTATCTGTATTTTCATTTCAAATAATTGATTGATTTCCATCTAATACCACACTATATTCGTCTTGACCATCTCCATCTGTTGCATATGAAAACTTTGCTCTTTTTCTATAGCATTTGAAGAGAGTATTTACAGATTCTGGAAACCACAAGAACCTGTTGTCCTATTCATTTTGACCTACTTTTACATTTTTTTCACAGAATCTTTAAATAAATGACTCACAGATAGCCTTTAGGAAATAAAATGTTGGCGTAATCCACATTACTTAGATATCGTACAGACTATTCAGTGTTTATAGTTACAAATGGAAAGTTTTGAGGATGAAAATTTGTTTGAGAATTGAAAATTTTGCAGAAATTGACTTAAAGGAGCTATAGGTATTTTTAATTGTAAAATGACCCTTCAGCAACTACTATTTTACTTTAATAAATACATATGATCTCATTATTCATATATACACATGCACACATAAGCATAAACTCAATGTAGTCCTGCAACTCCTGTGATCTAGAACACAGAGATAAGCTGTTTGCTCTTTCTACCATTCACTCAGCCTGGATTCTACTCCCCTTTGTTGTCTCTGCCATATTTAATTTTTCTTAATATCCGTTTTTTCATCCTCATTACTATTGTATTTCTTCATACAGTTATTTTAATGTATAGATTTTTAAGATACATGATTGAATATATTATATTTTTCTTTCATGTGATGACATTGAGATACTCTTAGCACACATCTTCTTAATATTAATCAAATTAAAAAGGATTTGATTATGTAATATATTTAATTTTTAGTAATGAGTCACATATAAAGTGATAACCTAGAAAAGGAGAAACAACATCTTGATTCCATTTATATGGAATGTATGTTTATATATGTTGTTATATATGTTATATATATATAATGTGTTATATATGTGTGTATGTTTATATAACCCACTTTTTATATGGAGTTCATATGATAAACTTTTCAATATACATTGTCATAGCATCTAATTCATAAAGTCTTTAATTTATTTTTAAATATCATTGCATGAATTATATAATCATTTCCATTAAATCTGTATTATATATATGAAGGGATATTAAGTATGTACAACATAATCACATTATTTTTTTGACTAAAGGAAAATTCTCCAATATGCTTTAAAAATATGATAGTCAAAAGGTTTGATAAAAATAATAATAAGTTATCTGTCAAAACATCTTTTACCATGACAATATATATTTTCCATTGAAATTATGAATTTCCATTGAAATTATTAAATCAATAGCAGAATCGTGTCTATTTTCACCAGTCTTCATTGAAAGTTCTGTCTGTATACTCGTACCTTGGCTTCCACAGTTGGCAACTTGTATGTATTACTCAGTCTCTCCCCAGAGAACTTTGCTGCGGGAATTTAAATGAAGTCCTGGAACATTTTCTTTCAAGTGTGAGATCATTGGGTTAATATCTACATGAAAGAGTTTGGTTGCAAAAAGGAAGATTTGCCATGTGGACAAAGGCTGCAAAGTCAATGTATTTTAGGAAATTTTTCATGACACACTTTTCAAAAGTTTCCTCACAGAAACTATGTGTGGTCTACACTAATCTTATGACTTTACCATTCTTTGATATTTAATTAAAACACTGTTTTATCATGTAACTTAAGTTTTCTGGCAAAGGATTTATAAATACAACAATCATGTAGAAGATTGGCTTTTGTCAATAGATCAGACTCAAAGAATGCCCTACATATTATTGTAGTGTTTATGTATTTAGTGAAAGATGACAGCAGATGTGCTGTCAGTGTTTCAGCAGGCTCAATGTTAAAAAATATGGCATTCTTCAAGTAAGACATTAATTATCTCATAAATAATATGAGAGACAGTAAATTTTTATATCATGTAAGTCAAAAGCAATAAAACACTAATTATAAAAGACAATGATATATTTTAAAATGTTTGTGATGGTGAATAGAAATTTATAACTTATATAAGAGGAGATATTCAAATGACACATACACGTAAGGGGGAAAAAGTAAGAAAATGAAATGTTAGCTTGCTTTACCAATGTATATGTATCTTTAATGTAGCTATCTGTTCTCTTTAATGCCATGCCTTATGGCCACATGTATGCAATTTTGAATAGTCATTCAAACACTAAAGTGTTTGTTTGAGGAAACAAACACTAAAGATATTTACCATTTTTCTCTACAGATATGATTTATAGAATAATAAAATCTAGGAAAATTTATTCAATAAAATAGGGTGTGATTTAGAGTCCATAGTCACATACACAGATCTCTCTAGTAATGTGTTTATTAATTTCCCCATTCATATTTGTTTCATAATTATATAGGATGTTAGTAGTTATAGAATTTTAGATAGTTGAATTCAGTTATTTATTTACTTGGGATAAATGTGTGTTTCCATTGCAGATAGCCAGAAAGGGCTAATGTAGACTAGGTTAGTATCAATTCGTAATCTTTCTGCCTCATTCTCCTGAGTTCTGGGATTATAGTAGAACTATACCACTGTCTTTTAACTTTCTGAAACCAAATAAACAAACATCAACTCACTCCAGATAGAGAACAATAGGCCAAACTAATTATTAAAACCGAACTTAGAGACAGAGCTCTAGGATTTATTTTTTATTTTTATTTTATTTTATTTATTTATTTATTTATTTTTGGTTATTTACAGGTACATGGGTGAAGATTAGTTGGAAAATGAACTATTCAAATGAACTATTCATGAACAAAAAACTCATCCAAAAATGCATGGTAAATGATGACAGCTTCAACTATGAAGCTCTCTAAACAAATTCAGGTAGCTTGAACAGTTAAGGAGTGGACTTTTTCTTTCCTCAACAATCTTTAATATTTTTAAAAGCTTGAAGAAATAAGTTGTAGTGAATGTTTAAGTTTCAAGGAGTGCCTTGGACTTGTGAGTTATTTATAACTTGGGACTAATTTCAAATTGGAAATTCAGAGTTATTGCTACACAGCTACTATCATACACTTTTCCTAGAGATTTTAATATTTGTCCTTAAGAGAATTTGACAGAAAGACTGGTAGTACAGTAATGAAGGACAGGCACCTTGACATTCTTCTAACACCAAGTATTTTGTTTCAGCTTCATTTGCAAAATGAAAACCAACACCACTAAGTAGAGTTTACTTAGTGAAAATTTCTCTAAAAATTAAAAAATGGAAAATGCAGTTTTATAGGTTTTTCAGTAACCATGAAGATGCCTGGTTCATATGGTAAGGAGAAATTCTAAGAAAGGCTCTTGTTTTTATTAATCATTCCATTTGTTTACATCTCAAATGATATCCCACTTTCTAGTTACCCCTCCACAAGCCTCTGCCCTTCCCACAAGCTCCCTTCCCTTTATCTATATGAGGGTGCTCCCCCACCCACCCGCCCTCTCTTGCCATTCCCATGCTCTCCCACCCCACTCCTCCAGCATCCTCCTACACTGAAGTGTCAAACCTCCACAGGACAAAAGACTTTCCCTCCCAATGATGTCAGATAAGGCCATCCTCTGCTCCCTATGTATCTGGAGCCATGAGCCTGTGCAATCAGTGGTTAGAGCTCTAGTCCCTGAGAGTAGTGGGCGATCTGGTCAGCTGATGTTGTTCTTCCTATGGGGCTGCAATCCTCTAAGCTCCTCCAGTCATTCTGCCAGCTCTCCCGACCAGAGTCCTGGAGCTCAGTCTGATGGTTGGCTTGAAGAATCCACATCTGCATTGGTCACTTGTTGGCTGAAGCTCCCAAGGAGCAGCCACACCAGTTTCCTGTCAGCAAGTGCCTCTTGGCAAGGCAACAGTGTCAGGTTTAGTGTCTGCAGGCAAGTCTTTGAACAGGAACATTTATGAATTAAAAACTTTGAAATAGGAGTGTGTCTCCATCCCTTGCCAAGAAAATGAGACGCTCCCAGGACCAAAGGGGAGATAGAACACTTAAAGAAAGGTTGCCTTGAAGGAAGCTTATACGTTAATTTATGTGATGAATTAGTTTAACTTCAAGCATATACCCCAATTTCTTCCACAAATAATAATAATGATAATAATTGTTATTATCATTATTATTATTTGTATGTTTTTTCTTTGTTGTATGTGCCTAAACATTTTAACTGGTCATGGCATGTTTTCAAGAATTAAGTTGCATCCTGCCTTAATTAACTTAATTAAATATACTTCTTAATTAAAATAAGTTAATTGAATAATTTTTCAAGAACACTTTTTTATTTTTTTTTGTTTATTTGAGGGGAAATATATAACAAAGACCAATTTCCTTACCTAGTATCAGCTCATGAAATAATTATTTAATAATATTCATAACATTTATTTCTCTTTTCAGATTTAATAACTCTGCAGCATATTTTTTCAGAAATGAGAGTTTAAAAATAAATCTTAATTATGATTTCATAATGTTCCAGTTATATTAAAGTATTACCATGGAAAATAGCAGCCAAAGCATGATGAGAATTGTCATGAATTTAAATAGCATTTGTTCATTGAGTATGATAAATTAAAACCTACAACTGCATTATTTACTCATTTTAATGTATGAATACAATTACAATCCTGTTGCTTAGTAAGGGTTATCACACTGCATTATATTATTGTTATAGAAAAGAGCTATTTTTCCAGGAACACATACCACTAAAATTTAAATTAGAAAGTTGGCTATGATCCTACTTCACAGAAGGCCGCAAACACTGTGATGGCTAATTTCAGATTCCCAAATCCAGAAATGTCTGCGAGACTTTCTGTTGTTTAACGCTCCCAATTTGGGACACTTAGTCATGGTAGTTCTAGAAACTAAAACAATTATTTATATCATTTTTAGTTACACTGTTTAAAGAATACAGGTAGTAAAAAATTAAAAATTGACGTTAATGTTTTATTTGTGGTGCTTTTATTTACAATGTTTTAAAATAAAGTTTGAAAGTTAAACAAATGCTGTCCTAAAATGTCATATAGAAACATAGATAAGTGTCTATCTATGATAATGTCACTGACTGAATGTTTTCTAGGACATCTCCTTAAAAGCTGGATATCTTCTGTTTTTTATTTTTATTGGTTATTTTATTTATTTACATTACAAATGTTATCCCCTTCCCAGTGTCTCCTCCACAAGCCCTTTATCCTCTTCCCCTCCCCTGCCTTGATGAGGATGCTCCCCAACCTGCCCACTCACTCCTCCTCCACAGGACCAAGGGCCTCCCCTCCTAGTGGTGCCACTTAAGGCAGTCCTCTGCTACATATCCATCTGCACCCATGGCGCCCACTCATTTGTACTCTTTGATTGGTAGTTCAGTCCCTGGAAGCTTTTATTGGGGAGTAGGTGGTCTGGTTGATTGATATTATTGTTCTTCCTATGGGGTCACAAACCCCTTCAACTCCTTCAGTCCTTTCCCTAACTCCTCCATTGGGGTCCCTGCTCTCAGTCCCATGTTTGGCTGGGAGCAGGCCTCTATATTGGTCAGGTCTGGCAGTGACTCTCAGGGGACAGCTATACCAGGCTCCTGTTAACAAGCACTTCTTGGCATCAGCAATAGTGTCTGAGTTTGGTGTCTGCAGATGGGATAGATATTTGGGTGGGGCAGTCTCTGGATGGCCTTTCCTTCATTCTCAGCTCCACTCTTTGTCCCTGCATTTCCTTTTGACAGTTGGAATTCTGGATTAATATTTTTGAGGTAAGTGGGTGGCCCCATCTTCAACTGGAGTCATGGCTAACCACTGGATGTGGTATCTACAGGTTCTATCTCCCCTATGTTGGGTGTTTCAGCTAATGTCCTCCTTATTGAGTCCTGGAAACCTCTTGAGTCCCTGGCATCTGGGACTTTCTAGTTCCTCCTCACCCACTGCTACACATACTCCCCCTCCTCTCTCCCTTCCAGATCCTTCTCTCCCTCTACTTCCTGGTGATTATTATCTTCCCCCTTGTCAGTTGTGGTCTTCTGTACCCTCTCTTAAAACTGGTTAATCTCTTAGCCCCCAACTGAGCATTCTTGATACCATCTCACAATATAAAATTAAGGAAAGAAGAACTTATTTACTTGTAATTACAGGGTGTGTAATCAACCATGGAGAGAAAGACAGGTAGCCTGTAGAATTGATGAAGGAGCAGGAAGCTTGTTGTCTGCATCACATTTGGGTTGACCAAACAGGAATGCACACTATCATGTACCATCCTTTCTCCAATAGAAAATACAGGATTCCAACCAGAAAATATTGCCATCCACAGTGCCTTTGTCTGACTATCTCAACTTCCATCAGGTATGTCTGGAACAGGGTTTTCAACTTGTGGTCCTTCCGTGACAATTTTTTAGTTGAATGATGCTTTTTCAAGGGTTGCATTTAAAACATCCCGTATATCAGATATTTACATTACAATTTATAAAACTTGCAAAATTACAGTCACAAAGGAAAATAATTTTATGGTAGGGGTTACCACGGTATGAGAGAATATATTAAAGGGTTACAGCATTATGAAAGTAGAGAACTAATGTTATAACCGGTCTTTTCCCAGGTCTGCCTATTATTCTGTCAACTTAACAATAACAATCAACATTATGATAGGTTCATCTAGGAAAAAGAAATATTAATTGATAAAAATGCCTCCAGAGGATTGACCTTTAGGCAAATCTACCGTATATGTCCAATTGACTTTTTTTTTTTTTTTTTTTTTTTTGCTTAAACACATGGGCCATTTATTATCTCAGTAAGTTTTCCAAAATATGAAAGCTTGGGTAATCAACATATTTGGCAGCTCAATATCACCTAGAACTCAAGTTCTTAAGTTCTTCTGCCCTTGTGTTCTTTCTCTCTCTTCCTCTCTCTCCATCTCTGTCTATGTAGCCCAAGGCTGGCCAGTCCTCCTGCCTCAAGTAGCCCAAGTGCTGGGTCAGGAATGTGTGCCATCGCGCACACATTAGCTTTAGCTGTCCTCTGCATGTCAGATTATCCTTAGGCCAATGTCCTTGTTTGTATAGGAAAATTATGTGTATGTCCACAGGGCCCAGGGCTGAACACATGCAAGGTAGTGAACAGACACAGGGCAACGACTTTTGCTTCATATCTCTCGGCATTGCAGCTTACTCAGTATGTATAGTTCTTAGCAGTTCCCAGATGAAACTTCCAGGAGGTACACAATTTATTTATTCATAGCTACTATATAAGCTACATACATCCAGCTTTATATTCACATTCAGCTACATACATGATCTGTAAGGATGCTGAATATAGTGAGGCAGAATGAAGATGAATGGAATCCAAGACTGTGAATTCGATTTAATTAAAGGCTCCTCCTTTTCTCCCTTCAAATGGCATCTGTGGGCTGGGACTCTACAATGAAGTGGCAAGAGACTGGACCATCAGACCAGAGAGAGATGGCCCCTCACCTGCTGTTGATTCGATAATTCCTCGCTTCACTTTCTGACCTCCAAGTCCTCCCATAAACTACTCTCCATTCTCTTCCAAACTCATGGCCTCTTTTTCAACTACTTGTTATTCTGTTGCTACCAAATATAAGTCACGTTGACAAACTTGGAATTAAAGAACAAGAAACTTATCAGGAAGGCCAAAAGAGTGAAATTACTAATAGTCAGTTTAAACATATTTTATCAAACTATATTTTCTATTTTATTTTTTCATGAATAATTTTGAAACATTAAAAATAGTATCTCTTAAAACATACCCGTACCTAGTGTTAAAGAAAATTATGATTGTTAAAGTTTTTCTTATCCTTCTTTAATATTATTATGGCCCATTTTGTGATGTTTGTTAGTTTGTTTCCGATTTTCATTACTTTTATTCTCCCCATCGGTTGGTTTGGGTGTATGTACATATGTATGTATGTATGTATGTATGTATGTATGTATGTATGTATGTGTGTGTATGTATGTATGTATTTGCATCTGGGCCTTCGCCTCCCTACCCCTCATAGAGTCCCTGCCCCCATCTTCCATCCCTTTCTCCTGTTTATCTGCTCACCCTGGCATATCAAATTAAGCCTCTGCAGGATTAGAGGCATAATCTCTCACTAAGGTCAGACAAGTCAGCTCTGCTGGGGAACCAATAGCACAGTCAGACTTTAGGACAGAGCTTCAGTTCCAATTCTTAGGAGTAGCCACATCGAGACTTGAGCTGTAAATCTGCTACACACGTTCTACAGACCTTGGTCCAGCCGAGGTATGCACTTTGGTTTGTGGCTTTGTGTCTGAAAGCTTCCAGAGGCCTAGGTAAGTTAACTCTGTTGGTTTTCCTATGGAGTTCCCATCTATTTCTGGGCCTTCGATACTTTCCCTCAACTCTTTCATAAGGGTTCCTGACCCCCAACCAATGTTTGGCTATGGGTATCTACATCAGATTCAATCATCTTCTAGGTAGAGTCTCTCAGAGGACAGTTGTTTTGACAGTTATGTGCTTTTGCCTGCAAACATAACATAGCGTAATTACTAACATCAGGGATTAGTGCTTTCAGATGGAATAGGTAACAAGTTGAGACAATTATTGGTTGGCCATTCCTTCAGCTTCTGCTCCAATTTTGTCCCTCCATTTCTTTTAAACATAACAATTTTTTTGTCAAAAGTCTTGTGGATGGGTTAGTTTCATTATCCCTCCACTGGGAATCCTGCTTCTTAAGATTCCTTATCCCGACTCTTCAGCATCTTAGCTGAGGTCATCCCCATTGACTCCAGGGAGCACACCCCATTCCAGGCCTCTAAAACTTCCTAGAGATACCCCTTAATTAAGCAACTACAGATTTTCATTCATTTTCCTGGCCCTCTGGCTCTCTCTAATGACTTTCCCCATATATGATCCTGCCCCTCCATTCCTCTCCCCTCTCTCACCCAAGTTCCTCACTCCTTTTGGCTCCCATGACTATTTTGTTTCCAATTCTAAGTGAGATTCAAGCACCCTCACTTGGGCAATCCCTCTTGTTTAATTTTTGGGAGTCTGTGGGGTGTTTCATGGGTAGCTTGTACATTATGGTTAATATCCACTTATCAGTTACTACTTACTATTCATGTCCCTTTGGGTCTGGGTTACCTCACTCAGGATGATATTTTCTATTTCCATCCATTTACCTACAAACTCATGATTTCCTTGTTTTTAAAAGCAGAATAGTATTCCTTTGTATAAAGAATCACATTACCTGTATCCACACTTTGGATGAGGGACACTTGTGTTATTTCCAGTTTCTGCCTAATATAAATAAAACAGCTAGGATCACAGTAGGGTACATGTCCTTGTGGTATGGTAGAACATCATTTGGGTATATGCCGCAAAACAGCATTGTTGGGTCTTCAGGTAGAACTATATTCAATTTTCTGGGAAATTGCTGTATTGTTTCCAGAGTCGTTGTACAATTTTGGAAAACGACCAACAAAGAGCAATGTTTTCCTTTCTGTACAGCCTTGCTAGCATGTGCTATCACTTGAATTTTGGTCTTAGGCATTCTAAATAGTATAATTGTAATCTCGGAGTAGTTTTGATTTGTCTTTTCCTGATGACTAAGGATGTTATATATTTTTTTAAATGTTCCTGGCCATTTGAGGTTCCTCTGTTCAAAAGTCTCTGTTTAGATATGTTCCTTGCTTTTTAAATAGGGTTATTTGGTTTTTGAAGTCTAACTTCTTTAGTTCTTTATAAATTTTGGATATTAGTCCTCTGTCAGATGTAAGGTTAGTAAATATATTTTTTTAATTTGTAGGCTGCCGTTTTGTCCTATTGACAGTATCCTTTGTCTTACGGAAGCTTTTTTATTTCATGAGGTCTCATTAGTTGATTTTCCTTAGAGCCTGTGTCATTGGTGCTTTGTTCAAGAAACTCTTTCCTGTACTAATGAATTCAAGTGTATTTGCAACTTTGAAATGTTGAGGTCCACTTGGACTTGAGTTTTGTGTAGGGCGATAAATATGGATCTGTTTGCATTCTTCTACTTGTTGATATCAATGTATTCCAGCACCATTTGTTGAAGATGCTTTCCTTTTTCCATTGGATGGTTTTTGTCATCTTTGTCAAAAATCAAGTGTCTATATGTGCGTGGGTTTATTTCTCTGTTTTTGATTCAATTCCATTGATCATCCTATCTGTTCCTCTACTAATACAATGCAGGTTTTATAGGTATTGCTCTGTGACAGCTTGATGTCAGGCATGCTGAATCCTCCAAAACTTCTTTTATTTTTCAGGATTATTTTGGCTGTCCTGTATGCATGTCCTGTATGCATGTCCTGTATGTATGTCCTGTTGGTTCTTGTTGTTGTTCTTCTTGTTGCTGCCGTTGCTTTTATTTTTGCTTCTGTTTTTCCATATGAAGTTTAGAATTTATATTTCAAGGTTTGTAAAGAGTTGTGTTCAAATATTGATAGGAACTGAATTAAATTTGTAGATTTTTTTGATAAGATGAATATTTTAAGTCTGTTAATCCTATCAATCCATGAACTTTGGAGATCTTTCCATCATCTTATATTTTCTTCAATCTTTTTCTTCAGGCATGTGAATTTCTTGTCTTACAGATCTTTCACTTGAAAGGTTAGAGTTATACCAATATATTTTATATCATTTGTGACTATTGTGAATGTTGAGTTTTCTTAATTTCTCTCTCTGCTTGTGTTTTATTTTCATAAGGGAAGGTTACTGATTTCTTTGAGTTGATTTTCTATCCAGCCACTTTGCTGAAGTTGTTTACTGGCTGTATTTCTTGTAGAATTTGGGGGTCACTTGTGTATGCTATCATATCATCAGTGAATAATGGTAGTTTCTACTTCTTTCTTACCAATTTCCATTCCCTTGATACTCTTTAGTTGTCTTTTAGCTCTAGCTAGAATTTCAAGTACTCTATTGAGAGTACATGGGCAGAAAGTAGGCATTCCTGTCTTATCTGTGATTTAGTGGAATTGCTTCAAGTTTCTCTCCATTTAATTGATGTTGGCTAATGGCTTGTTGTATATTGCTTTGTTTATGTTTATATATGTGTCTTGAATCAAAGATCTGAGACTTTAACACAAACTGATGTTGGATATTATCAAAGGCTTTTTCAGATATAATGAGGTGGGCATATGATTTTCTTCAGTTTGTTCATATAATGGACTATTTAATGACTTTCAGTATATTGAACCATCCCTGCATCACTGTGATAAAGCCTACTTAAACATGTTGAATGACATTTCTGATGAGTTCTTAGATTCAGTTTGTGAGAATTTTATTTTGTATATTGGCATCAATGTTCATAAACAAGATTCAATAATACTTAAAATCTATGTTTATATTATGTAGAAATAAAACATATATAAATATATATTTAATAATAAAGTGTGCATTTAAATATATGTAATATTGAATATAATATATCTAATAGTAAACATATTCAATGTTTGATATATATTAATATTATGCACAATAATGCATAATTATATAACTTAAATATTGCATAATATTAAAAACAAAAAGCTAAGAGGTAACTTCAACCTACTAAGCAAAAGTAAATAGTAAAATCCAAAATGTACATTCATAAAAGAAGCAAAAACAAAGTTTAAAAATAAAAGCAAAAGAAACTAAAAGGAAAAATATGGTGGAAGACCTAATATGTTCACCTATTTTCACAAACCATATTAGTATTCTCACTATTATGCCTTTTTACAATTTTACATGAGAGATGATAATTACTAGAATGAGAAATATGCACAAAAAACACAACTGTCATTTTCACAGAAAAATAAATGTATTTTCACAGGTACTTAATAAATTTCTAGGAGTTTTAAAATGTTGTATAACACAATAAATAAACTTACTAAGAATTGAGCATATATAAAAATCAATCTCAGTCAACATTAATAAGCAAATTATGCAGCCTTTTGCATAAAGCTACAAGTGAAAAGAAAACAAACCTACAGCCCTATCAATAGCTCCAGAAAAGACATTTGACAAACTCAAAAGTGAACACATTATATAAAACTGTATGAAAGCCAAATACTGTGTGGCTACCCCTCTTTAAGAATGAATACCTACCTACCTATGAGTCCACATATAGAAGTCAGAATCAATGTGCTTTGTCTAGTTATATCCAACTGTCTAAAATTTCATAATGTTATTGATTTTAATAACTGAGTAACAATTTATTGTGTAAATGTACCATTTTTTTCATCCATCTTTCATTGAAGGACTTCTATGTTGTTTCCGGTTTCTGGCTTTTACAAAAAGCCTACTATATACATAACTGAGAAAGTGCCCTTATGGTATGATTGAGTGTATTTTATGTATATGCCCAAGAATATCTAGAATGAGAGTGAGCTCACCCCTCACACTTCCTGGAGGGTCAGACACCAGAAGTTTGGTGGTTAAGAGACCTAGGAAAGAAACTAGAAACAAATATGACCAGAAGAAAAAAATAGACAATGCAGTAGGTCCTAAGATATTCTGCTCTACTAGTATACAGAAACCTAGCATAGTTGGAATTAGAAAGGCTTTACCCAGCAACTGATGGAGATAGATGCGTGGAGGCACAGCCAAGTATTAGACGTTGATAGGTGAATCCTAGGGAAGTGGGGAATAAATGAATGTAGGAGTCAGACTGGTCAAAGACACCAACACTGACAAAAAATATTCAACTAACCAGTATTCATAAGGGCTCAGAGAGACTAAACCAAAAATCAGGGAGCCCGCATGGGTCTAAGTTAGGTCTTCTGCATGTATACTATATATGTGTAACTGGCATATGGCTGTGCTTGGTCTTTCTATGAATGAGACTCCTTACACTGAGAGCAGGGACTGCCTCTGACTCTTGACTGTTTATCCAAAGCCCTCTGCTGGCCTTCACAGCATCAGACATGTGTTGTATATGGAAACAAAATACACATACACGTACAATAAATAAAATCTATAAAATACAAAAAATCAAGGCATTGAATAGCCCCTATTGAGCATATGAAAATATTCAGTGTTATATTTCATATAAAATTTTTCATTTGTGTAATAATGAGGCACCATACTATACTTAGTAGGAGGTATAAATTCTGGGAGTGAAAATGGTAAATGTGGTAAGATGTGAAATGATGAGTATTCTCACTAATTGTTAGTATGTATGAAAAATGATGCAGACATAGGAATAAGCTTTGACAGGGTTTTTTTTATCATCTAAAATATTATTTCTTACAATATAGCATCTTGTTTTTACTTAAATCATTTGGGTTGCATTTGTACTAACTATTAAAACATTCTTAAGATGATTTATTAAGAATCTAAATATATCATAATTTCAGTGATATTCCTGATGTCAGTGAATAAGAAACAGAACTATAGAAGACAATGTAAAGAAGCAATGTCAAAACTATTTTATTATAATTCTGATTTAAATGAGATAATAGTGATTCCAATTTAAACATTGCTATTGAAGAAAAAGCTAGTAAGACAAAATTCTATATTTAAAACCAAGATTCATTTACCTTTCACATTTTAAGTAAGTGTTCACTGACACATTTTCTAATTGCTTAAACATTTCCTTTTTACTGTGATTTCATTTTACTAAATCTATCTGTCTTAGTATTTGCTATGACACTGTTGTCACAATTTTGAATTTCTGCCAGAGTCACAGATGGCGTCAAATACTGTATCAGCAGCTTCTAATATTTAATTCAGTGATAAGCTGGAGAAGAGGGTACAAAAAAGACGGATTTAGCTTTTGATTAAATATAACTAAGTATTACTTATTTTATCTTTCATAAAAATTTATGGTTATGAGAGAAGCTACAAAATTATTTATAATATGAAAATACTTGTAATAACTTCTTGCATAAGCTGATGTGGCTTAAATCATAACTCATTTTCCAAGCTCAGATAATGGCTAAGAATCACAAACCTCATCCTTATCTGTATGGAAATGCAGTAACAATATATTATAGCTGATGTAGTCAGAAAAGAAAGAAAATGTTGTTTAAGGAGAACTTACTACTAAGGCTCATGTGTTTGGAAACTTGGATCCATGCAAATAGAACAGTTTGGGGTGGATGAGAAGGTATGGGATTCATGGAGGAATGTGTTACTGTGACCAGTCTGTGATGTATCAAAAGACTCATGCTATTGGATTTGCTGAGCCAATATAATGACCATGTCTGTGTTGCTAGAACTCAAATCAGTCTTCATTAAAGTGCATGCCATCATTAACAGATATAAATTGAATCCTAAATTCTATATAGAAAACAACAACAGACCATGGAAAAGTAATAGAACATGGCTAGAAATATCACAGATTACAGTAGCAAAGCCTTACTAATAGCAGCGGTGAATATAACACAAGAAGAACTTTTTAGAGCAATGGAAGAGAGTAAAGTAATCAGAGGTGAATCCACATGGTTACAGAAGCCAAATGGCAAAAGAGTTAATAGAAAAGTTTAAAAAGTAAAAATAAATAAATAAATAAACCCTCACTGTTCAAATGAGAATCCATTTCAATAAAACAAGATGTCTGAAAAAATACAGAATTAGATCCACATCTCTCGCGTCACAAAAATTTATTCAAACTGAATCTGAGACTTTGATCTACAAATGTCAAGTTGCTAGAGGAAAATAGGAAAAAAGAAACAAAATAAAACAACAACATCAATTGCACTTGGAAGGATTGGAGAAAGGATTGCATCCCCAGAGAAGATAGGAACTCCACAGGAAGACCAACAGACTCAATTAACCTGGACATTTGGGGTTCTCAGAACCATCAAAGAACATGCATGGGCCAGCCTTAGGTATCATGCACATATGTAGCATATGTACAGCTTGATCTTTGTGTGTGTCCCAAACAATTGGTGCAGTTGCTATCACAAAAGCTGTTGCTTCCATATGGGATGTATTCTTCTAGCTGGACTGCATTGTCTTGTTCCAGTGCAAAGGATGTGCCTAGCTTCATAAACTTGATGTGCTTGGATAGAGGAACACCTTTGAGAAGGGGCACCCACTTAGAAGAGAAGGGGGAAAGGAATGGCAGAAGGATAGTGGGAGGGATGACCAGGAAGGGGACAGTAAACAGGTTGTAAAGTCTATAAATAAAACTAATAAAAAGATGTGGGATTCAAAATGTAAAAAAAAAAAAAGTATTAGCATACAGATCAGGTTTTTGAATGTTGTCTTGCTCTGGGATGCCAATATTTTTTTTTAATTTTCTAAGTTATTTTTTAAAATTTCCATCTATGTTCATAATGGAAAGTTTTCTGTAATTTTCTTGGTTGGTCTTTATGTGACTTTGATATCAAAGTAAGGCTAGTTTTATAAAATTATTTTGTAAATTTCCCTTCTATTTATATTTTGTGGAATAATTTAAGGATTGTTGTCATTAATTCTTCTTTGAAAGTCTAGTAGAATTCTGAAATAAGCCATCTGGCCCTCCCTTGACTTTTCTTTCTTTATTTGATTCTTTGTTTCTTTGTTTCTTTGTTTGTTTCTTTGTTTCTTTCTTTCTTTCTTTCTTTCTTTCTTTCTTTCTTTCTTTCTTTCTTTCTTTCTTAATTGGAAGAACTTTAATGACTGATTTGTCGGTGAGAGTTTGAATAAAATGCCCTACAAGCTCATACAAAATGGAATTATCTCAAAAGTTGAGGACATCTGTCTTGTTGGAGGAGTGTGGCTCTGTTGAAGGAAATGTGTTACTGGGTATGGGAGTTGATGTTTCAGAAGCTTTTCCCAGGCCAGTGCCATTCTCTCTTCTTGCTGTCTGACAAATTGGATGTAGAACTTGGGTATGTCTCTAGTATCATGTCTGCCTATGTGAAATCATACTTCCAGAATGACAGTGGAAAAAACTTCTGAACTTTAAGCCTTTCCCCCAATAAAATATTTTCATTTATAACAGTTGCTATATTTAGGATATCTTTTCACATGCATAGAAATACTAACTAAGATAGAAGTTTTTACCAAGAATAAAGTATTCCTATTGACAGTGTCCTTTGCTTTACAGGAGCTTTGCAATTTTATGAGGTACTATTTGTTGATTGTTGATATTAGAACATAAGATATTGGTGTTCTGTTCAGGAAGTTTAGTTCTGAGTCCAAGTATTTGAGGCTCTTCCCTATTTTTCTCTTCTATTAATTTCAGTGTATCTGGTTTTATGTGGAGGTCCTTGAGCCTCTCAGACTTGAGGTTTGTACAAGGAGAAAAGAATGGCTCAATATGCATGCTTCTACATGCTGACTGCCAGTTGTACCAGCACCATTTGTTGAAAATGCTGTCTATTTTCAACTGGAGAGTTTTAGTTCTTTTGCCAAAGATCATAGGTGTGGTTTCATTACTGGGTCTTCAATTCTATTCCATTCATCTTCCTGCCTGTCTCTGTACCAAAACCATGCAATTTTTATCACTATTACTCTATAGTACAGTTTGAGGTCAGGGATGCTGATTGCCCCAGAAATACTTTTATTGTTGAGAATAGTTTTTGCTATCCTGGGTTTTTTGTTACTTCAAATGAATTTTCAAATTGTTCTTTCTACCTTTATGAAGAATTGATTTGGAATTTTGATGGGGATTGCATTTCATCTATAGGGTGCTTTCAAGAAGATGGCCAATTTTACTATATTAATCCTGCCAATCTATGAGCATGGGAGATCTTTCCAACATCTGAGATCTTCTCCAATTTCTTTTTTCAAAGACTTGAAGTTCTTGTCATACAGATCTTTCACTTGCATGGTTATAGTCACACCATGGTATTTTATGTTATTTATGACTATTGTAAAGTGAGTATTTTCCCTAATTTCTTTCTCAGTCTGTTTATCCCTTGAGTAGAGGAATGCTATTGATTGATTTGAGTTAATTTTATATCCAGCCACTTTGCTTAAGATGTTTATCAGGTTTAGGAGTTCTCAGGTGGAATTTTCGGGGTCACTTAAGTATATTCTCATATCATCTCCAAATAGTTATGCTTCAACTTCTTCCTTTGCAATTTGCATTCCTTTGACCTCCATCTGTTGTCTAAATGCTCTGGCTAGGACTCCCAGTACTATAGTGAATAGGTAGGCAGAGAGAGGGAAGCCTTTTCTAGTCCAGGATTTTGGTGGGATTGCTACAGGTTTCTCTCCATTTAATTTATGTTGACTACTGGTTTACTGTATATTGTTTTTCTATGTTTAGAGGAGCATAGAACAATGTGTGATTTTGGATTAGAAAAGCAATTGGAAATTTTAAATGTGCTAGTGGGCCATTCTAGTAGGAGTATGCAGAGGATGATTTGAACTGTAGGGCTTTGCTCAGGAGGTTTCAGCGCAAAAGTATAATTCTATGTGGCATAGCTATCTTGTGATATTTTGATGAAGAATATGGTTTCTTTTGCTCTTGTCTGAAAAATATTCCTAAATTGAAGAATTTTGGATTAATTTTTTTGAGGGTATTTCAAATCAAGACAGTGTTGACTATGTTGGATGATTATTAGTGGTCAGAATTTTGCAGATCTATAATGAAAAGAAACAAGCTGATCAAGTAGATATGCAAAATGAATGGTTTGAAAAGAAGCATAAATAGATTTTTTAAAAGCCTGATGATTAACTGAATGAAGGGAAGAGTGAACTGAGAAAAAGAACTTACCTGGCTAGATTCCAACTAGTGAAAAGGAAATAGGGAGAAACAGGTGGCTGTGCATGGTTGTGCATACCTTTAATCCCAGTACTCAGAAGGCAACACCTGGAAGATGTCTGAGTTAAGGATAGCCTACTCTACAGATTGAGTCCCAGGACAGCCAAGCCTAGGCATTGAAGGAAACCATTGAAAGGTAAATGCCAGTGAAAATGTGTTTGACCAAGATTGGCACATCTCAGCCTCAGCAAGGAGCAGAACTTGGCAGCTGTGGCCATGTAACTATGTCATTCTGGCTTTGTAGTTAAGAATAAAAGAAAGTGGTTAGAGAATTTCCTCCATGAATAAAGAAAGCTACTGAGGCCTGGCTTGTGCTAAGGCTTCCCTGTATGTAGACCCAAGAGGCTGTTTCATGAAGCTGTGAATGTAATGCCTGGATTATATTAGAGAACCAAAATGTTGAAGATACTGAAGAAAAGGGACACTTTCTGAGGAAGCCTTCTAACAGGGAATGACATTAGCACAAAAGAAAGAAGTGTGTGGCAGTCAACAAAGCTTAATGGAGTTGAAAATCTGAAGAGTACTTTGACATTATAAATGAAGATACATTCTTTGGAATGTGCCCAGTTGGTTTTCTGTCTTGTTTAGTCCGGTGTTTTCTTACTCTGCACACTTTCCTTTTGGAAATAGTAATGCATATCCTTTGCCATTGTATGTGGGAAATATAATCTAATTTTTTATTTTGATTTTATAGTTAAGAGGTTGCCAGGAGTCTCAGAAGAGACCTTTGATTTTTGGACTATTATTTAACAAGTTGAAACTTTTATAGACTATGGGGACTTTGGAAGTTGAACTGAATGCATTATGGTATTGTTAAAAGCCTATGGGGGTCAGAGAGTGGAATATGGCTGAATAAAAATGGCCGTATCAGGCTTAAATGGAACAACATTATTGAAAGCATTAGGATATTTGGCCCTGTTGGAGTAGTTGCAGCCTTGTTGGAAGAAGTGTGTCATTGGGGGGTAAACTTTGGGGTTTCAGAAGCCCAAGCCAGTCTAAGAGACACTCTTTTCCTACTTCCTGCTAATTTGAATGTAGAACTCTCAGCCCCTTCTCCAGCACCATGACTATCTATATGCTGCTGCCAGGCTTCTCACCATGATGACAATGTATTAAACCTCTGGAAAGTAAGCATCTCCAAATAAATGTTGTCCTTCATAAAAGTTTTTGTGGTTATAGTGTCTCTTCACAGGAATAGAAACCCAGTTAAAAGATCTTTCTTATTGAAGTCAGAGTAACTATCACCAAAGGATCCTATGGTAAGAATTTCTGGCAAGGATATATAGAAATAGGATTCATTTTTGTCTACCATTGAGAATTCGAACTGCTATAGGCTCTTTCGAATATAGTACTGAGATTACTTAAAAATATTGAATGACTTGGCTATATCAATCTTGAACAAGTAATCCAAAGACTCTAGTGTCCCACAGAGATATCTGTGCATTAATATTTATCTTTTCTTAGCTTACAATGATAACAAAGTAAAATGTCTAGAATTCTATGAAAATAGTACTGAGAATGGATATATGTCTATATTTAAACCTATCTATATTTATAAGCATATATATGTGAATTTATCAAGTTGTAAAGAAAAATGATATTACAACATTCACTGGAAGATATATAGGTCTGGAAATTATGACATTAAGTGATGTAATACTTCAAATGCACATATATTATGTTATGCCTTATATATGAGCCTATCTTTTAATTTTATGTATATATATGTGGCTGAGCTAACAGAAAAAGTTCATGAAACTAAAAATACCATGAAAAAGAGAAAAAAGGAGAAAAGATGGAATGCAAATGAAGGATGTGAAAAAGAGAATATTGGACATTGGAGAATGGGAGATAGAAAACACAGGATGAGCAAATAAGATAGTGGGTGAGAAAGAAGAATAAGAACTGAGTATGAAACAAAATATGCATGCAATATGATATCAAAAGCTATAATTTTATACTAAGGTTTAATTTCAAAATGAGAAAAATAAAGATTATAGATGTGGCTTCTTTTAATGAAATCTAAACATCAAAACCAAAATGATGCTTGCCTGTCCAATAGCTTCAGTAGCATTTTAAGTCTGGACCAAGAGCCATTCTGGAGAATGGAGTTTTTCTGTTGTCATATATTTTCAAACATGATATATGACATTTGTATAATTCTGTAAAAAAGCCTTTGAACAATGAAGGTTTGCACTGTCTTCATTATATTGGGGAATAAGTTGTATCCCAGCTATCTGAGTAGTGCATCAGGCATATCTTTTGATGTTAACGTTTTAACGAATGAACTATAAATAATAATGCATTGAGTAAATGCATGTGAATTTTGTTATATTGAGGACACAAAAATAAGTAACCTTAGCTAAGGCATTATATGAGGAAAGAAAGTCTATTTCAGTTATAATAATCTGCAGATAGTGATAAATTATATTTAAATATACTGAGCTTCAAACATAAACACCACTCTACTCAACACTCATTCCAACAATAAGGGAAACAATGGGCACTTTAGAGTGGTGGGGAGGGGGGAGAAGACCACTGTAGGCTTCCCGTTTTTTAAAATCTGCTTTTAATAAGGGTTTACAAATGCTTCAGCTCCACTTTGAGCCCACCATCCAAAGATAGGGGAGAACAGACAGTAAATAGGATAAATAGGATAGTCACCTGTTTAGAAATAGTTCTTTGGGACAATTCCAATCTCCATTGTCAGGATACCAGCAGTCCAGTTTAGTAGTATCCGGGTACCAAACATAAATCAGCAATGGTGGAACAGTCTAGCAGAAACCACCAGGCCTCTGCCATATCTGCATGATCAGAATCAGACAGAACACCCATAGAAGTACTTTGTCGTGCCTCTGTCAACGAAGCAAAGATCAGTGAAAAAGCAAGACAAAAACGCATCGCAAAGCTAGTTCAGCAAGTATATAGTCATTGTTGATTCATATGTATGATCTTTACAAATATTATGTGTCCTCACACAGGTCTTGCCTCAGCAATAAAATATGTGAGTCTGTGTCACCTGAAATATCTAGAAACTTGTACTTCAGAACACTTTTGATAAATTATATTTAATGTCTGATTGCAAAGTCTTCAAATTCTGAAGTCCAGTATTTGGATCTTTAATTTTACCCCAGTCATTTAGAAGTCTTCTTCACATACACATATTTATAAATGTCAAAGAAGACTGTCTTGAATTTGGTATGCTAGGCTATGTGAAATTCTTTGTTTTCCTTAATTTTTTAAAAGTGTATGTGTATATGTGTACCTGTGTATGCTTGGTACACACATCCATGGTTGCTCTTGGAGGCCAGCAGAGAATGTCAGATCCTCTGTAACTAGAGTTAAAGGCATTTATTAGGCACCAAATTTTGGATCCAGAATTTAAGCTCTGGTCCTCTGAAAGAGTAAACACAATCTTAGCCTCTCTAGTTCCATATTAAGTCATATATATGAGGAAATGGAATGTTCTATGAGCTTATTCATTCCCATAACCCACTCTCTTCTATCTCACCCCTCTCTCCAAACATTAATGAGTTCCCTTCCCTGTTTTTATTCTCTCCCAGAAATGTTCTCTTGTACATTCAGGTTGTCAGACCATATATGATTTTATTTAGGCCCATAAATGAGCAAAAAACACAATATTTGTCTCTCTAAGACTCTCTCTAAGATAAATATCACACTGACTTTCAACTGACTGACCAAGTAAATATTCTATCAATCCACAGAGGAACTTTTTATCTGCATCTTTCCAAAAAGTTGATATTATTTTTGTTTTGATAACTGATATTCTCAATGTGTTGAATTGGAAACTCAGAAATCACTAGTGAGGGGATACTTTTGTTTTCAAGTATCTATCAGCAATTTCCACTTCATCTTTTGAGAACTGTCAGCTTATTCTTTAGCACAGCTATTGACTATGTACAATAGTTTCTTGTTATTTAGTTCTTGAGATATCTGCAGATTGTAGATACTAATTGTTTCATATAGAAATAACATATTCTTTGTCATATAGGCTGTCTTCTTAGTCAATATTTTCCTTACTGTAAGAAATATTTTATACTAATCAACTCTTAATAATTAATTATAATTACATTTCCTGAGGGACTAGAATCATATTCCAAATGTTCATATCTATTTTGATAACAAAATGTTTTCTCTACTTTTCCAACTGTCTGTTTTAGAGTTTGAAGTCTTAATGTTAAGGACTTTGATCAATTCAAAGCTGATTTTTCATGCAAAGTTTTATGATGCATTTTTGTTCTTTGACATGAGGATATCCAATTTGGCCAGCATCATTTTAGAATATTCTGCTTTTATTTATTGTATGAATTAGCTTTAACTGTTTGGGTTTTTTTCTGGGTACTCTGGCTTTTTAATTTAATGTAAATGTCTATTTTGTACCAGTACAATATGTTTCAGCTATACCACTCCTGAATAGGTACTTAATTGAAATCAAATAAAAATAACATAGGCATTGTATATCAATACTCATTCTTTGTGGTGCTTACAATGGCCTAATTAGGAAACTAACTTAGACTCCCTTTAACATTCTAATAGAAAGAGAATATTACATGTATATAATATATAGTGGGAATGTTTCACTACATAAAAAGAGAAAATTGCCATTTGCTTGAATACTAATGCAATACAAGGTCATCATTTTAAGACAAATAAACCAAACTCAGACAAATACTAAGTTTTGTCCACATGTGTACACATACACACACAACCACACACACTATAATACTATAATGTATAATGTATGTGAAAGTTTATATATATGAATATAATTATCACCATATTCTTTGTATAGTCATTACAGGGTTGTACAATAACTGAAGGAAACTTTTCACATGCTTTCTCTCATTGTGTCATATATTAATTTAACTATACAGACAAGAGGAAAGAAAAGAAAATATTTGAGGAAAAGGGTTAGGAGAAGAGAGGTTAGTTAATATGCAAATAATGAGTAAGAAGCATGTATGAAAATAACTAATGAAACCTATTATTTTATGTTAATTAGGAATATTAATTACAGAAGACTTAGAAATAGATTCCCAGCTTTATATTAATGTGTTAATATATTTTCATTAGTAGTATATATCTATTTGATATTTCCTAACAAAATTTAATTGGTGCTTTATAAGACAGTTCTTTTGCTCATAAACATATATATGAAAATGTTGACGTACAAGACTCCTCCAGTGTCACCATGGATCTGTCAGGAAACCCTTTCTGCCTGAAGTACTCTGCAGCATGAGGTGACAGGTTCAGTCTGTCAGGGCTATCTGATATTCAGGGAGAAAGATAACTTCTGAGAATGACAAAACGGTGGCTTGACATGCGATAAGCCACTTTCTAATGTGCCTTCCTGAGTGAATGTGTATAGTTCTTTTATGTCACTTTCTGACATTAAAAACAGTACAGTTGTTGGAGATGATAATAATTCAGATGAAAGTGAATTTTTGTTTGAGGGAATACTACAAACACCTGGTTCAGGAACACACAAATATATATTATGGGATAGTTAGCTGATAAAATATTTAAAATTTGTTTCAGCTATTTATTTGTATTTCACAGGATGAATCTAAATCACTATGTCTAATTAATCTGGATATATTTAAAATAGGAAATGTAAATCAATTAGATTTATTTAACATAAAAAACAAAATTTATTCTCCACTTCATATATCAGACTTCCTCTTTATCCAGGTTTTGAAGACTGACTATTTCTCAGGGCCTCCCCCCATACCCACCCCAACACAAGTACACACTCACTGTCTCTCTCTACCTGATATTACACTTCTAATTCTGCCTCAGATAATTGGCCTTAAGATTTTTATTTTGAACAATCAGAAGGTGTCAGGCAAAGAAGGAAGGAGCCACATCTTCACCTTGTGCATTCAAACATTATACCAAAACAAACAAGTATTGTTGTGATAAGTTTAATCCATATAATCCACAGTGGAAAGAAACGATAGTCCTTAAAATTATTCTCTGATTTCCTTCATATATACATGCATATGACATATACATGCCTATATCTCCCATACCTTACAATAAATAGAATATATTGACATACAACACAAAATCATTTTTGAGTATACTTTGTGGAAAAAGCAAATGTCAATTGAGTATTCCTAGACACACACACACACACACACACAGTGTGCATAATCACAACAAGTAGTATATTAGCTTTTTTGATACATTGAGGAATATAAGAAATATTCTGTTCCTGCTAATTATTTTCTTTTTATGTCAGTATGTTTTGTGCATGAGTTTTGATCTATAAAGCACAAATGTACTGCTATTGAGAATATGATAACATATCAACTATATAATTATTATGGGAATAATAACATTCACCTCCAAATAGATATAATAATCCTAGTTTCCAAAATATATTTATAGTGGTATGAATTATATTGAAAAATCAGTTTATAGTTTTAGAATAATTTCATTCACAGAAAAATCCTAGGTCCCATTCTTCTTCATTGTTCTTCATTCTTCATTCTTTCATTGTTGTGTTAAAGCAATGAAATATTTTGTCAGAATTCATAGGCAAATATAAATATATTATATTTAACTGAGAGGAAGTACATATTTTATGCAGATTTTATTAGATAGCCTCTTCCCCTTATAATCCTGAAATATGATGAGAATCACTTTATATTCTTAGGAAACAAAAGCTAAATTCTATATTGTATGATATCCACTCAAATTAATGCATAACATCCATTCAGATCGCCTTTGCAGTACTTTTTGAATTTAATATTTCTTTGTGTGGCAATGATTGCTTCCATGTGATTCTTTTTCAGTTTACACATTTAATCTTGAAAGAGAGAAATAGAGAGATACAGAGACATAGTCAGTCAGAGACAGACATAGAGACACAGAGAAAGAGACTGAGTCTGAGACACACAGAAAGAGAAAATGAGAGTTCAAGTTTTTGCATATGAGTGTTTTAGCTGCATACTTGTATACCATGCATGGGTCTGGTGCCCTAGGAGTTCAGGAGTCTCTGCTTCTCCTGGAACTGGAGTTACAAATGGTTTTGAATAGTTGTATGGGTTCTAGAACTGGTTTTCTGCTAGAGCAGCAAGTACTCTTAATCAGTGAGGTGCCTCTCTAGGCCCAGTATGTTGTCTTATGGATTTCAGATAAAGAAAGTCGTTGTTTATGTTTAAATTTCTGATTACTTCTAGCTGCAAATATGATTTCTACAAGGTTTATGGTTTATTCAGTATCCTGATCTTGTGTATTACTATCCTGGCAAGTGAAAGTGCTGGCTTTGCTAAGGATAATTTGTAGGTTGAAAAATCACTGATTTACTGAAATTTACAAAGGTATGTAAACTATTTTTATCATTCTTACAGATTCTATTCCAATTAAAGGAAATAAACTTGGCCATTTTTACCCATAGGAGTGCAATCCAGAAGTTATAACATATCCCTGAGACTGAGTGATATAATGATTCCTCTCACATATATTTGAGATCTGAGGACATTCCCATAATGTGGAATTAATCATGATCAATTATTAATCATTAATCATAATAACTGATTATTAATCATAATAACTGATATTTATTATGAAAAATATTGCTCATGTGCATTAAGGCTAAGTATAAAACTATAAAGAATAGTATATATATATAAAGGTTCATTAGCTCATGAAGCTGAGAAACATGAAAAATTGAACAACATCTTTAAGGACTAAAAAATCATACTAGTGGTCAATACAACTGAAACAACAAAAAAGGTTTGCAAAATATTATACCATAAACTACTAATTAATGTGAGAAAAGATTATGTGTGTATGTGTGTGTATACAATCATTCCATTCATTTACAACTCAAATGATATCCTACTTTCCAGTTACCCCTCCACAATACCTCCTCATCCCACATCCACCCTCCCTTCTCCTCTTTGCCTGTATTATTGTGCTCCCACACTCACCCACCATCTCCTGTCTCACCACTCTAGCATCCTCTTACACTGGGGCATCAAATTCCCTTTGCTCCAATTGCTGTCAGGCAAGGCCATCCTCTGCTACATATGTATCTGGAGACATGGATCCCTCCCTGTACACTCCTTGATTAGTGGTCTAGTCTCTGGGAGTACTGGGTGGTTAGGCCAGCCTCTGTTTTTCTTCTAATAGGGTTGCAATCCCCCTCTGTTCCTCCAGTCCTTCTGCCAGCTCCCCCACCATAGTCCCTGAGCTCAATTTGATGGTTGACTTCAAGCATCCACATATGCATTGGTCAGTTGCTGAACAGACCTCCCAAGGACCTGCCACACCAGGTTCCTTTCATTAAGTGCCTTTTGACCACAGCAACAGTGTTAGGTTTGGTGTCTGCCAACATGATGGATTCCCAGGTAGGGTAGTTCCTTCAGTCTCTGCTCCATTTTCTTATCCCTGTTCTTTCTTTGAACATTTCTGGGTAAAAAATTTTCAGATGATTGGATGGCCCCATCCTTCAACTGGGGGCCATGCCTATCTACAGGAGGTAGTCTCTACAGGTTCTGTCCCCCCTTCTTTGTGCATTTTAACTGAAGTCATCCCTGTTGGGTACTAGGAACTTCATGTTTCCCTGGTGTCTGCGACCCTCCTGTGCCTATCCTGTTACACACTATACTTTATGCATGCATTAAAACATCATTTGTTACCGAGTAATTTGAAAAATTGTATTATTGTGTATTAAAATTAATTCAAATACTAAAAAAAATAAAGATAAACTTAAATGCAGATTTACATGTGGTCTCTTTGTTTAGTTGAGTGCAGACTACCTTAGCAAGTGACTTCATTAGTTCTGACGTTAGTCACTGAACTAAAGTTTAGTGATTTTATTAGTTCTAGCAAAATGTCTGAGTATGGGAGACCGGCACTATGATACATGTTATTGTATTCTCGTGCTGTTATTCTTATCTCTAACCTTACAGGAAATACGGTTTTGATTATCTTTATGGGTTGTTCTTATAGATGTACTAATTCAATGATGAAGCTTCATTCTTATGGTTTAATAAACTCCCAAAACCTCCCTAAAGTCGTTATAATGCCATTACCTAAAATATAAGGACCTAAGATATAAATATTGAGGGACATCATATTTAGAATATAGCATTCCCTAGGGTTTCATTATTAAATTAATATTATTTTTAATTAGTTTTAGATTAAAAGAGCAGTATGTAGAAATAGCAGCTATTTAAACATTTTTATACAATTTTGTCAAATAGTGTGCGTTGTAAGTGATACAAATGACTCAAAATTAAAGGAAAGGTTTAGAGAATATATGAGTTGTAAATTGGACCTGAACTTATTTTGTATATCTGTCTACTTATTCAGTCACTACTCACCAAAAGCCAGGTCATCTCACAGTCACAAAAAATTTGATGTAATAACGTTAGCAACATTTCTGCCCTCAACAAGCTTATAGTTTAAAAGTAAAGCTAGACTCATCCTAAGTTTAATTATTTGTTTAAGATAACTAATAAAATTTTGAAAGGTAACAAGGGAGAGCAGTAGCATATATTTTTTGGGAATTTCTTTTGTTTTCCTGGACAATACCCACAAAGGGTATTTCCCATTTGTGCTGCTTAGTACTTCTATCAAATTGACACTAAACAGTGTCATCTGGCAAAATAAAACTTTCATTTAAAACATACTTAGGTAATTTGGGGAAGTATAAGGGGACATGTACTATTTAGTTATTGATTTGTGATGGTCCAGGCCATTGTGGGCTTGACCAGTCCAGGGCAGGCAGTTCTAAGTTATAGAGAAAGAAAGAAAGAAAGAGAGAAAGAAAGAAAGAAAGAAAGAAAGAAAGAAAGAAAGAAAGAAAGAAAGAAAGAAAGAAAGAAAGAAAGAAAGAAAGAAAGAAAGAAAGAAAAAAAGAAAGAGAGAGAGGGGGGAAGGAAGGAAGGAAGGAAGGAAGGAAGGAAGGAAGGAAGGAAGGAAGGAAGGAAGGACAAAAGAAAAAAGAAAGAACGAAAGAAAAAAGAAAGAAAGAAAGAAAGAAAGAAAGAAAGAAAGAAACAGAAACGAAGAAACAAACAAAAAACAAAAGAAAGAGGAAAAAGAAAAGATATGCAGGTATAGAGAGAAAGACAGTAAATAGCTTTCTTCCATGGTCTCTGTTTACAGATCCCCACTTTTGTTCCTATCCTGACCTCTACCTATGATGTATACAAATTCAAACCTGTAAGACAAAAACATCTCAGCTGGAAATCCTTTCATTTAAAATTTCATTATAGCATTAAGAAACTAGAACACAATACCTGGGACTGAAGATTTTGTTAGTCTAAATATCTTTGGGGATACATTATCACTCCCAGTGATATAACTTCATTCAAAGTATAAATATTTACCTGACTCGATAACTTATAAGACACAAAAGTGAATAGACCAAAAAGATGTCCTCAATGGAGAAAAAGTGGCACTGTTTTATTGAGTATAATACTTTGCTGTCCTATTAGACTTAAGGTCTTCTAAATAGGAAGAAATTCATACATGGTACTATAAACTTAACGAAGAACTCATACCTGGAAATGGCATTGAGATAAGAAGAGAACATTCTCCTGTAATTTACTAAAACCATGCAACTTCAAACTGAATTCTAAATATTTACTATTATAAGCACAGATAAGAACAAGTCTCGCTCTTCATGAAAAGTTTACTTATGCAAACAATAGAGACTACTACAGAGTTCATCAGAGTAAAGGACTATGGACTGCTCAACAATAACTGATATGCTTGCAGTGAAACCCCTACACTAAAGTCTAAGTGTTGTAATAGTCAAAGGCCTAGGATACCTTTTACTATATAGTATTCCTAGGCATGGCAGGAAAGATGAATTCATGAAATCTCAACAATATAGCTGCCTGAGAAATACCAATATAATGGGATTGCCACTAGCATTGCAGTGTAAACAGTAAAATTCCACATAGCCCTACTTGTACATGAAGATCTGCAGATGGTCAATGACCATTAAGTAAAGGATAATTAAATTTCTTCTGGGAAGAGAAAGAGAGAGAGTAGTAAATGAATTCACTGTTATATGTGTTTATTTACGTGTGGATATACATCAGACACAGGAAATGTTCAACATCCACAGTCATCAGTGATGCAAAGCAAAATGATGCTAGATTCTAGCTTACAGCAATCAGAATGGCTAAGATTAAAAACTCAGACAAGGATGTGGAGAGAGAGGAACACTCATCCATTGCTGGTTGGATTGCAAACTTGTACAACCACTCTCTATGTCAATCTGGTAGTTCCTCAGAAAATTTGAAATAGGTCTACCTGAAAACCTAGTTATGCCATTCCTGGGTATATACCCAAAAGATGGTTCTCTATATCACAATGATACTTGCTCCACTATGTTCATAACAGCCTTATTTGTAATAGCCAGAATCTAGAAACAACACAGATGTTCCTCAATTAAAGAATGGATACAGAAAATGTGGTACATTTACACAATAGAATACTACTTAGCTATTAAAAATGGGACATCATGATTTATTTTTAGGTAAATGGATGTAACTAGAAAAGATCATCCTGAGTGATGTAACCTATACCAAAAAGGACATACATGGTATATACTCACTAATAAGTGGATACAAGTCAAAATTGAAGAATACCCATGATACTAGTCACAGACCAGCTGAGGTTTAACAATAAGGAAGGCCTAAGTGAGGATGCCTCATTCCCACTTAGAAGTAGTAACAAAATAATCACACTTCATGGGAGGCAGAGGGAGCAAAGATCCTGGGTATGAAATGGGAGGGGGAAGAAGGAAAATGGGGCACAGGATCAGGTATGGAAGAGATAGGAAAGAAGCACAGAGGGGCAGGAGAATGAATAGAAATATGTATCAGTGTTGGGTGGGGACTAGGGGAACTACTAGAAAGCCCCAGATACCAGGGATGTTAGAGGCTCTCAGGGCCTGGTGTGGATGACATTAGCTGAAATGCCTATCAGTCAGAAGAGGGAACGTGATGAGACCACCTACAGTAGATAGGCATGGCCCCTATTGGAGGGAATGGGGCTATGCACCCATTTCAAAAATTTTGACCCTGAATTGTTCCTGTCTAAAACAATATGCAGGGACAAAAATGGAGGAGAGGCTGAAGGAAAGAACATTCAAAGACAATTCCACCTTGGAATCTATTGCATGTGCAGGGACCAAACCCCAACAATACTGTTGATGTCATGTTGTGCTCTGAGAGGCTCTACCAGCACCTGACTGAGACAGATGCAGATACTTACAGCCAAACATGGAACTGAGCTCCAGGATCCCTATGGAAGAGTTAGGGGAAGGATTGAAGGAGCTGAAGGAGGTTGAAACCCCATAAAAAGAACAGTATCAAATAACTGGGCCCCTCAGAGCTCCCAGAGACTAAGCCCCCAACTAAAGAATGTACATGGGCTAGTCTGTGGCTCCTGCTACTTACGTAACAGAGGACTTCATCGACAAACTTAGTAAGATACTTGGGAAGTCCTTAAGAAGAGAGTTATGGATTAAAAAGAAAAATTTTTTCATTGTTAAAACATGAAAAATGCTAAGACACAATGCATGCGTATTCCATATTTTTTCTTTTGCTTATCAGCAAACAAGGATTATTTTTTAAATATAATTTTATATATCCTTTTAAAGAGAGATCAGAAGAAATTAGAGTTAGATAAGTCAAATATTGAAAAAAATCTTTACTAAGTTTCAAAGAGTAGAAAAAAAATTAACCAATCCTTAGAATCATGAAGTAACTTCAGATGAATCTAATATAAATCCTACAACATCACCTTGCAAGAAGACTGCAAAAAGGCAGTTAAAAAACAATTAAGAAATGAAAATGATGTCTCAAGCCTTGATACGGGAATTTAGATGAAGATGAAAGAAATCTACAGGGTTATAAAGTATTTGGATAGCAACTTACAGAGAGAAGATTTAAAAAGGGATAAGGAAGCAATAGGAATCTTTGGCCTACATTTTTTTAATTCGATATATTATTTACATTTCAAGTGATTTTCCCTTTCCTGGATCCCCGCTCCCCGAAAGTCCCATAAACACTTTTCCCTCCCCCTGTTCCCAAATCTACCCCTTCCTACTTCCCTGTCCTTGTATTCCGCTACACTGCTGCACTGAGCCTTTCCAAGATCAGGAGCCACTCCTTCCTTCTTCTTGGCATCATTTGATATGTGCATTGTGTCTTGGTATTCCAAGCTTCTAGGTTAATATCTGTATAACAGTGAGTGCATGCCATGAGTGTTCTTTTGTGACTGGGTTACCTCACTTAGGATGATGTTCTCCAGTTTCATCCGTTTGTCTAAGAATTTCATGAATTCATTGTTTCTAATGGCTGAATAGTACTCTATTGTGTATATATACCACATTTACTGTATCCATTCCTCTGTTGAGGGACATCTGTGTTCTTTCCAGCTTCTGGCTATTATAAATAAGGCTGCTATGAACATAATGGAGCATGTGTCTTTATTGCATGCCGGGGAATCCTTTGAGTATATGCCCAGGAGAGGTATAGCAGGGTCCTCTAGAAGTGTCATGTCCAGTTTTCTGAGGAACTGCCAGACTGATTTCCAAAGTGGTTGTACCATCTTACAACCCCACCAGCAGTGAAGGATTGTTCCTCTTTCTCCACAACCTTGCCAACACCTGCTGTCTCCTGAGTTTTTAACCTTAGCCATTCTGACTGGTATAAGGTGAAATCTCAGGGTTGTTTTGAATTGCATTTCCCTAATTACTAATGATGTTGAGCATTTCTTAAGGTGTTTCTTGGCCATCTGAATTTCTTCAGGTGAAAATTCTTTGTTTAGATCTGTACCCCATTTTTAATAGGGTTATTTGGTTCCCTGGGGTCTAACTTCTTGAGTTCTTTGCATATATTGGATATTAGCCCTCTATCAGATGTAGGGTTGGTGAATATCTTTTCCCAATTTGTTTGTTGCCATTTTGTAGTGTGCTTTGCCTTAAACTTTGTAATTTTATGAGGTTCCATTTGTCAATTCTTGATCTTAGAGAATAAGCTATTGGTGTTCTGTTCAGGAAGGTTTCCCCTGTGCCCATGTCCTCAAGGGTTTTCCCCAGTTTCTTTTCTATTAGTTTCAGTGTGTCTGGTTTTACGTGGAGGTCCTTGATCCACTTGGAGTTGAGAAGAATGCGAATTATCCCAGTTTTCAAATCAATCTTTCATAGACTTTTTACCAAGATTAAACTGGAATATCTTTGATACATTCAAAGCAATTTCTTAATGTCAGTAATCTGGCTAAGGAGCCTTGTTCATTGCCAAAAAATGTAACATGATGCATTCTTTTCCTGTCTACCAAGGAAAGATTAGTCTAAAAAAATAAGTAGAAAAAGTCAAGGCCTGATTGGGCGAACAGACATGCTTAAACAAGCCATTTAACAAAGAGAGAGAAGCTCCAATGTATCTGACAATACATCAAAAACCCAAATAGATTTTCTCTTTTTTCTTTTTTTAATAATTATTTAAATATGTGTCTATGCTGTAGCTGTCTTCATTCATAATGGAAGAGGATATTGGATCAGATTATAAATGATTGTGAGCCACTATGTGGAATTGAACTTAGGACCACTGAATGAACAGTCAGTGCTCTTAACTGCTGGGGAATGCTAGCATGGTGAGATGGGAGTGGGGTGAGGTGGGGAGCACCCTCATAAAAGTAGGGGAAAGGAAGGATGGGGCAGCGGTTTTGCAGAGGGGAAACTGGGAAGGGGGGATAATATTTGAAATGTAAATAAATAAAATAACCAATAATAAATAAGAATTTCCTATGGATAATATAAAGATTCTCAAGATACAAGAAAAAAAGAAAAGAAGGAAATAAATAGTTATTTTGGCAAACTACTATAAATGATAAGAGATCAAAGTTAAAATAGAAGTTAGATGGAATTGAGATTGAAGGCTTAGTGGATACAGCAACAGGTGCAACAATAGTTTCACATTCACTTTAATGGTTATATATACAGATTCTAGGAATTGAGACATTGACTCGGGTAAAATAAAGACTAAAATGGATTAAATGCATAGAACCAGATGGTCAAATAGGGACATTAATGGCACATGTGGCTAGCATAACTGTACATCTTTGGAGCAAAGAGCTGTTGGAACAGTTGCAATCACACATTAGCATTCCTTCAGCTTTAGAGACAACCTGTAAAAGAGAAGTTCCTAATAAAGAAATGAAATTTGTTGTTGAAGAGAGTTAGCCACTGTCCATGCTATTCATAAGCAGGATAGAGTAGAGGCTGTGTCTTCAATTATAAATGGGTGAACCACTGCTGGTAGATCACTAGCTACCCTACCACTAAAATGCCAAATTGACAAACCCTTTTGACTTGTGGGTAAAGAAAAATTACAGGTACTAGAACAGCTAGTTGAGCAGCTGGTAGCTCAACATATACAAAGGTTTATTAGCCCTTAGAATTCTTCTCTATCATTAAAAAGAAATCTGACAAGGATGTTAACAGAATTAAGAACTGACATTAACAGATTTAATAAATAAGATTATTCAGCCAATAGGCTCTTTAGAACCTGGAAGTCCATTGCCTTCTTCATTACCTAAGTTATGGCCTATTTTAGTGATTGATTAAAAAGATTGCTTTTTCACAATCCCTTTTCATGAGCCTAATAGAGAAAGGTCTGCTTTCTCAATGCTTATTTACAATAACTCATAATCCATTAAAAGATACCATTAAAGGGTTTCTAAATATCTTAGTACAGTAAATTTATGCTGATAATTTTATTTTGTATAACTTTTACCTTTTTGTTAATATTTTCCTTCCAGTTTATTGGTTTGTCTCCTGAGTTACTGCCTTCCTTTGCCTTATACCAATATTTTGTAAAATAGCCATTAAAAATAATACATAAATGGTCCCTGCAGTCTATAGTTTATCATTACATGGTTAATATCTTATTGGCTGATTCAGATACAGGTACCTTAGGTGGGAAAATGTTTGATGAAATAAAGAGAATTTTGCCTTGCTGGGGAGTATTAATTGCTCCTGAAAAATACAATGATGATATTATTTTAATTATCTAAGATTTAAGAGAGGTTCTATAAAAGATTCAACCACAGAAAGGACAAATTAGGAGAGACAAATTAAGAACTCTTAATGATTTTCAAAAATAGTTGGGCAATATTAATTGACTAAGAATCACAATTGGATTAACTATTGGAAAATCTAAATAAATTATTTCAAACCTTACAAGGTTATAATGACTTAAAGATTTCAAGAAAAATTATCAACCGAGGCTGAGAAAAAAATTGGCTCTGGTAGAAAAGGAATTATAAGTTGTACATGTGGTCCATTTGCATCCTAAGATGGCACAATTTATTTATTTTGCATTCTATGCATTTTCCTACAGGAACTCTTAAGCAGAGGGAAGATAAAATCTTAGAATTAAGTTTTATTACACAAGAAAATATGATGTTATACTTCTGGCTCCTCATTCTCTGTCTCATTATGTTTTTACTTTTGTCTTATCCATAGGACTGTTTCCACCTTCTCTCTCTCTGTCTCTGTCTCTCTGTCTCTCTCTGTCTCTGTCTCTCTCTGTTTCTCTGTCTCTCTGTCTCTCTGTCTCTCTCTCTGTCTCTCTCTCTCTCTCTCTCTCTCTCTCTCTCTCTCTCTCTCTCTCTCTCTCTCTCTCTCTCTTCCTTTCTACACTTTTCTCTTAAGTCACTTTTTTTCCTTTGCTACTCTCAAGTAGCCTCTTTTAGTTGTGATCCTCAAATATGGCTTCTTCCTTCTACAAACTGACTTTACCTATATTGTTTGGGATTAAAGGTGTGTACTTAGGTTGTGTTTGTACTCCAGCTATAGGGATAAAAGATGTGTCATTCCAGCTGGATCACTAGAACTTTGGAATCTTTTGCCAGAGCAGCCATGAGGCTGAATTATAATTCCCCTGCAACCTACCTTCTTACTTCACTTTCAAGGAAAGGACACCTGAATATTTTTTGAAAGTATTTCATAGACATGACTTTGTAAATGACTTGATATTTATTTATTTATTTGTTGTTTATTTATTTAGGTATTTATTTATTACTGAAAACAGATAATTCTCATGTATATTACTTCCAGATCACAGTTTCCACCTCCTAGTGCTCCACTCCTTACTCATATCCTCAACTTGTTCATTTTCCATCACAAAAGAACAAGTATTTAAAAAGACAAACAAATAGTGCTAAACAAAGTACAATAAGGCAAGGCAAGGCCTTCATACTGACTCAGAGCAAGGAAGTCCAACAGGATGAAAAAACTTCCAAGACTACTCAGGAGAGTCTGAGATACAAGCTCCCATGGTTAGGTGTCACATAAAAACACTAAATTGTACAGTATATATGATAACCACCTAGTGAAGACTCATGTAGCCCCTGAGATTGTTGCATCTGTCTTTGTTAACTTATTTGTATCTTGCTTATTATTATTCAGAGATCCTTGTTCTCCTGCTGTCTATCTTCTCTGGGTTCTACAATCTATTTATGCTCTTGCTTGGAATCCCCTGAGATCCTAGAGGAGGAGCTCGATAGAAATCCCCAATTTAGAATCATTCCTGTTTGCATTCCTAAAGTTTTAATTTCTGGAAGGCCCTCAGTTTTTGTTTTCTAATTTTGTTTCTATTTTCATTTTCATGTCTTTAACAGTTTTATTTATTTCCTTCAACTCTTTGTTCTCGACTATCTTTAAGAGATTCCTTTTTCCTATTCTGTGTGCACATGTTTGCAGGTGCCTTAGGAATCTAGTAGAATACATCAGATCCCCTGCTCCTACAGTTATGGAGATTTGTGAGTCACTCAGGGTGGGCACTGGAAGCTCAAAACTGTGCTTAGGCTAAAGTGGCAAGTGATAATGATTGTTGATCTTTACTACAAGAAACTTAATTAGGTATTACATAATAAATAGATAAAATAAAAAAGGTTTTCTTTTTCATTGCAACCATTACAATAAGACTTCCATCTATAATTTGTATTTATTTTTGTATGGTAGCAAGGTGAACATAATTGACCCATGATATCACTTTCTGATATGTAAATAGAGGTGCTTAAAAAGACATTTGACTTTAGAGAAGAAAATTGCCAACTTTTTAAATGTTCAAGTTGTTAGGATGCTTTTGTTATAACAATGAATTAAATACAAAGTAATTTACCTCTCTTTAAATATGGCATTTTTGAAATATGTCATTGTTAGGACAGTATGTATAGCTGTATATTTCTGATTATAAGAAAATTATCTTAGTGAGATTATAATACATTAACCTTTCACTAAACTGTTTTCTTCATGATATTCTTGTAAATGTATTTTAAAGTAGAAAATAAATACATGAAACAATAAAAGTTCTATATACTTCTAAGTACTCTGGCATACTGGGCAGTGAACAAAGATAAAATTATTTCGAGCAAGTTATAAAGTTCATGCTCTGATCTCACCACAGTATCATAACACAACATTCTCAAATTTACCTGCTGAAATGTAAACATATATACACATGCATACATATTAATCATACATACATGACAAGCTTAGGCATTACATAATTGAAACACAGTCAGTCCAATCAACATATAACTTTATTCAAAAAGTACTACTACCAATACTTTTCAAAATCATTTTTGACATTAAGTTGATCATATATTTTTAATAAATTATACTTTATTTTTACCTTTATCATTCATAATTATAAAAGCTTATTCTTTACATGTTTATACACACATACACACACATATATATTTGTGCATATATGCATATGTACATGTACATATATATATATATATATGAGTATCTCATTCATTCCACTACACTGAAAGTGGTACCCTTTCTTTTGGCTTTCAAAGGGTAGCTTTCTCAAATCTCTCCTAAGATTTGAAACATGTGTTCCTGTTATGATTTAACCTGGAACAACACTTTTTTCTCTATATCCACCAATCTGAGATTCCTGAAAAATTGTTCAAATAGACCAATATATAAAGGTTATACAACAGTCTCTCTTCAGGATATGTTTACTCATATCAGGGTTGCTAAAAAATAAAAATAAAATGATAGTAAAAATTAAAGATTCACTCAATAATGAGGAGTATTGAAACATATACATATATATAATTAGTAAATGTAAATAATACGTTAAAAGTAGAAAAGTTTTTAAACCATATCTCAAACTTGCACAAGGTGTGTAAATATCTGATGCAAATTAAATATAACTTTGATCAACCCTCTTATCAGTGGTTAAAAACTCTTTATTTTTTGTATTTCTAAATACCAGTTTTAGCAACAATACTTCTATTAAGAAGAACTTTCCCAACATTCATACCAAATCTTCTTAGTTATTTGAACAAATTCTTTGTCTCCTGATGTGTGCCAATGGATCATTCTGATCCATGTTCAGCCACGATACTTGGAAGTCAACTTAGCCCAAAATCTACATGTTCTGTAATTATGATTAGTGATTTTCTGTCCACTGATGCCTATTTTGTTCTGTGGCTGTAAATACTAATTTGTCCATGACATATACAGAACTGATCTTAGTTCTACAATGATGTTGGCTTTCCACTATTGGAATGGTCCCAGAATAAGACTCTGTTATTTATTTTCCAACTGTGTGGCTACTTTTAACAGTTTAGTCATAAATACACAAATAATTTTAGCAATAGAGATAATTAAAATGTCAAATGGGTAATATGAAAACAAATACTAATTATATGGATTAGGTCTAATTTATTTAAGCCTAGAGAACAAAACATGACATTATAGTAGATAAAATGGAAGAGTTTAATTTGTACCAGATACAGCATCAATACAAATGTGGAAATAAAAGTCAAATCATATATTCAGGTGAACTTTAAAAGGCTTATCTGGCTGATGCTATGGGTTTTGTGACAGACATAATCCTATTAGTGCTAATAAGAGTTAAGATGTATTGAGTGTACTCTTCTGAGAGCTTTGCGGGTCTTAAGTTTTTAATCCTTACAAGCACCTTATGTAGCAAGGGCTATTGTTATCCCCATTTAAAAGATACGATTTTAGATATAATATAAAAATAGAACTTAAATCCCTAACATTAAATAACTGCATAACTTGTAGGAGGAGATTTGAAAGGATTGTGAACAGTGACACCTTCGATGGAGATGTATTCTGGGTAAATTACAGTTTCTGCTTTCAAGTATTTCACTGTAAACCCTTTACTATATGGTCTGGTTTAATATAGAAAGATTGTTTTACATATAAATTATCCCACTTTATCTCTTCTCATTGTTTAATGTTTATAGTGTCCACTTCCCTATATCCCCAGAAATACTTAAAACATTTTGTTTCACACAGGTTTGCTTTCAAGAGTTTCTTTCTGACTCAGTGAAACAGTATTTGGCAAAACCAGAACGGGGAACTGGGAAGGGGTGGGAGGGAGGACAGGGGAAGAGAAGGGGGCTTACGGGACTTTCGGGGAGTGGGGTGGGCTAGAAAAGGGGAAATCATTTGAAATGTAAATAAATTATATCAAATAAAAAAAAAAGATATTCAGGGAGAAATATTAAGCTACCAAAAAAAAAAAAATAAAAAAAAATAAAATCAGACCCATTAAAACTAAAAAAAAAAAAAAAAAAAAAAAAGAGTTTCTTTCTTAACAATAATTTTAATAGCTCATAAATGACCTTGGAAGTGACGCAATAATGGCTATCATTCACTTGAAGCATTTTTTAAACATTAAGGGTCTTTCATATGAGCATCAATGGGAGCAGGTGAACTTGATCTGATATTGGACAAGGGAGAAAAGATTGAATCACTGATGGCCAGCTGAAAGAATGGAAGCAGGCAACCTTGGGAAGTAGGAAGTTGGGAAGACACTCCCCTCCATAATGCACCAGAGACCTGGAAGGTTTGAGACTCACAGGACGCAAACGGAGGAACCTTTGGTGAAATGCCCAATAATAGGGTGAGGGAAATTATAGAGCCCACTTCAAGCAGCAAGACAGGGCATCAAGTGAGGGATGGGGTTGACATTCCATACTCAAAACTCTGAACCATAACTGTTGCTGTCTGAAAGAACTGCAGGGATGGAAATGGAGAGAAGCCAGTAACAGGCCCAAAGTAGGATCCAGCTCAAGGAGAGGTCCCAAGGCCTGACATTATCACTGATGTTATGGCGCATTCACAAAAAGGTACCTAGCATGACTGCCCTCTGACAGACCCAAAAAGCAGTTGAAAGAGTCAGATCCATAAAACTAATTGAGAAGTGGAAATCAGTCTGATGGGTCCTCAGGAAACTGTGTATGATACTACAAGAGGTCCCCATTATACCACTCCTGAGTGTATACTCAGAGAATTCCCCAGCATGTAATGAGGAAACATGCTCCACTCTGCTCATAACAGCCCTATTTATAATAGCCAGAAGCTGGAAAGAACTCAGATGTCCCACAATGGAGGAATGGATACAGAAAATGTGGTATATTTACACTATGGAATGCTACTCAGCTATTAAAAACAATGAATTCATGAAATTCTTAGGCAAATGGGTAGAGCTAGAAAATATCATCCTAAGTGATGTTACCCAATCACAAAAGAACACACATTGTATGCACTCACTGATAAGTGGATATTAGTCCAGAAGCTCAGAATACCCAAGACATAATTCACATATCAAATGATGCCCAAGAAGAAGGTAAGAGAGACCCCTGGTCCCGGAAACGCTCGGTACAGCAATGTAGAGGAATACCAGGACATGGAAGCAGGAAGGGGTTGATTGGGGAATGGGGAAGGGAGAGAGCTTATGGGACTTTCAGGCAGAGGGAACCAGGAAAGAGGAAGTCATTTGAAATGATTTCAATCATTTTAAATAAATAAAGAAATATATCTAATTTTAAAAAAGAGTCAGATATAGATGTTTGCACCCAAAAAATGGAGAGAAGCTGCAGACCATTGTGGTTGAATTAGGGGAAAGGAGAAAGAATCTGAGGAGAAGGAAGGCCCTGTAGGAGGACCAGCAGTCTCAATCTGGACTCCTGAGATCTCTCAAACACTGGACTACCAAACAGGTAGCATACACAATCTGATATATAAGGCCCCCAACACATATATAGCAGAAGACTGCCAGGTTGGGTTCAGTCAGAGAAAATACACTTCCATTATTATTTCTCCCCTTTCTTATTTTAATAATTTGGACACTGTCTCTGTGTTCTCTGGTTAGTCTCTCTAATGGTTTATATCTGTTATTGATTATCACAAAGAACCAGTTCCTAGTGTTGTTGATTCTATGTGTAGTTCTTTTTGTTTCTATTTGGTTGATTTCAGCCCTGAGTGTGATTATTTCCTGCAGGCTAGTCCTCTTGGGTGTATTTGCTTCTTTTTGTTCTAGAGCTTTCAGGTGTGCAGTCAAGCTGCTAAAGTAAACTCTGTCCAGTTTCATTTTGGAGTCACTCAGAGCTATGATGAGTAAAACACCACTGTTTTCATTGTGTCCCATAAGTTTTGGTATGATGAGTTCTCTTTTTTTATTAGATATTTTCTTTATTTACATTTCAAATGGTATCCCCTTTTCTTGTTACCCCTCCTAAAAATCCCCTAATCCATACCCCTTCCCCTGCTCACAACCCTCCCCCCATACACACTTTCCTGGCTGACATTCCCCCACTCTGGGGCATTGAGCATTCACAGAAAAAAAATGGCCTCTCCTCTCATTGATGTCTAAAATTACCATCATTTGCTACATATGTAGCTGAAGCCATGGGTCTCTCCATGTGTACTCTTTGGTTGGTAGTTTAGTCCCTGGGAGCCCTGGTTGGTACATATTATTGTTCCTCATACAGGGCTGCAAACTTCTTTAGCTTCTTGGGTCCTTTCTCTAACTGCTCCATTTGGGACCCTATACTAAGTCTATTGGTTGGCTGTGAGTCATGGATATTTTGATACACCTGCCAAAAAGGATCAAAGTATTCATACTTTGGTCTTCCTTCTTCTTGAGATTCATGTGGTCTGTGCCTTGTATCTTGGGTATTCTGTGCTTTTGGGCTAATAGCCACTGATCAGCAAGTGCATACCATGTGTGTTCTTCTGTGATTGGGTTACCTTACTCACGATGATAGTTTATAGCTCCATCCATTTGCCTAAGAATTTCATGAATGTATTGTTTTTAATAACTGAGTAGTACTCTATTGTGTAAATGTACCACATTTTCTGTATCCATTTCTCTGTTGAGGGACATCTGGGTTCTTTCCAGCTTCTGGCTATTATAAATTGTGCTGCTATGAACATAGTGGAGTATGTGTCCTTATTACATGTAGGAGCATCTTCTGGTTATATGCCCAGGAGTGGTATAGCTGGGTGCTCAGGTAGTGCTATGTTCTATTTTCTGAGGAACTGCCAAACTGATTTCCAAAGTGGTTGTACCAGCTTGCAATCCCACCAGCATTGGAAGAGTGTTCCTCTTTCTTCACATCCTCTCCAGAATATGATGTCCCCTAAGTTTTTGATCTTGGCCATTCTGACTGGTCTGAGGAAGAATCTCAGGATTGTTTTTGATTTGCATTTCCCCAATGATTAAGAATGTTGAACATTTCTTTAGGTGTTTCTCAGCCATCCAGTATTTCTCAGTTGAGAGTTCTTTGCTAAGCTTTGTACCCCATTTTTTAATAGTGTTATTTGGTTCTCTGAGTCTAAATTCTTGAGTTCTTTGTTTATATTGGATATTAACACTCTATTGGATTGGTAAAGTTCTTTCCACAATGATGTGTTAGCAATTTCACTAAATTATAAAATGTCTTCAATTTCTTTTTTAGTTTCTTCCTTGACCAAGTTATCATTGAGTAGAGTGTTGTTCAGCTTTCCTTTGTATGTGAGCTTTCCATTGTTTTTGTTGGTATTTAAGACCATCATTAGACTGTGGTGATCTGATTGGGTGCATGGGATTATTTCAATGTTCTTGTATCTTGTTCAGGCTTGTTTTGTGACCAATTATATGGTCAATTTTGGAGAAGGTATCATGAAGTGCTAAAAAGAAGGTGTATTCTTTTGCTTTAGGGTGAAGCATTCTGTCAATATCTATTAGATCCATTTGGTTCATAACTATTAGTTTCATTGTGTCTCTGTTTAGTTTCTTCTTCCATGATCTGTCCATTGAGCATGCGGGTGTTGAAGTTCTCACTATTATTGTGTGAGGTGTGATGTGTGCTTTGAGCTTTAGTAAAGTTTCTTTTATGAACGTGGGTACCTTTGCATTTGGAACCTTAGATGGTCAGAATTGAGAGTTTATCTTGGTAAATTTTTTTTCTATTGACCAGTATGAAGTCCTTCCTTATCTCTTTGATAACTTTTGGTGGAAAGCTGATTTTATCTGATATTAGAATAGCTATTCCAACTTGTTTTCTGAGACCATTTTCTTCGAAAATTGTTTTCCAACATTTATTCTAAGGTATTGTTTGTCTTTGACACTGAGGTGTGTTTCCTGTATGCAGCCATATGCTGGATCCTAATTACATATCCAGTCTGTTAGTCTATGACTTTAATTGGGGCATCGATTCCAGTGATATTAAGAGATATTATAAAAAATTACCAGGTGGTGGTGGTGCATGCCTGTAATCCCAGCACTTTGGGAGGCAGAGGCAGGCAGATTTCTGAGTTCAAGGCCAACCTGGTCTACAGAGTTCCAGGATAACCAGGGATATACAGAGAAACCCAGTCTCAAAAAAACCAAATCCAAAAAAAAAATTATTGTTACTTCCTGTTCTTTTTGTTGGTAGAGGTAGAATTATATGTTTATGCAGATATCTTCTTTTGGGTTTCTTGAAAGATTACTTTCCTTTTTTTTTTCCAGACTATAGTTTCCCTCCTTGAGTTGATGTTTTAATAGATAATGGATCTATTATCCATTGTGGTACTGGATTTGTGAAAAGATATTGTGTAAATTCAGTTTTCTCACCAATATCTTGGTTTTTCCATCTATGGTAATTGAAAGTTTTGCCTGTGCAGGCTTTATATTCACTTAGGGTGTGTATGACATCTGGCTAGGGTCATCTAGCTTTCATGGTCTCTGGTGAGAAGTCTGGTGTAATTCTGATAGTTCTGCCTTTATATGTTACTTGACCTTTTTCCCTTATTACTTTTAAATTTTTCTTTGTTTAATGCATTTGGTGTTTTGATTTTTATGTGACAGGAAGCATTTCTTTTCTGGTCCAGTTTATATGGAGTTGTATAGGCTTTTTGTATACTCATGGACATCTCTCTCTTTAGGTTGGGGAAGTTTTCTTTTATAATTTTGTTGAAGATTTTTTCTGGCCCTTTAAGTTTGGAATCTTTACTCTCTTCTGTACCTATGAGCCTAATTTTTTTCTTCTCACTGCATCCTGAATTTTCTGTATGTCAGGAGCCTTTTGCTTTTTGCATTTTCTTTGACTGTTGTGTCAATGTTTTCTGTGGTATCTTCTGCCCCTGAGATTCTCTCTTCTTTCTCTTATATTCTCTTGATGATGTTAGCAACTATAACTCCTGATCTCTTTCCTAGGTTTTCTAATTCCAGTGTTATCTCACTATTTTATTTCTTTATTGTTTCTATTTCCATTTTTAGATATTAGATGCTTTTGTTCATTTCCTTCTCCTATTTATTGTTTTTCTGTAATGCTTTCAGGAATTCTTGTGTTTCCTTTTTAAGGGCTTCTACCCATTTACCTATGTTCTCATGTATTTCTTTAAGGGAGTTATTTATGTCCTTCTTAAAGACATCTGCAATCATCATGAGAAACGATTTTAGATCCAAAACTTGTTTTTCCAGTGTGATGGTGTATCCAGGACTTGCTATGGTTGGAGAATTGGGTTCTGATGGTGCCAAGTAACCTTGTTTTCTGTTGCTTATGTTCTTATGCTTGCTTCCTGCCATCTGATTATCTCTAGTGCTACCTACCCTAGAAATATCTGACTTGAGCCTGTCCTTCCTGTGATCCTTTTTGTGTCAGAACTCTTAAGAGTCCAGTTGTCTCTGTGATCCTGTGATTCTGAGATCCTGGGTGTGACAGAGCCCCTGGCATTCAAGCTGCTTCAGGGATCCCAAGATCCTGATGTGACCAAGCTCCTGGGATCCTGGGATCCTCTGATTCTGTGATCCTGGGTGTGTTAGAGCACCTGACACTGGAGCTTCCTCTGGGTGTTGTGGGGCTGGCTTCGGAGTTCAAGGCCAAGATCTGCTCAGGGCAACAGCCCAGACCAGAAGGACACATATTTCCTTTATTTACATTTTAATTGTTATCCTCTTTCCCAGTTTCCCTTCTGGAAAACACCTATCCCATTCCCCCTCCCCCTGCTTCTATGAAGGTATTCCCCCACTCACCCACCTACAACCCTGGCATTTTCTTGTATTGGGACATTAAGACTTCACAGGACCAAGGGCCTCCCTTCCCACTGATGCCCTAAAATCCCATCCTTTGCTCCATATGAGGCTGGAGCCATGGGTCCTTCCACGTGTACTCTTTGGTTGGGGGTTTAATCTGTGGGAGCTCTGGGGGTCTGGTTGGTTGATATTTTTGCTTGTCCTATGGTGTTGTAAATCCCTTCTGTCCCTTCAGAACTTTCTCTAACCCCTCCATTGGGGACACCTTGCTCAGTCCAATAGTTGGCTGCTAGGATATGCTTCTTTGTATTTATCAGGCACTAGCAGAGCCTCTCAGGAGGCAGCTATATCAACCTCCTGTCAGCAAGCACTTCTTGGCATGTACAATAGTATCATGGTATGGTGACTGTATATGTGATGGATCCCCAGGTAGGGCAGTTTCTGGATGGCCTTTCCTTCTGTCTCTGCTCAACACTTTGTCTCCATATTTCTTTCTGTATTTTATTCTCCCTTCTAAGAAGGACTGAAGCACCCACACATTGGTCCTCCTTCTTGAGCTTCACGTGGTCTGTAAATTTTATCTTGGGTATGCAGAACTTTTGGGATAATATCCACTTATCAGTGAGTGCATACCATACCATGTGTGTTATTTTGTTTTTTGGTTACCTTATTCAGGATTATATTTTCTAGTTCCATCTGTTTGACTAGGAATTTCATTAAATCATTGTTTTAAATAGCTGAGTAGTACTCCTTTGTGTGAGAGTACCACATGTTCAGTATCCATTCCTCTAATGAAAGACATCTAGGTTCTTTCCAACTTCTAGCCATTATAAATAAGGCTGTTATGAACTTAGTGAAACATATGTCCTTGTTATATGTTAGAGCATCCTTTGAGTATATTCCCAGGAGTGCTATATCTGGGTCTTCAGGTGTGTCCAATTAGCTTGCAATCCAACCACCAACCTTGCCAGCATCTGCTATCACCTGAGTTTTTTTGATCTTAGCCATTCTGACTGGTATGAGGTGGGAATCTCAGGGTTGTTTTGATTTGCATTTCCCTGATGACTAAGGATGTTGAACCTTTCTTTAGGTATTTTTTAGCCATTCAATATTTTTCAGTTGAGGATTCTTTGTTTAGCTCTGTACTCCATTTTTTAAAGGTTGATTTGATTCTCTGGATTCTAACTTCTTGAGTTCTTTGTATATATAGGATACCAGGATACCCTCTATTGGATGTATAATTGGTAAAGATCTTTTCCCAATCTCCTGATTGCTGTTTTGTCCTATTGACAGTGTACTTTTCTTTACAGAAGCGTTACAGTTTTATGGGATCCTATTTGTCTATTGTTGATCTCCATAGCTTGATACTCTGTCTTCCTGTTGGAGATAGGCTCTATAAGTTCTTCTCCCTACTGTTGGGCATTTCACCTAAGGTCCCTCTCAGTGACAGTAATTTTATAATCACTATGATCCATTAATGCTATGTGAAATATTACCTATATATTTATTTATAAATATTTATAAATAATATTTATAAATATTACCTATATAAATATTACCTATATATATACCTAATGCTTAAAAGACTATGAATTTATCATGTTGAAAACAAATCTTTAGGTATAAAGGAAAGAAAAACTAAAATATTCCCATGTTCATAAACATAGATTCTATTTATTTCTACATTTTTTCAACCTCAAATTCTCTGGCCTTTCTCCTTTACATTGATTTCCACAAAGACCTCTTCACAGTCTTTACCAGCCTTCTATCGTACTGTTTTTCTGGTTGTAAATGGCCTACTGAATTGATTCCAAGCCCCACTGATGTATTTTCTTAGAGCCATTTTCAAATACTTTAGGATTTTATGTATAAATGTATATGTATGTATGTATGTATGTATGTATGTATGTATGTATGTGTGTATTGTCTTAAGATGGTACCATGTGGACAAAAGCATCAATTCAAAATCACTTCTTATGATTTAAGTTACAAAGAACAGTTATATAAAACATTTTCACTCATATATACTAATGTTAATGATCAACCATTTATATCACACTTTAAACAATAAAATGCAAGGAGTTTATCGGTTATAAGATGCAGCAGTTTGGTAGAACTAAGGTATTAAGGTATGATAATTCCATAATATTTTTATAATAGTATTTTACTCCTACTATTTTCTAAATAACATTTTTATTGATCATATATGAATTTCACAACATATACCCTTAGCACACACTAGGTATATGTTCTCACACACTCTTAACTTCCTCCATCAGTAAAAGAAAAGCAAACAGCAAAACTATCAAATGATCTAAAAACAAAACAAAAAAATGTCCAATTTATATGGCCCATATACTCATGGGAGTGTGGTCAAACTCTCAGTTGCCATCCCCTTAGTCATCCCATCTGCAACCCTGCTGGAAGCCCTTGATTGTGGAGCACTGCACTTTAGCACCTTTATCACAATTCTGAAGAGTTGACTTCACTGGTTGCCTCTTGTGATGGGAGGGAAAGGGGTTTTCACAGACACTTTTGATCGTCCTCTTTCTCATCAATGAGTCTGCAGTCATTGATACCATTGAAAAACTAGTTCATTGCCTTTATACTTTGCTGAGTATGGACTATAGATTTCCATCTGGTTTCTGGCAATGGCAAAACAAATCATGGATATCCACATAATTTCCAGGATGAGCCATCAATATTATGGTTGTCTCCATGAAAGTACAAATAAGGACATCAACATGGCCTTCTACATAGTGTGGGACACAAACATTATCATAATTCTCAGAAGGAAGCAGCACAGGCCAAAGACATCAACATTATCTCCATGGCAAATGGGTAATTCATACCAAAAAGGTCCCCAATGGCAGTCCTACCCATAGACATCTGCATGCCATCAGAAAGCATCAACATGGACATCCACATGATAAATATGCTTATGTTGGTGGAGACATTCTTTAGAACTTTATATTTGTACTTTTTAATTGTTACTTAACTTGTAACCCTGGGCATCTAATGAAAAATCAAACAGTTGTCCAGAGACAAAATGATATAATCTATGCTTCTTGGATAATCTTTAGTTAGTGTTTGCTCTGTGAAACCTATTTAAGAAGTGAGCTGATTGCTAGTTCATTAGAGCCGCAATACTATCCTGACAACCATGCCTCATTCACTTCTCCTTAGCTGACTCTTTATCTCCTTTGAGACCACACTGTCTATAGCTAAGGAAAATACCTGCTACTGGCTTGCTTGAATGACAAACATGACCATGGGAATATAAGTAGAATAAAACTTCCTTCCAAACTTTGTTTTTTTTGGTCACGGTGTTTTATTACAGCAATAGAAACCCTAAAAAAGACAATCCATATCATCCTGTACAGACAGGATGAATTATAGCTGGTAAAATACATCAATGTGAAGCTCAAAATGAGGAAATTTCAAGAACAAAAATACATATTGCCATACCAAAAAGATATGGGCTCAGAAAGGGACTTTATAAATAGGACTCCATTTGCTCAGGAATTAGATGAGAAAATAATAGGTGTTCAATAACCACAAAATAAGTTTTTGTGTAGTTAAGGAGAATATTCAGTCATGGGTAGAAAAAAACCTACAAATTGTGAAAGAATATTTAATAACTATACATGTGACACTGTATTATTATCCAGAATATATAAAGAACTCAAAATAAAGACTGAAGTAAAAAAATTTAAAAATTCTATAGACTGTAGAGAATGTTCAAAAGAAAGAACAAAAATGGTTTTAAAATATCTCAAGACTGTTCATCATGTTTAGCAACTGTGAAAATGCAAAATAATAATAATAATAATAATAATAATAAAGAAAATACTGATAACCACTGGAGGAAATGGGGGATGAAACCCTCACTCACTGTTGTAGGACTGTGAACTAGTGCTGATAAGGGAAGCCAAGAAATTCTCTCAGAAAAAAAAAATTTTTTTTGGTTTTTCTGATGCAGGGTTTCTCTGTGTAGCCCTGGATGTACTAGAACTCACTCTGTAGAACAGGCTGGCCTAGAACTCAGAAATCCGCTTGCCTCTGCCTTCCAAGTGCTGGAATTAAAGGTGTGTGCCACCACCACCTGGCCAAGAGATTCTCAAACAATGTAGGTCCTTGGTTGCTTTCCAGAGGATGATGATTAGCAACTTTTGCTAAAGACACCATGGACTTTCAACACATGGCCCAAAGAATGAAGCTGGTTCTGACCATGTAGCTTTCTCCATGCAGACTAGCTTTCAGCTTTAATTTTCTGCTCTAGCTCCCAAATGAGGAAAGCACTCAGGAATCCTAACCAGCTGCAGTACATATGAACTTCAGCAATCATTAGGGCAAGTTTTTCTCAGAAGACTGTTTCTTGGAACCCTATTGACAAACCTCTTTCTTCAAACTTGTTTACACTTTAAATTATAAGAATAGGCAAACTTACAGTTATGAATTGACAACAAGCAATTTTATGATTGGGATTTATCACAACATTAAAAAAATGTATTGAAGGGTGAAAACATTAGCAAGGTTGAAAACCAGTGACCTAGAAGTTCAATAGTGTCACTTGTATATTGGCAATAACCAACAACTGAATAATTGGATTAAGAGCCACTTAAATATAAGGGAAATCATTCAAGGTGATATAAACCCAGCCAGTTATCTAGATGATAACCTTCTAATGACATATTGCTAAACTCCTCAATCCATTCTAAATGCTAAACCTTACAGGCAGAGATAACTGAACTTTCATTCTCATCCCAGAATCTTTTGCTTCCATCAGACTGAAACTACTATAGAAAGCCATAATAGTTCAAAATACAAAGAGCAACTGACTACAAATTGCACAGAATAAATTGATGTATATAATGCAACCCCTTCTTTAAAAACTCAGGAAGGCAGAGAGATTTTAAGAGCCAGAGAAATGGAGATTCTATTGGAATATTTTACCTTTTAAAATGACCGGCATACTTCATCCATAGACTTTTAACAGTAAGGTTCCAAAAGCATGTCATTAATAAGCTTAACACAAGTTAAGATGCTAAAATAGATGAATTAATTAGCATGTGGTCCAATCTCTAATTGAATATCTACAGAAGATTTATCACTAGTAAGAGACTGAAATTTAGTTTAACCCTGGCAGGAGCCCCTAATTCTTCTTTCAATAAATAGAGACACCATTAAAATCTTACATAAAGCATGAAAGAGACACATCATTGTGTATGTATATACGTCTATCAGATCAGTCTATCTATCTTATCTATCTATCTATCTATCTATCTATCTATCTATCTATCTATCTATCTAGCATCTATCTCTCCATCTACCAATCTACTTAACTATCTACATAAAATAATAATTAAAGAAAATAGAGACATGTTGTTGAGGAGTAAGTGGGACCAAGATGTTAGAGAATGAAAGGGTAGATGAATGATTTAGTTATATTTTAATTAAAATAACAATTACCAAACAAGTTAAAAATAATAAACTAACAAAAATTGTCTAAGTTATTAGGATAGTATAACTGAGAGTTGTCACTGACAGGTGTCATATATCTAGCACATATGTCTGAACTGAATCTCAAGATCATGTGCCTCTCAAATTATTAAATATTTTTTTCTTTCACAGAGTAGCATTGGGTTACAAATCAGTAACCAAACTAGTCTCAATATCTTTGGTTTTAGTTTAATTTAGTTGTTTAGTTTTTGTTTAGTAGCTATTCACTCTAATGTTTGCATATGCATATGTATGATATAATAAACTGTATCTGTGAACCTCAAATACTCTCACAAATAAAAGTTACATTGGCAAGATTATTTGTATTTGTAAGCAAGTATAGGGTAGCCGATATAAACCTTTTACAGTTGTTGCCTTCTGAAGCATATTAGTATGAAACATATACTTTTTATTAGTAAGTACCTGAAGTATGCAATTTGTGAGGTCAATTAGTTCCTTTCTAGCCAAAGGAGATTTTCCTTCTGATCAAATTCAAACATTTTTCTTTGTTTTTGAATTTTCCATGAAACATGTTTATTTTGATTTATGAAAAATATGCTGGAAGATCTGCAAGTACAATTTCATAACACTTATATAAACGTACTTTTCCAATTTGAAATTGAGTTTACTACTAGTAATAGCAGAACAAATGGAAGAAAAAGCATTATGCACGTGTAAAAGCTTTGAATTCAATACTATAGCTAAGAAAACCAATAGCAAGTGTTTAACAAGACTTATTACTTTTATGACTATACTAAGAGGAAAGAACGTGCTTATTGAATGAAACTAATATAAGTCTGGATTATATTTTGTCACTTACCATGTAAGAGTTTATACTGGAAAAATAACAAGAACTCACTATGAGTTAATTAGCTAATAATAATGAGTTAATGAGCTAAATATTGTGATAATCTTATGGTTGCTCACTTTTAGAATTTTAGTGATTTGTCATTTATTGATATTTGTCATTAAGCTATAAATAACCTTTTCACCACAAAGCAAAAATGAATATTACTCCCTCTATTATTCAATTAAAACTTGGCACTGAGGTTTTTTCTATAGGTGGTAATGAAGAATATCAAATTTTGTGCCCTGTCATTGTATTATTTAGCAGCTATTGCAGTATATCTAGGTTTCCCCATCATTGCCCTCCCGTTAGTGTGTCTGACTAGCCTGTTGATACCCAGGCTGGAAAGGACAACAGTGCCTATCACACAGTAGATCTCCCATGGTAATGGCTTTGTAACAAACTATCTATCATCTGTTCTTCTCTATAAGATGTTTTCCTTGCACCATAGAGAACACATTTCTCTGAAATTCATCCCAGCCACTCACGGTCACATGCCTGAGCATACATATGACTTTTGGGGAGGAGTGGGGAGGAAAGATGTTTATTTGGCTTACACTTACACATCATAGTTTATCACTGAAGGAAGTCAAGACAGGAACTCAAACAGGGCAGGGAGCACAGAACGGAGCTGTTACTGGCTTGCTCCCTATGGCTTTGTTTAGCCTGCTTTCATATAGTACCCAGGACCATCAGCACAGGGAAGGTACCACTCACAGTGGGCTGGGCCCTCCTCCATCTATCACTAATTTAAGAAAATATTTAACAGCCAGATCTTATGAAGTCATGTTCTCCATTGTGGTTCCCTCCTTTTTTTTTATGATATATTTTTTTATTCAATATATTTTTTATTTACATTTCAAATGATTTCCCCTTTTCTAGCCCCCCACTCCCCGAAAGTCCCATAAGCCCCCTTCTCTCCCCCTGTCCTCCCACCCACCCCTTCCCACCTCCCCTTTCTGGTTTTGCCGAATACTGCTTCACCGAGTCTTTCCAGAACAAGAGGCCACTCCTCCTTTCTTCTTGTAGCTCATTTGATGTGTGGATTATGTTTTGGGTATTCCAGTTTTCTAGGTTAATATCCACTTATTAGTGAGTGCATCTGATAACTCTAGCTGGTGCCAAGCAGAAATTAAACTAGCAGCACAGTTGGACTCTGCCCTATGTTGTAAAGAGCCATATGGGGTGTCATGCCAAAGGGTAGGAACTTGACATCGATCAAGGTGAACTTCTCCCAGCCTTTGTCGAGCAGGGATTAGTGTGCTATTCAGGGTCCTGCTCCACCTAGGGTGGAGTGCTCAGAGTGATGGTGAAGTTCATTGTTCCTCCAGGTCTACAAATTCCTGAATTAAGCAGGTGACCCACCCAGCTGCCTGAGCAGTGGAGCCAAGAACCACCAGAGGACTTCCCAAGAACTCAGCCCGGAGTCTGGGGGGAGGGGTTTTCCCAAGCTATATATTGACTAACATTTATTAAAGTCTCGGCCTCGAACAGCAACTGTTGCCCTGGCCCTCGTTCTTTTTGTCACTTCCTCATTCATCCCTCAGCTTCTCTTCCAGGAACCAGTTCAAAGTAGCTGCAGGCAGCAACACTATGCTAACTTTCAACACATATGCTTGCTATTGTTGCTACAAGTATTTAGTATTACGACATGACATACATAATTTGTTAAGACCAAGATCCTAGTAAATTTTTTTCAAAACCGATTCTCTGAAATACTTTTCCTCATTGTTTGCTCCAGTTTTTAGTATCTATTTTTATTATTGTTTTATTATTACTTATCATTTTATTTGTTTATATTTCAAATACAATCCCCTTCCCAGTTTCCCCTTTATAAGCCCCCTATCCCATGTCCTCTCCCCTTCTTCTATGAGGGTGTTCCCCCACCCACCAGGCCTCAGTGCCCTAGCATTCCCCTACCATGGGTAATTGAGCCTCCATAGGACAAAGGGCCTTCCGTCCCACTGATGCTAGATAAGTCATTCCTCTGCTACATATGCAGCTGGAGCCATGGCTTTCTCCATGTACACTCTTTCCATGGAGGTTTAGTGCCAGGGAGGTCTTGATACTGATATTATTCTTCTTATGGGGTTGTAATCCCTTCACCCCCTTCAGTCTCTGGCTCTTCCATTGGGGTCCCCATGCTCAGTCCTATGTTTGGCTGTGAGTATCTTCATCTGTATTGATGGAGAACCTCTCAGGGAGCAACCATACCAGGCTCCTGTTGGCAAGTGCTTCTTGGCATCAGCAATAGTGTCTGAGTTTTGTGTCTGTAGCCTTTCTTTTAGTCTCTTGCAGAGACTTATCGGGTGCTGTGCCACCTGGCAGGAGCCTGGCATTGGCCAAGAACACAGCTCCAGGCAGGAATCTGATATTAGGCAATAACAAGGGAGTAAGCCCAAGCAGGAATCTGACTTTAGGGTAAGATAGGGAAGTTAAGTTTAGGCAAGAATCTAATGCTAGGCTATAATAGGTAAGTAGGTCAATACAGGAATTTTAACCTTGGTAGAATGAAAGAAGCAGGCTTCAGGCAAGATTTTGGGCTTGGACAAGGAAGTAGGCACAGGAATTTTGGCCATTCTGACAAGTCCTTGGAAACAAATGTCAAAGGACTTTGCTTATTGCCTTGACTATTTTGTGTTTACTGTCTTGCTTGTTCCTCATTGTGCTACTATCAATCTTAATACCTGCATGTAATTAAAATGGTATAAAAGTGGATTGGAAATTATTTAACCTGCCTTCAGTCTTAGAATTGACTTGGGTCATACTGTAATGTCATCTAATAGTCTTTTTTTTTCTTTTTAATCCTTGCTCCTGCGCTGGAGAACCAGTTGACTGATTGAGTGGGATTGGTCAGTTCCAATTATGTCTCTTCCTTTCCTTTGGACAGGAACATTTCTGGGTTAAAAATTTTGAGCTATATGGGTAGCCCCATCTGTCAAATGGGGGCCATTCCTACCTATAGCACAGGTTATATTTCCCCTTTGCCATAACCATTGTGTTCTGCGAGCCTCTCACTTCTCAGGAGTCTGGGAACTTTTCTCCAGAAAATCTCCTGACATTTTTGGTTATTTTGCTATTTCCTGGCTATTCTATTTTACCCCATTGACAATACCACATACTGATCTGTTTTATATATTCAGTGAACTTATGTGAGAATATGGAGTACCTTCTAGATGTAGTTATTCAAGGGCTTGTGTGGTGGACTGACATTTAGGGAATTTGGAGTGGCTTAAAGTTATTGTGTTTGGATGTGGTTAGTCAATAGCACGGTTGGTATACTGACACTTAGCTTCTCCAATGAACTAATGAAAATTAAAAGAATTGCCAGAGGCATAAGACACTTCACTAGGTATATATTAGGTTTGGAGAAATAAGATAGCTTCCCTGGATTTATACTCTAGTTTTCAAGGGTTGAAGTGATAGTTGTAGCAAAAATGTAGTTTAGTGTATTTGTTTTAACCCAATAAATAGCAGTTAAAATGTATATAAACATACCATTTTCTGTTTTTATTATTATTAGTAGTAGTATTAGCATTAGTATTTTATTATTTTATTTATTTGTTTATTTTGTTTTTTCAAGACATGGTTTTTCTGTGTAGCCCTAGCTACCCTGGAACTCACTTTGTAGACCAGGCTGGCCTTGAACTCAGAAATCCACCTGCCTCTGCCTCCCAACTGCTGGGATTAAAGGCATGCACCACCATTGCCTGGCTCTGTTTTGATTATTAAAAGGCCAGTATCAGAGTAAATTGAATACAAGCAAGGTAATTATAATACAAGTTACTGACTGGAGTCTTTGTCTAAGTCAATTTGTTTTCATCAAATATTGAAAATTCTCTTTCATTTCTTAGCTTATTTGGATTTTAAATTCAGTATTAGATACACTGAATCTTATTACCCAATTAAAATCTCATGATACCATCTTTTAAGTTATTAATTTTTCTACCATATACCAATGTGCTTGAAAAAAGTACATATGGATAATTCAAGATGATGTCTGTCTTTACATTCTTTAAGAAATTACATCTGTCACAAAAAATATATATAGTTCTACTCAGGTCTAGAATTAAAATGTAGGTCTGTAATCCAGTTCACTATGATCCTTTCCACATGGAAGGATGCTCATAATGCAGGTAACCCCTTGCTCTCCACACCAGTCAGCAATCATCATCACAAGTAATTTATGTAGTGTGGTTCAATGCAGATTTTAATGTTGCTTTCAGGCTTATCATTGAATCTTCTTTCTCATGGCAAACATTTTAGTTATTTCTACATTAAAAAAAAAAAGTCCATCTGAGTGGTCTATTGCATGAAGCACAGTATAGAAAATATCTGGTTAAATGCAAAATGGAAGCATACCGTGTAAAGTAGAAGATGTAACTGGTATAACTTTATTATCATTTCTCTACAGTCTAATTTGTGGAACTTTAGTAGTTTGAAGTATCTTACACTAGCCAGCAAGGACAGAAGAGAAAAAGAAAGAAGGAAAGATTCAGAAAGATATAAGTAACAAAAGATTTAGCATAGAGTATGTCCTAAATACAGAGTAAATTGGACAGTTGCTATCTAACTCTATTGTATTTTACTACTTTTTCCTCAGATAGAATTTTTGAGTCTATGATAGGGGAAGATATGAATAATTTGTCTCCATATGTTGCATACTATGCTCAAGTTAGGGAGCATTCATTTGCTATCTGATAAGTTTGATGTCTGTACCTGTGATGTGTATTTCCGGGCTGGAATAATTTCAGTCATGCAATCTTGGGATAAGATACTATATATGTCCAGTTTTAAGCCTCTCACTCTCTGCGTTTCCTTAAGACACTCAACTACAGAGAAGTGAGTTAAGATGTTGAATGAAGGGTTAACCTAATTTATGATTTAGAATATGTTTCTGTGTATGTGCATGCACTCTGGGGACCATATGACAATGTGCCATGGTATACATAAAAACGTCAGAAATCAATTTCTTATCACCATGGATTGCACCCTAACCCTAACCCAGATCATGAGTTCTATATGGCTCCTCTGGCAAACCCAACATATTTCTATATTTGGGGAGACAAAATTTTACTTTATTTTTATCATACTTGGAGTACTCCTGCCCAAAATGAAAGATAAATTGAAAAGTAACAATAATGAAAAGGCACAAATTGATTTTTTAAAAATAAAGAGTCACTCTCTTCCTCTGATGACACTGGCCAGAAGAGTTAATTTTAAGGACATAGAAAATGTTGGATTGAATCAAGAATAAAATTATAGTGCCCATTAGAGGCCTTATAAGTAATTTCTAGTCTCTATATGTGCTCTATCAGCTTGTTATGTGCATATGTTTAATTTTCAATATGTATTCAATATCATGCTTACTATTTCTTCTATTTTCATTTTACATTCAGCAGCACACTGTTTCCATTAAGAGACTCCCCATGAAAGATTTTCTCAAATAACTACTAATGTAAATTTGTGTCAAGTTCTAGAGGCTATATTTGCAAATCTTTTCAACTGAACACCCCCACTGTGACTGCTTCATTAATTCAACCATAGTTTTTTAGACTCCACTACATTTCCAAATTTTGGACCATGTATAAGTGGCTCATGCCAATCCCAACAGTATGAGAATAAAGATTCCTATATCTCTTCTCCCAAGTACCTTCCAGTTGATTTTATTTACTTAATATTGGTAATCTATCATTGCTCCAAATGCTTCATTATACCAGTCTGTAGAAATAGTTTTGTTGCTCTCTTTATTTTAGACCAAGATTTACACGTGTAACAATGAAGAGTTAAATGAATTATCTCTCTCCCTTTCTCTCTTCACTCTTTTTTGAATATTTGCTTTCCTCTCTCTGTGTGTCTCTGTTTCTCTGTCTCTCTATCTCTCTGTCTCTCTCTTTTTTTTTTCTGGAACATTCTGACATTGATTTTTTTCTAAAAATGTTTATCCTTGCAAAGATTGAGTGTTTTAGAATTTAACACTTTTATGATCTTTGTGAAATTTTCGTTAAAATTTATGTAAAATGTTTCTTAAGTTGTAAGTCTGCTTACTAGCCTACCAATAATAACATTTTTTTCTTGCTTACCACAAACAGCACCTTCAAGCCATAGTTTTTCCTGCTTATGAAATGCACAAGGATAAAGATGGAGCAGAGATTGAGGGAACGGACAGCCAATTATTGACCCTACTTGAAACACATCCCATGTAAGGTAGTCAGTTCTTGACTATATTAGTGATACTCTGCTATGCATGCAGACATAAGCCTAGCAGGCTTGATTCACCATCTTACAGAAACAGATGCAGAGACCTGCAGTCAAGAATCATGCAGAGCTCAAGGAGTATTGTGGAAAAGTGAGGGTTAGGATTGAGTGTGTTCGGGGGGGGGGGGGGCCTGGACACCACAAGGAGACCTACAGAGTCATCTCGCCTGGACCAATGGGGGTCTAGGGAGACTGAACCATCGACCAAAGAGCTTGCCGGGGCTAAAACTAGGTCCCCTACAAATTTGTAGCAGATGAATATCTGGGTCCTCATGTGTGTCCCCAAACAATTGGAGCAGACTCTCCTTGTGACTCAGTTGCCTGCCATTTGATTTCCTTCACCTAACCAGATTACCTAGCTGCACCTCAGTGAGAGTTACTAGAGCACAAGTCTAGGTCTTCTGTTTTATTCCATTGGTCTTCATGCCTGGTTTTTTGCTAAAAAACTATTGATGCTAAGAGAAGGGAAAGTAGCCCTTCCTTGGTTGTCTAATAAAGTTATCAGCCATGAGGACATATATGCATGAAGAATGAAATCTAGCTTAGAAGCTTGTATTTCTATTTATTTGTGCATACAAATTTACAGATATAAATGGATAACAATAATAATCATATAAAAAGGAAGGTATTAACTCCAGAATGAGGGAACATGGGAGGGATTTGAAAAAAGTAGCTAGGGGAGCCTGGAGTGTGGAAAGGAGGAGGACAGCAATGTAATTCTATTTCAATGAAAGGGATTTTAAGGAAAACAAAAAAATCAGATGGGAAATGCATATAATAAAGTCTGTATTTAAATTACAAAATTAAAGGGAAGGAGGATGAATATAATATCTGGCTTATTGACTCTTCTTTGGCTTTTACTTTGGCTATAAAATATAAAACATTCTCACAAAATAACTCAAGGAAATAGTTATTTTGCCTCAAAATTAAAAGTAGAGTTTACATAATGTAAAAGTCAGGAAAACATGAACATATAGTTATTACTCACTTTGCATAAGTGGACAGGAATAAGAAAAAAAAAAAACCTGAATGCATTCTGCTGAGCTTACTTTCCCTAGTAGTCTAAAATGATCCTAGGCAGAGAAGGACTGCATCAATAATTTACAGATTTGAACTTGCTCACATAAATTAATCTAATTTAAAAAGTACTTCATGGGCTGGAGAGATGGAAACGCAAATAAAAGCCCTGACTACTCTTTCAGAGGTCCTGAGTTCAATTCCCAGTAACCACATGGTGGCTCACAAATATCTATAATGGGATCTAATGCCCTGTTCTGGTATATCTGAAGAGAATGAGTGTGTACTCTCATATTTAATATAAATTTTTTTAAAACCTTAAGAAAGAAAGAATGGAAGGAAGAAAGAAAAGGAAAGGAAAGGAAAGAAAAAAGAAAAGAAAAGAAAAGAAAAAAGAGAGAGAGAAGAGAAGAGAAGAGAAGAGAAGAGAAGAGAAGAGAAGAGAAGAGAAGAGAAGAGAAGAGAAGAGAAAAGAAAAGAAAAGAAAAGAAAAGAAAAGAAAGCAAAGGAAAGGAACTACTTCACAGACAGGATCTAGCCAATCCAGTGAAGAATGGCCACAAACTCTCTTTGCATAGGATTCTTTTCTTCACTCTCAATTTTAAGATATAAATCATTGTTTGTGTTTATTCATTGTTCATTTAGTTTTGTGTTTCACTTTGTTGATTTGGTTGTTTGGTTGTTTGGTTGTTTAGTTTTTGTTTTTTTATAATACCAGTTTGCCACCTAACTCAGAGATATACCTGCCTCTGTCTCTCTGTCTCCTGGAATTAAAGGCAGGCTCTACCACCATGAGTCTTTGCTCCTTGTGAAATTTTCTTTCTAATGATTATTTATAAGGTTATATACTGAATCTGTGCTTATCAGTATGAAGTATTTTCACTTTTCTTACATAGTTTATTGTGTCTTACTTTACTAAAATATAAGTTAATGCAATATACATTACATTAATAAGTTGTCCTGTGCTTTTACACTAGTTGAAAGCAGACTGGGAAAGAGGGAGACTCTACTGAACCAGACTTCAACATATTTAATTCAAAGGTACTATAAGTCTTTTTGGACATGAATGGGTGGCTCTCCTTGTACCAATCACAAGAAAAAAGGAAAGTAGCAATAGCTAAGGATAGTGAAAACATTGTGTCTTAAAAACAGCTAGAAAAAAACCAATTTATACTGGGATTACATTTCTTTATCAAACAAATTCCTGTCATAGGGATGTGAATATATATATATATATATATATATATATGTGTGTGTGTGTGTGTGACAAAAAAGACACCACACCAAGAATATATTCACATGGGAACTCCAGCTGATTGGCATGTCTTGCACATCAATGTTCTACTGGATGAGCTCCAAATATGTTCTTCATTTGGTGGTGGTATTTTGTTTCTTATTGCTATTTCTTTTTATCTGCTACTCCGGATTTATCCTTTTACTTTTGTTATATATTTAATAAAAACTCATTCATTCAAAAACTGTAGTGTGGCTATGGTTGATTATTCTAGAAATGAGCAGAGCATTTATTTGTCATAAAGTTTAAAACACAAAACCAATTATTTTGATATATGTATTAAACTATTTTAATAATCCTGTCTTCCCAAACTTCTACCAATGAAGAATTTTCATTTCTTTTTATACAATTTCTGGTTGCAGCCTGATTCAGTGTGAACCACTGATGTGTTGTTTGTAGAGAAATGCCTTTCTTTTTAGAAATATTGAACCATATCTGGTTTCCTTCAGTTACAATAATTTTGAGATTCACTCTTCCAGTATCACATATGATTAGCTGGTTTACATGAATAATTTCAGTATTACAATTATTTAACTTTTGAAAGGTATTTGGGTAGTTTACATTTTACACTTATCAAAAATAATGTCTGTTGTAAAGTTGCTGTACATGAATAGTGTATGGGCATTTGTTTTTCTCTTATGTAAATAGACTGTAAAAGAGGAACAAGGGTATGCTGTGCATTTATGTTTTTCTCCTCAAACAAAACGTGAAAATGCTTTCTAAAGTGAATTTATCACCAGTGCTTTCCACAGTAATGGGTGTCTCATCCTCCAACCTGTATTTGTCTTTTACATACTCATAATGAGAATAGATAGCTTGTGCTTGAATCTTGGGACAATATAATGCTAGTAATTAGGATTCCATTTTTTATTTTCTTTATAACTAATGATGTTGAACATCTCACCATGTTCTTATTAAAAATGAAATATTTTCTTCCTTGAACTATGTCTTCATTTATTTCTCTACTTTTAAATTGGATTCTTTAGCTCACAACTCTCTAAAACAGTGATTTTTCTCCCTTTATTTTTGTTCATCTAATTTCTACTTGTATGTTTAAAGACCAGTGTTTTTTATTTCTAACATGTAAAATCTACAATTGATGTAGCTTTTATTCTTTCAACTGAAAATGTACCTTTATATAGTATTCATTTACATTTTTGTAGATGTCCTGCACATGCTGAGTAGCTGCCATCGTACTTTTTTTAATTATGTAGCTTTGATTTAATTTTTTCAATTTTTAATTTTTTTTAATTCTGAGTACAATTTAACTGTAATATTTTCTTCACTTTCTTCAAATTCTCCTAATTACCCAAGCAAGCACACACTACACAGCTTCATTTCCTCTCTTCTCATGCAAATAAAGGTTAGGACAGCCCTCACACTACTTTTTGGGAAACCTGCATGAAGTTCAAGCTGCACATCTGCTTCATGTGTGTGGGGGGGACAAAGGTCCAGCCAACTTATACTCTTTGGTTAGTAATTAAGTCTTTAGGAGCCCACAGGGGATCGGGTTAGGTGTCTCTATTGGTCTTATTGTGGAAGATACGCTTTCCTCTTGGTCCATCAATCCTTTCCCCAACTCTGCTAACAGACTCTCAGATTTTAAGAAAGATCTCTGCAACTGTTTCAGGAAGCTGATGGGTAGAGCCCCTCAGAAGACAATTATATGAGGGTCCTGTCTTCAAGCTTAATAGAGTATCCTTAATAGTGTCAGGGATTGGTTCTTTCAACCCCACATCACCATCAACACCAGCAAATCAAAGAATACAGTTTAAAAATTGGGTACATGATGCAACTCATGAACCTCATGAAGCTCAAGAGAAAGGAAGACCAAAGAGAGGATGCTTCAGTCCTACTTAGAAGGGGGAATAAAATATTCAAGGGAAGTAAAGGGTGGGAGGGACTTGGGAAGAAGTAGAGGGTGGGAGGAAGATGGGAAAAAGAGGGGCAAAGATGGAGGAGATGTACAGAGGGTCAGAAAATTGAACAGAGGTGTGTAGCAATGGGGGGATGGGGAACTAGGGATAGCAACCAGAATGTCCCACATGCCAGTAAAGCAAAGCCTTCTCAGGACCCCACAAGAATGATATTAGCTGAAATACTCCACAAAGAGAAGGGAAACGCTGCTAAAACTATATCGAGAGGTTAGGCATGTCCGTTGGTTGAGAGACGAGGCCACCCATCTCCAAAATTTTAACCCTCAATTGCTCCTGTCTGAAAAAAATACAGGAACAAAAAGTGGAGCAGAAACTAAAGGAAAGACCATCCAGACAGTGTCCCATCGGGGGATCCATCCACATTCAGACACCAGACCCAGACACTATTGCTGATGCCAAGAAGTGTTTGCTGACAGGAGCCTGATACAGCTGTCTCCTGAAAGGCTCTGCCAGATCCTGACCAATACAGATGTTGATACTGGCAGTCAACCATTGGACTGAGCACAGGGACCACAATAGAGGAGTTAGGAGAAGGACTGAAGGAGCTGTAGAGAACTTATCTTCCATCAATGGTAAGGAAGGCCCTGGGATCTGTGAAGCCTTGATGCCCCAGTGTAGAGCAATGCTAGGGCAGTGAGGTGGGAGTGGACAGGTGGGTAGGGGAGCACCTAAGAAGGATGGGATGGTTATTAACCTAGAAAACTGGAATACCCAAAACATAATCCACACATCAAATGAGATACAAGAAGAAAGCAGGAGTGGTCCCTGGTTCTGGAAAGACTCAGTGAAACAGTATTTGGCAAAACCAGAACGGGGAACTGGGAAGGGGTGGGAGGGAGGACAGGGGAAGAGAAGGGGGCTTACGGGACTTTCGGGGAGTGGGGGGGCTAGAAAAGGGGAAATCATTTGAAATGTAAATAAATTATATCGAATAAAAAAATAACAATTAAAAAAAAAAAGAAGAAGAAGGATGGGATGGGAGTTTGCAGAGGGGAAACCGGGAAAAGGGATAACATTTGAAATGTAAAAAAATCAAATATTAAGAAATAGGGTACAAAGCTAAATAGAGAATTCTAAACAGTGAAATCTCTAATCTCTAAGAAGCACTAAAGAATATGTTTGTAAGGTGATTTTTTTTTAAATTTTATTTTATTTATATGAGTACACTCTTGCTCTCTTAAGATATACCAGAAGAGGGCATTGGATCTCATTACAGATGGTTGTGAACCACCATGTGATGGCTGGGAATTGAATTCAGGACTTCTAGAAGCGCAATCAGTGCTCTTAAACGCTGAGCCATCTCTCCAGCTCCAAAAGGGTTTTATAAATTTCAAGGTTTTCTTTTTTTAATTTTTAAAAGCTCGGAATACCCAAGAAACAATTCACATATCAAATGATGCCCAAGAAGAAGAAATGAGAGGTCCCTGGTCCTGGAAAGTCTCAGTGCAGCAGTGTAGGGGACTACCAGGAAAGGGAAATGGGAAGGTGGTGATTGAGGAATAGGAGGAGGGAAGAGGGTTTATGGGACTTTTGGGGAGGGGGGATCCAGGAAAGGGGATATCATTTGTAATGTAAATAAAGAATATATTGAATAAAAAAATAAAGAAATTATCTAATAAAAAAGAATATGTAAATCAAAATGACTAAGATTCCACCTTACATCTATCAGAATAGAAAATAACAAACAAACAAACAAAACAAAAACAAACAAACAAAAAACCCTCAAGAGTTAGCACTTTCAGTCAAGGATGTGGAACAAAGGGAACAATCCTCCATTGTTGGAATGAGTACAAACTTGTACAACCACTCTGGAAATCAAGTTGGTGGTTGCCCAGAAAATTGAGAATAGGTCTATCTGAAGACCCAGCTATACAACTCCTAGGGCTTTACCCAAAAGATGCTCCATCAAATCACAAGGCCAGTTGCTCAACTATGTTCATAGCAGGTTTATTCATAATAGGCAGAAATTAGAAACAAACCAGATGTACTTCAACTAAAAGGTAGGTAAATAAGGTGTGGTTAATTTACACAATGGAATACTACTCACCTATTGCCATTTTTCATGTGGCTGCTACTGCAGATATGGGCTGCTAGTTCTACCAGAAAGGTTGAAGAAAAAGCTAGATAGGACAGAGAAAAAACTAACCTACATTAAGCATTTAACATGAATGGCAATTGTGAGTTCACACAAGCCTATAACATTTTGCAACATTTCATTGATACAAAATGTCGAATGTGCCCTGATCAATGTATGTTAGTGAACTTACAATTTTCATACTTCTAATCAAAGGGAAATAAAACAATATTTTAGTTTCTATACTGTTCTCTGGATGAAGATAGCCTTGCTAAAGAAAGCAGTCTGTCTTTCTTATATATATATTACCCTTTGTGCTTCAAAATATGCTACTATAATGATTTTGAATTTTTCCTTTCAGTACTCATGGAATGTATTCCCAGGAAAACTACAAATAACCCTCTCAGGACTTCACATATGCCTGCCTATTCGGTAGATCTAGCATTACTCAGCCTTAATGAGACTGAGTCAGGTCAACAATCCTGTTGGTTTTCATTCAAGTAATTTCAAAGCCCCAGACACTGCCTATCCAAATACAAATTATGAATCCCAGACGACAAAGGCACTGCAGAATTGGTTTAAAAAGTGAAAGAAATGAAGTAAGTAGCAAGCAACTTGGGAGATGGAAAGTACGTGATTTGGCCAAGGTTTGCTATGTTGTGAGCAGGACTCTGCAAAGTACCATAGAGAAAAAAACTATAAATTCTGTAAGCCATATAATATTTCTCTGTAAGTTCAGAAAGAATCATGGACACACACTTGCTCATAATGGATGAAGATATTTCTGAATAAAACACCATTACAAAATGTTCTCAATTTTGAAGATAATTATCTAATTTGAATGTATGTCTTAAGCTATTTATGACAATGTCAGCATATGTGTGTATGTGTCTTGTGTGTATGCTTGAGTATATATACATACATATATATGTGTATGTGTGTACTTGAGTATATATATATATATATATATATATATATATATATATATGAGTACATATATACATTCATATGAAGAAGTTACCTTTGAACCTTTGATTCATATTCCATTTTCACAGAAATAAAAGTATAATCCACATGAAATTGTATTAGTAATAATCAAACATGCATATTGAATGGAGATCACAACTTAAAATTTACTCACAGTTCGAACCTACAGTCCATCATAGCAGGAAACTCACTGTAGAAGTGTCAGAGAGCTAGTCACTTTGTGTCTGAAGTCAAGAAGCAGAAAGAGATGAACTCTCGTGCTCTGCTCACTTTCTGTTCATCGTCAAATTAGGACAAGCCATGGAAGAGTTCAGATTGGACCAGCCAACCTCACATAAAGCAATCTAGACAATTCCTTTCAGATATTCTTAAAAGTTTTGTTCTTATATGACTCTAGATATTGTCAAGGTTACTTGTCACTATTATCTTATTCTAATATAATAAAAATATTTCAGACTGTGCGAACTATAGCTATTTAGTTACAGTTTGGATAGCCAATAAGAAGTGATGAGGATGCAGTGCTTTCTGCTTGACTTGTAGCCGATTCCTCACATAATGCCAATAAAGGATGTTTTCCATCCATTTTCACCTGGGAAAGGTACACCCTTACTGCCTGAGAATTTGCTAAGGCTGGAGTTTGCAACATTGTCACCTAGTGGCCTTTGTTGAATTTTGTGGGATTTAACATTTTGTCTACAACATGGAAGAAAATGAGAAGCTAGCCATCAAGCAGAAATCCATTAATACCATTAAATATTGCTTACTTATAACATGCAGAAAATTAATAAATTTTAATCTTGAACTGCTTTATTTGTATTATAGTCTCTCTGAATATCTTCTGTGTGTTTTGATTGATTTAAAGTTTCATAGAATTTTTTTTTTAGATCTGTAATTTCTTCAGTAGTTTTCTCATGTTTACATATGAGGATACCTGTACTTAAACTTATGCTTCAGTAGTGGAATCATATTCCTGTTTGTTTTTTTTTCTGTACAAATAACATTTTAACATGGAGCATTAAAACATGCAAGTAATATTTTAATCATACTTTTGATTATGTCTTAGAATAACAAAAAATTAAACATTATGTCACTTAAAATAGCACTTTAATATTCTGAGTATATAAATGTAAACTTTATTATTTAAGTACACACTATATTACCTTCTAAGAATGGCGTGATGTTAGTTTTATAAGAACAATACAGTACAAATGTTTTTATTTGGGGACTTGACTCACTGGCTAAGAGCACTTTCTGCTCTTCGAGATGACCTGAATTTGATATACAGCAACCACACTGATGCCTCCTATCTACTTATAAATTCAGATCGTTGAGGTAAGAAGCTGTTTGTACCTGTGTTTAGATGTACCCCACATAGACATACTGATGTAGGAAAGTCAAAGCAATAGAACTGACATACAATACTTATTAATAGATTTGCTTAGGAGACATTTATTAACACAGTGGGATTTAGCTAAAGGAGCACTGCCTCCTAAACTGTCCAAATGGTATGCTAATAAGGCCTGTGAGAGAAATGCAAAATGTAGGATTCTAAGATAAATGTCTACTCAGCAGATTACCCAGGTACAAGGTGTCCTGATTCCCATACAAAAGATATACCTCTAATGTACTGTGCAGTGGTGACTGTGTAGAGTGCAACCATCATTGTATACAATCCTGACATTAAATCTCTGAGCTCTTTTTAGAAAAAATATAATTCTACTAGGGGAAAAATGACCCTGGGCAACAACTACTAAAAAAATGTACAACACTGGTATAGTTAAAATAATTATGGTAATATGTAATGCCTTTGCTGTGTAAAAATCTCCTATCATCCTTAGTGATCACATTGTCAGTCCCATGCCTCTGTTTATAAATCATTGAAAGTTTAGCCTGGGGCAAAAACAGAGAAGAGATTTTTAGAATGAAACCCATGTGAAAGATTCAAGGTATAGACCTAAGGTGTATATAAGCTATGGAAATCTGTTGGGGTTAACTCTTACTTGGGTATGTGAATTAAATTTCCCAAAAAGAAGTTTTGTCTGGTTGTGAACAGCAATGCACTAGGTGTAGTCTCTGTATCTAGGGAAAGTAATGGACCTACTAAAATTTTATTACTGTTCAAAGATTATACTTTCACAGGTTCTGGGGCTAGTTACTATAACTTGGGCTAGTTTAAGTCTCCTGAAACAGGCATTCTTGACATACTGTGTTGCTGAATTAACACCTCATGATAACATATTAAAACAATCTCTTAGAATATATTAACTTAGCAGAATATTAGTCTCCACTAATATAAAAGTAACCTAAGAGAATCAACCCATGACATCTTGGCCAATGGGACAGATCAATTTCCTTGTACCCACATCTATGCTCTAGCTAGTGGTGCATTTTAATGTTACTTTGATTAAGGATGTTCACAGTTCTGTAAAAGAAGTTAAAAAAAAAAAAAACTTCTGGACAGTGGTGGCACACGCCTTTAATCCCAGCACTTAGGATGCAGAGGCAGGTGGATCTCTGAGTTTGAGGCCAGCCTGGTCTACTGAGTGAGTTCCAGGATAGCCAGGGCTACACAGTGAAACCCTGTCTTTAATCCCAGCACTTGGGAGGCAGAGGCAGGTGGATCTCTGAATTTGAGGCTAGCCTGGTCTACTGAGTGAGTTCCAGGATAGTCAGGGCAACACAGAGAAACCCTGTCTCGAAAAAACAAACAAACAAAAAAAAACCAACAAAAAACAAAAACAAAACCAAACAAAACCCTTAGATATGGCATACGCCAGATTTTGAGGTAAACTGAATCTGTGTTCTAGATAATTGGTCACTCAAAATGGCTCCAAAATGAGCTCTGTCTTCTACTCCTTAAGATGAGAGCTGTGAGATGTGCTTCTTATGTTGACAGGGAGTGGCCAGTTAGCCAGGTGCATTACTTAGTAAAGAGCTTTTTCTTTATCTTTGAGCAGAACATATAACTGTTATTAATTTAAAACACACACACACACACACACATACACATTTAAACGGTACCTAAACCTTACTGAAAAAAAAATATATTTTTTTTAGTGTCCTAGGTAAAAATTATTGTGATTTCCTATAAAAGAGTGGTTTCCTCTGGATGATTTTATCATGTAATCTTGGAGGCTAAACTTTTACAAACAATACTACATGATAAAAAGAGCTTTACTTTTTATAATAAAATGAGAAAAAGTAAACATGTTTAGCTGTAAGACAGATTAGTATAATTCTTTTGAGCACTTGTCATACAAAATATTGCATTACGTTTGTTCAAGCTACTCCTAATATGCAGAGAAAAGGAAATTATCTAGACATTTTATATGTAAAATGATAAAGTATGTGCCTTTAATACAGTGAAAGCATTTTAAATATGCTTTTATATGTCTGTTTTTTCTCATATACAAAGTATGGAAGATTAAAATTGTGTAATAAATGAAAAACTTTAGCATATTTCTAAGAATTTTAGCATTCATAACAATCAGTTTTGTTTTACATGATTGTTAAAGTTTACAAACAAATACTTATTTAGTTGTATGACTGTCTGGATATATATGAAAAAATTATTTGTGCACACTTAGGTCACTCAGACAGATCAAGGAAATGGTCCCAATTAATTCTAGTTTATTGGGATTACATATTGAATTCTGGCGAGGGTTCACCTAAAGGACTGTGGATGAGGGGTTGCTTATAGGACAATAGGAAAAGAAAGGAAGCCTCATCTGAGAAAACCAACCTAGAATGGAGAATGATTCCCTACAACCTCATGTACTTTTCTGCAAAGTGCAGGCATTCTACAAACAAGTCTTTTTTTCTTTCTGCAAACTTTACTGTATGTGAGGTTGGGGGAAAAGACCTTAGGTATTATCTAACTTTGTGAGCTTGAGGTATCTTGTGAGATTTGGACTTTCCTTTAGAAGAAAATGTTTCACTAAAGAAAAATAGTCATGCAACTCTAAACCTAATCTTCTGGTTCTTACATACAATCAGAATATTTAGGCTATTCCTTTAACCCGGGATAGTTTGAATAGTCATAACACAGAGACACAGAGACACAGACACACACACACACACACACACACACTTTTATATACATATATTGAAAGGAAAACAAAAGAAAGTTCTAATAACAAGCTGGAATAGTTCCTTGAAAATATTTTTTAGTTACAATGACATTTTAGTAATGTGGATATATTAAGTTAGTAAAATAAAATTTTGAACTAGTATCTAATAACACAGAAACACAGACATATCTATATGTAAGTGCATTTATGTGTATGTGTTTGTAGTTTATTAGGTAGTTTCATTGTTCATTGTACAATGATATATAAGGACATTGTTACTGAACTGTACATATGACTTTTTCATATGTAAGATAAAATGAATGCTTATGCATTTTTGTTTGCATTTTTTCTTGATGTAGTGTTGGTAAATAAACCTATCATCTGGTCCAAGGCTGAATCGAAGCTCCAGTTCTCTCTGAAATTCTTACTTTGACAAAGATTTTAAGTGATTAATTAAATATTTATTTTTTATTGGATATTTTCTTTATTTACACTTCAAATGTTATCCCTTTTCCTGATTTCCCCTCTGAAAACAGCTTATTCTGCCCCCCACCCTACTCCTCCTGCTCACCAATCCACTCACTCCTGCTTCCCTGTCCTGGTATTCCCCTATACTGGGGCATCAAGCCTTCTCAGGACCAAGGGCCTCTCCTTCCTTTGATGTCCAGCAAGGCCATTCTCTGCTACATATACAGCTAGAGCCATGTGTACCTCCATGTGTACTCTTTGGTTGGTATTATAGTCCCCGGGAGCTCTGGAGATACTGGATGGTTCATATTGTTGCACAAGAAGGGATGGAGAAAAGAAGGTTTATGGGACATATGGGGAAGGGGGATCCTGGAAAGGGGAAATCATTTGGAATGTAAACAAAGAATATAGAAAATAAAAATATTAAAAAAGAAAAAAAAGAAGAAGAAAGATCAAAGTATGGATACTTGGTTCTTAGAAGGGGTAACAAAATACATTTTGGAGGAGATACAGAGACAAAGTCTGGAGCAGAGACTGAAGGAAAGACCATTCAGAGATATCCCTACCTGGGGTTCCATCCCATACACAGTCACCAAATCCAGACACTCTTGTGGATGGCAGCAAGGGCTTGCTGACAGGAGCCTGATATAGCTATCTCCTGAGAGGCTGTGCCAGTATTTGGCAAATACCAAGGTGGGTACTCTCAGCCAACCATTGGACTAAGCACAAAATCCCAAATGGAGGAGCTAGAGAAAGAGCCCAAGGACCCGAGGCCTTGCAGTCCCATAGGAGGAACAATAATATAAATATTTATTTTTTAACTTTCATTTTTTATTCGATATATTTTTTATTTACCTTTCAAATGATTTCCCCTTTCCTGGCTCCCCACTCCCCGAAAGTCCCATAAGCCCTCTTCCTTCCCCCTGTTCCCCCATCCATCCCTTCCCACTTCCCTCTTCTGATTTTGCCCTATACTGCTGCACTGAGTCTTTCCAGAACCAGGGGCCACCCCTCCGTTCTTCTTGTACCTCATTTGATGTGTGGATTAGGTTTTGGGTATTCCAATTTTCTAGGCTAATATCCACTTATTAGTGAATGCATACCATGATTGATTTTTTGAGACTGGGTTACTTCACTTAGTATGATGTTCGCCAGCTCCATCCATTTGTCTAAGAATTTCATGATTCATTGTTTCTAATGGCTGAATAGTACTCCATTGTGTATATATATCACATTTTTTTTTAGTATCCATTCCTCCATTGAGGGACACCTGGGTTCTTTCCAGCTTCTGGCTATTATAAATAGGGCTGCTATGAACATAGTGGAGCATGTATCCTTATTACATGCTGGGGAATCCTCTGGGTATATGCCCAGGAGTGGTATAGCAGGGTCCTCTGGAAGTGGCATGCCCAGTATTCTGAGGAACTGCCAGACTGATTTCCAGAGTGGTTGTACCAATTTGCAACCCCCTCAGCAGTGGAGGAGTGTTCCTCTTTTGCCACATCCTCAGCAGCACCTGTTTTCTCCTGAGTTTTTGATCTTAGCCATTATGACTGGTGTGAGGTGAAATCTCAGGGTTGTTTTGATTTGAATTTCCCTAATGACTAATGATGTTGAACATTTTTTTAAGATGCTTCTCAGTCATCCAAGGTTCTTCAGGTGAAAATTCTTTGATTAGCTCTGTACCCCATTTTTATAGGGTTATTTGGTTTTCTGGGGTCTAACTTCTTGAGTTCTTTGTATATATTGGATATTAGCCCTCTATCAGATGTAGGGTTGGTGAAGATCTTTTCCCCATTTGCTGGTTGCCCTTTTGTCCTTCTGAAGTTAGACCCCAGGGAACCAAATAACCCTATTAAAAAATGGGGTGCAGATGTAAACCAAGAATTTTCACCTGAAGAAATTCGGATGACTGAGAAGCACCTTAAGAAATGCTCAACATCATTAGCCATTAGGGAAATACAAGTCAAAACAACCCTGAGATTTCACCTCACACCAGTCAGAATGGCTAAGGTTAAAAGCTCAGGAGACAGCAGGTGTTGGCGAGGATGTGGAGAAAGAGGAACACTCCTCCACTTCAGGTGGGATTGTAAGATGGTACAAACACTATGGAGATCAGTCTGGCATTTCCTCTGAAAACTGGATATGACACTTCCAGAGGACCCTGCTATACCTCTCCTGGGCATATACCCAATGGATTCCCCAGCATGTAATAAAGACACATGCTCCATTATGTTCATAGCAGCCTTATTTTTAGTAGCCAGAAGCTGGAAAGAACCCAGATGTCCCTCAGTGGAGGAATGGATACAGAAAATGTGGTATATTTACACAATGAAATACTACTCAGCAATTTAAAACAATGAATTCATGAAATGTTTAGGCAAATGTTTGGAACTAGAAAATATCATCCTAAGTGAGGTAACCCAATCACAACAGAATACACATGGAATGCAATCACTGACAAGTGGATATTAATTAGCCCAGAATATCTGAATACCCAAGGCACAATTATAATAACAAATGACTCCCATGAAGAAGTAAGGAAAGGGTCCTGAATCCGGAAAGGGGTGATTTAGCATTGTAGGGGAGTACCAGGACAGGGAAAAAGGAGGGAGGTGATTGGAGAATGGGTGGAGAGAAGAAGGCTTAAGGGTCATATTGGGAGGGGGAACTGGGAAAAGGGAAATCATTTGGAATGTAAACAAAGAATATAAGAAATAAAAAAAGTAAATAAATAAAACTGCATGGTATTGGTACAGTGACAGGCAGGTGGATCAATGGTATAGGACTGAAGATCCAGAAATGAACCCACATACCTATGGCCACTTGATCTTCAACAAAGGAGGTGAAAACATCCAGTTGAAAAAAGATAGCCTTTTCAAAAAATGGTGCTGGTTCAACTGGAGGTGAGCAGGCAGAAGAATGAGAATTGATCCAGCCTTATCTCCTTGTACTGAGCTCAACTCCAAGTGGATCAAGGACCTCCACATAAAACCAGACACACTGAAGCTAATAGAAAAGAAACTGGGAAAGACGCTTGAAGACATGGGCACAGGAGAAAAGTTCCTGAACAGGACACCAATAGTGTATGCTCTAAGATCAAGAATTGACAAATGGAACCTCATAAAATTACAAAGTTTCTTTAAGGTAAAGGACACCATCAAAAGGACAAATCAGCAACCAACAAATTGGGAAAAGATCTATTTTTTATCTTTATATATATATATATATATATATATATATAGTCCACTGTGATTTGATTGATGTTATAATTGTCTTCTCTAGTAATAAGGGTACTATTTAATTGAATAATATACAATTTGGATATTTTTAATTTAGTGCCTATCTTAATCCACTTACATACTCTGATACTTTCAAAGGTACTAATACTCATGTAAAATTAATTTTACTTGTGGCCTTTAAAATGACTTCAAATATATATATATATATATATATATATATATATATATATATATATATATATATATTCTAGCTTTTTTATTATTCTTTAACCCTTTTTATAGTCCTGATTTCATCCTCCTCCCGGTCTCCTCCTCCCTCCAACCACTCCCATCCCATACAACTTCACTCTTCCAGCTACAAAAGGATGTCCCCAGTTCCCCAACTCCACCCCACTAGGCCTCCCCACTCTCAGGGACCTCATGTCTCACGAGTTAGGTGAATTTTCTCTCACTGAGTCTAAACTATGCAGTCTTCTACTGTATGTGTGTTGGGGCAGGAAGGCTCATATCAGCTGGTTCCAGACAGCTTAAAAATGGTTCACTACAGGTCTCCCTTTGAGCTGGATCCCAATTTGGGCCTGTCACTGGACCTCCTTTCTTTCATGCTTTTCTTCATTTTTGTCCCTGCAATTCCTTGAGACAGGAGCAATTCTGGGTCATATATTTGACTGTGGAATGGCAGCCCCATTTCTTCACCTGATGCCTGGACCCTCCACTGGATATAAACTCTACAAGTTCTCCCTCCCCACTGTAGAGCACTTCATCCAAGGTCCCTCTCTTTGAGTCATGAGAGACTCTTACCTTCCAGGTTTCTTGTACATTCTAGAAGGTCCATTCTCCTCCTACCTCATGAGGTTGCCTGTTTCAATTCTTTCTGCTGGCTTTCAGGGTGTCAGTACTGCTCCCCCAATGCCTCATCATGTTCGCCCTTCTACTCACAGTCCCCTATCACACCCAAATCCCTCCCTCCCTCTGTGCCCAGAGGACATGTTTTCTTCAAACTCCCAAGTAGGATTAAGGCATCTTCACTTGGGTACTTGGACTTATTAAGTCTTCTTGAAGCTCAAGGACTTCTTGAGTCCTGTGAGCTGTGTCTGGGGTATTCTGTACTTTTTGACTAATATTCATCTACCAGTGATTACATACCATGCATGTCCTTGGGTATGAATTATCTCATTCAGGATGCTATTTTGTAGTTCCTTCTATCTGCTGCAAAACTCATGATGTCCTAGTACTTAATAGCTGAGTAGTATTCCATTGTGCAAAGGAACAACATTTTCTGTTTCTATTCTTTCATTGTGGGGCATCTAGGTTATTCCTAGCTTCTGTCTATCACAAATAAGGCCACTATGCATGTAATCAAACACGTGCCCCTGTAGCTTCGCAGGGCATCTTTCATGAGTGATTTCTCTATTAAAAATGTTAGAAAACTATTCCATTGAAAAAATCAGATATTATATTTTAAAACCTAGAAATAGATAATTCCTTGCGGAAAATATGATATGAATTCTGGCTATTCGTTCAACAATGTATTTCTGATCATTTTTATTAGAAAACAAATTGTATCAAGGAAAACAGTAGCAATAACAACCATATATTATTGCTAAGGAATTAAATGATCATTATAAAATATGTAAATTTTTGAGATTTTAATTGTCTTCTATACTAACAGAAGCATTATTTAATTGAATAATATTAAATATGAGTATTTTTAATTTAATGACTCTCTTAATCCACTTATATTATGTAACTTATTCTTTCAAAGGCACATATCTTATGTAAAACTAAGTTTTACATGAATAAAAAAATGATAATTAGGACAACACTCAGAAAATGTCATATCATAAAATATGAATGAATTAAATCCTTAAAAATTAGCAACAAAGCAGAAAATCAAGGTCTAAGGAAGACATAGAATACATTTTAAAACAATTTAGATTAATATATAATATTAATATATAATACTAATAAGCTGGAGTAAAAAAGGACAATGTGTGATTTTTAAACTTTTTAACATTTATAAGGAGATCAAAAGTTATAGATTAATGGAGTAATATAGGTCAATTCTAATAGGAAGGAAAATAAATAATATGCTAAAGCAGTTCTAGATCCAGAAATCCTTATTTTAATAAGATATTATTTATCACATCTTGACACATGATAAAATATCACCTTTAAATTCACAAATTATTTTCAAAACAGAAGTTTACTGTAGATATTTTAAAGTGAGCATTAATAATGGATGTTTCAAATGTTAAGTTCCAACTATGTCTTAAAGAGTTGAAAATTTATTATACTTTTGAGATTTAGAAATAACAAAGATAATCATACTTGAGTGCTCCAAAATAATACAGAACTTAAATAAGGTACTATACACATGAATACAAATGCTCCTATAAAACAAATTTGAAGGTTAATATTCCATTCATTCAATATGGTGAGCTCTAATATGAAATAGAATCTAAATTCAGCAGTTCAAGTAAAATCAATGCTTACTTCCTTTATTAAATTCCTTGGTACAAAAGGATGTTCTGGTAACACTGGATGGGTGAGAGCTTGTTTTCCTATGTGCAGGGCATTTGGAAATTAGCACATATAGCTATTTCCAGCCATTGTACCAAACTTAAATATAGCATACCACTGTTGATCTATTAACAATATAAAGTTTTAAATATATAGTTAACCGAAGAAGTCCAATGTTAAGTTTACTGAATTAATCTACAGGGTTCTATTACAAAATAAAGTGTAAATAAACATATTAGGTTGCTATGAAAAGTATTTTGGCCACACAAACTTCATATAGTCTATGTCAGGAAAGGCAGACAGGTTAAAATTGATTAACATAATACATTTTACTCTTAATTTTGGGAAGAAAATTTTGAAGATCACATGTTATGTTGAATTCAGATTTAAGGATTTGACACACACTCTGTACAACTAACCACAAACTCTAGCAGCTATATTATGTAATTTTAGTTTGTATTCTTTTACAATTTGTATTCAATTTTCAATTGTCTTATTTAAAACTCAATAAAGTTATTAACTGTTGCATGACTAAAGCAATATAACTGAAAGTGATACTTTCATAAAGAATAAATATTTATGTAACTCACAATTCTGGAAATCCTAGTTCTTATTTCTTCTATTATCTCAGTGTTCTATTGAACATATTATGGATCATAATTATAGAAATATCAGAGGAGAAGACAGAATCAAAGAAACAGACAGATTGGGCTCACTCATGCTTTAACTATCTTACTTAAATTTTCCAAACCTACTTTAATAACAGTTCTTAAAAGTTTTAACCTCCCTTTTAGCCCACCTTCCACTAGAGAAAGTAGGAAGGAAAGGTTGATAGAACAAAGTGTAGTGCGGATCTCTTTAGAAATAGCTCTTTGGAGCAATTCCAATCTTCCTTGTCAGAATTTTTTCAGCTCAGTTCACGTGAATCAGCAGCAGTAGCTCAATCTACTCACAAACATTCAAGAATCAGCAACAGCAGTTCTATCGCAAAGATGCCAGTCTGTCCAAATCTACAGAAGCTTCAGGAAACCACCAGAATATCATGAGAAGTTCTTTGGTGCTTTTCTCTCTACAAAGTCACAACAAACAATGAACAGCTAAGGAGGCAAGGTGAGTAAATACCATAGTGTTGTCAATGAAGACCGGCCTGACCAAAACCCAACGGAGATGAGCCAAGAGTGGCAATGCAAACCAACGCCACAGCTTGTGATTGTTCTGGGTCATCTGTATCCATATTTGTCCCAGGAGTGTCTACTATGGAGTTCCATGAGACTCACACATGACTGGCTTTTCCTTCTGCTTCTTGGCCTGGAAACTATTCTCTAACCTACTTCTCAAAGGTTGAATGACTTCTAAACAGAACCACCATTAGATTTGTCTTTTTTTTTTCCTTTAAAAAAAAAAAACTAGATATTTCCTTTATTTACATTTCAAATGTTATTTCCTTTCTGGGTTCCCTACCCCCAAAGTCCCCTATTATATTCCCCCTCACATTGTGTCTATGAAGGTGTTCCCCACCCAGCCACCCACCCATTCCTGCCTCTGTACCCTCGAATTCCCCTACTTTGGGGCATCCATTGGGCCTTCACAGAACCAAGGTCCTCTTATTCCATTGAGGACTGAAAACGCCATTCTCTGCTACATATGGGGCTGGAGCCATGGGTCCCTCCAGGTGTGTGTACTCCTTGGTTGATGGCTTAGTCCATGGGAGCTCTAGGGTTCTGGTTCACTGATGTTGTTGTTCTTCCTATGGGGTTGCAAATCCCTTCAGTGCCTTCAATTATTTCTCTAACTCCTCCATTAGAGACCCCATACTCAGTCAAATGGTTGGTTGTAGGCATCCACCTTTGTACTTGTCAGACTCTGAAGACAGCTATATCAGGCTCCTGTCAGCAAGCACTTCTTGACAACCACAATAGTGTCTGTGTTTGGTGACTGTATATGGGATGAATCCCCAGGTGGGCCAATCTCTGAATTGCCTCTCCTTCAGTCTCTTCTCTACACATTGCCTCCTTATTTGCTCCCATGAGTATTCTGTTCCCCTTTCTAAGAAGACCAAAGCATCCATACTTTCTTTCTTCTTTCTTCTTGAGCTTCATATGGTCTGTGAATTGTATCTTGGGTATTCAGAGATTTTTTGAGCTAATATCAACTTATCAGTGAATGCATACTATGCGTGTTGTTTTGTGTTTTATGTGACTGGTTTACCTCACTCAGGATAATATTTTCTAATTCCATTCATTTGCCAAAAATTTCATGAATTCATTGTTTTAATAGCTGAGTAGTACTTCACTGTGTAAATGTACCACATTTCTATATCCATTTCTCTATTTAGTGGCATCTTGGTTCTCTCTAGCTTCTGGGTATTATAAATAAAGCTACTATGAACACAGTGGAGCATGTGTCCTTGCTATATGTTGGAGCATCTTTTAGGAATATGCCCAGGAGTGTTACAGCTGGGTCCTCAGGCAATATGATGTCAAATTTTCTGAGGAAATACCAGACTGTTCTTAAAGGGGTTGTAACAACTTGCAATCCCACCAACAATGGAGAGTGTTCCCCTTTCTCTACATTCTTGCTAGCATCTGTGGTTACCTGAGGTTTTTTTCTAAGTCTTGAATGACCATGGACCTCAACTGTAGCAGTGACCTTATTTTCTGTCCTACTGAGAAAATATATAAAGTTAATGCTGTTACCATTTGGCAGTAATTGTCACTTAGGACAACCATTTTGTTCTTGGTGTACTGCTGCCCCAGTACAATGTATAAGCAGACCTTATAAGGGAAAATTGCCAGTTGTTATCAGAGAGTCTTCTCTGGTTGCAAATGGATCAGATGCAAGGACCACATGGCCAGCTATTAATAAAAGAGAGAAACTAAGTTGGAGGTCTCTGTTGGATACTCAGACCACATGAAATCTCCTGGAAGAGGGGACCGGAAAAATTGTAGAAGTTGCAAGGATTAGAAGATACCAGAAGAACACATTCCACTGAATCAATTAAGCAGTGCTTACATGAGTACACAAAGACTGAAGCAGCAACATGTGGCCTGCATGGGTACTCTAAGTATATGTTGTGGTATGCTTGGTACTTCTTTTGAGACACCTAACTGAGGGAGCAGGTACATATTTGACTCATATTTAATTCTTTTCCTCCTGTTGGGTTGCCTTTCCAGGCTTATTGTGAGGACTTTTGCAGTGTTTTATTGTCTTATTATATTTTTTGTTGTGTTTGGTTCTTGTCTCTTGAAGAGGCATTCTCATTTCTGAAGGGAGGCAGAGATTGGGAAAGTGGGGTGAGGGAAGGAGGGGATAACAATAATGAGAGGACAAGGGAGTGCCATAAGAAGAAACTTTGGTTAGGATGAATGGAATAGGAGAAGAATCTATTTTCAATAATTAAAATAAGTAGCAATAAAAAAGAGACCATTGAACTGCCTTCTATATCTTTGCAATTTATTCTGTGTTTTGCTCTCATTCCGATGCCATTTTGTATTTCAGTTTTAGGTCCTGTTCTTTATTATTGTTTTTTTATTATTATTTTAAATTTCTTTTCACATCTTGGTTGGTCTCCTGGTATTAGAATGTCAACTCTGTAGTTCTCTAGATTTAAATCTGTTTTTTTTTTCTATTCCAGGCTTATATGTACAACTTCCTGTCCAGTAATTCTCTCTGGACTTCTGGTAGTGATGTGACCCCTAAATCAAACTCTGCATGTCTCCCCAGCTTGTTTTTCAGTAGCATTTGCTCAGCTTTTAGTATGATAATCTTCTGACACCCCATTCTTGTACCTTCTCAAATATATCATCAAATCTTGATTATACTTTACATTTCCTAATATATATGTTTTTATAGGCTCAAAACAGATTAATGTCCCTCTAAATCCTGATTTGAAATACTGTGATGGCCTTGGTGCTGGTTTTCTTGTTAGCATGTTTGCTTGCCCATAAACTGATCACATAAATCAGATATATGAGGATGTTTTCATTTTCTATAAAATGGAACATTTGAAAGAAGACAAATATAGCTAAGTAAATTAAGGGAAAATATTGGTTAACATATATAGAATTAGTGGAACCTTAATTTAAACATTACATATTTGCAATTAGGGAGATTAGAGTATCTCTAGAAACATGACATTTGTGTGGAAACAAGTTACAATCTATTGTGAAATCTACATTCATTAATTCTGGTATGGGCATAAAGCAAAGTTTCATTTCTGAGGAACATGAATGATAGTATTATAAAATTAAAATAGAGAAGACAATATCATATCTATAGGATAACAAAATGAAATGAAAAATTAAACACATGAAAATAATGCAGAAAAATGGAAGATACAATTACTGCAAGAAGCAAACAAGACACATTAAAACTATTAATATCTGATACATATTTGATAGTGCTGCTAGAGTAATTCAAGAAGCACGCTTAAGTGTATAGCTGAATACCCAGCTAAAATGTTAAGGTGTAGTTGTCATATAATTTATCTGCAATTAAAAGTCACATACTTACAAATCTGGAAAATCCAATAACAAAAAAATATGAAATAATTAGGTGAAAATTTCAGGAACTGTGTATAAATTAATCATAAGAGAGGTCTGGGGAAATAACTCAGTGATTAAAAGCATTTTTTGTACTGCAAAGGACATTTGTTAGTATCCTTTTACCCACATAGCAGCTTCATACCATCTGTACTTCCAATTTCATAGGATCTCATGCTTTTGCATTTATTTTGACATCAAACATATGCAAGATGACCATATATAGATGTAAAACAAAGCATTCATATATATAAAATAGAGGAAATTGAATTAATTGATAAAATAAATACAAACAAATGTATAACATATTTTTGCTAATATTATATTTTGTTAGAAGAAATGGGAAATAAAAGTGTTCTTTATCATCTCCTTTCTTTCTAATTTACACACTGTTGCCAGCACTCTTGGAGAATCTTTCAGAAAACAGAGACCTCAAGGAAAACAGATAAATTAAAACAAAGGTAAGAGAGTGATAAACGTCTGGTGGACTGTATGACTCAGTGAACAAAGTGCTTGTAGTTCCAGAATGAACATCTGCATTTGATCACCAGTCCACAGAAAACAAGCAAACAGCAAACAAACAAATGACAACAACAACAACAACAACAACAACAGCAACAAGATAACAACAATAACAAAATAAATCTGGATACTGAAATGTGCAACCATAATCCCAGAACTAGCAAGGAAGTTCCAAAATTACTATCTGTATGCATTAGATAGCCTCTTTAACTGGAATGATGTATTGACATGAGATGCAGAATAATTACCTGCGCAAAATGTTTTAGTATGATATCCTAAGTACCTAAAATATGAATATAGAAGCAATAATTAAGTTGCTTCTTTGCTTCATGAATATTATTTTAAGTTCAAAATTACTATCTCTCTCTCTATGATAACACACACATATATATGTTATAAATAAAGTGTGTGTGTGTGTGTGTGTGTGTGTGTGCATATGTGTATGTTGCATTCTCTTGCTGTCTGCAGTTACTGAGAACTGGGTTCCTGGAACAGAGGCTGAGGGATGGATGGAGAAGGGGTGAAAAGAATGAGGGCCAGGATGATAGTTTACCTGGAGGCCAAAACTTTAATGGAGGTCAAACCATTTAACAATTTGGGCGAGCCCCTCCTCCCAGACTCCAGGCTGAGTTCCAGGGAAGTCATCTTGTGGTTGCTCAGGCAGCTGGGTGGGTCAACTGCTTAATTCAGGAATTTGTAGAATTCAGGATGAACAATGAACTTAACCTTCACTCCGAGGACTCCACCCTAGGATAAAAATTCCTACTGTAACCTACTTCTCTATTATGCCCTAATGTCCGATTCCTGCATGAAGCCCTTGTCCTTGGCCAATGTCATGTTCCTACCAAGTGGCATAACACCCTGTTATGGCTCTGTACATGTGTACGTATGTGTACACATATGCACACACATACACACACACACACACACACATATAATATATTGAAAGGATAGAAAATAATACAGCCTAACTCTAATGACCCCAAGAACTCAGAAATTTAAAATGCTATCTGGCTTTGTTAGAAACTAGGTAAAAGGTCACTTTCCAGAGCCAGCCCTTTGTTTAGAGCTAGCACAAAGGCCTTGAATAGGATCCTGGCCCCATAAGGTAACTGGAAATGGGCTAAGCTTATCTTGCTTACCCCTATGCAGGAGTTCACATAGCTATAGACATTCAAGAAAATAGGAAACTAATTGGTCCACTGAGCGCAGGCTCCAATACTTTAAACTGATTGGCCTAAAAACTATGGAGTGGTACAAATCGAGTGGCTCGCATTTCACAGGCTCTCTATGCTAAGAAATGATTGGTTTGTGATTCGCGGGCTTTGTCATAAACTTATAAAAGCTGTCACAGTTCACCACTCATGGTCCTCAGTCCTCTACCCCTGTGCAGTGTAAGGCTGTGGTACCCAGAATTCTGGAATAAAGAAATCCCCATGCTATTGCATCGAGACCATTTCATGCGAGTGATTTGGGTGTCGCCTTCTGAGGTGTGGGGTGCTGGAGCACCCTCAGTTTTGAGGGGTCTTACAATATCTTATTCTAAATGATATGAGATATATTTAAAATGAAAAGTTATTGACAATATAAGTTATCTGCATAAGAAACATAACTGGATAGTTAGATGCTCTATCTCTGGTCATTACAATTGCTTCTTGTGATGGTCTTTACATTTTCTGAGGAGAGGGTAGAGAGTTGTACTGTTGTGTAAAATGACTTGCTATGCCAACATGAGCATTTGAGTTTAGATCAAGTGCTGACAGACGCAGAAGGAGATGGATATTAGAGGGTTATTGGAAAGGTCATAAAGCAAAAACTGAGAATTTTACTTTCAGAGAAGAAATTCTACCCCCAAAAATAAAGGTGGTGGCACATGCCTTTAATCCTAGCACTTGGAAGGCAGAGGTAGGTAGATTCTGAGTTCGAGTCCAGCCTGGTCTACAGAGTGAGTTCCAGGACAGCCAGGACTACACAGAGAAACCCTGTCTCAAAAAAGAAAAAAACAAAACAACAACAGCAAAAAGGAACAATGAGAAGATATCTAATGTCAACTGGCCCACATGTATTCATATACACATACACACACATGCACACACACATGACTTTGTAATATTCTCTTCACATTGGTTTGTCTTCTAAGCCATTCAATTCTGGCAATACATTATATGGATCTGATATTTCCGTTAAAATTGTTGAGGTATATTGAAAGGTAAAAGTATTAGGTACAGAAAATAGCTCAGGGCATTCACTACAATAATCACAGCATTGCAACCAAGAAAGCATTGGAGATGAGTCATACCTTAGCAGTGCTGACAGTTTCACAGGATTTTGTATATCCATATTAATTTATGTTGCATATTTCAGATGAATAGCCTTCTGATGATCAATTAATATTTAACAAACTTTTTAAAAAAGTAATCTTATGGAAAGTGAATCTACTGGCATAAAGCTTAAACATGTAGAAGTGTTATTACTTGTAAAATACTGAAAGTGACACAGATGTTCTCCTTGAAAGGAGACAGTGTTCAAGGTTTGTAATATTGAACACTGTTATTAACTCCTTTAACTTAATTTAGAGTTTGATTCTATACATATGTGTATTTTATTCTTTCCATGATAAATTGGATTATTTTCTAATACAGTTTATAAAAACACATTTGGACCTTTGTGAAAACAAAGTAGTTGTTAGTTTGAACATAGATAGACCTCACGATTTTCTGTGGTCTTTTTTATAACACATAGTTATTATTTTGAACACATATGAATACTTCCCAGGTACAGGTTTTGGAAACAATCAGAAAGTGCCTTTTCTGTTGTAGTTACCTCAAAGACTAATGTAACATACTGTGTAATAACATGTACAAACATACTTATGATGCTTAGAGCTTTTAAAAATTAAAATCTACTGATGTATCAAGAGTACATTCAGGAATATTTGATGAAGAGGAACCTTGCTGTTTTACTTGTAGCTTCACACATAGCAGAAAATATTGTTAAATATTCTATCATAAATTACAGATATGTAATACTTTTGATCAAAGACATATTTCAAATATAAATTTAAGGGTCATATTTCAAGTATAAATTTAAGTTTATGCAAATACCATCAAATTTGATGGTAAATAAAAGAACTAATTAATTATTAAAAGATGTTCTTTATTAAAACATAAATAGTAGACTGAGGAGGTAGCTCATTTGGGAAAGACAAGCACTAAGTCAAATATCTTGAGTGTTCTTCCCACAATCTACAGAGAGGAAAGAAACAACTGTCCCAGTTGTCTTCTGACCTCCACATGTGTACTTTGACATATACATGTTCACATTTAATTACACATGTATACACATAAAATACTTTCAATTTAAAATAAAAATATAAAAGTGACATAGATAATATTTTCAAAATTAGAGGTGTGAACTCTAAATGATTATTGTGAATACACATTTTACTATGTGTAAATTTATTTGACTCACCCCTGTAGCATTTTCTAAATGATAATAGAGTGTAAATTTATGGAAATTTTCTGAAATATGCAAGTTACTAATAGGATCACTTTTTTCCCCTCAATATTAAAGTGAAATAATGATATCATTCTCTGATATGAGTGTCTGTAGGGAATTGAATCTAATCATTGCACTTTCCTAAAGGAATTGCAATTGGTGAAAATTGCTTTATAATAGAAATTATTCAGAAACAGAATTGAAGCACATTTATAGCCCTAATGGGCCTCCAAACGTTTTTGTGTGATCCATGAATGTATTGTGTTTTTAAAGTTATAAATAACCTTAATATAACAAACAGTATGGAAAATATGGATGAGTTACAAGCAATCATTGGCCATAAATTTCTTAAGTAGCACTTTGCTTTTTGGTTCCATTGTTTAATTGAAGTTGTTAAGATTTATATATTTTGTTAAATTTTAGATTTGCTTTACTCTGTATTGTGTTCTCTCTCTGTCTCTGTCTGTCTGTCTGTCTATCTCTCTCTCTCTCTCTCTCTCTCTCTCTCTCTCTGTGTGTGTGTGTGTGTGTGTATGTGTGTGTGTGTGTGTTTTAGAACTTGCCTTTTTCATCAAAAGGAAATGGATTTGAGAAAGTTCTACCCCAGTTGCCATGGCAATATTCTCATCAAAACTGTGAGTTGAGTGGAACCTAGGACCAGTTCACTAATACTTTAAAACTAGAGGCCCAGGTATATAATAGTTCAATGATTTGACAGTGTCACTGCTTGATTCCAAACTGAGTGTATAGCAGTTTACTTCACAATAGAGGACAGTTGTGAAGTGTTGATTCATGTTGTTTACCATAGCAAGCCAAAGTTTAAGTGATTTAGTTATTCTTTGATTCCTAGGATATTTATATTCATTGTTATATTGCAAACGTTTATCATTATTTTAAAAGCATAGAATATACTATATTTATTCCTTTATTTCTCATTTCAAAAGAAAAGGAACAATGTGTATAAAGTATCTTCTACTTCTAATATAATGAACAATGATTTCAGTATTCTGAAATATGTATGCTGTCAATAATGTTGAATAGGCCCATATGCATAGCCTTATCTCTATGTATACATCTATATATGAATTTATAACTACATTTTAATCTCAGTCTGCAAATAGTCATCTTTTCTTTAAATGTTTATTTTTCTTTTCTTTTTGAGATTATACTTTAATCACATCATTTTCCCTTTCCCTATACTGCCTGCTTAATTTCTTTCAAATTCATTGAATTTTCATTCATAAATCAATTTAAATGTATATACTAAATATGTGTACACACATATATATGTGTATATATATACATATGTGTGTACATATACATGTAAATATATATATCTCAAAATATAACATGGTAAATTTGTATAATGTTTTATATATATATATATATATATATATATATACCCTTTCAGAACAGACCATGTGTCACTGGATAGCCAGTTGGTGTGTCTTCCTTGGAAAGGCAATTTCTCCCACCAAGCATCCCTTTGTTCATGGTACAGAGTTGAAATATTCTCATAAGAGCTCTTATCTCAAAATCAAAAGAAGAACTGAAAAGGAAGTTAAGTGTTCTTTTAACTTTAAGGAATTTCAAAAGTAGTTTTCTTGTTAAATTTTAAGCCATAATCCAAGGTATTTACACAATTTCATATTTAATAGAAATACATGTTATGCTTTTCACTATTGCGTGATGTTAAGCATTATCTAAAATAAGATTCCTAAAGGTTATCTTTGATAAAATAATAACTGACTCAACTGTTGGCCATGTGTGTACTTAAAACCCCTAGTGTTGAAAAAAATTCTTGCTTTTAAGCAAGTCTACAACTTGACACTGCCTTTAATGAAATACAAATAAACAAATACATACAGAAGTTAAAATAAGTAATATTTTCAATGGACATATCTAGTGATATGTGTGAGTTCTCTATTGTCTATTCTTTCTGTTTGTTTTTGTTATCTATATATAAGACACATATATTTTGAATTGCTATGTTTATCATTTATGTACTTTGATTTTTTAATTATAGATTCTAGAAAATATTTAGTATTAACTATATGTTTGAAAAACCATAAACTACATAAAATTATTTTCAAAATCATTCTACTAATTTGAAAAGAATCAAGACAAATAGAAATATTTTTAAGAGTCAGAAACAAAGAGATATATCAACTACAAAGTAAGTTCTCCGAATGACACAGCTAGATGACAGTAATGACTTTTTTTTAGAGAATTATAAATGATTGCAGATGGTTGGTGATTAAAATGTGCTTTAGTGATTTGCTTCACATACCTGATTTCAGAGGAAAATATCAGATTAGCAATGGACTAAACAAAAATGAAGCCCATCATTTAGTTTGACGAAAATTGAATAAGTAAATAAATAAAAAACAAGAGCACTTTACTGAGAAAAAAACAAAACAACACAATCACTACAATTAGTCATTATTCATTATGTAAAAAAAAATTCATGAAAACAATTAGCTGAAATTTCGAAGTAAACAAAGCACTTCATCACTCTGAAGGCATCGTTAGTAGAACTAAAACACTGCCCAGATGAAGTAATCTTTCATGAGGACAGTGGACTTTTGCTTCTGGAGTTTGCTAGACAAGTAGGTTTTACAATGCTTTTTAATTCTTCTAAGCTATAGTTGTTTCATTTGTATTATGGAATGAGCTTCTAACATAAGGAGTAATATCATGTGTATAGTGAACTTTAAGTCTCTCTGAGTACAGGCCTCTTGATAGTTTAATGATTTTACAAAACAGAGAACCCAAATTATAATAATCCAGAAGATAAACAATGCTCTATGTCAGAGAAAGTGCTAAGATGTAGTAGCCAATAAATAACATAAATATATACTGTCAAATGGGAAAATTAATTATTTACCTCCAAAATTATTTAGTCAATGCCATTTGTGAAACTAATGTCAAACATTCAGGTTACAAAGGCACTGAATGCATAGAAGTTTTGATGGGGAGAGGATAATTGCAAAGGAAGGACTAGGTGGATAGGGTACATATGTTGGTTTTCTTTTTATTTATTTTATTTGATATATTTTTTTATTTACATTTCAAATCATTTCCCCTTTTCTGGTTCCCCACTCCCCGAAAGTCACATAAGCCCCCTTACCTCCCTATGTTCTCCCACCCATCCGTTCCCACTTCCCTGTTCTGGTTTTGTCTTATACTGCTACACTGGGTCTTTCCAGAACCAGGGGCCACTCCTCTGTTCTCCTTGTACCTCATTTGATGTGTGGATTATGTTTTGCATATTCCAGTTTTCCAAGCTAATATCCACTTATTAGTGAGTACATACCATGATTGATCTTTTGAGACTGGGTTACCTCACTTAGTATGATGTTCTCCAGCTCCATCCATTTTCCTAAGAATTTCATGAATTCATTGTTTCTAATGGCTGAATAGTACTCCATTGTGTATATATACCACATTTTTTGCATCCATTCTTCTGTTGAGGGATACCTGTGTTCTTTCCAGCTTCTGGCTATTATAAATAGGGCTGCTATGAACATAGTGGAACATGTATCCTTATGACATGCTGGGGAATCCTCTGGGTATATGCCCAGGAGTGGTATAGCAGGATCTTTCGGAAGTGACATGCCCAGTTTTCTGAGGATCCGCCAGATTGATTTCCAGAGTGGTTGTACTAATTTGCAATGCCACCAGCAGTGGAGGAGTGTTCCTCTTTCTCCACATCCTCGCCAATATCTGCTCTCTCCTGAATTTTTAATCTTAGCCATTCTGACTGGCAAACTATATCTCTTAATCCATGAATACCCATTTCAATTCTGCACACAAATTGGATATTGTCCGAAGAATACCATTTGGATTTTATCTCTTCTGTGTATATTTACTCATTATGTTTTCTACCACTTATAAGATATAGTAGGCTTATAGATTACATGTAACTGGAAGCTACTTCTCCAGTGATTGCCTACCTGTTTCTGTTCTTTACTACAATGCTCATGAACTCACTCTCTAAAACTGTAAATAAGTCACCAATAAAATGCTTTCTTTTATAAGTTGCCTTAGTCATGGTGTCCTTTCACAAGAATAGAAAACTAAGCCAGGTTGCAGTCTATAATTATTTTTTCCTTAGGGATTGTACTAGAAGCTATTGTTACAATAGTAATTAGGCTACTTTCTACTGAAGATTATAAACTGTGCTGGCACTCCATAGTCAAGGTCTGTGCAGAAGTTGATGCCAAGATGTTATGTAACATGTTTACTTATGATGAGTTTCATGTTGTTTTTAAATAACTCCTCCCTTAACTCTGTATATGAATTTGTGTCAGTCTTGATCCAGAGAAAATTTGATGTATGCAAACGCTCCCCTTCCTGCACTTATCATTTCTCTTGGAGTAATTTGTATTTCTTTTTTTTAATTTATTGATATATTTTTTATTTACATTTCAAATGATTTCCCCTTTTCTAGACCCCTACTTCCCAAAAGTCCCATGAGCCCCCTTCGCTCCCCCTCTTTTCCCACCCAACCCTTCCCACTTCCCTGTTCTGGTTTTGCCATATACTGTTTCACTGAGTCTTTCCAGAACAAGGGGCCACTCCTCCATTCTTCTTGTACCTCATTTGATGTGTGGATTATGTTTTGGGTATTCCAGTTTTCTAAATTAACACCCACTTATTAGTGAGTGCATACCACGTTTCATCTTTTGAGTCTGGGTTGCCTCACTTAGTATGATTTTCTCCAGCTCCATCCATTTGCCTAAGAATTTCATGAATTCATTATTTCTAATGGCTGAATAGTACTCCACATTTTTTGCATCCACTCTTCTGTTGAGGGATATCTGGGTTCTTTCCAGCTTCTGGCAATTATAAATAGGGCTGCTATGAACATAGTGGAACTTGTATCCTTATTACATGCTGGGGAATCTTCTGGGTATATTCCCAGGAGAGGTATAGCAGGATCTTCTGGAAGTGAGGTGCCCAGTTTTCGGAGGAACCTCCAGACTGATTGCCAGAGTGGTTGTACCAATTTGCAACCCCACCAGCAGTGGAGGAGTGTTCCTCTTTCTCCACATCCTGGCCAGCATCTTCTGTCTCCTGAATTTTTAATCTTAGCCATTCTGACTGGTATAAGGTAAAATCTCAGGGTTGTTTTGATTTGCATTTCCCTAATGACTAATGAAGTATTTTTTTAAGATGCTTCTCAGCCATCCGAAGTTCTTCAGGTGAAAATTCTTTGTTTAACTCTGTACTCCATTTTTTCATAGGGTTATTTGGTTTTCTGGAGTCTAACTTCTTGAGTTCTTTATATATATTGGATATTAGCCCTCTATGTGGTTTAGGGTTGGTGAAGATCTTTTCCCAATTTGTTGGTTGTTGGTTGTCCTTTAGATGGTGTCCTTTGCCTTACAGAAACTTTGTAATTTTATGAGGTCCCATTTGTCAATTCTTGATCTTAGACCATAAGCTATTGGTGTTCTGTTCAGGAACTTTCCCCCTGATATTACATTTGAGGAACCTCATACAATGTCCTTGCCAAGGACTCAAGGTGGGTCCTAGGGTAGATTTAAAAAAAACAATTACATTTGAATTAATGTAAAGCTTAGAGCTGCCACAGTGGAAGCTAGTGAGGAAGCTTGTGAGGAACTGCTTTTTGCCTTGCAGGCCCCACCTAGGGAGTGTTTCCCTAAAAGAACATTCTTGACAGACTTGTCTAGGTATGGTATAAAATGCAGTTCAAATCTGTGAAAGGTCAATAAGGCTATGTAGAAACGTATAAAGGCATTAAAATTTGGCCTGTCTACTCCATACAAAATTATTATAGATTTAAAGGGTTGTTTTTTGCTTTACATTCTGATAATTATAAAAGCATTTGATTCTAACTTTAAAGAAACAATAAAGCAATATCATTAGAAGGTTTTTGCCTTAAGGAATGGCTAATAGCCTTACCTTATGTGAGAAAAAATGTTTTGTCTCTGTTGCAATACAAGAATCTAGGATCTTAAATTTTCAGTGTATAATATTCAGGAAATGTTTGCTACAGGCCTTTGCTCCTAACTATGGGCTTTAAAATTTTTTAAGTAAATGATTTTCAAAGGTTGTTAGGATATATTAATTGGCTTTATCTTATATCAACCTCATCTTAACCTTGCCACAGGAGGTCTTAAACCTCTATTTTCAAGGTATAAAACATTTGTTCCTTGCTTCAAGCAGCAATCAAATTAATTATTATTAATGGTTGTTCTATTACATGGCAAGCCTTCTTAGGCAAAATTAATAATTGTTATCCAAAATATAATTTGTTACTATCAGATCACATGTTTATTCCTTTAAGTTTCTCCCTGCTTCAGCACCAATACTATAGCAGCTATTTTTGAGATGTTAAAAATCAAGCTTTTAATAATAGTAAATATATATATATAGCACATGTTTACAATTGCTTAAAATTGTTCCATTTTTAATAGTGCTAATTCTTAATTTTTACAGTTGTTTATACAAATATAATTCAAATTTCAAAGGATTTGTTATCTAAATGACTGCCCTTTAGATATTTGAAAGCTAACCCAAAGTCTAGAGAGACCACTACAATATAACTATATATAATTAATCTTTAAAAGGTGCCTGGACAAGACCTCTTAAGGCTAGGCACATAAAATTTGTATCTCAGACAGGCTATATATAGAAGCAATTGAATGTACAAGCATATTATTTACATCATCAAAAGGCTAATGGCTTAAAAATAATTTTATATTTTTGTGCACATCAATTTATAAAGATTTGTTCTTGATGTTCTCAATTTCTACCTCTACCACATAATGGTGTTAATCCTAGAGGACTTAATTAATTATTACAGATAAATGATACTCATATTTCTAATTTAGAAGTTTAAAATATGTGCATGTGACTAATGATTCATTTTTGGGCTTGCTAGTTGCAACTACTCTAGCAAAAAGCAACTGGGAATGCTATGTTTATTTTCTATAATCATATAGTTATTGCTTATGTTATAGTATATGCTTGGTGTTTCAACTTGGATTGGAGAAAACAATGGAACTGGCCATTTAATGAATAAAGGTTATTCATTTGAGATGTCTTTGACAATTTGATTGTTATCCTCAAAGATGAGGTAATATTAAACATTTTTTTAAAAACAAAACTATCTTCTTAAAAGAGGAAAAGAGGAGAAAATTGTGTCTCTGTGCATATTATTTAAATTATGCTTGTATATTTTTAAAAAAAAATTAAAATTTGGATGCCAAGGAACTTCCTGCTGTGTGTATATGGCATCCTATAACTAGGTATACTGATGGCTAGGTGAGATGGAAGAATTCATTTATTGGCACATGACATGATCCTGACTTAATAGTGGAGAAGAAGGCATGTCCCCTGTGTTTTTTTCCACAGAATGTTGCAGAAGCATGCTAGCTGCCAGAGTGATTGGTGTGGCATGCTGAAGATATGCTGACTGTGTGCTTTCTGAATGCCCAGACAATTTTAACATAAGAGCTATATTGGGTATATGTTCTTGACTTATTTTAATTGTCAAATGTCCCAGGTTAGATAAATTATTTTGCTTCAAGCTTTTAGACTTTGTGAGACAGGACATAGAGACTGTTAAACTAGCTTAGAAAAATTAATATAAAGAGGAGTTATAATGTGATCAGCTGACTCAACCATAGACTGGTCTAGAAATAAATCCAATATTGGAGATTCCAATTTTGAAGATTGCTAACAACCTTCAGCCAGCTGTGTTAATTTAAAATATAGTCTCCACTTCTCCTAAGAAGTAACAGCTTATCTCTTGATACACAAAGCTACCTCCCCCAGAGGCCAGGCTTTGTGTCCTCTATACCTCAGGAACATTGCACACAAGTTAATCCTATCCCACCTTTAACTCTTGACCTTGTTTGTTAAGCAGACTAGCTGTCTCTGCCCAGGCTCACCTGGATGGAAGGATTGCCTGTCTGTTAAAAACACTTGCAGATCCCCTGGCTTCAAAACTTATACAAGTGGATCTCCAAAAAGGAAGCCACATAGAACTCAGATCTATGTGTGTTTGTTTATGAGCAAGCATGGGCACCAGTGAGAGGTGAGAGGCAAGGCACCGCATGGGGAGGTGAATTTCTGCCTCTGAGTCCCCAGGAAGTACACCTAATTGCATAGGAGTTAACGTTAAGAGGCTGTCCTTAAAATAATAAGGGAGGCTATTACCCCTCCCCTGAAAAAGACATTATACAATACTTAAGAGGAATTGAGGTCAATGCTTCCCCTCCTGGTTAAGGCCCACCTTCTCATGAAGGATGTTTATCCACTTGTTTTCTACCTCCTCATTTTCAAATTAATAAAAAAGTAAGGAAATGTACAGAGCCATATTGGGAGTCATGCCACATGGTAGGAACTTGACATTTGCCAAGGAAAATCCCTGAATTCGGGCAGGAATCTAACGTTAGGACAATAGGGAACTAGGTTACAGCAGGAATTTTTATCCTAGGGTGGAGAAGCTCAGAGTGAAGGTTAAGCTCATTGTTCCTCCAGGTCTTTGAATTCCTGAATTAAGCAGGTGACCCACCCAGATTCCTGAGCAGCCAAGCCAAGGACCGCCAGGAGAAGCCAGATGACTTCACTGGAACTCAGCCAGCTGACTTCACCAGAACTCAACTCGGAGTCTGACGGCAGGGTTTGCCCAAACTGTTAGAAGGTCTGATAGCCATTAATGTTTGAGCCTTGATCAGTAAAACACCGTCCTGGCCTCCTTCTTTTTTCCCCTTCCACATCCATCCCACAGTTTCTGTTCCAGAAACCCAGTTCATAGTAGCTGCAGGCAGCTATGGTATACAACAACTAGGTAGAAAGATAATGGAGTGAAAAAATTGTATGTTAAATTGCACTTACTTTTAACCATAAAATTCTGATTTAGATAAGACTTTCAATAATTAAAATATCCATCAAATCTTATAGTCTTTTAATATTGGCTATATATTGATAGAGGGAAAAAAAGCATAGTATCGTGATGAGATTTAGAATCACCCATAAGACAAGCCAGTGAGCAGACATTAGAGAAATTATTTAGAATAAATTAGCAGCTACAAATATCTGTGTCTTAGCTACTGTTTTACTACTGTGAACAGACACCATGACCAAGGCAACTCTTATAAAGGAAAATTTAATCCAGACACATTTACAGGTTCAAAGATTCAGTTCATTATCATCAAGGTAGTAGTATGTCAGGATCCAAGATGTGGGTATGGAGGAGCTGAGAGTACCACCTCTTGTTCTAGTAGACTGTTTTCCTTAGACAGCTAGGAGGAAGGTCTTAAAGTCCACACCCACAATAACACACTTCCTCCAACAAGATCACACCTACTTTACCAAGGTCACACCTCCCACTCCCTGATGCATGCATAGTCAGTGATGTTCTCAATTAGGTTAATTGAAGTAGAAATGCCAAATCTAAGAATGTATAGTCCAGATATAAGGAATGCTAATAAGTATTTATTTTTTCTCGCTGTCCTTTATTTTATTTATTTAGTTTTTACTTGTGAATTTATACTCTCTGCTGCTGCTGCTGCTGCTATTCTTCACTGATATCTGAACCTAGATAATTCTTCAACAGAGATTGAGGAACAGGAGGGACACTTGTAGCCTTGATACCAGATTGGAACTGCTGAGACACTATGCGTAATGAACTGATCTACTACCAGGTTCTTAACCTTTCTAGTATGAAGATAGATATTTTTGGACAACCAATACCATAATGTGTAAGCCAATCAAATAAATAATCCTTTAATATATACAAAAGGAAAGGCGAAAAATGATACTATATGCAGATTTTAAATATAACAACCATTTACCTGCCCGTTAATATTTGATTGGATAGAAATATAATTTTATTTAAAACTATTTCATATGCAAAGAAATATACAAGGTACACATACTGATTTTCATCAAATATCTGGATCTTGATAGATCACAGTCGTTATGGGAATGTAGTGCATATCTCTTTATTCCTTATTTCACATTTTCTTATATGTCGAAATACCATGGATTAAAGTAGATCAAATGTAAGTGTGATCTTAAACATTGAGCCACCTCATGTAGGTGGTATCATACAACATTAATCCCAGCAATAGTGAGGCAGAGGCAGGTAGATCTTTGAGTCGCAAAACACCTTGGGCTATGCAAAGAAACCATGTTTTGAAAAGCAAACAACCAAAAAAAAATTATAAAGTTTATGTTAAAGTTTTCTTTGAATAATCACTTATGTTTTTGTGCCTGCATTATTTATATGCATTCTTAAGTAAATGAGTTAATTATTATTAGTAAATTTTGCTAACTTTATAACAAAATGATAACTATTACATATTTAATTCTATAATATGAATGTGGAAGCAAAATCATTTTTTCAATAAAATGAAAAACTTTACACGGTGCTTTCTTTCCAAAGCTATGTGATATTTTAGTCAACTAATTTTTGTCCTTTGTTCAAAGTACAGGCATGATAAGAAGTTACTTCTTCAAGCCTGAAAAAATTTGGCATTGTAATTACCACACAGTGAGGTTCAGATTTATTGTACTTCACCAGTATTGAAGAGGCAGCATGATATCTGACGTAAGTGGAATTTTCTTTAATAGTTTTATCTGCTCCCTATGGGGGACAAAAGGGAACAAAAGAAAGGCTTCACCGTTCCTCTCATAGAAATAACTGCATTGAAATTAAAATAAAGGTAAATGATTATTCAAAAAGTGTTTACTTTGATGAAGAAACTAAAGTCATAGTCTTTTTGGACTGTAATGGGAATTCAGGAAATGTCTTAATCCTGGATATTTTAGCCAATTCATACCCATTTGGAGTAATTTTTCACTGACACATTACCATTAGAATTTATTTTAAACTGCAAATAAATCTAATTTTAGAGATTATTCTTGTCTAAATATAAAATTAGATTTTAAATTTTACATTATGGACTATAGTCTAAAAATTAAGGATCTCTTTAGAATTTACTGAATTAATTAATTCATTTAAATAATTGCTTTAATTATTTTAGTCATATAATTGGACTCTAAATACTTTTTTCCCTACTAGTATGCAACTAGAAAACAGGATATTCGCTTATTTGTTCTTTGGATAACACTTTACAAACACAATCATAACTGCTTCTTATGCTAGAAGAACATAATTCATATGAGTGATTATTGTGTAATGAGAAAGATGTAAGGATGATCTGTGAGTAATTCTGTATGATTTCAGTTTCCACTTATTTTCCTCATAAAATAAATGTGTCATAATACTTAGAGCTTAGTTGTTGCAGACGGCTCAGCAAATAAAGGAACTTGCTGCCTGTCATTACAACCTGATGTTAGTCTTGGGGACTATCAAGGTAGACAGTTAAAATACAACATATATATAATAAATCTAAATTTTCTCTTTTTAATGAAGATATTACAATGTGGTCAGTTCCAGACTCACAAATATACATCTATACTCAATTAAGTAAGTAAATAAATAAATAAATAAATTAATTAATTAATTAATTAATACAAATAAAAAATAATACATTTTCTAGGCTGTACATACTAAAGAATGAAATATTTAAAAGACTTTTTTGTGTGTGCTTTTTATTAGATATTTTTTTATTTACATTTGAAATGTTATCCCCTTTCTTCTTTTCCCTTCAGAAAACCCCATTCCTTTCCCCCTTCCCCTGTTCACCAACCCACCCACTCCTGCTTCCCTATCCTGTCATTCCCCTACACAGGACCAAGGGTCTCTCCTCTCATTAATGTCCTACAAAGCCATCCTTTGCTACATATGTGGCTGGAGCCATGAGTCTGTCCATGTGTACTCTTTGGTTGGTGGTTTAGTCCTTGGGAGCTCTGGGGGTACTGGTTGGTTCGTATTGTTTCTTCTATGAGTCTACAAACCCCTTCAGCTCCTTGGGTCCTTTCTCTAGTTCCTCAATTGGGAACCCTGTTCTCAGTCCATAGGTTGGCTGTGAGCATACACTTCTGTATTTGTCAGGCACTAGTAGAGCCTCTTAGGAGGCAGCTGTATCAGAGTCCTGTCAGCAAGAACATTTTGGCATCCACAGTAGTGTCTTGGTTTGGTACTTGTGTATGGGATGGATCCCCAGGTAATGGCCTTTCCTTTAGTCTCGGCTCCTCATTTTGTCTTGGTATCTCCTCCCACGGGTATTTTGATCCCCCTTCTAAGAAGGACTTGAGTATCCACACTTTTGTCTTCCTTTTTCTTGAGCTTCATGTGGTCTATGAATTGTATCATAGGTATTCCGAGCTTCTGGACTAATATCCACTTATCAGTGAGTGCATAGCATGTGTGTTTTTTTGTGATTGGGTTATCTCACTCAGGGTGATATTTTCTTGTTCCATTCATTTGCATAAGAATTTTATGAATTCCTTGATATTAATAGCTGACTAGTACCCCATTGTGTAAATGGAACCTCTTAATATTGCAAAGCTTCTGTAAGGCAAAGGATAATAGAACAAAATGGTAACCAACAGATTTAAAAAAGATCTTTACCAACCCTACATCTGATAGAGGGTTAATATCCAGTATATACAAAGAACTCAAGAAGTTGCACTCCAGAGAACCAAATAACCCTATTAAAAATGTACAGATCTAAAAGACTTTTAAATAATCAAGAAATATGGAGTGAGATAACCCAATTCAGTCACTGATAAGTTGATATTAGGAAAAAAATTAGGAATACCCACGAATCAACTCATAGACCATTTGAAACTCAAGAAGAAGGAAGATCAAAGTGTGGAAACTTCACTACTACTTAGAGGGGGAACAAAATAATCATGTGAAGTAGAGGGTGGGAGGGACTTGGGAGGAAGCGAGAAGGGGGAGGAGAAAAAGTGGTGCAGGATTAGGTGTGTGAGAAAACGTGCGAGATGTACAGAGGGTCAGGAACATGAACAGAGGTGTACAACAATGGGAGATAGGGATCTGGGAGTAGCTACAAGAAAGTCCCAGATGCCAGGAAAGTTAGAGGCTTCCAGGACCCAATAGGGATGACATTAGATGAAATAGCCAACAAAGGGGAGAGAGAACCTGTAGAAACCATATCCAAAGGTTAGGCCCAGCCTCCAGTTGAGGAATGGGGCCACCCGCCCTTCTCAAAAAATATTAACCCAGAATTGCTCCTGTGTAAAGGATGTACAGGGACAAAAAGTGGAGCAGAGACTGAAAGAAAGACCACTCAGAGACTGCCCCACCTGGGGATCCATACCATCAGCAGACTCCTGTTTAAAGGAAATACAGTGACAAAGAATGGATCAGAAAGTGAAAGAAAGGCCATCTAGAAACTGTTGCAGTTGGGATCCATCCCATCTGCAGACACCAAACACAGACACTACTGATGCCAGGAATTACTTTCTGACTGGAACCTGATATAGCTGTCTCCTGAGAGGCTCTGGCAGAACCTAACCAATACAGATGAGATGCTTGGAGGCAAGCATCGAACTGAGCATGGGAAATCCAATGGAAAAATTAAGGGACAAAATGAAGGATTTGAAGGGGTTTGCAATCCCATAGGAAGAACAATAGTTATCACCCAATCAGACCTCCCAGAACTCCCAGGGACTAAACTACTAACGAAAAAATAGCGAGATCCATGATTCCAGCTGCATATGTAGAAAAGGAAGGCCTTATCTGGCATCAATGCATGGGGAGACCCTTGGTCCTGTGAAGGCTTGATGCCCCAGTGTAGGGAAATGAGAAGGCAGGGAGGCAGGAGTGTGTGTGTAGGTGGAGGAGGACCCTCATCAATGGAGGGGGAGGGAGAGAGGGAAGAGAGAGTGGGTTTGGGAAGGGTATAGTGGAGTTGGGAGGGGATAGGGGATTTGTGGAAGGGAAACAGGGCAAGGGGATAACATTTGGAATGTAAATAAAGAAAATATAGATTTAAAATAAAAAAGAAAGAGTAAGGAAAAAAGGTAGAGGAACAGTTAAAATAAACATAAATTGTTATTTTTTAAAAAAAAAGAAAATGTTTTTGCACTACTTCTTGCAATGTGATCAATATAGTAAACCTCTATCAACTTTCAATTTCAACCTATATATTTCCTCTCAAAAAGGGTAAAAAAAAAAAACAAACAAAAACAACAACAACAACAACAACAAAACATACCATGTGTGTTCTTTTGTGATTGTGTTGCCTCGCTCAGGATGACAATTTCTAGTTTCAGCCATTTGCCTAAGAATTTCATGAATTCATAGTTTTTAATAGCTGAATAATACTCATATATATATATATATATATATATATATATATATATATATATATACCACAGTTTCTGTATCCATTCCTCTGTTGAGGGAAATATGGGTTCTTTCCATCTTCTGGCTATTATAAATAAGGCAGCTATGAGCATAGCTGTAAAGATTTGATTCTCCAGAACAGGGGAATGAAGGTCTAGAAATTGGGGAACGGGGGCGGGGGGAGAGGTGAGCAGGAGGAAGAGGGATGGGATAGGGGATTTTTCGGAGAGGTAATATGGAAAGGGGATACCATTTGAAAGGTAAATAAAGCAAATATCTAATAAAAACAATGGACAGATTTATTAGATAGCTTGGAAGCACCTGATGTTGAAATGCAGATATGCTGAGGAGAGATAGATGGTCATGACTGAAAGTATGATGAATCATCACATCAACAAATTGTCATAAGAACATTCTGACTATCAAACTTATGGGATTTATAATTGCTTTCTGAGTATAATTTTTAGCTTAAATAGAAAGGGAAAAGATACATAGATAATTTAATCCAGCAACATGGCAGATCTGGCAAGGAATACATTCAAAGACCTTCTAGGTTTGTGTGATCTGGCTGGAATGCAGCGTGGCCACACATCTTTAATCCCTCTGCCTGGAATGCAGACACACCTTTAATAAACACCTTTAATCCCAAATTAGTTTAATCTGGAGTTAGTTTACAGAAGTAAGCAGACATGTTTATAAAAGATTTATAAATGAGAAGCATACAAAGTAAAGAATCAAAGAAAGATTTGACAGAATGTGTCTAAGAGAGAATATACTCAACTTTCATAAGGACAGGAAAACAACAGCTACTTAAGAGAAGGACAGAGTATAATAGGCTGGCCTAACCACCCAGTTCTCCCAGAACTAGACCACCAACCAAGGAGTTACCGGGAGATCCATGGCTCCAGATACATATGTATCAGAGGATGGCCTTGCCTGACAGAATGGGAGGGAAGGCCCTTAGTCCCAGGGAGGTATGATGCCCCAGCCTAGAGGAATGCTGGAGTGGTGTGGAGGAAAGTGTGGGTGGGTGGGCAGAGAAGCATCCTCATACAAAGTGGAGCAGGGGGCAGATGTGTGGTGGGGTTTTAAATGAATAGAATGATTTACTATTATTATTATTACTATTTTTATTATTATTATTATTGTTGCTGTTGCTGTTGTTGTTGTTAGGAATGGAGAGCAGTTCAATGAGTCCAGACTAGTTGAGTTCAGGCAGTGTAATGGAGTTTATCTGTGTTCACTTTGGTGTAGTTCAGTTTCTGGAATGTAGAGGCAGTTTTTCCAAAGAGACCAATTCAATGAGATGCCAGTTGAAATCAGTCAGCTTGGAGGATTTTGAGCCAGAACAGCTGTGTTGAACCAGCCAAGCAGAGTTCAGAAAGAACTAGAAAGGGAGATTTTATTCAGGATTAAGCCTCTAAGATGACAATTACTTCTTATAAATGAAAGTTATTTTTAACAAAATTGATTCACATTTTCAAAATGGGAAATTTCTCAGGATATTAATTTTATGAGGCAATGGAAAGAATTATTTTTTCTGACATGGTTCTTTCTCTTCCAGGTTGTTTGAAAGATTTATAGAGGGCAAAGCCTCACTCTCTCCACTCCTCTCACTCTCTTCTCCTCTCACTCTCTTTCCTCCGTTTTCATCTAAACCTCTGGTGCCTTACTTAACAAACTACATTTGCAAGAAAATGATGCTAGTAGTGATCATAATATTTCTATAAATTGTACATTTTTCATTTATCGTTTCAAAAATTTCTAGGTCATGTAAAATAGGAAAAGCAATAAAATATTTATAGAATAATATGTAAATAGTGGTTACATTTTATTATTTAAGGAGTGACAAAAGTTTCTATATATTTTTAGCAAAGTAGCAATATTTTTGTAATACATCTGATATACACTTATTTAAAACTTCATCTGTGTAACCATATTTGGAAAGATGGAATTTGTTGCTGTGAATTTAAATTAGTACAGTCATTCTTAAAAATAATATTGAGGTTAACCATGAAACTGAGAACAGAATTACCATAGAGCATAGGAATTCAATTTCTGGGCATATAGCCAAAGAAATTGAAAATGTTATTTTAGAGACATAGTCACATTCCAAGGTTCATTTAAGCATTACTCACAATGCCAAGATGTTAAAGTAACCATCAGATACTGAATTGCCATCAGTAGATAAGTTAATAAAATAAATATGAATAGAGAATATGCATAATAGAGAACTATATACCACTAAACGTGAAGGAAGTTCTGTCATTTTTGAAAAGATGCCTGGAGCTAGTGGGCAATATGCTATGAAAAATATTCCAAGCGAAGGAGAAAAAAATCTTAATGCATGAATATTATTTTTTCACAAGTAACATTCATTTTTAGATAATGGAATAATCTATTTTATTTGAAAATGCAAGTTATACTTTGTTGTTTTATTACATTGTATATTTTAATTATATTCATTTGTTTGCTCATTTTCATTTATTTTTTTAATTTTTAATTTTCCTTTTCTTTTTTTTTTATTTGATATATTTTTTATTTACATTTCAAATGATATCCACTTTTCTGGTCCCCCACTCCCCGAAAGTCCCAGAAACCCCCTTCCCTTCCACTGTTCTCCCACCCACCCATTCCCACTTCCCTGTTCTGATTTTGTTCAATACTGCTACACTGAGTCTTTCCAGAACAAGGGGCCACTCCTCCGTTCTTCTTGCACCTCATTTGATGTGTGGGTTATGTTTTGGGTATTCCAGTTTTCTAGGTTAATATCCATTTATTAGTGAGTGCATACCCTGATTCATCTTTTGAGTCTGGGTTACCTCACTTAGTATGATGTTCTCCAGCTCCATACATTTGCCTAAGAATTACATGAATTCATTGTTTCTAATGGCTGAATAGTACTCCATTGTGTTGATATACCACATTTTTTTGCATCCATTCTTCTGTTGAGGGATACCTGGATTCTTTCCAGCATCTGGCAATTATAAGTAGGGCTGCTATGACCATAGTGGAGCATGTATCCTTATTACATGCTGGGGCATCCTCTGGGTATATGCCCAGGAGTGGTATAGCAGGATCTTCCAGAAGTGAGGTGCCCAGTTTTCTGAGGAAGTGCCAGACTGATTTCCAGAGTGGTTGTACCAATTTGCAACCCCACCAGCAGTGGAGGAGTGTTCCTCTTTCTCCACATCCTCACCAACGCCTGCTGTCTCCTGAGTTTTTAATCTTAGCCATTCTGACTGGTGTAAGGTGAAATCTCAGGGTTGTTTTGATTTGCATTTCCCTAATGACTAATGAAGTTGAGCATTTTTTAAGATGTTTCTCCACCATCCGAAGTTCTTCAGGTGAAAATTCTTTGTTTAACTCTGTACCCCATTTTTAATAGGGTTATTTGGTTTTCTGGGGTCTAACTTCTTGAGTTCTTTGTATATATTGGATATTAGCCCACTATCTGATATAGGGTTGGTGAAGATCTTTTCCCAATTTGTTGGTTGCCGATTTGTCCTTTTGATGGTGTCCTTTACCTTACAGAAACTTTGTAATTTTATGAGGTCCCATCTTAGAGCATACGCTATTGGTGATCTGTTCAGAAACTTTCCCCCTGTACCGATGTCCTCAAGGATCTTCCCCAGTTTCTTTTCTATTAGCTTCAGAGTGTCTGGCTTTATGTGGAGGTCCTTGATCCATTTGGATTTGAGCTTAGTACAAGGAGACAAGGATGGATCGATTCCCATTCTTCTGCATGCTGCCCTCCTGTTGACCCAGCACCATTTGTTGAAAAGGCTATCTTTTTTCCATTGGATGTTTTCAGCCTCTTTGTCGAGGATCAAGTGGCCATAGGTGTGTGGGTTCATTTCTGGATCTTCAATCCTGTTCCACTGATCCACCAGCCTGTTACTGCACCAATACCATGCAGTTTTTACCACTATTGCTCTGTAGTATTGCCTGAGGTCTGGGATACTGATTCCCATAGTTAAAACGACCATTTTGCCAAAAGCAATATACAGATTCAACACAATACCCATCAAAATCCCAACTGAATTCTTTGTAGAGTTAGAAAGAGCAATTCTCAAATTCATCTTGTATAACAAAAAACCCAGGATAGCTAAAACTATTCTCAATGATAATTTTCCCTTTCTAATACAATAAATCCTGAACAAAGCTTCCTCTCTCAGTGCCTACCCTATTTTCTTTCTCCCCAGATCTACTACCATGACTGTCTCCTTCCCCCAGAAGAGAGAAGGCCTCACAGGGATACCAAAATATAACAATAGTCACAAGCTCTCACATCAAAGTTGCACAAGGCAACTCAATAGTATTAAACTAGTCTCAAAAACAGTCAGATTCAGAGACACACTACCCCTGTCAGGGTTCTTCTCAAAACACCAAGTGAGCAACCATAGCATATATGCAAAGGAACTACTTAAGACCTGTGCAAGACCTTCGATTTCCTCTTCAGTGTCTATGAACCTCTGTGAGCCATGCTCAGTTGGTTTCATGGGCCAGGCTCTCCCAGTGTCCTTGGTCCCCACTGTCTCCTTTACTCCCCCCTCTTTTTCTATGGTGATTTTCCCTGAAATGTGAGTGAAGTTACACTATGGACACTGACAACCTAGACTGTCTCTACCTAATATGCATCTCTGACTAAAATTTGGCTATGTGTCTCAGTATCTGCTACAATATATGGCCAAAGGCAACCTCTCTAATGAAAGTCAAACTAGGCAACAATCTATGAGTATAGCAGAATACTATTAGGAGTCATCTTATTGATTGGTTTTTCTCCAGTCCTATTTGGTTCTACTCTTGGTGCTATTTAACCTCCAGTTTCTGGTCATCAATGCAGTGTCAGGTATGGGTTCATTGTTGTGTCAGTGTTGTCCCAGCATATCTTGCAGGTAAAACATATTATAGGCAGAGTATTTTATGGCTGAGTTAATGCTCCTCCTCTACCACTGTAATCCTTCTTGGTTATAGTTACAGTTCAGAGTCAGTTTCTTTTATTAAGAGTTCTCAGTAAAGTCACTCAGGATGATTTTATTGTTCTAGGTTTCCACATTTTCCAAAGTTCTCCAATCACAGTAGACTCTTCCAGGACCCTCTCTCTCCGTTATCTCTGGCTTGATCCATCCGATTTCTGTGCTCACTCCTCCCCAAGACCACTCACAAAGTCAATTTTCCTTCCCTGTCCCAGGGAAATCCATGAGTCTCCCATTGATCCTTTCTTGTTACTTAAACTCTATGAAGTGTGTGGATTGTAGCATAATTATCATTTAATTAATAACTAATATCTGCTTAAAAGTTAATATATATAATGCATGTCTGTTGGCATCTGAGTTACCTCACTCAGGATACATTTTTCTGGTATCATCAATTTTCCTGCAAGTTTCATGAGGCAATACTTTTTTAACTCCTATGGAATAATCCATTGTATAGACATTTATTTCATCTGTTCTTGGATGAAGGACATCTAATTTTTTTCACTGTCTGGCTAATGTGAATAAAGCAACTATGAACATAGTAGAGCAAGTGTTCTTGTGGTAAAATAATGTGTCCTTTATGTATAACCTCAAGAATGGTATAGTTGGGTTTTGAAGTAGATTTATTCTCAATTTTCCGAGGAACTGTCATAATGATTTCCATAGTGGCTGTCCAAATTTTTACTCTCAGCAGCAATGGCGGTGTGTGTCTTTTGTTCCACATCCTTGCAAGCATTAGCTGTTACTTGTATTATTGATCTTAGTCATTCTGAAAGGTCCAAGATGAGATTATAAAGTAGTTTTGATTTGCATTTCCCTGATGGCTAAGGATGCTGAACATTTCCTTAAGTATTACTCAGCTATTTGAGATTCTTCTATTAAGAATTCTCCACTTAACTCTGTACTCTTATTAAATCAGATTGATTTATGATGTCAAGTTTCTGGAGTGTATATATTTTATATTTTAGCCCTCTGTTAGATGTTGAATTGGTGAAAGTGTTTTCCCACTCTGTAGGCTGCCATTTTCAATACTGATGATGTCCTCTACCTTACAGAAGCTTTTCAGTTTCATGTAGTTCCATTTATTGGTTGTTGAATATAGTGTCTGAGATATTGGTGCTCTATTCAGGAACTTATTTCCTGTGCTAATCTGTTCAAGAATATCCCTTAATGTTCTTCTATGAGGTTCAGTGTGTCTCGGTTTATGTTGGTCCTTGTTCCACTTGGAATTTAGTCTTATGCAGGATGATAAGTGTGCATCTATTTGCATTCTTCTTTATATAGACATAATGTTAAACTGGCATCATTTTTTACAGAGGTTTTATTTTCTCAATTTCATTTGTGGTTGTTTTATCAAAAATCATGTTTGTATAGACATGTGTAATTTGTTTGGGTCTTTGCTTCAATTCCACTAATAAGCCTACCAGTTTTTATACAAATACCATGTAGATTTTACTACTATAGATCTTTACTACAGACTGAAATCAAGGATGGTGATACCTCTGGCAGTTCTACTATTGTTTAGGATTGTGCTAGCTACCTAGTTACTTTACTGTAGGAATTCCCGAGTAGAGGTTTTGTGTTTGTTTATGTATTCTAATATATCATCTTTAAATGATGATCTTATAATTTCTTTCCAATTTCTTTCCCCTTGATCAGCATGAGTTACCTCATTGCTCAAGGTAGAATTTCAAGAACTATGTTGTAACATAAAGAAAATAATGGAGAGCCTTGCCTTGTTCCTTCTTTTACTTGATTTTCTCCCTGCTTATTTTGATGTTGTCTATAAGTTTATTATAAATTGCATTTATTACATTTATCTATATTCCATATATCCCTACTCTCTATCTCTAAGACTTTTATCATGACTGTGTGTTGGATTATTTTCAAAGGCCTTTTGTCAAATACTGAGATGGTCACATGTTTATATTTTTTTAAACTTGTTTATATGATAGATTATATTGACATATTTCCATGCATCTCTGGGATAAAATCTACTTGGCCATGATTGGTGATCTTTATTCTGTGTTCTTGGATACAGTTTTAGTATTTTATCAAGCATTTTTGCATCAACATTCATGGAGAAAATTGTTTGGTAATTTGTTTTCTTTGTTGAGCCTTTGTATGGTATGAGAGATCATGGTAAGTGAGGCCTCATAAAATGAGTTTATCAATGTTCCTTCTGTTACTCTTTTGTGGAATAATATGAGGAGGATTGGCATTAATCTGGTAGAATTCTGTGCTAAAACTATCTGGCACTGCCCCCACCCCCCTTTTTTTTTAGATTGGAAGATATTTAATGATGACTTCTATTTTCTTAGTGGTGATGGGTCTATTCAAATTGATTATTTCATCTTGATTCAACTTTTGAAAATGATATCTATGGATAAAACTATCCATTTGTTCTAGATTTTATAACTGTTTAGAATGCAATATTTTAAAATATGATCTAATGACTCCTTGAATTTTCTTGTATGCTTTATGCTCATGTTTTGTTTTCGATTTTGTTAATTTGAATATTCTCTTTCTGCTTTTTAGTTAATTTGGATAGTTATTTGTGTATCTCATTGGTTTCCTCAAAGAAAAAACTCTTCTTTTCATTGATTGGCTCTGTTTGTGGACTACATTCCTGGTATTGCTCTCCTTGTTTCTATTTTATTGACTTCAGTCCTCAGTTTATTTCCTACAATCTACCCCTTTTAGGTGTGGTTACTTCTTTTTGTTCTAGAGATTTCAGGAATGCTGTTATGTTACTAATACGAGATGTGAGACTCCTCTCTCTATTTCTCTCTCTCTTTCTCTCTTTCTCTCTCTTTCTCTCTCTCTCTCTTCCTCCCTCCCTCTCTCCCTCCCTCTCTCTCTCACTCTCTTCCTCCCTCCCCTCTCCCTCTCTCTCTCACTCTCTTCCTCCCTCCCTCCCTCCCTCTCTCTCTCCCTCTCTCCCTCTCCCTCCCTCCCTCCCTCTCTCTCTCCCTCTCTCCCTCTCCCTCCCTTCCCCCCTCTCTCTCAGTACTTCTGCCTTCTACTTTCCTGTTAGCATCACTTTCATTATGTCCCATGAGATTTGGTACATTATGTTTCTACAAATTGTCAAGCTTAGAACGTCTTTTTTTTCCCTCTGTATTTCTGTCTTGACCTAAATTTTATTCAATAAAGAATTATTCAGTTTCCATTAATTTCTAGGCTATTTCTCTTGTTGAAATAGAGTTTTAATGTCTGGTGATCTCAAAGAATACAGGGGACTATTTTACTATCTGTTGAAACTTGCTTTTGTGCCTGAGTATCTGGTCAATTTTGAAGAAAGTTCTATGAGCTTCAGAGGAAAAAGCATAGTTTTAGGTGCGTTGGATAAAATATTCTATAGATATATATTGAGTTCATTTGATTTATAAAATTTGTTAGCTTCAGTATTTCTCTTTTACAAATTTTCAGGTCTTGAATGATTTTGTTTCCTTTCCTTAACTGTTTTTGTTATTTTGGATTTTTCTTTCTTTGTTCGTTTCTTGGATCCCTTTAAATGATTTATTCACTTCTTCCATTCTTTTTTGTTTGACTTTTTCTTGATTTCTTTACGGTACTTATTCATTTCTTGGTAAGGTCCTTTATCCTCATCATAAAGTTTATTTTAATGTTATTTTTGTGTTTCAGCTACTTTGGAATATTTAGAGCTTGCCATAGAAGCGTAGCTGAGCTATTTGATAACATTGCCTTAGATGTTTTTGACTGTGTTTTTACACTGACATCTAGGAGTCAGTGATTATAGGTCTAGGTACTGATTTGTAAAATTGTCCTTGTTAGATGGGTGTTTTATTCCTCAGTTTCTGTTTTCTCTCTGGTCTTCTGGCAAGTATAACCTCTCATAGAGCAAGTAGTCTACATGCCAGCTGGGGGTTCAGAAAAGATGATGAAGGTAAATGGGGCTTTATCTAATATGCAGCAGTTGGGGAGGTCCATTGGTGGGAGTGTTACTTGGAGTTCTGGCAGGCAAAGTGAATTCTGGTTGAGCAGAGAGTGTCAGTCCAACTTGGGGACTGGAACACTGTAATGAGGTCCTAAGGAAGAAGTCGGGATACAGTAGATGAGGAAATGAGAAAATTGGGGTGCTCTATTTGTAGGCAGAATTCCTGGTGTTCTGGCAGCCGACATGTCCCCTGACAAATCTACAATATTTTAATCAAAAATGTATGCTATACATTGTTACTTCCTTCCATAATATATGTCAACCATAATCTTTACTGATTTCATATTTTTTAATCAAAACAATAGCTTCTTCTTCCCCTTTCTTCCTTCCAAGAGTTAATGTCTTTAATGTTTTTTGAAAGGTACAAATTCTTCTGTAATGAAAATAGAGAGGAAAGAGGGAAGCCTTAGGCTCAGATGACTAGGGCAGTGTGTTACTGGGGTGTGAGAGATTGTGTTATACAGAGCTTTGTTGTTCAGGGCTACGTTGTTCAGGAATATGCCACCTAAACTTATTTTCATTTATGTCTTCTTACCTTTGCTCTTCCCTCCAGCAGTTGCTATTTCCCTCAACTATCAATGTGACAACATCTTTTCTTTGATTATTATTGTTACATTTGTACTTACACACACACATATATTTTTATCTGCAACCTTGAGACTCTGCTTTTGGTTTTGGTGTGCATATGTTCTCAAAGGTGACCATTCTGCATTGGACATACAATACTTAAGAAAACTTAATTGTCCTTCTAGGAATCATTAGTTGCCTGTAGTCTTTGTCTCTAGGTAAGTCTTACCAAAAACCTCCCACTTCTAATGCAATATTTCCATTGATATTGTCATTTTCTCTCACATTGTTCATATAGCTATTTTTAGAACAGACTGATTAGTAGTGGATTTCCTATTGTTCTGGCTTCTTTAGTTTCATGAGCAGTAACATCTTCATTTTTGTTAATATTATTATTTCATTTTGAAATTGAAAATGAATAAGGAAAATACTTTTTAAATTAATTCTCCAGTTTTGACATTAGTACATAGATGTTTGCTTTGACTCTCTCACATATGTGCTGTATGTGGAAGAAAACAACAGTGCAGACTAGACTTAAAGGTCAGATGCTTAGTGACCAGAAAATTCACTTATGGGAGAAAGTTTTCATGTTATTAATTCCGACCTGCTCCACTTGAATGAGGAATGAGGGCAACACCAGGGGCATCAGCACAATGAAACATGTCAGTCATTGCTTTCCAGCAATGGTTTTCTTTGTTGAAGATGTTTTAGATTTTTTTTCTTTTTTTACTATTCCTTTCTTTCTCGTAAATATCCTAAGTACAATCCTCTTAGATCTTTCTAATACATTAAAAAATCAGGAAAATAAAGTTCTCAAAAACTTCAATATTTGTAAATAAAAACTATTCTCTATTTTAGTTCTCAGATCAAATTTATCCTGAGTACTAATCCTTTAGTGCTTATAAACATTTGTGTCATTCCATAACAAGGACAGAAATCAGAAATCCACAATATATTAATTTATTTTTAAGCTTTAAGTATAATTCTCAGAAATCTTTCCTGGAAATAACTACAAAATACTCTTGTAAATAGTGATTAAATTTGAGTACATATTTTCACTTAATATAGTTGGATAATTTAAACTTATTCAAAGCTATGAATTATATGAAGACATGACATTACTAGTTTAGGGATTGTATATCTTTTATAGTGCCTAATGAGTAGCATCATTTTTTTCATTTTTCAAATTTTGCATGTCTATTTGCACTTTTTCCAGGATTGTCTTGTTACAGTGCATACTTTCTTTTCTCAATAAATTGAATTTTATGTACGTTAAATTATATTTATTTTATGTTGAAACACACATTTACAAGTATATATATGTAAATATACACACACAATATAATTTTATGTACTTAGCTAAGACTAAATAATATCATTATATCTGTAATAATAAAATAGAGGGTACAGATAATGTCATTCTAGATACTGAAGGAACTAATGAATATAAATCACCCATTTTCTTGATGTATTTACCACATTATGTCTATTTTCATATTCTCACTATTTCATATTCTCAATATCTTTGCTCCCATCATGTAGTCTCCCATATCTCATCACACAGAATCATAGCCTACATCTGCCAGTGAACTTTTATATGGCTTTGTGAGCTGTTACTTCAGATTAAGTGTGGTTTTCTGATAAGAGTTCACATGAATGCAAGTACAATACCTGTGTTCAGTTATGAAGCATTTATTTTAATCATATCAATGCTTCACTTAAAATTCACTATATTTGTTTTAAACACTATCTACTTGTGCTAAGAGGTTTTGTCCTTTGGGTTTTTTGTGTGTTTGTCTTTTGTTTTGTTTGCTGTTTTGTTTCTGATTTTGTATTTTTGGTTTGTTTTATGTCATTTACAAGATTTCTTGTTCTTCATATTATATTTAATCTTGTAGCTTTGTTATTTGTAACAAAATACAAAATCTCTGAAATAAGCTAGAGGTCTAATCCTAAGATTACAGAAAATAAGCTAACAGGAAGGTAGAGACTGCAGTGCATTTCTCATTACAACCTAATGCCTAGTTACCTAAACAATGACCATGATACAGCAATGGAGAAAACTATCATTAGACCCACTATTGTGGGTCTTCTCACCTTTTATGTTTGCCCTATTATTGTTCTGGCTATGAGAACTGGCTGAGTGTTTATTCTTAATGTCTTGGTAAAAAACAACTGTGAGAAGCCCCCCCCCCTTTTTTCAGAACGAAAGCAAAACTTTAGTATAATAAACAAAAAAATAAATTATGATAAGACTCATTGTTTACAAATACTGTCAGTGAAGATATATCTAGACAATGAGTGAAGGGTATCTACATTCTGCTTACACAATAACCTCCTTTTAAAATGTATGCTAAGGTAAGTTGAAAAAGAAAAAGAAAACAAAACAAAAACCCTCTTATACAAAATGTGCTGTAAGTGTGTTTAGTTAAACTCTGAGAGAGCCTTAATAGATGTTCTTAAAATGGAAACAGTGGTGCACAACAGACATGGGTTTCACTTTGAGTATAAACCTCGTGACTTCCATCTCTCTACTTTCCTATCATTCATTGCTATTGTGAGGTTGAATTTTATGGAAACATTTATCCTAGGCATATGTTGAATCATTGTACATTATAACCACACTCATACACACGGCATGTGTAAATTTATTTTTCAATTTTTCAATTTTTTGATACTTATATGATTTCTTCCCTTCTTTTTCTTCCCCAACCTCCTCAGACAGCCCTTCTTGCTTTCATTTAAATTCATGCTCTCATTTTTCCTTAATTTTTGTTAAATGCACACACACACACACACACACACACACACACACACACATACACACACACACACACACTCAACATTATGTTATTTGTTATGGATACTTTCAGAGATAACTATTTGATATCCAGTAAACAACCAATATTCTTTACTTCCACTCTTGGTACTCCTTAGTTGTTTGAAGTTCTTTTTGTGCAGTTGAAGCATTTATTTATTTTTTATTTAATATCATCTTCATTTACATTGCCAATGCTAACACCTTACCTGATATGCCCCCTTCCCTAACACCTTCAACCCCTCACCCTCCTCCTTCCCCCTGCCTCCACATATATGTCCCTACACACAACACACTCCACCCCCTGCTCATTTTCCCTTTGTTGGGGCCTCTTTTGAGCCTTTACCTGACCAAAGACCCTTCATCCCACTGATGCCCAACAAAGCCTTCCTCTGTGACATTTTTGGCTGGAAACATGTGTACCCCTTGGTTGATGGTTCAGTCCCTGGGAGTCTTGGGACATCTGGGTGGCCAAAATCATTGTTCTTCCTATGGGGCTGTAAACCCCTTCAGCTCCTCTGGACCATCCTCCAGCTCCTCCATTGGGGACCCCATGCCCAGTCCAATAGTTGGTTGCTAGCATCTGCCTCTGTATTTGTAAGGCTCTGGCAGGGCCCCTCTGGAGACAACCATGGCATGCTTCTTTTGGTATACACTTCTTGTCATCTATAAATGTGTTGAGGTTTGGTGACTGTTTATAGGATGAATCCCCAGGTAGGGCAGTCTCTTGGTGGCCTTTACTTCAGTCTGTGCTCTATACATTGTCTCCCTTATTGCTCCTGTAAGTATTTTGTTCCCTTTCTTAGAGGAACCAAAGAACCCTCACTTGAGTCCTCCTTCTTCTTGAGCTTCCTGTGCTGGGTGAATTGTAGCTTGTTTATTTTGAGTTTTTGGGCTAACATCTGCTTATTAATGAGTGCATACTGAGTGCATAAAGAGTCTTTTGTGATTGGGTTGCCTGGCTCATGATGACACTTTCTAGCTCCATCCATTTGCCTAAGAATTTCATGAATTCATTGTTTTTAATAGCTGAATAGTACTCCATTGTGTATATATACCATAGCTCCATTCCTCTGTTGAAGGACATCTGAGTTCTTTCTAGCTTCTGGCTATTATAAATAAGGCAGCTATGAACATAATGGATCATGTGTCCTTATTACATGTAGAAGTATCTTCGGGGTATATTCCCAGGAGTGGTATAGCTGGGTCTGCAGATAGTACTATGCCTAATTTTCTGAGGAATCACCAAACTAATTTCCAGAGTGGTTTTTACCAGCTTGCAATCCTACCAACAATGGAGAAGTATTCCTTTTCCCCCACGTCCTCTCCAGCATCTGCAGTTCCCTGAGTTTTTCATCTTAGCCATTCTGACTGGTGGAATCTCAGTGTTGTTTTGATTTGCATTTCCCTGGTAACTAAGAATGTTGAACATTCCCTTAGGTGCTTTAGAGTCATTCGAGTTTCCTCAGCTGAGAATTCCCTGTTTAGCTCTGTACCCCCATTTTAATGGGGTTATTTGACTCTCTGGAGACTAACTTCTTGAGTTCTTTGTATACATTGGATATTAGGCCTCTGTCAGATGTAGGATTATAAAGATCTTTTCCCAATTTGTTGGTTGCCATTTTGTCCTATTGACTGTGTCCTTTGCCTTACAGAAGCTTTGCAGTTTTATGAGGTCCCATTTTTGTCCATATTGGGATGTCTACTGGTGCCATTTTTGTTCAGATAATGTTTATATAACATGTTGGTATAGCCTCACACATTTCATAGGAATCACAATTTCATAGTAAATTCCCTGTTCCTCTGACTGTTATAGTCTCTTTGTTCCTTCTGCAATGAACTGAGCCCTAGCTGTGTGATTCTTTTCTAGAGGTTTCTATTGGGAACTATCTTTTACCTATCTTTGTAGTTTGAATGGTTATGGTATTCTTTAGTGTTTCTCTTTATTGGAGAGCATTTTGTTTTGTTGTTGGTTGCTTTAGTTTTAATTTTTGTTCTATTTTGTTTTTTGATTATTAACAACTACTCTTTTATTTGATATATTTTTACTCTTTTTTTTAATAAGGGCAAATATTTAGATGTAGTTAGGGGTTATAGTGATTTAATAAATGAGTGGTTGTAAGTTCCCCTTAAGATTCTTAACCTCACCATCTCTACAAGATTAAGTTTCCAGAACTGGCCTTAGCATTATCTTATTTTAGGTCAAAAGTTCAATTAGAGAACTGTTGTAACAACAGATTTACATTATAAGAATTTTATCTTCAAGAAAATTAACCCTAAGTCAGTTAAGACTTAACTTGATTGTGACAATTTAGGTAGAATTAAGTATCAATCACTGCTGTACACATTAAAGTCTGTTTTTAATTTTCTACACAATTAATTCTATCACTATCCTGAAATGAAACCTCATCTTGGAGTTTTCATAAAAGACCTTATTCTCAGACTGCTTTGAAGTGAACATTCATGGACTCGCCTTAGTAATTTTGTTTCTGCAATTATTTAAATATTCTAAATAAATCAACCAAAAAAAGAAAAAAATAGTTACATCCCATTCCACAGGGAAGATATAAATATCAGCACAATAAATAACAAACTAAAATATCTACATCATCTTGAAAATCATGGGCTTAAGTTAATTCTTATTACCAATCAGAAAATACCTTGACAAATCTGGACACTATCACACGTCATGATTATTTATATACTTTTTTCCCACACCCAGAATAACACTGAGTATGGAAAAAAGTAAACCTGGAGGAATGCTCAAATCCGTCTTTTTGAGTCTGTATACTTGCTATGGTCATTGTTCTAATCCTACAAAAGTATAATGAGTGAGCATTGAAAACTTGACTGTATTTAAAATTGTTGTGGAATACACTTTTGAGAGTGCCTTGGATGTGTTTCTAGAAAGTTGTACTGAGGTATGATGATCTACACTGTACATAATATTTCCAAACCATAAGATTGTATCTATGCATAAAAAATAAGAAATTGGGTTGTACTTGCTAACTGTGCAGAAGGTATGTGTATAAAGGTTATGATGTAAAAAGTGCTTATGTAAGTTAAATATGTCTTACCCTAATTTCAGTACTTCCAGAGTGAAAGAGGGAGAGGGAAAGGGAGACAGAGAAAGAAAAGAAAAAGAAGAGGGAAAAGAAGAGGGAGAATGAGAGAGAGGGAGAGGGAGTAAGGGAGGGGGACAAGAGGGGCAGGGAGAGCAGAAAGGGAAGGGAGAGGGAGAAGGAGAGGGAGCTACCACAGGTATAGGAACAGGAAGAGGAGGAAGAGGAAAGAGGGCTGGGTAAGGAGATATTTTAATGCCTGCTCCTTTCAATTCGTTCCCCAAATTTCTTAAGAATCTCCATGGTTTTCTCTTAAATAGACTAAAGTCCTCTGAAGACCTCATTTACATGGAAGGCATATATTACAAATGTTTAAATAATATGCCAATTTAAAGATTAAATGTAGCATTTCTTGGATGTGATAAGAAAATGACTTCTTCTGATTGGATCAAATAAAGAATGGAGAATTTATTTTATAAAATTTTCATTTAATTTTCTATTATTGAATACCCAATCAAAAAATGTATGTGTGTTCGTGTCTCCTCCAAGGGAGACTGCTATATGTAGTGCAAGTGATTGATATCTCTAGCTGTTTCTCATCAGGAGCCCTGCTAATCATGTTTCAGAGACAACCACAACTGGCTTGCTATTAGTCTGGGACCAACCCCAGGAGGCATAGCAATTCCATTGCTATGAGTCCCTAAATACAAAATGATGATTCAAAGAGTCCTTCTCTCTTGAAACATTCTTAGAACCGCATTACAGTAACATTCTTCTCATCCAGTTATTTTCCTCTTCTACCACTAAAGACTTAAATGAGATGTCTCCTTTCTCCTTCTGTACTATTCCTTGTTTCCTGCATTCCTGGTAATTTCTCCTTATACCTTGGCCAAGACTTTAAATTTTCTTTCTAGTATATGCTTCTAAGTGTAGCTGTGAAATTATTTATAAATTATAATAATTTTATTTTATATACATTGTCTAATCATGAATATGTAGTGAATATATATTAATTTTTCATGTGTTACATTTACATATTTACTTTTCTTCTTCCCCAAGAGTTCCCAAGGTTCATCTGTTGTTTGGTTGTGAGTGTCTGCATCTGTCAGTATCAGCTGCTGTGTGGAGTCTCTCAGAGGACAACTATACTTGACACCTGACAGAACACATAACACTGTATCATTAATAGTGTCATGGGCTGGTGCTTGCCCATTGAATGGGTCTCAAGTTGTTTGGGATATTGATTAGACTTGGCTGCATCTACCATCCCTGCATTTTTTGTAGACAGGATAAATTTTGAGTTGAAAGTTTTGTGGATGTGTTAGTTGCTCTATTGGGGTTTCTACCTAGCTATAGAAGGTGGCACCTCCATTATTCCAGGTCTCGGTCTCACACTGGAGATATATCCTACATCCCATCCACATCAGTTACATATTTCTATTCATTCTGATGGCCATTTGGCACTCTTTCCTGTCCCTCCCCACATCCAACACTTACCCCCACTTTCCACTCCCCAACTCTTCTCCCAATCAGGTACCTCCATTTATCTTCCTTCTATGACTATTTTATCCCCCCTTCTATGTGAGACTCAAACTTGAGCTTTGCTTCTTGTTTAGTGCCTTTGGGTCTGTGGACTATATCATGGGTATTCTGTATTTTATGGCTAATATCTACTTATAAGTGACTACATACCACTTACTCAAGTTAACATTCTCAAGATCCATCAATTTTCCAGCAACATTCATGGTGTCTTTGTTTCTAATAGACATAGTATTCCACTGTATAGGTATACCACATTTTCTTTATCAATTTTTCTGCTTAGGGACATTTAGGTTATTTCTAGTTTCTGACATTATGAATAAATGTGATATGAACATAATTGAGCAAGTGCCTTTGTGGAATGGTATAGCATATTTTGAGTATCTGCCTGGAAGTGGTAAAACTGGATCTTAAGGTATAATTATTCCCAGTTTTCTGAGAAAATGCCAAATTAATTTCCAAAGTGGTTGTACAAGTTTGGACTTGCACCAGCAATGGAGGAGTGTTCCTTTTGCTTCACATCCATGCCAGCATGTGATGTCACTTGAGTTTTTGATCTAAGCCATTGTAATGGGTTTAAGATGGACCCTCAGAGATGTTTCAATTTGCATTACCCTGATGACTAAGTACTTTGGAGATTTTTTTAAGTGTCTCTTAGTCATTTGAAAGTCTTCTGTCAAGAACTGTGTTTAGTTTTGTACCCAGTTTTCAATTGGGTTATTAGTGTTCTTGGTATCTAACTTCTTGAGTTCTTTGTAAATTTTGTATAATACCCCCTCTCAGATATAAGGTTGATAAAGATTATTTCCCAATTGATATGTTTTGTCCTATCGACAGTGTCCTTTACCCTGCAGAATATTTGGAGTTTCATGAGGTCCTGATGACCAATTGCTGAATTAGAGCCGGGGCCATTAGTGTTCTTATCAGGAAACTGTCTCCTATACCAACACATTCAAAGAAATGTCCAATTTCTCTTCTCTGAGATTTAGTGTATCCAATTTTATGTTGATGTCCTTGATCCACTTTGACCTGAGTTATGTACAGGATAATAAATATTGATCTATTTTTATTCTTCTACATGTAGACATCCAGTTAAACTAACACCATTTGTTGAAAATGGTTTTCTTTCTCCATTGTACAGTTTGAGGTTATTCATCAAAAATCAAGTGTTCATAGATCTCTGGGTTTATTTCTGTCTTCTATTTTATTCCATTGATCACCATTTATTTTTCTATACCGAAACTATGAAATGTTTCTTTTTTATCACTATTATTCTATAGTATAGACTGAGGGCATAGCTAATGACACCTCCTGAAATTCTTTTATTGTACCGAACTGTTTTAGCAATCCCGTGTTTTTTATTTTTCCATCAGAAGTTAAGAATTGTTATTTCAATGTCTATAAAAATTGTGCTGGTATTTTTATGGGGATTACAATGAAACTGTAGATTGTTTTCAGTTAGATAGCCATGTTCACTATGTTAATCCTACCTATCTATGAGCATTAGAGCTCTTTCCATCTTCTGATATCTTCTAAAATTTATTTCTTCAGGGAATTGAAGTTCTTGTCATACATATCTTTCATTTCCTTGGTTATAATTACATCAAGATATTTTATATTATTTGTGGCTATTGTAAATGGTCTTCTTGCCCTAATTTCTATGTTGACCAGTTTATGATTCTAAAAATGTAGTCTACTGATTTTCTTGAATTTATTTTGAATTAAGCTGTTTATCAGTTGTAATCTGGATTCTCCGGTAGAACTTTTGGGATTCCTTATGTATACTTTTATGTCATTAGCAAATAACAATTCTTTGACTTCTTCCTTTCCAATTTATATCTCCTTAATCACTTGATCTCCTTGTCTTATTTCTCTGACTAGAACTTCAAGTACTATATTGAAGAGATACAGAGAGAGTGGGCAGCTTTGTCTTGACCCTGATTTTAGTAGAATTGCTTTAAGTTTTGATAAATTTAATGTGACATTTTCTCTTGACTTGCTGTATATAGCTTTAATTATGTTTAGGTGTGTGTCTTGTATCCCTGATCACTCTAATAGTCTTAATATAAAAGGGTGATAGAAATCATGTAATTTTTTTCTTTAATTTTGTTTACAAGGTGGATTACAAGATAGATTTTGTATCTTGAGCCAACCCTGCATCCCTGGGATAAAACCTAATTGTTCATGATGGACACATTTTTGATGTGGATTCAGTGTGTGCTTATTTTATTGAATATGTTTACATCAATATTCATATGAGAAATTAGTCTGAAGTTCTCTTTCTTCGTTGAGTCTTTGTGTAGTTCAAATATCAGAATGACTGTGGCTTCATAGTATGAGCTTTCGGTATTCTTTCTATTTCTATTATGTAGAATCGTTTAAGAAGTATTGGTATTAGCTCTTCTTTGAAAATCTGGTAGAATTTTTCACTAAAACCATCTGAAGAAAGCTTTCTTGTGTTTCTTACATTGTTGAAGTCCAACTTTAATCCATGATGGATTAAAGTCCTCTAGATCAAGCTAAGCTGCTGTGAGCAACCGCTCATCCCTGGGCAATTTCCATTCTCCCTCCCATCTCTCCACCCACTTTCATCAGACCTGTGGATCCCATACCATACAGATAACCATCCCTTCCCCAACCCATCTTCCCTGTTTGTCAAGTCCTCTGGAACATGTCAAGCTGCTCTGAGCAGCCTGATAGCCCAGGCAGATGTCCATTCTCCTACCATCTAAGTGCATACCTTCAACAGAACTGCAGTTCCTGAACCATACAGACTTGCAGTTCCTGAAACAGAATCCCCAAGGTTATACCCATCAGAGACCTGCCATACCAGAATCATTGAGGTTAACCTCCTTCCCAATATTTACTACAATAGCAACATCCATGGACCAAAGCAATGCAGATGGGTAAAGGCATGCCAAAGAACAAAATCATCAAAAGCCAAGCCAATATGACACCTTAATGGCACAACTTCCCTACTACAACAAACTCTGGATATCCTAACACAATGGAAGCATAAAAATATCGATTTAAATCCAATCTTATAAAGATGCTAGTGGCCTTTAAGAGGAAATTAATAAGCTCCTTAAAGAAATACAGGGAAATACACTTAACCAAGTGTATGAGCCCCTGGACACATACACAAGAGAGGACTGCCTGAGTTGGCCTCAGTGAGAGAAGACATACCTAATCATCCAGAGAGTTGAGGCTACAGGTAGTGGAGAGTACTGGCTGGTGGGAGTGGCATGGGGGGAGGATATCTTATTCAAGACAGGAGGAGGAGGAATGGGGTGAGGAACTGTGGGAGGATGGATGAGGAAGGGAGTAACAACTGAACTTTAAAAATAAATAAATAAAAGTAACAACAACAACAACAACAATAATAATAATAATAATAAGGATGGTCCTGACAGAAAATATGCAGAAAATTTGGGATACCATGAGAAGACCTAACATAAAAATAATAGGAATAGAACAAGGTAAAGAGTCCCAACTCCAAGTCCCAGACAATGTTGTCAACAAAATCATGAACGAAAACTTCTCCAACTTGAAGAAACACATGTCTATAAACATATAAAAAGCTTATAAAACACCAATTAGAACAGACTAAGAAAAGAAAATCTTCCTGCCACATATTAATCAAAATACAGTGTCTATAGAAGAAAGAAAACCAAAAGCAGCAAGTGAAAAACGTCAGGTAACATACAAAGACTGACCAGTCCAAAATAATACCCCACTTCTCATTAGAGACTCTAAAACTGAGAAGGACTTGGACAGATTTATTGCAACCTCTAAAACATCTACATAACAACCTAGCCTATTATACTTGCAAAATCCTCAATCACTCTTGGTGAAGAAAACAAGATATTTTAAGACATATCCAAATTCATAAAATATTTCTCCACAAATTCAACCCCATAGAAAATACTAGAAGGAAAGCTCCAACCCAAAGACAATAACTATATCCAAGAAAACAGAGGTACTAAGTATTTCCATACAAGTATAAAATCAAAGAAAGTAGACTTCTAACCAGAATTAATCAAAAGACAGACAATAATTCTTCATACATGTCAAAGTAAAAGTTTACCAAGATGATATCTTAATTCTGAACATCCATGCCCCAAACACAAGGGCAACTACATTTGTAAAAGAAATATTGCTAAACCTTAAATCACACATTGATCCCCACAAATTAATAGTAAGAGACTTCAAAACCCCACTGTCCCCAACTGACCGGTCATCCAGACAAAAATTGAAAGAGAAATAAGAAAAATAACAAATATTAAGAGTTGAATGAACCTAACAGACATCTATAGAGTATTTCACCCAAACAAGAAAGAGTATACCTTCTCAGCACTTCATGCATCCTCAAAAAATAAATTAACTTTCCTTGGCTTTTAATTTTATTTATAGATATTATTCCATTAAAGAAAATGTTCCCTGTGGTAGAGAATGATAAGCCAGAGCATGGTCCTGCAGGATTTTAAGCTCTCAGTGTGTAACCTGAGAAAGGAAGATGGAGAAACTGAGGAAAGCATAAGCAAAAAGTGATATGCTGACTGTACAGCAAGGTAAAACAATCATCTGTGGGTTCTTCTCTAATAAGTGAGCATTTTATTTTTAATTACAGATGAATATTGAATTTAAAATAATGTATTAAGATTTAAATGTAATGTTTACCACAGTCCATTGATAAATATTAATATATTTTTTCTTTTTTAAATCTTTTTATACTTAATTTCTATAGTTAATGTATCTATTTCTATATTTATAATTAAGGCTAATATTATTTTCCCTCAAACTATTAACTTTTGCTTACAATTACATTTTTGATACTTATATTTATGGAAATAATTTATGTCAGATTTTCTTACACATTTGAGTCTAATTTCTAAAATATATTTATTTGTTATTATATGATTTTTCTGATTATACTCGTGAAACAGAGCTTCATGTAACCCAGGGTATACAGAGTATATCATACCATCTAGTGTTAACTTGGACTGCTGCCCTATCTTATAGTTTTGGTCTATATGCCCAGCCTTTCCCTTTTCGTTTTATATAAATGCTATAATGTCCAGCTATGGGATGTACATTGGATATATTAAACTGTTACTTTAACTATTCTTAAGTTTATTATGAAATGCTATGACATATTTTTGCAAAATCTTTTAATTTTCCCCCTTACTTCTCTTGCTTCCTTATTTTCTTCAATTATTAAATCCCACTATCCTTTCTACATTTTCTACATCTAATAGTTTTTATTCTAATTGTATCTGAGTGTAAATTGGTTTATCTTTATCCATATATTATCTTCTAATCTTTCATTGTTTCCTTCCTTCTTACTAATTGAATTATTTAAAGTTAAATTGCTGCTTCTCATCATAGGTTTATTGCCTATAAGTATTAATTTATATTTATGAGTTTCTATATAAATTCTCTTATAAATACATTATTGGCTTTTTATAATAAATGTTTTTATAACATTTATTGTACAGAAATTACTCAGTAACACACAGTTTTCTCTAAAATGAGTCATTTTAATATATTCATATTATTTTGACATATACTTGATAATTGGAGATTTCGTGTCAGCAGAGTGCAGTACTTATTTTGGTAATAAATAAGATCTTGATATGAAGTTTCACTAAAACTGTAATGTCTGAAAGCAATTACTTTTATCAGTGAAGTATATATCTTGTCTACCTTGATTCATTTTGTTTAAAACAATATTCAGTATAAAAGTGGCAAATAAGTACATTTTAATAGAACCATAACTAAATAATAGAATGCTAATGTTAATCCATTATCATCAAATTAATATAAAAGCATATATAAAGCATATATATACATATATACAAACATTTATATATATATATACATATATCAGAATAAAAGCTTAATTTTATATACCCATTGTCTGCTATGAATACATGTGTGCATTTAAATACCTATAAGCAATTGCATACCTTTTAATATTTCATTGAAACAAAATTTTCAAAAATATATGTGAAAAACAGAGTGAAACAGAGTAGAAGTTTGTCAAATATGTAATTCTTAACAATAAATCTTCCAGGATTCATGTCCAAATATCCTAATATTCCTTTATAATCTTTAAGTTCTATGACTCTAGTATAGGATCACATTGATCTGTTTTGTTAACCTGCCAACATTTTCAGAATTCTGTATCTCAGTTCATCTTTTTTTAATTTAGGTAAGTTTAGTGTAATATATTCTTTATATTCTATACTACATATTTCTATTTTATGTCAAATGTATACTTCATATTTCTTTTTTAGTGCATTGTATATTATGCTTTATTTCATTCTTTTTTGTGAACTTTTTAATTGAAAAATATATTCTTCTCTCATATAACACATGTCAACCAATTTCTCCTGTCTCCACTCTTCCTAGCTCCACCCCCTCACCTACTGTCTTTCACAGATCCACTCCCCTCCTTTTACTCTTCCGGAAAAACAGGTTGCTTAGAGATGATAGCAAGAAAGGACAAAACAAGATACACTAAGACAAGGGAAAAGCACTCATATTGAGATTGAAAAATGCAACCCAATATGAATAAAAGTGTCATAAGAGCAGGAAAAAGAGTCAGAGATAATCCCACTTCCATTCTTAGGATTGGAAAAAACAAAATATCAAATTCAAAAACATAGCATATATACGGAGGACCTAAGTGTAGATATATGATTGCTCTTTCTGTGTCTATGAGCCCATGTAAACCCTGAGTAGTCAATTCAGTGGGCCAAGTTCTCCTGGTGTCTGCTAACCCTCCTACTCATACTTTTCCTTCCCACTCTTCTCCAGGCTTTCTTAATCTCTCTAAATAGAGGAGTCTCAAATAAACTTTAAATTTAGAAAGGCTCCCTCTCTACATAATGTTTGCCTGTGGCTCTCCACACCTGCTCCAATCTGCTGTTCTCTTATGGAGGAGTCCTCAGAGAGGAAGGATCTTTGATGAGTACTGGAGAAAGAATAGATCTGAGTATAGCAGGACATCATTAGGAATCTTTCATAGACTTTTTAATATTGTATTTTTATTTTTATTTATTTGTACTGTATTCACTATAAAGTCATGTTTGGATCTACCTTAAGTCTCTCTGCTATCCAGTCTCTGGTTCCTGGTTATCTAGTAGAATATGGCATGAACTTCCTCTTGTGGCATGGACCTCATGTTAAACTCAACTTTGGATGGTTATTCCCAAGGCATCTTTGCAGATGTTAATGGGAGAGTATATTATCTGTGCTGATGCCTAGGTTTCTCTTTCTATAGTCTGCAGAGAAGCTTTATTTACATTTATGTCCTCTGTGTGTATGTCCATGCCTTTAAAAGTAGAGGAACCCACATATTTTGATATACAAGAATGTAAATTTTTCTAATCTTTAAAATAATAGTACTCTTAACAGCAATAATATCAATATTTGTTTATAATAATCTCAGGTTTTTTCGTATAAAAAAGTAACATTCCACACATCAGATGAATATTATAACTTTTAATTATTAATGTCTTAATGAGAAATCAATTGTCCCTTACATTTTAAATTAAAATAATTTCCTCAATCTATAATAAGCAAATTACTACATGAATTTTTGTGGATGGTTTTGGTGCTCTGTACTTGAAAAATTTAAAAATCTCAGTATGTACTTTGAAATCATCAGTGATTGTGCAATCTTGTATAACTATATTATGCAAATATAGAAAACACACTTATTCCAACATACTTATTACTAGACTGATGCAACTATGTCTCAAGACACAAAATATTCAGCTTAGCCACTTCTATTTTGACTCTTCCCTTTTATATGGAGTTTTAGTCAAATGAACATATTTTACACTTCAATACAATAACCCAATAGATTGCCAATCTCCAATTGGTCAATACACTGCAGTAGAAATGCATGGACGTTTTAATTTATATGTGCCTTTCTCTATTAGATATTGTTAATGTATTGATTTGTTTTGTAATTGTGAATATTGTAATATAAGTACAATCAATTAATTAAATTTTTTTCAGCAATGCTTCTTTGGAATTGCAAAGTGAATGAGCCTACCTGTAGGTAAAAGAGTAATCAATAATATTTTAAATATATTTGCATAGTAAACTCATTTAGCTAATAGATTTGAACTGAATTCTGATAATGAATGTACATGTTTTATTGCCAATTAATCTCTGCATACATGCTGTCATATTCATTAAAATTAGCAGATGGATACAATCATCTATGATCACAAATGCACATTGCCAAGAATGTTATGCATTGTTAATTATAGAAAAGGAAACCTTAATTAGTCTAATAAGAATGATTGGTATACATTTTATATTTAGGTTTTAATATAAATCATAGGAAATAGGTTTCTCCTAAGACCATCAACATTATACTAGGAAAAGTACATTATTAGTATTATTTATTTTTTAAAGTAATTATATGACTTGATTTAGCCTTATTAACAAAAGAAATTATTATGAAAATGCCTATTGTAAAAACTTGATAATCTGAAATTAGACTAGTAAAAGGAATTATTTTTCTGCTGGGACAGACCCTTGGCTGGTCTGCTAGAGTGAAGACACCATATCCTGATCCATCCTAGAAGACTTGCTGCACTAAGAATAGTTGAGGACCCACTAAACTCAGAGCAGTTGAGGACTCCCTGAACTCAGAGAAATTGAGGACATTCTGAACTCAGAGAAGCAGAGGACCTGCAGCACTCAGAGCAATTGAGGACATGCTGACAAAGAGTAGTTGAGGATGAGCTGCACTCAGAGCAGTTGGACAACATCTTGACTCTTCATTGAAGACCCACCAATCTGAAGGCCTCCAAGGAGATCTATCAGCAGCTTCTCTGTTCCAGTTAGAAGGCCTCACAGGTGACCTGCTACAACTAGCAGTGCAGGCTTACCAGGAGGCCTGAAGCATCTAAGGGCAAAAGAGTCTGACTACAGTCACCCAGACCAACAAACACCAGGGATATACAGATGGCAAAAGGCAAGTGCAAGACCATAAGCAACAGAAGCCAATATACATGGGCATTATCAGAACCCAGTTCTACTGGCCAAAACAGTCCCTGAATACAACAACACACCTGAAAAACAGGAAGCTGACCTAAAATCCTATCTCATAAAGCTAATAGAGTCCATTAAGGAGGATATCTATAACTCGCTGAAAGAAATACAGGAAAACCCAGGTGAACAGATAAAGGATTTGAATAAAGCGATCCAAGACCTAAAAGTAAAAGGAGAAACAATAAAGAAAATACAAATGGAGGCAAAAGTGAACATTGAAAAACTAGGAAAGAGATCAGGAATTATAGATGTAAGTATCACCAACAGAATACACGAGATAAAAGAGATAATCTCAGGTGTAGAAGATACTACAGAACAGACTGACAAAACTGTCAAAGAAAATTCAAAACATAAAAGAATTCCTAACCCAAAACATCCAAGAAATGCAGGATACAATGAAAAAGGCCAAATCTAAAAATAATCAGAGAAAGATCTCCAGCTCAAAGACCTGAAATTGTCTTCAACAAAATCATAGAAGAAAACTTCCACAACCTAAAGAAAGAGTGGTCATAAAGGTTCAAGAACCCTATAGAACACCAAATAAATGGGATCAGAAAAGAAAATCCTCTTGTCACATAATAATAAAAATATTAGAGGCTCGGGGGGGGGGGGGGGGGAGGGTACATGTTGGTTCATACTGTTGTTCCTCCTGTGGGGCTGTAAACCCCTTCAGCTCCTTGGGTCCTTTCTCTAGCTCCTCCATTTGGGACTCTGTGCTCAGTTCAATGGTTGGCCGAGAGAAGAGCATCCCCTTCTCTATTTGTCAGGGACTGGCAGGGCCTCTCTAGAAATAGCTATATATGGCTCCTGTCAGTAAGCTCTTGTTAGCATCCCCAATAGTGTTTGAATTTGGTAACTCTATATGGGATGTATTCCCAGGTAGGAAAGCTTCTAGATGGTCTTTCCTTCAGTCTCTGCTTTTCCTTCCATGGGTATTTTGTACCCTATCTAAGATGGACAAAAGTATCCACCTTTAGGTCTTCCTTCTAAACCTTCATGTGGTTGGTGAATTATATCTTGGGTATTCCAAGCTTCTGGGATAATATCCATTTATCAGGGAGTACAAATCATGTATGTTCTTTTGTGATTGGGTTACCTCACTAAGGATCATATTTTCTAGTTCCATCCATTTGCCTAAGAATTTCACAAATTCATTGTTTTTAATAGATGAGAAACAACCACTATCCCCAGAGCTCCCTGGGATTTAACCACTGTACTGGCTGGTTTTGTGTGTCAACTTGACACAGGCTGGAGTTATCACAGAGAAAGGAGCTTCAGTTGGGGAAAGTGCCTCCATGAGATCCAGCTGTGGGGCATTTTCTCAATTAGTAATCAAGTGGGGAGGGCTTCTTGTGGGTGGTACCACCTTTGGGCTGGTGCTCTTGGGTTTTATAAGAGAGCAGACTGAGCAAGCCAGGGGAAGCAAGCCATTAAGAAGCATCCCTCTGCATCAGCTCCTGCTTCCTGACCTGCTTGAGTTCCAGTCCTGACTTCCTTTAGTGATGAACTGCAACGTGGAAGTTTAAGCTCAATAAACCCTTTCCTCCCCAACTTGCTTCTTGGTCATGATGTTTGTGCAGGAACAGAAACCCTAACTAAGACAACCACCAACCAAAGAGTACACACACAGGAACCCATGGCTCCAGCCACATGTTTAGCAGAGGATGGCCTGGTTGAACATCAGGTCAGGGAAGCATGAGAGGGTGGGTTAGTGAGCAGGGGCAGGGGCAGGGGCGATGGGATAGGAGAGAATGAGGAAAGGGGATGTCAGACTCAACAAGTCTAATTTACACATGAATGAATGTACAGAGACTGAAGCAACTTGCACAGGATCAAAAAAAAATCACAAAAGAGAAAATCCTATATGTGGAAGGAGAAGAGTAGCCAAAATATGAAATCCAATTAAAAAATACAGCTACACATAATTTGTAGATGTCAGGAGAGGGAATTTCATTTTTTTCAAATGGATTGACATTACATCAACCACAAACCAGTGTTGGCCACATGCTAGTTTAGTTTTGTTTTTAAGAGAAAAGAAAATGAAGACCGTGAAATTGAGTGGGAGGATAAGAGCATCTGGAAGTCATTGGGAAGTGGGACAGAATATGATCAAAATATATTGAATAAAATTTTAAAAGTTAAATTGATAAAATAAATAAAAATAATCAATAAAATAATAAATACTGAGCAAAAGAAAACTTGTATGTTCCTGACCTTGATTCATTTGTGAAGACCCAAGAATAGTTTGTAGGTATAAGTAAATTAAGATTTTGAGAAAAATCAGGAATATTTAAGTACACTTTGCTGTTTATCAAATTGTGGGAAATGGTGAGGAATGAGAAAGACAAATATCCTTTTCTTCCCAGTGATGAAAATATTTAACTAGCGGCAGCGGCAGCAGCGGCAGCAGTGGCTGCTCCAGCTGAAGGGCCATCAGCAGTGGAACCAAGGCGTCACAGGGACCAGTTAGGCCCTGCGCCCACGACCACTGACCTTCGCTGCCCAGCCGGACAGCAAGCAGCTGCAGTTGTGCGGCGCCTCTCCTGCACGGAGGCCACTTCAGAACTCGGCCTCCCACCAGTCAGGAGAGGAGGATCCATCTTGGTTCCGTACTCCAGGAATCGGACAGACTGAGGTACACAAACATAATCCGAGGCCAACACCGCGGTGGTCTGAGCCCGACGGGCGTTGGCCTGCACCCAGGCCCTGGGCGGGTCGGGGGGCCATCGGGGTGCCAACCCAACCAGGAGGTTTTTTGCCCAGGCCTGCGAGCACGCCGCCGCCATTTTGCCTGCAGGACGACAGAGAGCTCAGGCGGGCAGACCTGTAACAGGCATAGCCTAAGGCTAACAAAGCGGGGGTCCAGGCCCCAAAAGGCACAGGACTGACCCCAAGAACTGGGCGGCTTGGTGGGCCATCTGTGAGTCAACCCGCCCAGGTGATTGTTAGCAAAGCAGACTCTCCCGGCGCTTTCAGGGAGCGCGGGCGCAAACGCCCGCCATCCTAGTCACCTGGCAAACCCAATTAACAGTCAAAGCCGTAGGGGAACTTTGCTCGGACCTTGGCCTCCCAGGCTTTTGCCTGGACTCAGGGACTGGGCGGCCAGGCTAACCTTGTGTGCGATAGCCCGGTTGGCAGATCGGCTGCCCAGCGGAGTGAGCGGAACTCAGGGGAGGTCACAGTAGCATACACCGTCGGCACTCCCTGGGAGTGCACACGGGCTCCATCTGCTCCACAGACACAATCTGGGGCAAGGCCTCAGGCAGAAGCCCTTAGCTCTACTCTCTCCGCTTCCGGATCCAGATCAGTCTGGGCGGCAGCATTACATCTCCAAGGCCTGCAAGTGGCTAGCTGGGCTTCCGGGCGGCCAGCTGGGAGAAGTCAGTGTGCTCCAGTGAATCCAGCGGGCCCCAGCGGGAGCCTTCGGGTGCCTGCTTTGGGATCTGAACAGCCTGGGCAGCAGCACACTGTCTACAAGCAGTGCAGGAGGTAAGCTGTGCACCAGAGGCCAACTGGGAAGGGGCAGCTTGCACTGGTGAGTCCAGCACTGACAAGATAAACTAACACCAGTGAGATCTAGATGGCAAAAGGCAAACGCAGGAACGTCACTAACAGAAATCAAGACAATATGGCAACATCTGAACCCAATTCTCCTCTACCAACATGTCCTGGATACCCCATCACACCAGTAAAACAAGATTTGGATTTAAAATCACTGGTCATGATGCTGGTACAGGAACACATGAAGGTCATACATAAAGAAATTCAGGAGACAATGGATCAAAAGGTAGAAGCCCTTGCAAGGGAAACACAAAAATCATTGAAAGAAATCCAGGAGAATACAAAAGCCAACAAGGAGGAAATGCAAAAAACACTTAAAGAAATACAGGAGAACTTTGCTCAACAGGCTGAGGTCATGAAAGACGAAACACAAAAATCTCTTAAAGAAATACAGGAGAACTTTGGTCAACAGGCTGAGCTCATGAAAGAGAAAACACAAAAATCTCTTAAAGAATTACAGGAAAACACAAACATGCAAGTGAAGGAGCTAAGCAAAACCATCCAGGATCTAAAATCAGAAGTAGAAACAACTAAGAAAACTCAAAGGGAGACAACTTTGGAGATAGAAAGCCTTGGGAAGAAATCAGGGGACAGAGATACAAATATCAACAACAGAATACAAGAGATAGAAGAAAGAATCTCAGATGCTGAAGATTCCATAGAAACCATGGACTCAACAGTTAAAGAAAATGCAAAATGCAAAAAGCTTGTAACCCAAAATATCCAGGAAATCCAGGACACAATGAGAAGACCAAACCTAAGGATTATAGGCATAGAGGAGAGTGAAGATTTACAACTTAAAGGGCCAGCAAATATCTTCAATAAAATTATGGAAGAAAACTTCCCTAACCTAAAGAGAGAGATGCCCATGAATATACAAGAAGCCTACAGAACTCCAACCAGACTGGACCAGAACAGAAATACTTCCCGTCACATAATAATCAAAACACCAAATGTTCTAAACAAAGAAAGAATACTAAAGGCAGTAAGAGAAAAAGGCCAAGTAACATATAAAGGAAGACCTATCAGAATCACAGCAGACTTTTCACCTGAGACTATGAAGGCTAGAAGGTCCTGGGCAGATCTCATGCAGACTCTAAGAGAACACAAATGCCAACCAAAACTACTATATCCAGCAAAACTCTCAATCACCATAGATGGAGAAACTAAGATATTTCATGACAAAACCAAGTTTACCCAATATCTATCCACAAACCCGGCCCTAAAAAGGATAATAGGAGGACAACACCAATACAAGGAGGGAAACTTCACCCTGGAAAAAGCAAGATAGTAACCTTTCATCAAACCCAAAAGAAGTTAAGCATTCAAATTTAAAAAATAACGTCAAAAATGATAGGAAGTAACAATCACTATTCCTTAATATCTCTTAACATCAATGGACTTAATGCCCCAATAAAAAGACACAGACTAACTGAATGGATACGTAAACAGGACCCTACATTTTGCTGCTTACAGGAAACACACCTCAGGGTCAAAGACAAACACTACCTTAGAGTAAAAGGCTGGAAGACAATTTTACAAGCAAATGGTCTCAGGAAACAAGCTGGAGTAGCCATTTTAATATCAGATAAAATTGACTTTCAACCCAAAGTCATCAAAAGAGACCCTGAGGGACACTTCTTGCTGGTCAAAGGAAAAATACAAAAAGAAGAACTGACAATCCTGAACATCTATGCCCCAAATGTAAGGGCACCCTCTTTTGTAAAAGAAACTTTATTAAAACTAAAAGCACACATTGCACCTAACACAATAATTGTGGGTGACTTCAACACTGCACTTTCCTCAATGGACCGATCAGGAAAACAGAAACTAAACAGGGACACAATGAAACTCATTGAAGCTTTGGACCAATTAGATTTAACAGATATATATAGAACATTCTATCCTAAAACAAAAGAATATACCTTTTTCTCAGCACCTCATGGTACCTTCTCCAAAATCGACCATATAATTGGTCACAAGACAGACCTCAACAAATATAAGAAGATCGAACTAATCCCATGCCTCCTATCTGATCACTATGGAGTAAAAGTGGTCTTCAATAGCAACAGAAACAACAGAAAGCCCACATACACGTGGAAACTGAACAATACTCTACTCAATGATACCTTGGTCAAGGAAGAAATAAAGAAAGAAATTAAAGACTTTTTAGAACACAATGAAAATGAAAACACAACATACCCAAATCTATGGGACACATTGAAAGCAGTGCTAAGAGGAAAACTCATAGCCCTGAGTGCCTCCAAAAAGAAAATGGAGAGAGCATACATTACCAGCTTAATGACACACCTGAAAGCCCTGGAACAAAAAGAAGCTATTTCGCCCAGGAGGAGTAGAAGGCAGGAAATCATCAAACTCAGGGCCGAAATCAATCAAGTAGAAACAAAGAGAACCATACAAAAAATCAACAATACCAGGAGCTGGTTCTTTGAGAAAATCAACAAGATAGATAAACCCTTAGCCAGAATGACCAAAGGGCACAGAGAAAGTATCCAAATTAACAAACTTAGAAATGAAAAGGGAGATATAACAACGGAAACTGAGGAAATCCAAAAAATCATCAGATCCTACTACAAGAGCCTATACTCAACACAACTGGAGAATCTGGAGGAAATGGACAATTTCCTTGACAGATACCAAATACCAAAATTAAATCAGGACCAACTAGACCATCTAAACAGTCCCATAATGCCTAAAGAAATAGAAGGAGTCATAGAAAGTCTTCCAACCAAAAAAAGCACAGGACCAGATGGCTTCAGTGCAGAATTCTACCAGACCTTCAAAGAAGAGTTAACACCAATACTCTTCAAACTATTCCACAAAATAGAAACAGAAGGAACACTACCCAATTCCTTCTACGAAGCCACAATTACGCTGATACCAAAGCCACACAAAGATCCAACAAAGAAAGAGAACTTCAGACCAATTTCCCTTATGAACATCGATGCAAAAATACTCAATAAAATTCTTGCCAACCGAATCCAAGAACACATCAAAACGATCATCCACCATGATCAAGTAGGCTTTATCCCAGGAATGCAGGGTTGGTTCAATATACGGAAATCCATCAATACAATCCACTACATAAACAAACTCAAAGAACAAAACCACATGGTCATTTCATTGGATGCTGAAAAAGCATTTGACAAAATTCAGCATCCCTTCATGCTTAAAGTCTTGGAGAGAACAGGAATTCAAGGCCCATACCTAAACATAGTAAAAGCAATATACAGCAAACCGGTAGCCAGCATCAAACTAAATGGAGAGAAACTTGAAGCAATCCCACTGAAATCAGGGACCAGACAAGGCTGCCCCCTTTCTCCTTATCTTTTCAATATTGTACTTGAGGTACTAGCTCGGGCAATTCGACAACATAAGGAGGTCAAAGGGATACAAATTGGAAAGGAAGAAGTCAAACTATCATTATTTGCAGACGACATGATCGTCTACCTAAGTGACCCAAAGAACTCCACTAGAGAGCTCCTACAGCTGATAAACAACTTCAGCAAAGTGGCAGGTTATAAAGTCAACTCAAGCAAATCAGTGGCCTTCCTATACTCAAAGGATAAGCAGGCTGAGAAAGAAATTAGGGAAATGACCCCCTTCACAATAGCTATAAACAGTATAAAGTATCTTGGGGTGACTCTTACCAAACATGTGAAAGATCTGTATGACAAGAACTTCAAGACTCTGAAGAAGGAAATGGAAGAAGACCTCAAAAAATGGGAAAACCTCCCATGCTCGTGGATCGGCAGAATCAATATAGTTAAAATGGCCATTTTGCCTAAAGCACTATACAGATTCAATGCAATACCCATCAAAATCCCAACTCAATTCTTCACAGAGCTAGAAAGAGCAATTATCAAATTCATCTGGAACAACAAAAAACCCAGGATAGCTAAAACTATTCTCAGCAACAAAAGGAAATCTGGGGGAATCAGTATCCCTGACCTCAAGCAATACTACAGAGCAATAGTGTTAAAAACTGCATGGTATTGGTACAGTGACAGGCAGGAGGATCAATGGAACAGGATTGAAGATCCAGAAATGAACCCACACACCTATGGCCACTTGATCCTCGACAAAGAGGCTGAAAACATCCAATGGAAAAAAGATAGCCTTTTCAACAAATGGTGCTGGTTCAACTGGAGGTCAGCATGCAGAAGAATGCGAATTGATCCATCCTTGTCTCCTTGTACTAAGCTCAAATCCAAATGGATCAAGGACCTCCACATAAAGCCAGACACTCTGAAGCTAATAGAAAAAAAACTGGGGAAGACCCTTGAGGACATCGGTACAGGGAGAAAGTTTCTGAACAGAACACCAATAGAGTATGCTCTAAGAGCAAGAATTGACAAATGGGACCTCATAAAATTACAAAGTTTCTGTAAGGCAAAGGACACCATCAAGAGGACAAATCGGCAACCAACAAATTGGGAAAAGATCTTCACCAATCCTACATCAGATAGAGGGCTAATATCCAATATATATAAAGAACTCAAGAAGTTAGACTCCAGAAAACCAAACAACCCTATTAAAAAATGGGGTACAGAGTTAAACAAAGAATTCTCACCTGAAGAACTTCGGATGGCGGAGAAGCATCTTAAAAAATGCTCAACTTCATTAGTCATTAGGGAAATGCAAATCAAAACAACCCTAAGATTTCATCTTACACCAGTCAGAATGGCTAAGATTAAAAATTCAGGAGACAGCAGGTGTTGGAGAGGGTGTGGAGAAAGAGGAACACTCCTCCACTGCTGGTGGGGTTGCAAATTGGTACAACCACTCTGGAAATCAGTCTGGCGGTTCCTCCGAAAACTGGGCACCTTACTTCCAGAAGATCCTGCTATACCACTCCTGGGCATATACCCAGAAGACTCCCCACCATGTAATAAGGATACATGTTCTACTATGTTCATAGCAGCCCTATTTGTAATTGCCAGATGCTGGAAAGAACCCAGGTATCCCTCAACAGAAGAGTGGATGCAAAAAATGTGGTATATCTACACAATGGAGTACTATTCAGCCATTAGAAACAATGAATTCATGAAATTCTTAGGCAAATGGATGGAGCTAGAGAATATCATACTAAGTGAGGTAACCCAGACTCAAAAGGTGAATCATGGTATGCACTCACTAATAAGTGGATATTAACCTAGAAAACTGGAATACCCAAAACATAATCCACACATCAAATGAGGTACAAGAAGAAAGGAGGAGTGGCCCCTGGTTCTGGAAAGACTCAGTGAAACAGTATTCAGCAAAACCAGAACGGGGAAGTGGGAAGGGGTGGGTGGGAGGACAGGGGAAGAGAAGGGGGCTTGCGGGACTTTCGGGGAGTGGGGGGGCTAGAAAAGGGGAAATCATTTGAAATGTAAATAAATTATATCGAATAATAAAAAAAAATAAATAAAAAAAAATAAAACTTAAAACACCAAAAAAAAAAAAAAAAAAAAAAAAAAAAAAAAAAAAAAAAAGAAAATATTTAACTATTGCTTATCCTCTTAGTGAGTCTGGGCAAGTATTTAATTTAGAAGTATGCTAATTTTAGCTTTGCTACATACATAATTACTAAGATAATTTTCTTTCAAACTAGGCAATCTGGAGTATCTATTTGGTTAAACATTATTCTAGATATTTCTGGGAAGGTATCTGGGAAGCAGATGCAAAGTTAATACAGAATCATTTGAGTATGACAAATTATCATTTACAATGTGGATGTCTATGACCCATTCAGCTGGAAACTGCCACAGAACAGAGACAGATGCATCACACTCTCCCTAGGTGTTTTCTTTTCAAACTGTACTTACAGACTTTCTCTCTCTGGATAGTCTCTATAATCATCAATTTCCAGGATGCAAATATCTTTTATTCCCTTGATATAATTGTCTTGTCTTCTCAGATGTTTACTACTGAATAAGCTCACTTTCTAACCCTTTTTGAATTCTGGCTGGCTGGTTCAACTTAGCTGTCCCAGATCAAACTGCACAAGTTGATCAGATGAACTGCATAAATTGACCAGATCTCACAAAAGAATGCAACTGCACAGCACACACTGCACTGACTGAAATAATTCACAACTTATTCGCTCTTCCTCCACTGCTCTTAAATTGTTTCTCTTTCTTGTTCGGTTCTCATGAGAGTTGGTTATATCCTAAGTCTGACCTGTTCTGTCAAATCATTGAATAATTTGTCAAATTGTCTGCCTCTCAATTTTGGGATACTTTCAGACATGGGTATTTCCTTCTATAAATTATTTTTTCCATAAAGCTGTATATTATGATGTGGATTAAAACTGGTGGCCCTAGTCTGGCCAGGGGCTCAGGCCACTAGATGAGGCAGATGAGGGAAGTTTGACTGTGTGTACCCCATGCTGCAGGATCCCACTCTGGGGGTAGGGAATTGAAGTCTGAGGTCCCTGCAGTACTGGTGAAGACAGACTCTGGGTCTCCAGGCCACATAGAGGCATTAGATAACAGATTCCAGCTATTGGACACCATGATGCTACTGGAAGCCCCTTGGAAGAGCTTAGAACAGGGTGGGGGTCCTTGGGCTGGATCTAGCCTGGGGCCAATGGGAAAAGAGAGGAAGGAGAACTCTGACCAGTTTCCTCCAGGACAAGAGTCCTTGCTTGCTCTAGGTCAGCTGCTTGGCTTGGCTGAAACCATGTCTGGAAGCACAAAGAGATTTCTGGGGAGACTAGATGCGGCCCTTTAGAGGTGCTCCATTTCACCTGCATGGTAGTTCCGGATGACAGGCTGGAGAGATGGTGCATGGTTTTCAAGCATTTATTCTTGGAAGAGAACTGTGATTAGAAAAACCATATTCCACTTTCTCAGGTTGGGCCTGAGGTTAGTAGAGGCAGTGAAAAGGCAAAGGGGAACGTAGAGAAGTAGAGACTGGACATGACAACATAGAGAAAAGGAGGATGGGAGAAGAGCCCAGGAGAACAAGAGAGAAGTAAGCAGGAGACAGGAGTAAGAGAGGCAAGGGTGTGAGAGAGAGAGAGGAGTGGGCAAGCAGTCCGGTTTATAGTGGGCCAGGCCTACCTGGCTGTTACCAGGTAATTGTCGGGAGGAGCATACCTCGCTGTTGCCATGTAACTGTGGGGATGGAGTCCAGAATACCAGGAGCTTAGGGCATTGCCCTATGTCACTGATGGCCATAGAATTATGGAGCTGAGGCCTTGTGTCAGAAGCCTAGTGTCGGGGGCATGGCAAACGTGCTTCTGTACCTTGCAGAGTTGTCTGATGGGCTTCCAGGGTTTAAACATAGCTCAACACAGGCTGCCTTTTAAGTTCCCACACTAAGGTTGTGTCTGTATTTCAATCATAGGAATTACTACTCTGTGGTGTGTCTAAATTCCATCTGGGTCACATATACTTAGTTCTTTGGATGTGGTCCCTTGCTAAAGCAACCATGTTACTTGAATAAAATTCTTCTACATTATTCCTTGACATAATGCATCCCTCCCCTCCAGATATCTGCTGTGGAGTAAGCTCAAAGGTCTTGTTTCTGCTTGGCAAAGACTCTACAATAAAGTCAAATCCACAATTCTCTGAGGAAACCTTGACTGATACAATGCTTATTCCTTATAATATTTTGTTATTTTTTCTTTTCCTTAGCAGACAGAAAATAGTAAGTGATAAAACAGCAACTCAATTTAAGTTATATTTAAAGATGAAATGAAAATAGCAAATGCACTGGGTAATGACAAATGATGAGTAAAAACATATCCTGGCAGATGTGTCTTTCTATACTTTAAGGATTAATACTGAAAATCAAGGGAGCAGGTATCACTTCAGTTCTTTTTAATTAGAGACATTCCTCAGTGTTGATGGTATTATAATTTCTATTGGATGTACATTATATATTTGAGATATTTAAACATTAAAACTACTATTAATAGGATTGCCTTGTAGTCAAAGTGTAGTTATGACATACATGGTAATAGATGAGGGTCTTTGCCAAAATAAATCTGTGAAATGAACAGAGCCATGGAATTTGACTACCTGGAACAGGATGATTTAATAAAATTCTTTCTCCCTTGTTCTTCAGATCCTTCACCTGTTCAACACCAAGCACTCCCAGAGTCTAAGGTGTTAATAGAGTACAGATTGTAGTTACCAGAACTTGTAGTTTCATTCACTATTTCTAATGAATCCCCAGGCCTGGATCTCTCAAACAATATATCCAGTATAGCACTGTTCTGGTAGATAAATAAGTAGAAGAAGGGACACAAGAAAAGCAGAGTAGGTTTTGAGACAGACTAAGCAAGGATATCACATCACATGGCCTCCAACTTCTAAATGTGGCCTTGGCTGTCAAGAGGTGACAGTGCACTTTGTTCTTTGTGACAGATAATTTAGATATGTCTTAAAGTCCTGAAGGTAATTAGTCCTTAACTAATAAGCAGTTACTGATGGGAGAGGAGTGTTCTCCATAGTTATCAGCATAGTGTTTGATAGCCTGAGCAATAGCAATCCAGTGCTGTGAAAAGTGCTGATTAGAGTATGGAAAACTCACTGGCAACAGCCAGGCAATGTCAAGGAGCAGACAACACTGATCCTGAAGTGAGAACCTATAGGTAAACCAACATATAGAGACTTTTACCAGGAAATCTAGGCCATCCCAGAAGTAGGACTCAGAATCAGAGGGCCTCTGAAATCAGGGCGTGACATCATTGTTTATATTTAACACTTGTGCAGATATAGCCTGGCTTCTTCTCAACTTATTTTAGATCTTCGACACTTTTCTCACATATCCCTACCATTATTTTACTACAAGAAAATTTGTATTTCTGTGAAATTCACAGGAATTTGTCGGTCTCCCTCTCAATTTCAGGTGTTGAGGGCGTCATATATTACCATAATCTAAAATAAAAACCTGTGAAAATGTCAGCTTTCAGGAGGATAATGTCAAAAAATATGTATATTGGAAACACACAATAAACTTAAAATATTTATATAACTACATGTTGTTATTTGTTTATTTGCTGATTACTAGTCCAAAGAAGAAGGCGATAAATGGATTTGCTTTTACATTTTTGAATATTTTCTTTATAATATATTACAAAATTCAAAGTTAAAAGGATAAATGAATTTCACAGTTTTGATAAAAATAGGAGACTAGTTACAAGTATTTGTCTAGCTGTGATGATATCTACTGTCATTTATTAGAGTATCATATGTAAACTGTTCTATGTATACCTATATCTTCTCTCAGTTACACACAGTTTAGAGTGGTAATAAAGCACCATCAGGATCAATTCAGTATTTGATGAAGCTATTCTCACTTCCACTGTTATTGTATACTAGTCAACATTTCTCTACTTCTTTTTATTTCCTTTCTTGGTTATTAAAACTCTGTGAAGTTTAGTACATGGAGATAAGAATGGATCAATTTGCATTCTTCTGCATGCTGACCTCCAATTGAACCAGCACCATTTGTTGAAAAGGCTATCTTTTTTCCACTGGATGTTTTTGGCTCCTTTGTCGAAGATCAAGTGACCGTAGGTGTGTGGGTTCATTTCTGGATCTTCAATTCTATTCCATTGGTCCACTTGTCTGTCACTGTGCCAATACCATGCAGTTTTTAATACTATTGCTCTGTAGTATTGCTTGAAGTCAGGGATACTGATTGCCCCAGAATTTCTTTTGTTGTTGAGAATAGTTTTAGCTATCCTGGGCTTTTTGTTATTCCAGATGAATTTGAGAATTGCTTTTTCTAACTCTGTGAAGAACTGAGTTGGGATTTTTATGGGGATTGCATTGAATCTGTAGATTGCTTTTGGCAAGATGGCCATTTTAACTATATTAATCATGCGGATTCACGAGCATGGCAGATTTTTCCATTTTCTGAGGTCCTCTTCGATTTCCTTCTTCAGAGACCTGAAGTTCTTGTCATATAGATCTTTCACTTGTTTGGTTAGAGTCACACCAAGATACTTTATATTGATTGTGGTTATTGTGAAGGGTGTCATTTCCCTAACTTCTTTCTCAGCCTGCTTATCCTTTGAGTATAGGAAGGCAACTGATTTACTTGAGTTGATTTTATAACCAGCCACTTTGCTCAAGGACCTCCATGTAAAACCAGACACACTGAAACTAATGGAAAAGAAACTGGGGAAGACCCTAGAGGACATAGGCACGGGGGAAAAGTTCCTGAACAGATCACCAATAGCTTATGCTCTAAGATCAAGAATTGACAAATGGGACCTCATAAAATTACAAAGTTTCTGTAAGGCAAAGGACACTGTTAAAAGGACAAAACGGCAACCATCAAATTGGGAAAGGATATTCACCAACCCTACATCTGATAGAGGGCTAATATCCAATATATACAAAGAACTCAAGAAGTTAGACCCCAGGGAACCAAATAACCCTATTAAAAAATGGGGTACAGGTCTAAAGAAAGAATTTTCACCTGAAGAAATTCAGATGTCTGAGAGGCACCTTAAGAAGTGCTCAACATCATTAGTCATTATGGAAATGCAAATCAAACAACCCTGAGATTTCACCTTACACCAGTCAGAATGGCTAAGGTCAAAAACTTAGGAAACAGCGGGTGTTGGCGAGGATGTGGAGAAAGAGGAACACTCCTCCACTGCTGGTGGGGCTGTAAGATGTTACAACCACTTTGGAAATCAGTCTGGCGGTTCCTCAGAAAACTGGACATGACACTTCCGGAGGACCCCGGTATACCTCTCCTGGGCATATACCCAAACGATTCCCCGGCATGCAATAAAGACACATGCTCCATTATGTTCATAGCAGCCTTATTTATAATAGACAGAAGCTGGAAAGATCCCAGATGCCCCTCAAAAGGAGGAATGGATACAGAAAATGTGGTATATTTACACAATGGAATAGTTCTTCAGCAATTAGAAAAAATGAATTCACAAAATTTTTAGGCAAATGGTTTGATCTGGAAAATATCATCCTAAGTGAGGTAACCCAGTCACAAAAGAATACACATGGAATGCAATCTCTGATAAGTGGATATTAATTAGCCCAGAAGCCCTGAATACCCAAGGCACACATCACATAATGAATGACTCCCATGAAGAAGTATGGAGAAGGTCCTGATCCTAGAAAGGATTGATCTAGCATTGGAGGGGAATATAAGGACAGATAAAAAAAAGGAGGGAGGTGATTGGAGAATGAATGGAGAAGAATGTTTATGGGACATATGGGGAAGGGGGATCCGGGAAAGGGGAAATCATTTGGAATGTAAACAAAGAATATAGAAAATAAATAAATATATATATAAAACACTGTGAAGAGGCCCCACTTTCCATTTGGATTCCAAACAAGCAACTGCTATTTCTATGCTTCTGAACAGAACTGGGGGACCTAATGTCTGTATTAGAATGTGCATGCAGACCCCTATGACCAACAGAAGACAGGAAGAAAATAAATACGATGGAAATATTCATCCTCACCCCCAACAAAAGATACCATATAGTCAGCAGTATCTCCAGCTCCAGGTTGGGTAGGGGACATCTGTTTTCAAGTGATTTGCAATGTTTGCCAAAAACCATCTCTCACTGGGTTGTCTTCTTGCCTTTTAATTTTTTTATTATTAGTTAATTGATTTATTTATTTACATCACAAAGGCTGTTGGCCCTTCTAGACCCTCCCACATAGAGTCTCTCCCTGCAATTCCCTCTCTCCTTCTCCTTTAAGAGGGTGGACAGCCCATGGGTATTCCCCAACCCTAGCACATCAAGTCTATGCCAGATTAGTGCAATCTCTCCCACTAAGGCCAGAGAGGGTATTCATGAAGACTGAGCTTCCTGTTTGCTACTTATGTGCCAGAGAGGTCTATTCCAGTCCATGTAGGTTTTCTGGTTGGTACCTTAGATTCTGAGAGCTTTCAGGATCCAGGTATGTTGAATCTTCCTATAGGCTTCCCACCTACGTCAGGGACTTCAAACCTTCCAACAACTCTTCCACAAGCGTTGCTGCCCTCCATCTATTATTTGGCTGAGGGTATCTGTTTCTGCTTCAGATGCTGCTAAGTAAGGTCTTTCAGAGGGTAGTTATGCTAGGTTTCTGTCTGCAAACACAACAGAGTAACATTCATGTCAGGTCTTGGTGCTTGCCCATGGGATGGGTTTTGAGTTGGGTGAGTCATTGGTTGACCTTTCTGTTGGTCTCTGAGAGAGCCCTGACATGGAACTTCTCACTGGACCGCAGGGAAGGTTCCTGGCTCCCCTCTCTGCCCAGCCAATTAATGTAAATGTCACAAGGATCACCAATCATTATGTGCCTTGTTGTTGTTGCTATAATCTGCCCTCAAAAATTGTATAAAAACTTATGAAAGAAAGAGTAGGGGTCACCTCTTCTCTGAGTGCAGGGCAATCTCAGCCCACTGAAATAATAAACCTTTTGCTTTTGCATCACACTCCATTTTTGATTCTCAGTTGGAGGTCTCCCTGTAGCTAAGGCTCACTTTGAGAATTATGGTCTCTTTTCTATCCCTACATTTCTTCTAGACAAGATGAATTTGGGGTAGAAAGTTTTGTGGGTCAATTAATGCCCATATCCCTCCATAGCAGGTCCTGCATGCTACAGAAAGATTGCCTCTTCAGGTTCCCAGCCATTAGGCATCTGATCTAAGGCCATCCCCACTGACTTTTCCAAATCTCAGTTATCCCAGGCCTCTGAGAGTTTTTAGAGATCACCCTTCCCCACCCCCACCCTGAGCTCCCAAACTTTGGCAGCTGCACATTTCCATTAATTCTCCTTGGCCTCTTGGCCTCTCACCTATTTCTCCTTGCACCTGATCCTTCCTTCCATTTCTCCCTTTTCACTCCCCCAGGTTTCTCTCTCCATCTTTCTCCTATGATTAATTTTTTTCCTCTTCTAAGTGTGATTCAAGCATCCTTGGGTGAGCCTTCCTTCTTTTATAACTGCTTTGGGTCTGTGGGATATATCATGTATATTCTGTATTTTATAGTGAATATTCACTTATCAGTGAGTATATACCATGTATGTCCTTTTCAAACATTCAATTTTGGAAATAAATCCTAGACTTTCTATAATTCAATCAAAATATAGGCACAGCATACCCAAACATATGGGACACAGTGAAACAATGCTAAAAGTAAATAATAGCACTAAGTGCTTTCATAAAGAAATTGGAGAAGTCTAATGCTAACAAATTAACATTTGAAAACTCTAGAACAAAAGAAACAATCACATCCAGGAGGAGTACACTGTATGAAATAGTCAAACCCGGGTCTGAAATCAATTAGAAGCAAAGAGAACAATTTAAAGAATAAACCAGATCTTATTCTTTGAGAAAAATCAACAAGATAGAAAAATGCTTAGCTAAACTAAGGAAAATGTACAGAGAAAGAATCCAAACTAACAAATCAGAGAGGAAAAGGGAGACAAAATAATAACAGAAAATAAGCAAATCTAAGAAATCATTAGGTCTTACTTCAAAAGTCTGTTCTCCACAAAACTGGAAAATTGAAATGAAATGGATGAATTTCTAAGTAGATACCACATACCAAAGTTAAGGAGGGGATGGGACGGGATGCAGGTTTGCAGAGGAGAGACCTGGAAGAGGTACAACATTTGAAATGTAAATAAATAAAATAATGAATAGTAATATTTATAAAAGAATTGGAAAACTATCTAAATAGTCCCATAACTTGTAAGGAAAAGCAAAAATCCCAAGGCCAGATGGTTTTAGTGTAAAATTCTACCAGACATTCAAAGAAGAGCTAATACCAATACTGTTCAAACTATTCCACAAAATTAAAACAAAAGAAACACTGCCTAATTCATTCCATTCTGTGAGGCCATAGTTACCCTGATAACTAAACTACACACATATTCAACAAAGCAAGACAACTTCAGTTCAATTTTACTTATGAACATTGGCACAGAAATACTCAAAAAGTACTGGCAAACTGCATCCAAGAACACATAAAAAACATTCAATATGATCTTACAGATCCTACAGATCCTGGGATTGTTCTATATACAAAACTCTAACAGCATAACCCACTGTATAAACAAACTAAAAGACAAAAATCACATGATCATCTCAGTAGATGCTGAAAATGCCTTTGACAAAGTCGAATATCTGTTCATATTAAACACATTTTAATTATTTAACAAATGGTGAAAAAGAAACAACCGATAGCTAGTGTCACTACCATTAGTAAAATGCTTAAATAGAATTTCCAAATATATGTGAGCATAATAGTTCCTCCTAACAGGAATGCAAATGAGATAAAATGTCTCTTAACTTTATAAACCACTCAGTAATTAGTGTAACCTGGTTTGGATGTATTCTATTAAATATGTCAGTGTAGTTTAGTGTGTAAGTAAGTGCTCTAGAGCAAGAACAAAGTCACCTGGCTTCATTTTGAACTAGAATGCAATAACTAAGAAATATTGAGCAAGCTGGACAGTGGTAGCTCATGCCTTTAATCCCAACACTTGCGAGGTAGAGGCAGGCAAATGTCTGAGTTCCAGGCCAGCCTGGTCTACAGACTGAGTTCCAGCACAGCCAGTTCTATATGGAGAAACCCTGTCTTGAAGAAAGAAAGAAAGAAAGAAAGAAAGAAAGAAAGAAAGAAAGAAAGAAAGAAAGAAAGAAAGAAAGAAAGAAAGAAAGAAAGAAAGAAAGAAAGAAAGAAAGAAAGGAAGGAAGGAAGGAAGGAAGGAAGGAAGGAAGAAAGAAAGAAAGAAAGAAAGAAAGGAAGAAAGAAAGAAAGAAAGGAAGAAAGAAAGAAAGAAAAAAAGGAAAAAAAGAAAAAATACTGGACAAATTAACTAATTTATAAACTCTTTAGTATTCTTTTGTATAATTTGAGAATAATAATATTTAATTCATACATTGTATAGATATTAAACACCTATTTCCTAAATAAAATATGGTGCAGGGAGTTGGCTATCATTCTATAATGCCTCAGTTAAATATCTGTTTTTAAGTTAATGAACTAGCTTCCTTCCTAATATTTTCTTTTAAACTTCATTTACCTCTCCTTCATATAAAATCGCCACCATAACAAAACAGGATATTTCCCAAATGTTAATACCTTCAGAAATTAATAATTTCTATCAGTTTTACTCACAGGAAATTAAATTAATGTACTTTTCTAACATCTGTTCTGTGTGATTTTTCTGCAGGGATGTAAACAAATATCTATTCACAACTAGGTAAATGGCAACAAAACAACTACTCTACCAAGTGTCAGTCATTTGCTAGTCTTAGTTACAGCTGTTACATACTTGCTAAGGTATATGTGACTCAAAGGTAGCTCTATCACTAGGAAACTCAGTCACCCTTCTGGAGCAATGTATGAAAGCGTCTCTGCTAATGTCCCTATATGACTTCCAGGCACCTTGAACTAGTTGGAATGGCTTTTCTATTCAGAAGTTTTACTCCTTGTATAAAACTTTGAAATAGCCTAAATCACATTTTAGGATGTGCTTGCAAGTTGAGTTGTGTAATTCCCATGCCTTGTGAATTTTGTCAACTTCCTGATGGTTGTCATACCAGGAAGGAATGTTTAAATTTAGAAGAAGTTATTATAACACTTTGGTACCCTAGTGAGATAAAAGCTTCTACTCTATTTCCATGGGCCATATTTAAATTAATAGTTTAGCAATGTAGATCTAGTTACATTTCAATAAACATTCCAATTTTCTATGTGCATCCTTCCATAAATTATATTTAATTTATTAAATTTTCAACATCATTTAAAAATAAAATTATGCTCATCCTTCAACACAATCATTATTTAAAACGTATTAAATTACTCTACTTTTTCTATATTTAATATGTTCTATGGATGCATGATTAAACCATTTTTACTCATCTAGAGCAATTTCATGTTGTATTGAATTTGGATAGTTATCAAATAACTTTACAACTGTTTTGGCTTTTTGCATATTTATTGTAGAATTTCATACTATTCCACAAAAGTCTTTTCAGTTTACTAAGTTCTTGATAAATATTTGTTTTGTTATGAACCCTTGGCTTCTGAAGGCTTCAAATCTACTCTCTCTGCAGATACTGTTTCATATATTATGAAGATTAGGTTGAAAAATTTCTCATTTGACTAGCTTATTTTATTTAGTATACATTTCTCTAAGGCATGCACTTAAAATGAATTATTTTTCATTTTCACAACTGAATATTATACCACTGTATGTAAATGCTCGTGTTTTCTTATCTATTCATCTCTTGATAACAACATGCCTATTGTAAACAATGTTGCAGGGAGTGCAGCAATATAGATAAGTCTTTAAAACATTTTTGTACCCTTTTGTAAATATCCAATAGTATCATGTCTGCACAATGTGTAGATAACATTTTTACATTTTGAGTACTTCTTTACAATATGTTATGGTTGTAATAATTTACAATAACATTAATAACTCAGGACAGTTCCCTCATCATCACATTCCTACCAACCTTTCATTTCATCTCATTCCAAAAAGATGTTATGGGAGGAATGAAGTATAATCTGTCTGTTGATTTTAATTATCACTTTATGAGTGTTGAGTCATGTTAAGTACTTTTTAAAATACTTTTTTGTGACCTTACATCTCTTTTTGAGAAATTTCTGTTCATAACTTCTGTCTACTTTCAAGTAGATTACTCATTTTTTTTATGTTGAGTATTTATTTCATGTATTTTGTGACTGTATACTTTGCAAGTCATTTCCAAATTATATATTCACTGTTGTTTCCTATGTTCTCTAAAAGCTTTAGAGTTTTATTTTTTGGAATTTTTTGTCTGGTTTGCTTTTGTATTCTTAGTTAAGTTCACAAATCTTGTGTTTGTTTATTTTGAATTTGCTTACCTATGTGCTTGTTTATATGTGTGTGTAAATATGTCATATATGTATGAAGGTTGTTGGAATGCTTTTAGGAGTCAGGGCTTTTCTTCAGCAATCTGAGACCTTAGTAATAATCTCAGGTAGTTAGGCTTGGCAAAAAACTCAGAGTCATCTTAGAGACCTTGAATTTTTATTTTTTTGATTCAATCTTGAACCATTTTCTCTCTTTAAATTATAATCAGATTATGCACTGTTTCTAACCTCAGAGCATGTAAAAAATATTCATTGTGCTTCATTTATTTGGAACTATAACTAAACTGCCTTCATAAAAACTGCTGTATGCTTTTGATTTTCATGTTTTATTAGAAAATATGAATATATATATATAAATGTAAATTTATTGGCCAAATGTAGTATTCTCAGAAGCTTACTGCTGAAAACACACACACACACACACACACACACACACACACACACACACACACACACACACACGCACACCTTTCTAGCTCTTTCTAAAGTTTGAATAGCTGGTTCAAATCAGATGTTTTGACTCAAACTCCTCTCCAAACTGATTTCTTTAACCTGGCTGCTCTTGGCTTATCACTAAATTGTTCTTATTTGCCAACAACTAAATCTGGCAATTTCTTTTACTCTTCTGGCTGGTTTTTATTCTCTGACTTCAACTGCTTAAGTTGTATGAACTGAACAGAAGTGAACTCAACTTTACTGCACTGCCTCCTGTGCTGACTGACTGAACCTAACTCAACTGCTTTCAAATAAATTGCACAGAACTCTACCTAACTTCCCAGCAATTCCTGAACTCAACTGAAATGCATTCGCTGAACTGTCCTTCCCTCATGACTCACCCTGAACTGATTTTTAATTACCCCTCTTTCCTGTTTGTTCTAATGAGGGTTGGATGTATTCTATTTCTCCCTCATTTGTCAAATCTTTCTCTGATTTATCACTTTGTCTGCCCCCCTTTTAAATGTCCCTCTAAAACCTGACTACTTTCTTCTAAAAACTAATTGCTTTCATTGTTTGGGATTAAAGTGTGTACTAATGGTGTGTCTGTATTCTAGCCAGAGGGTTTAAAATGTATCATTTCTTCTGGATCACACTGACCTAGAAGCTCTTTGAAGGTGATCTGTTTCTAAAGAAGCATTTAAGGTGGATTTAAATTCTCCTACATTTACACAATATATTATAGTCATAGTTACCCCTTACCTACTTCCTTTGTTCCCTTGTAACTCTCCAACTACTAAATCATGCTTTTTCTTTTTCTAAGAGAAAATAAACACCAAATTATTATTTAAAAACACCACATACCCATGAACACACAACCCATAGAAACATAATATCAGAAGCCATCATTATAAGCCAAATATCTGTAACTTCCCCCCAAAATTGCCCAAACTATTATGAGACACAAGTCAAAAACAAAACAAAACAAAACAAGAAAACACACATAAAAAACAAAAACAAAATAAACAAAGAAACAACCATCAAAGAAACAAAAAACAACCCAAACCAAACCTAACAGTTGTGCCAGGAAGCATTCTTAAGCCCCAAAAGATCACCAAGGAGCCACCTCCTATGTAATAATATTAGATTCTCTTAATTATAAACTCAATTTTGGGCTTACCAATTGCTAGTCCACTGGGCAGTTTGGTGAAGCAGCCCCTAACTCTCATTAGGACAAGCTTTTATAGGAAATGGGAACAAGTGAGAGGTGTCCATTTTGGCAAACATCTAAATGAATGACCTTAATAAAACCACAAGTGAGTGCTCTGAAGCAAGACCATATCAAACCACAAATGATCTGACAGCGTATCTAAACAATTAGACTAATCTTTGAATAATTATTGCTAGGAAGTAGTTAGGAAGTAACTCTGGCCAAGGGAAAGCTTTGGGTTCCAGACTTGGGTTTAACATCTGGTCAAGTTTTCAGGACTTATTTTTTTCTCTTAAAATCAACACTGCTTCCAAAATGGAGTAGGTTTGGCCTCTCAAAGCCAAACAAAAAATTATTGACCTCAATTTGTTTTTCTATCTATTTCTGAGCACCAGTCCTACTCAGTACAGTTGATAAAGCCAATTATACTCCACTGAAGAAAATTATATTTGTATCTGCAAACGGTTGTCAATTACAGATAGGTGTTGTGGTTAGGGGTGAGAGTCCATGCCTTCTTGCTCTTATAGTACTGTGACACTGCCTAACTTGGTTAATGCATTCTCATTCAATTTCTGTAAGTTTATATATTCTTTCTTTAGAGGATAAAGGCTGTTAGATTCAACTCAAATGAGACACTGATGGCAGGGCAAAGTAATGATTCCACTTAAATTTAACTTGTTGAACTGATGACAAAATACCTTTATAAGTGTTTCAGTTACTTATGAAATATAGATGAACCAGGAACCTTAGCTAAATTTTTCTCTCCCCATTTTCAAGAATTCACCACTGTGAAGAATCTCATGATTTGTGTACATAGACAGTCCTTCTTCAGTCTCAAAGGCTTCTGTAGCTTTCTTGGTTTTTATAGCATCTTCTGTAAGCAAGGGGTATGCTAACTGGTATAACAGATTTTTATTTTATTATGTTGAGGGACATCACACATAGTTCACACTTAATACCTAATAATGCTTCAAAGTCTAGTTCTCCAAGGCTTATCCCTTGTGTGATGTATCATAGCTGAGACAACGTCTAGTCTCTGATGGAAATCTCAGGTTACAGGATCCTGATCCTTTGTAGTAGTTCTAAGTCCTGCCATGATGACAATAGAGATAATGAAGTTCTTTGAGAATTTTATACATGATTTGTTCATGTTTACTGTCCCTCCTACATCTCTTTGCAGTACACTTGGTCTCTGAATATTTATTATCAACTGAGTGTCTTAGAGTTCTCTGCTTCTAAATTGCGGTCTGCTTATGTTGAGTGAGTATTATTACTGAGTTCTAGTTATTAGGTTCAGCCTTGGGAATGTTGAGCTACTGACTAAGGTTTTTAAATATGTTTAAAAGTCATATTTTTCTTAAGCTTCTCCCAGCATCCTTCCTCCATCCTGTTGGAAATGCTTGAATCCTAAGGAAATAGTTAACAACAAATGCTTACAATTTGAGAATTCTTAATTAAAAATTCAAAATAAGAAAAGTGTGGCACATGTTTGGTACAGGTAAAAAATTTCTCAGAAGATTGTGAGACTTTGTTTCATAACCAAAATTATTTAAAATACTGTACAAATTTGTATTCAGGATATAAAAATAAGGTATTAGGAAAACCTAAATAAATTTTCTTTAAACCAGAACGGGGAAGTGGGAAGGGGTGGGTGGGAGGACAGGGGGAGAGAAGGGGGCTTATTGGACTTTCGGGGAGTGGGGGGGCTAGAAAAGGGAAATCATTTGAAATGTTAATAAAAAATATATCGAATAAAAAAAAACAAAAAAACAACAAAAAAAGGAAATTTCATGACATATATGTAAAACTAAACTCCAGTATCCAAAATATGAAGGTTGTTCCACTGAAAGTCTTGAATAAGGATGTTCAACACATGCATTATTATCTAAAATAACTCAAATGTCAGGAAACTTCATAGTATAGCTTAGAAAAATTAATATAGGATTAAGTTATATATATATATATATATATATATATATATATATATATATATATATATATATAGTTATTTGGGACAAAAAAAGTCATCAGAGGGGGAAAAAATAAAATGCTTACTTTGATCAATATTTCTCAGGTACACTTGCCAGAGTAGGGAAGGCATATTGGCAGAATATTGAGGCAGGCAGTCACATCTCATCTGTGATCAGGAAGCTGAGAGAACTGTACACTGGTGCTTGGCTTCCCTTTTTTCATGTTGCATGGGACCTTTGTAAATGCAGTCAGTACTATCATCATGATGGAACTCATCATGATGGAACTCATCAAGTAGCATTTTTGGGAACACTCTTAAAGTTAGACCCAGAGGATTGACTTTGTAGTAGTTCTAAGTCCTGCCATGATGACAATAGAGATAATGAAGTTCTTTGAGAATTTTATACATGATTTGTTCATGTTTACTGTACCTCCTACATCTCTTTGCAGATGAAGTTTCTTCATTTCTTCTCTCCCAATAAAGGACATAAATAACTCCCTTAAAGAAATAGAAGAGAACACAGGTAAATATCCAGAAGCCCTTGAAGAGGAAACACAAAACTTCCCTTAAAGAATTATACTGCAAATTGATCCATTCTTATCTCCCTAAACTAAGCTCAAGTTCAAGTAGATCAAGGACTTCAACATAAAGCCAGATATACTGAAACACACAGAAGAGAAAGTAAGGAAGAGCCTTGAAGGAACACATAGGCACAGAGGTTATGCTTTAAGAGCATGTATTGACAAATTGGGACCTCAAAAAATTGCAAAGTTTCTGTAAGGCAAAGGACACTATCAATTAGACAAGAAGGCAACCAACAGATTAGAAAAAGATGTTTACCAATCCTATATCTGATAGAAGGCTTATATCTAGAAATGAGACTCCAGAGAACCAAATAACCCTATTAAAAATGGGATACAGAGCTAAACAATGAATTTTCAAAAGGAATTCCAAATGGCTGAGAAACACCTAAAGAAATATTCAACATCCTTAGTCATCAGGAAAAATGCAAATAAAACAACACTGAGATTCCACCTCATACCAGTCAGAATGGCTGAGATCAAAAACTCGGGTAAGAGCAGATACTGGTGAGGATGTGGAGAAAGAGAACCATTCCTCTATTGTTGGTGGGATTGAAAGCTGGTACAACCACTCTAGAAATCAGTCTGGCAGTTCCTTCACAAAAACTGGAAATAGTACAACTTGAGCATGCATCCATATCACTCCTTGGCATATACCCAGAAGATGCTCCAACATGTAATAAGGACACATGTTCCACTATGTTTATAGCAGCCATATTAATAATAGCCAGAAGCTAGAAAGAACCCAGATGTCCCTCAAGAGAGGAATGAATACAGAAAATGTGGTCCATTTACACAGTGGAATACTAGTCCACTATTAAAAACCATGACTTCATGAAACTGGTGGGCAAATGGATGGACCTAGAAAATATCATCCTGAGTGAGATAACTCAGTCACAAAAGACCAAACATGGTATGTACTCAGTTAAAATTGATTATTATTTAAAGAGTATAGAATACCCATGGACAGCGTAAAGCTAAAAAGAAGGAAGACCAAAGAGTGGATGCTTTAGTCCTACTTAAAAGGGGTAACAACCTAATCATTGGAAGTAGAGTTTGCAGAGGACTTTGAAGGAATAAAAGAGGGAGAGGGGAAAATTAGGGGAAGAATCAGGTATGGGAGGAGACGGAAGAGACGTACAGGAAATTGAACAGAGGTGTGTAGCAATGAGGGATGTGGTACTGGGGGTTACAAACAGAATTTTCCAGATATCAGAAAACCAAGAGCCACACAGGACCCACAGGGATGACATTAGCTGAAATACCCCACAGAGTGGAGGGAGAAGCTATAGAGACCATAACCAGAGTTTAGTCATTGGCCCCCAGTTGAGGGATGGGGCCACTCATCTCCAAAATTTTAACACAGAGTTGCCCTTGTCTAAAGCAACAAATGGATAAAGAGTGGAAGGAAGATATAGCTTGGGCAGGGGAGGATGGGGTAGGTCCCATGTCAACTGGGCTTCTTGAGATTCCAAGCTCTCATGCGTCTGCTGATCTGCCCCCAGGTAGAGTAGCAATCCAACCTATAATTACTGTAGGCAGTTTTTTTTTTTTTCTGAAGAAAGAACTTTTTAAGAAAAGCAGTTTTCAGTTTTCAGTGGGTACTCATGCCTATATTTCTGAAGGCAACCATGTAAGACAGAATTATTATTTTACAAATGTGGTATACTTTTGTTACTCATTTTGTTGGAATGTTATCACCCTGGAACTTTGCAATAAATGAGGAAACGATTAAATATTGTAAATTGCAAAGGCCTCTCATTATACATAACTTTGGATTTTTTAGTAAATTTTTATGAGTCTGAATTTCTTTATAGGTAAGCGCCAGGGGTAACACCAATGTTAAAAGGTGATTTGAATATTATCATATATAATGTGGAAGTAGGTAAGTTAACGAGGATATCGTAGAATTTCAATATTACTGCTTTCTGAATTAAAGTTGTCATTTATTTATGTTATTGCTCACAATTTAATTTATTGTAAATTTCATTTATTTATGTATTCATTTATTTATTCTTTGTATATATGTTTGAATACCTATGTAAGTTTATGTACACATACACATGTGGGAGACCCTGATGACTACAGGTCTTCATCCTCTGTTATTGAGATCACGGGCACTTGTGAATGGGCTCATGTGATACTGGGAACAGAATATAGCCCCATAGCTTTTATGTTTGTCTAATAAAGTTCCCTGAAAATATACTTTGAATTCTAAATAAGAAAAATTTTCATATTTCTTTTTATGTTTTATTGACTTGATGTCTGCTACCACTTAAAAGGATGGCAGTCCCATAGGCTCTCTAAATAGAATGTGTTGACATCCCAACCTCTTTGGTAGCTTTATTTTCACAAAACATATCATTTCATTCATTTAGGGGAGTATAAGTTTGAGCTTGCTATTTTTAATGTGCTAACCTCTTCCTAAGAGAAAAGCAACTTGTACAATGTTGGTAGGAATAAAATGTATAAGGTTAAATATTCCAAGGTCTAGTATGAAATAAATTTAAATATAACATGTCTCAAAAGCAGAAACCCCTAATCAGGATTGCTACACATTGTTAATTAGAATCAAGCTCCTCTGGGGGGACAGAGATTCTGGGGAGATTCATAAGAATCCTTCCTTCACAGCCTAGCAACATTAATCCATATCGAGTGCGATTCCACCTATTTCAGATACTGGTAGTCACCATTAGAAGCACCATCACAATCTTAAGACTGTATGCTATGTCATATTGAAGGACAAAATATAGTGCACACATTTTATTTAAATATGGGAACATATTTACTAGGAAGGGCAGTGAATATATAGTCATAAAAATTTATGACAGTTAAACTGTTAGTTACCTAAAAATAGACAAGTTCACAAAAATTTTAGTTTATCCTAAATGGGACATGGCATTTTTCATACTTGGAATATATTTTCTGGAATGTGTTGTATTTACCAAACCAAATAGAAGCATACGCTCTTGCGTCCTTCAGTGTTAAAATAAATGTGCTTGGAAAACAAGATTAGTACCAATGGGCCATGCCATTGCACCATTTCTTTTTCTCTGTTAAGAATTCTATCCTTCCTGCTATTTAGTGTTAGATGTTACAGAAATGGTACTTGTAACAGTGCCTAGATTAACAACAGATTGAACTTGATAACAGCACTGCAGCCAGGTTGGTTTGGTTTCTTGGAGCATTAGATTATCAACACATAAGATATAATGCCATTAAGCACAACTGATGATATGATGGTGATCAGGATAATTACATCTTGGTCAAGTTGTAATAAATCAAAAAGTAAAACACCTAGGGATAACAGCAAATAGAAAATGGAAGCCCCACAGCTTGGCAAGGCAATTATCTATAACATACCCCCATTTGTATCACCTGGATTAGCTGACTGTCAAACGTGAGAAGAATTCAGAAGGATTGGCAGATAATGTGTCATCACTTTCAAACAAGTAACACATTAACCAGTGAATAAATCCCATCTTGGTCTAGACCTGACAACTGTCTGTTATGTGTTCATTTTTGAATGGTTTTGTTTTCTCTCAAAGCTCTTTGTGATGCGGTAGAAACTGGCTAAGTCTGTCTATAATGTACAGTTTAGAAACACATGGTGTTAAAATCAAATAAGAGCACCATGTTTGTCACAGTTTCTTAACTGTGGCAATATAAATGAGATAATTTCGTTATAACAAAGAAGTATTTGTTTTAGCTCAATCATTTAGGGGGTTGCTTGACACTCCCCACGCACAGCCCCCTATACACTTGTGGAACAGTCATAACAGCGTATGATAAAAGAATCTGCTTACTGTTTTGTGAGCAGAGAATGAGGAGAGATTGTGACTACACACCACCAAATAATTTCCTCCATCTTGTTTTATCTCTGAGATTCACCATCTCCATAGAAACCTTCTCAGAGATTTTTGGGGTAATTCGTAAGTCAGTTGCCCCTGAAATCTATTTGTGAATGATACTTTTTTTTTTTGAGATTTCTCATTACCAGTCTAATAAACCCAGATTTTCCACTAAAGTTTGTTGGGTGCCTATCAAAATAAAGAACTACAAAGAATTCCTGGTTGTAAACAGTATATCTCTTTGGGAAAACGCCATCCAAGGTTACAAATTATAAAACATTGTAATAACTAATAATTTTAATGAATTCTGTATTGATTTAGTCAATATTTGCTGAAGGCCATATCTGGCATAAACTTGTGTGTTCCAGTATGTGAGGTTCTGCAGGTTTACATAAAACACAGGATGGATAGAAATAATTGAGCTTTAGGAGTTATTCATTTTGCTTTGTTGTGGACTAAACAATAAGCCCATTGAAAATCATTTGAGAATGAGAAAGATTTTTTAATATTAATTAATTAATTAGTTAAATTACATAACAATTTTAAACTCCAGATTTTGCACTTCTGCAGGTCCACTCCCAACTGTTCCACATTCCATACCTCCTACCCACCCCATCCATGAGAATGTTCCCAACCCCCACCCCTACCTCACTAAACCTCCAAACTCCCTGGGGTCTCCAGTTTGAGAGTTAGGTGTATCCTTTCTGACTAAATCAAGATCGGGCAGACCTCTGTTGTATATGTGTTGGTGGCCTCATATCAGCTGTTGTATGCTGCCTGGTTGGTCGTCCAAAGTCTGAGATATCTCAGAGTTTCAGGTTAATTGACACTGCTGCTCCTCCTACTGGGTCACCCTCCTCCTCAGTTTCTTCCAGATTTCCTATAATTCAACAACAGGGGTCAGCAGCTTCTGTCCATTGGTTGGGTGCAAACATCTACATCTGACTCTTTGAGCTGCCTGTTGAGTCTTCCAGAGTGCAGTCATGGTAGGTCCCTTTATGTTAGTGCTCCATAGCCTCAGTAATAGTGTCAGGTGTTGGGGCCTCCCCTTCAGCTGGCTCCTACTTTGGACCTGTCACTGGACTTTCTTTTGCTCAGGCTCCTCTCCATTTCCATGCCTGCTTTTAAGAAAGAAAAGAATAGTTTTTATAGTGAATAAAACTCAAGTATTCATGTGCTGAACAAATAATGGAATAAGGTGAAGGAGAGAGAGAAAAACAACATAAAACTAATACAAACTTTAAAAATGAAACTCTAAAGTGCACTAAAAAGATTATTAGCAAGAGCTTTCATTACAATGTCTGATATAAAAAGGACAAAATTTGCTATTTATGTGGTTGAGAGTCTATAGTAGAATAGAAAAAATTGCCTTATTGGATATGTTGACAGTAAAAAATAAAGTTGATGAAAAATATCTAGTGTTGGCCCATGGATTAAATGCAAAATCATAACCCAGAGTAATCATATTATTCTCTAATGTTTCTGGTGTTAAGAAAAATCAAAAATTTAAAAACATGGATGAGAATTAGATAGAGGTTTTGAAAATAAATTCTAGTTATCAAAGTTTAAAACTGAGCCTGAAAACTTTGAGAGATGGCAGATATCAATTTACTTGCAATTGTATTTCTGGGTGAGAAGTTGAGTTTATTCTAAGAAAGATAAAATTAATTTACTTTTGAAGAATAAATAAATAAAGAACTAAAAGAAAGGCAAATTATTCTTAAACCATCTTTTTATTTCTCATTCAAAATGACATTTAGAGCCAGGAGAGAAATACACACAGTAACATTTAATTTTAGTCATATGTAAGATAGGAAATAAATTCTTTTTCAAAAACATAAATGTTTTTATATGTTTATGTATATACATATATGTATAAATTTAGAGGCATATCTATTATGTCTCAAATAAAACAAATTATTGCTGTTCTAATATCCACAGAGTGGAAAATTTCCTCAGAGTGAAAAATTTCCTCAAAAAGATAATTTTTGTATTAATATTTCCAATGTAGAAGTTTAACTTCACTAAAAATAAATATGCAAATATTGACATATAATATATTATAATGTATTAACTAAATAAGTTTTAAAATAGTAATATTTAAAAATTTTAAAATTTGTCTTCCATTCATGGTTAAAAATTTATATTTATGAATTTATATTTAAGTTCACACATTCAAAAAATGTTGTTACTAAATAAGCAAGTTTCTAATTATATATACATACATACACACACACACATATATATATATTTGTCTTATATTTATTTACACTCCAGATTTTATTCCCCCTCATCTACCCACAACTGTTCCACATTCCACGCCTCTTCCCCACCCCCACCCCCTGTCTCCACTAGGATATCCCACCACCAAAGTGCAAAAGTGGTCTTTGGAGTAAAGAATGGGATCCAATGCCAATTAAAGCGTGAATTGGTTGCTGGAGATACAAAGTCAGAGTTTTTTTGTTTGTTTAATTTTCAGTTTTATTTGTGTGTTTGTATGGTTTGGTTTGCTTGAATGAATGAATGAGTAAATTAATAAATAAGTAAATGATAGCTATTCATACAATGAAGTGATTAATTATTTTAATAACTTAAGATCAGTTCTTCAGAGGAGAATATTTTTTCAATATATTTCTGCTTCCTATTTTTCTAATCCTTAGAAAAAGCATATGGCCACAAAAGTAAACAACTCTTTCTAGCAAATTGTGACTATACTGGCTCTTTCATCCTTATTTTCTTGTATATATCCACATTTTCTTCTGTGTTGATGTAGAAAATGTTTGTTTTAACTTTAAAATTTTTTATCTGCTCTCTGAGAGTAGGGCCTGCTTTTATTTCATTAGCAAGGCAGAAAGCACTCAGCTTAAACATGAGTCTATAAGTGAATCTAATTATGCTCTTATGGAAATGCAAATAAGTAATAAAATATTAGCAGAGTTTAGAAAACAAATTAAATATAAATTTGGGGCTGGAGAGATTGTTCAACAGTTCACAGCACCTACTGATCCTGCAGAATTCTTTGGTTCACCTCTCAGCACATATGTGGTGGCTTACAATCATCTGTATGTCCATGTTCAGGGGCCAGTTCTAGCCACTGTGGATTCCTGCACACATAGGCATATGGAAACTTATGCAAGCACATAAACAAACACAAAATTATTTTCAAGTACTAAAATTAACATATTCATCTATTTCATAAGTGCATGTAAATGATATACTGAAGGCATTCCTAGTTAAGATATATTATCTCAAATGTAAGGATTTCTTGGGGGTCTTAAAGCTTAAGACTGCATGTACTTGAATAAATGTATGAAGAAGACACATAATTACATGCATTTTCAAAAGTGTTTGAATGTATGTATCCATTTTCAATAAAAGTTTATAAAACTTACTCAGTAGAGTTATGTGACCAGCAATAGAAATTAAAGGAGTGGAATTAACAGGATTTTATAATGTAGCCAGAATAAAATGGCTCTTAATGTCTTATTAATATGCTGCAGTATTGTGACATGAACATATAGGGAAGAAAGATATATTTTATAATAATTAAGACAGTCTTAATGTAATTTAAGACCAGCGTGGTATGCAGTGATCTTCAGTATAATATACGAAAGCAATTTCCATTAACCTATTGAACTGAAATGATCAATTTGAGGTTTTCTAATTATGGAATTACCATGAGCTTAAACTACAAAAAATGGAAAAGAGAGGAGAAGAAGCAAAAGTGAAATCGTGAACCAACCAATTTACTGAAATGACCAGGAAACAGGCAGGGCAGCAGTGACTGCTCAATTTGCTGCTTCTGTTTAATGAGGAAAAAATAACTTTGTGTTAATGATTAGTCACTTTACAGGTATCTGAATACACTACTACTGCAAAATAATTTTATAATATCCAATATAGCCTACTTATGTATATTCTTTCTCCACTCTATATCATCCTTAATATAATGCTTACAACTTATAGGCAATAAAATTCTTTATGTTAGCCATCTAATTTTCTACACTGTCATATTTTTAAAGATGTACTTTATGTGTATGTGTGTGTACCTCTGTGTGTGTGTGCGTGTATGTGTATGCCTCTGCAGTCAAGAGTGGGTGTCAGATCTGCAGAAACTGTCATAGAGTTACAAATCTCTTGATGTGGATGCTGGGAGCCATAGTTGAGTTCTCTGGAAAAGGAGAAAGAGGAACACTCCTCCACTGCTGGTGGGGTTGCAAATTGGTACAACCACTCTGGAAATCAGTCTGGCGGTTCCTCCGAAAACTGGGCACCTCACTTCCAGAAGATCCTGCTATACCACTCCTGGGCATATACCCAGAAGACTCCCCACCATGTAATAAGGATACATGTTCTACTATGTTCATAGCAGCCCTATTTATAATTGCCAGATGCTGGAAAGAACCCAGGTATCCCTCAATAGAAGAGTGGATGCAAAAAATGTGGTATATCTACACAATGGAGTACTATTCAGCCATTAGAAAAAATGAATTCATGAAATTCTTAGGCAAATGGATGGAGCTAGAGAACATCATACTAAGTGAGGTAACCCAGACTCAAAAGGTGAATCATGGTATGCACTCACTAATAAGTGGTTATTAACCTAGAAAACTGGAATACCCAAAACATAATCCACACATCAAATGAGGTACAAGAAGAAAGGAGGAGTGGCCCCTGGTTCTGGAAAGACTCAGTGAAACAGTTTTCAGCAAAACCAGAACGGGGAAGTGGGAAGGGGTGGATGGGAGGACAGGGGAAGAGAAGGGGGCTTACGGGACTTTCGGGGAGTGGGGGGGCTAAAAAGGGGAAATCATTTGAAATGTAAATAAATTATATCGAATAAAAAAAAAGAATTTATCATAAAATAAAATGCTTTGAATACCAGCAGTAGTAGTGCATGCCTTTTCCTTATAACTTCTTTTAATCATTGCATTTGCTTACATTTGAATGTTATCCCCCCTCTTGGTCTCTTCTTCATGAAGCCTCCACCCATCCCCATTTCCATCTTCTTGCCTCTAAAAGGCTGCTCTCCCATCCATCCTCCCCACTCTCTCCTCACTTATCTAGCATCCCTCTTCCCTGGGACATCAAGCCTTCACAGAACCAAGCACCTCCTGTCCCACTGGTGCCAGATGAAGCCGTCTTCTGCTACATATGTATCAGGAGCCATTGGCAGGCCCATGTATACACTTTGGTTGGTGATTTATTCCCTGGGAGCTCTGGGGTACTGGTTAGTTGATACTGTTGATCTCCCTATTGAGTTGCAGTCCCCTTCAGATCCTTCAGCCCTTCCCTAACTGTTTCATGGTGGATGGGTGGCAAATGCCTGTAGACAGTCCAATGGTTGGCTATATGTATCTGCATCTATCTTAGTCAGGTTCTGGCAGAGCCTTTCAGAAGACAGCAGTACTAGGCTCCTGTCTGCTAGCCCATCTTGGCATTAGCAATAGTATCTGGGTTTAGTGTCTGTGGATGGAATGGATCGCATGGTGGGATGGTCCCTAGACCTTTTAAGGTGGGGGCATACAACTTGCTGTAAGTTCCAGTCCACTGTAATCTATGTAGCCAATTCAGGACCTTGTGAAACCTTTTATTAAAAAAGGAAAAAATAAACAAAAGTAAAATCATTGAAAATGCCTGCTTTTTTCCCAAACTTAGCACCTTATATTGTAACCTCAGTAATAAAGAATAAAATTTTAGTCATGAGTTAATGAAATAAAAAGATGTGAAAAGCACAATGGAAGAAATATATACTTAATTTCATTAATATTATCTGACTGTTTAATTTGTATGTGTGGGTCTCTGTATGTCTGTATATGTCTTTCCGATTTGTCAGAATGTAATCAGAGGGAGCCTCTGTTCCTTTATTCAACAATATGAGTCTTGGAAATTGAATATAATGTTTCTGGACATAATGTTTGGAGGCAAGCAACTTTATGACTGATCTCACAGGCTCTATTTTGTACATTTTTTATTTAAGGTACATAAGCTCTGTGTTTTAAATTGCCTCAAATGAGATGGTCCAATTCAAATTGCTGAAATTTAAAATAGACAGAATGTATCATGTCGCATTTTTAAAAATCCAAGTTCATCTGCAAATATTCATTCTTTTCCCTGATCCTTTGTTGATGGGTGGGGACAGGATCATGTAAGTAGGCAGTAAATCAGACCTATCATGACACATGCTTCTCTACTGTAAAGGTAAGCCTGAGTTTCTACTTACTAATGTCTATAATCATCAACTCTACCTTTCTTTTTTTTTTCTTAGAAATTTTCTTTTCATTTCTGAACAAATTGTCATTTTGACATCCTAATTCATAATCATGAATTTAATGTTAATAATTTTAAATATTCACAGGTATAGCATATTATTCCTTACTGAAGACCTAGAGAGTTTTCACGACTAGTGAAAATCAAGGTGCTTTTATCCTCACCTCAGAGTTAACTAGACATTTTACATTCTTGAACACAATTCTTACTTTTCATAATTATATGTCTATTTCAAATCTGCTAATACATCTTTGTGCCCAATAATTCCTTACATAAATCTTTATCTTCACAAACTGTACATCATAATTAACCAACATACACATACTCAGAACATTGGATATTTCCTCTTAATAATTATATTTCAGTCATTTTGTATAAAATTATTAGGTCATATATACTGCCTTTTAGAGTTTCATATTGAAATATGGCAAGAATTCTAAGTACTCCAGGCAGTGCAGGAGGTAAGCAGTGCACCAGAGGCTACCTGGGAAGGGGCAGCTTGCACTGGTGAGTCCAGCATTGACAAGACCAACTAACACCAGTGAGAACTAGATGGCAAAAGGCAAACTCAGGAACGTCACTAACAGAAATCAAGGCAATATGGCAACATCTGAACCCAATTCTCCTTTACTAGCATGTCCTGGATACCCCATCACACCAGTAAAACAAGATTTGGATTTAAAATCACTGGTCATGATGCTGGTACAGGAACACATGAAGGACATACTTAAAGAAATTCAGGAGAAAATGGATCAAAAGTTAGAAGCCCTTGCAAGGGAAACACAAAAATCATTGAAAGAAATGCAGGAGAATACAAAAGCCAATAATGAGGAAACACAAAAAACACTTAAAGAAATACAGGAGAACTTTGGTCAACAGGCTGAGGTCATGAAAGAGGAAACACAAAAATCTCTTAAAGAATTACAGGAAAGCACAAATAATCAAGTGAAGGAGCTAAGCAAAACCATCCAGAACATAAAATCAGAAGTAGAAACAACTAAGAAAACTCAATGGGAGACAACTTTGGAGATAGAAAACCTTGGGAAGAAATCAGGGGACATAGATGCAAATATCAACAGCAGAATACAAGAGATAGAAGAAAGAATCTCAGATGCTGAAGATTCCATAGAAACCATGGACTCAACAGTTAAAGAAAATGCAAAATGCAAAAAGCTTGTAACCCAAAACATCCAGGAAATCCAGGACACAATGAGAAGACCAAACCTAAGGATTATAGGCATAATGAGAGTGAAGATTTACAACTTAAAGGGCCAGCAAATATCTTCAATAAAATTATGGAAGAAAACTTCCCTAACCTAAAGAGAGATATGCCCATGAATATACAAGAAGCCTACAGAACTCCAAACAGACTGGACCAGAACAGAAATACTTCCCGTCACATAATAATCAAAACACCAAATGTACTAAACAAAGAAAGAATATTAAAGGCAGTAAGAGAAAAAGGCCAAGTAACATAAAAAGGAAGACCTATCAGAATCACAGCAGACTTTTCACCTGAGACTATGAAGGCTAGAAGATCCTGGGCAGATCCCATGCAGACTCTAAGAGAACACAAATGCCAGCCAAAACTACTATATCCAGCAAAACTCTCAATCACCGTAGATGGAGAAACTAAGATATTCCATGACAAAACCAATTTACCCAATATCTATCCACAAACCCAGCCCTACAAAGGATAATAGGAGGAAAACACCAATACAAGGAGGGAAACTTCACCCTGGAAAAAACAAGATAGTAACCTTTCATCAAACCCAAAAGAAGTTAACCAATCAAATTTAAAAAGTAACGTCAAAAATGACAGGAAGTAACAATCACTATTCCTTAATATCTCTTAATATCAATGGACTCAATGCCCCCCAAAAAAGACATAGACTAACTGACTGGATATGTAAATAGGACCCTGCATTTTGCTGCTTACAGAAAACACACCTAAGGGTCAAAGACAAACACTACCTTAGAGTAAAAGGCTGGAAGACAATTTTACAAGCAAATGGTCTCAGGAAACAAGCTGGAGTAGCCATTTTAATATCAGATAAAATTGACTTTTAACCCAAAGTCATCAAAAGAGACTCTGAGGGACACTTCTTGCTGGTCAAAGGAAAAATACAACAAGAAGAACTCTCAATCCTGAACATCTATGCTCCAAATGAAAGGGCACCCTCTTTCGTAAAAGAAACTTTATTAAAACTCAAAGCACACATTGCACCTAACACAATAATTGTGGGTGACTTCAACACTGCACTTTCTTCAATAGACTGCTCAGGAAAACAGAAACTAAACAGGGACACATTGAAACTAATTGAAGCTTTGGACCAATTAGATTTAACATATATATATATATATAGAGAGAGAGAGAACATTCTATCCTAAAGCAAAAGAATATACCTTTTTCTCAGAACCTCATGGTACCTTCTCCAAAATCGACCATATAATTGGTCAGAAGACAGACCTCAACAAATATAAGATCAAAGTAATCCCATGCCTCCTATCAGATCACTATTGAGTAAAAGTGGTCTTCAATAGCAACAAAAACAACAGAAAACCCACATACACGTGGAAACTGAACAATACTCTACTCAATGATACCTTGGTCAAGGAAGAAATAAAGAAAGAAATTAAAGACTTTTTAGAACATAATGAAAATGAAAACACAACATACCCAAATCTATGGGACACAATGAAAGCAGTGCTAAAAGGAAAACTCATAGCCCTGAGTGCCTCCAAAAAGAAAATGGAGAGAGCATACATTACCAGCTTAATGACACACCTGATAGCCTTGGAACAAAAAGAACCTATTTCACCCAGGAGGAGTAGAAGACAGGAAATCATCAAACTCAGGGCCGAAATCAATCAAGTAGAAACAAAGAGAACCATACAAAGAATCAACAAAACCAGGAGCTGGTTCTTTGAGAAAATCAACAAGATAGATAAACCCTTAGCCAGACTGACCAAAGGGCACAGAGAAAGTATCCAAATTAACAAACTTAGAAATGAAAAGGGAGATATAACAACGGAAACTGAGGAAATCCAAAAAATCATCAGATCCTACTACAAGAGCCTGTACTCAACACAACTGGAGAATCTGGAGGAAATGGACAATTTCCTTGACAGATACCAAATACCAAAATTAAATCAGGACCAACTAGACCATCTAAACAGTCCCATAAAGCCTAAAGAAATAGAAGGAGTCATAGAAAGTCTTCCAACCAAAAAAAGCACAGGACCAGATGGTTTCAGTGCAGAATTCTACCAGACCTTCAAAGAAGAGTTAACACCAATATTCTTCAAACTATTCCACAAAATAGAAACAGAAGGAACACTACCCAATTCCTTCTACGAAGCCACAATTACGCTGATACCAAAGCCACACAAAGATCCAACAAAGAAAGAGAACTTCAGACCAATTTCCCTTATGAACATCGATGCAAAAATACTCAATAAAATTCTTGCCAACCGAATCCAAGTACACATCAAAACGATCATCCACCATGATCAAGTAGGCTTTATCCCGGGAATGCAGGGTTGGTTCAATATACGGAAATCCATCAATGCAATCCACTACATAAACAAATTCAAAGAACAAAATCACATGGTTATTTCATTGGATGCTGAAAAAGCATTTGACAAAATTCAGCATCCTTTCATGCTTAAAGTCTTGGAGAGAACAGGAATTCAAGGCCCATACCTAAACATAGTAAAAGCAATATACAGCAAACTGGTAGCCAGCATCAAACTAAATGGAGAGAAACTTGAAGCAATCCCACTAAAATCAGGGACTTGACAGGGCTGCCCCCTCTCTCCTTATCTTTTCAATATTGTACTTGAGGTACTAGCTCGGGCAATTCGACAACATAAGGAGGTCAAAGGGATACAAATTGCAAAGGAAGAAGTCAAACTATCATTATTTGCAGATGACATGATAGTCTATCTAAGTGACCCAAAAAACTCCACTAGAGAGCTCCTACAGCTGATAAACAACTTCAGCAAAGTGGCAGGTTATAAAATCAACTCAAGCAAATCAGTGGCCTTCCTATACTCAAAGGATAAGCAGGCTGAGAAAGAAATTAGGGAAATGACCCCCTTCACAATAGCTATAAACAGTATAAAGTATCTTGGGGTGACTCTTACCAAACATGTGAAAGATCTGTATGACAAGAACTTCAAGACTCTGAAGAAGGAAATGGAAGAAGACCTCAAAAACTGGAAAAACCTCCCATGCTCATGGATCGGTAGAAACAATATAGTTAAAATGGCTATTTTGCCAAAAGCAATACACAGATTCAATGCAATACCCATCAAAATCCCAACTCAATTCTTCACAGAGTTAGAAAGAGCAATTATCAAATTCATCTGGAATAACAAAAAACCCAGGATAGCTAAAACTATTCTCAGCAACAAAAGAAAGTCTGGGGGAATCAGTATCCCTGACCTCAAGCAATACCACAGAGCAATAGTGTTAAAAACTGCATGGTATTGGTACAGTGACAGGCAGGAGGATCAATGGAACAGGATTGAAGATCCAGAAATGAACCCACACACCTATGGCCACTTGATCCTCGACAAAGAGTCTGAAAACATCCAATGGAAAAAGATAGCCTTTTCAACAAATGGTGCTGGTTCAACTGGAGGTCAGCATGCAGAAGAATGCGAATTGATTCATCCTTGTCTCCTTGTACTAAGCTCAAATCCAAATGGATCAAGGACCTTCACATAAAGCCAGACACTCTGAAGCTAATAGAAAAGAAACTGGGGAAGACCCTTGAGGACATCGGTACAGGGAGAAAGTTTCTGAACAGAACATCAATAGTGTATGCTCTAAGATCAAGAATTGACAAATGGGACCTCATAAAATTGCAAAGTTTCTGTAAGGCAAAGGACACCATCAAGAGGACAAATCGGCAACCAACAAATTGGGAAAAGATCTTCACCAACCCTACATCAGATAGAGGGCTAATATCCAATATATATATATAAAGAACTCAAGAAGTTAGACTCCAGAAAACCAAACAACCCTATTAAAAATGGGGTACAGAGTTAAACAAAGAATTCTCAACTGAAGAACTTCGGATGGCAGAGAAGCATCTTAAAAAATGCTCAACTTCATTAGTCATTAGGAAAATGCAAATCAAAACAACCCTGAGATTTCACCTTACACCAGTCAGAATGGCTAAGATTAAAAATTCAGGAGACAGCAAGTGTTGGAGAGGGTGTTGAGAAAGAGGAACACTCCTCCACTGCTGGTGGGGTTGCAAATTGGTACAACCACTCTGGAAATCAGTCTGGCGGTTCCTCTGAAAACTGGGCACCTCACTTCCAGAAGATCCTGCTATACCACTCCTGAGCATATACCCAGAGGATTCCCCACCATGTAATAAGGATACATGCTCTACTATGTTCATAGCAGCCCTATTTATAATTGCCAGATGCTGGAAAGAACCCAGGTATCCCTCAACAGAAGAGTGGATGCTAAAAATGTGGTATATCTACACAATGGAGTACTATTCAGCCATTAGAAACAATGAATTCATGAAATTCTTAGGCAAATGGATGGAGCTAGAGAACATCATCCTAAGTGAGGTAACCCTGACTCAAAAGGTGAATCATGGTATGCACTCACTAATAAGTGGATATTAACCTAGAAAACTGGAATACCCAAAACATAATCCACACATCAAATGAGGTACAAGACGAAAGGAACAGTGGCCCCCTGTTCTGGAAAGACTCAGTGAAGCAATATTCGGCAAAACCAGAACGGGGAAGTGGGAAGGTTTGGGTGGGAGGACAGGGGAAGAGAAGGGGGCTTGTGGGAATTTCGGGAGTGGGGGTGTTAGAAAATGGGAAATCATTTGAAATGTAAATAAAAAATATATCGAATAAAAAAATTAAAATATAAAAAAAATTAGATGCATTAAAAACAGCTAAATGATAATAAAAGTCAATCTTGAAAATGTGTTAGTTAATTTAACAAGAATATCAATCACATTATACTCATTTAATTATGGTCCACTTTTGTAGTAAATTATATAAAACATTTAAATTGACTAAGTATTTGATTTATTGGTAGGTATTTAAGAAAACTATTTTCTATTTTAGGTCCTTTGTCAATAGTTAATAACTGCAAATGTGATATTACACATATAACCATATACATAAAAAATAACTTTATGTACATGTTAAAATATAACTTTCCATATATATTCTTTTGTGATTGGGTTACCTTACTTAAGATGATATTTTCCAGTTCCAACCATTTGCCTAAAAATTTCATGAATGCATTTTTTTAATTTCTCAGTACTGGAAAATATCATCCTAAGTGAGGTAACCCAATCACAAAATAATACACATGGAATGCAATCACTGATAAGTGATATGAATTAGCCCAGAAGCTCTGAATACTGAAGACACAATTAGCATATCAAATGATTCCCATGAAGAAGGAAGGAGAGGGTCCTGATTCTGGAAAAGCTTGATCTAGCATTGTAGGCGAGTACCAGAACATAGAAAGTGGGGGGCGGGGAGGGTGATTGGAGAATGGGTAGAGAGAAGAGGACTTATGGGACATATGGAGAGGAGGGAACTGGGAAAGGGGAAAGCATTTGGAATGTAAACAAAGAATATAAAAAATTTTAAAAAAGGAAAAAATATAACTTTCCTTGATATACATAGAAACTTTGATTAATGATAAGTGAATTATTTTCTCCAAGTAGTTCTGTTATCAAACATTGGTAATTCAACAAATGAATTCTCTAGTAAAAAAGCCAGAATCTGAGTTTGATTGACAAAAATCAAAGCTACTGTGGTGGTCAAATGAATATCCTTTCTTTTTGGAGCTGTTGTGCTGGTCCGAGTTCATCGCTCAGATTTTAACTTGGTATGTTACAGATTAATGCTTAAATCTTGTAGGAGAAAAAGAAAAGCAGTAGAATGTGCTAGTGTCCTCGAATGTCTAGATCTCTGTTTCAGTTTCAGTCTGCTTTCCTACGTGTTGACATCTGAGGCCCCCTGTTTTTCTCATTTTTTTTCCTTAATTGCATTTATATTTAGTCTTACCTTGGCACAATTGTGTTCACTTACTCTGGAGTACTCTATCTTTTCCTAATTTGTACAGATTGTGTTTCACTTTGACGTTCATGCTGAAAAATTACCTCCCTCATCATAATGTCCAACAGAAAAATTGGCTGGTCTTGTCAGTTACACACACTTCTCTGATTTTCCTTTTTACCTGTTATCCTCAATACTAAACACTAGCTCATGTACACACACTTGCTCACTCGTGTGTTTCTTGTTCACACAATGTTAATATCTGAATTAGGAAGGGAAAATTCTTATTACACATCCTAAAATAATGACTGACATGTTTATTCCATAAGTTATAATTTACTACTGGATATATAAATGACTGAATGCTAACTAATTTCCCCTTTATATTAAATTCATAGTGGTTTTTAATATTATAAATTATGAGCATGAAGACAGGGAGAACCAACTTGAATGATGTCAGTTGTTACATATGTCAGTCTATGATTGGGTGACTTCTGTTGGTACTGGTGCTCAGAACAATACTAAATACAAATTAATACCCAATAAAGGAATAATATATAAAACCCAAATCAAGAAGGGTGAATTGGTATAATAAAACACATTATTAAAAGGAAAGATAAAACACTGGGAAATCAGTAAAATTTGATATTAATTTGGAGATTATAACGTGTATTGTAATTTACTCTGATTATTTAGCTAATTTTATATAAGAAAATAAATTTAAAGGCAAAAGTTGCCTGTAACTCAGTAAGGACTCAGTCCCATCACACACTAGTTAATTTTAGGTTGTGAATAAGAATATTCCAAAATATATACTGCCCAGTAGTGATGATGCACACCTTTAATACTGGCACTTGGATATGTGTGTGTGTGTGTGTGTGTGTGTGTATATACAAACACATATATATGGGAAATATATATATATGGGAAATATATATATATGGGAAATATATATATGGGAAGTATATATATATGGGAAATATATATATATGGGAAAAAAAAATATATATATATATATGGTTCTACATAAGAGGTTTACAAAAAATGCTAGACTTTAAAAATATTTTAAATGCCCCCAAGTGTTCTTCAAAGCGCTGTGTGCTCATCAGATTTGAGAACCAGTAATTCCACTTAGTGATGTTGAGATTTGGCAGCCAGTGAAATGAATGTAACTCAAGGGAATTATTTCCTTGGACTATGAACTATTTAAAAATGTTCTGAATAAACCTGTAAACATCCCATTTCCAGCCTTTCTTAAAAAATGAGGAGCAAGCTGGAGAGAGGCAGTAAGTGCTTTACTAACAGGAATATACTATACCTGTCATCACCCAACCCCCTGAGTATGTAATTCCTTCATTCATTTATTCAAATCAGTATTTATTGGTATTTTATACTGCAGTACATTTTTATATTTGCAAAGTAAACTAAACTAAAATATACCTAAATGCCAGGATTGTACTCTATTGAGTTATGTTTGAGCTAGGAGATATTCAGAAAACTTTCCACTGAAATTTTAAAGATATTAGGAGGAAACCACATCAGGATGTGTCTGTAAATCTCTAACAGGTTTTCTGGTTTCTTCCCACTACAGTCTATTTCTCTATTTCAGGAATCCAATCCTCATCGATTATTTGGTTTTGCTAATGCCACAAATAGTGGTTAACAGATGATCTGATTATTAGGCAAACTCTCTATGTGTATGGATTTAAGAATAATGACAGGAAGTTAGACTCTTAAAGAAATGAGAGGACAAAGGACTAAGGAATATCCTCTGCCCATAAAGTGAATATATCTAAGGTGTAGAAGAACTTTAATTCAGCAACCCGTTAGCTCTGGTAGGGGATCACCTCTATAAAACCTTCTAGGTCTATGTAATCTGGAAAGAATACAGATCCACCCTTAATACAGACCTTTAATCCCTACAAAACATAAATATTGTTCCTTTGTAGAAGTAAGCAGCCATGTTTTAAAGTGAAGCCTAATTGAGGGGCAAAGTCAGAGAAAAAATAAATCAGAGAAAGATGTGACAGAGTGAGTAAGAGACAGGATATGCCCAACCCTCAGGAAAACATTCAGAAAAGGCAGAAGAAAGAATTCAGTCTGTAGTTTGGGGCAGTTGAGTTCTGTGTTGGAAAGTGCAGTGAATACAGTGCAGTAGATTTGAATAGAATTAATTTATGAGTTCATGAAATTCATTGTAGGTCAACAGAGGCAATGGAAGCTAGAAAATAAGGAGGACGAGCCAGAAGATGAAAGCAAATTGCCAGAGTTGATTTGAGATCAACAAGAGCCATTGAGTGAAAAGCTGAGAGAAGTCAAATGGAATTAGCTTGCTTACAGAGGAATTTGATCCAAAGTAGCCGAGTTGAATCAGCTACCCAGTTCCTTCTATAGAAAGAACTAGGAAACGTGAGTGTATACAGCAGTAAGACACTAAAATGACAATAACCTCAAGTGGATAAATGTTATTTTAACACTAATGTATCTTTTCTGGCCCCTCTCATTATTTTGTAGATTCTACACATGCCCATACTGCAAGGCAAGACCTCTTATTCTCACAAAAAAATGTCTTAACCTATCCTCTTTAGTTTTCTAAATCTCCAATATTCCTTGTTCCCTTGCTATCCCAGCATATTGTCTGTGGCAATATATAAATATTGAACTCTGAAGTAAGCTCCTTCTTGAACTGCTCATGCCATGCATGCTGTCATTTTTTAACACAAGGAAGACAGTTGAACTTTGACAAGTGAGGTAATCCAATCACAAAAGAATGCACATGGAATGCAAGCTCTGATAAGTGGATATTAATTAGCCCAGAAGCTCTGAATACCCAAGGCACAATTAGCATAACAAATGACTCCCATGAAGAAATAAGGAGAGGTCCTGATCATGGAAAAGCTTGATCTAGCATTGGAGCGGAGTACCAGGACAGAGAAAAAGGAGAGAAGTGATTGGAGAATGGGTGGAGAGAAGATGGCTTATGGGACATATGGGGAGGGGGGAACTGGGAAAGGGGAAATCATTTGGAATGTAAACAAAGAATATAGAAAATAAGAACATATAATAAAAAGATATAGGTATCTTTAAGGGCCATGTTCAAATTTACCTTGTAACTTCAGAGACTTATATCAATGTAACTTAATTTTTTCCAGTTTCTTTTTTATTGAATATAATTTTCATTTACATTTCAAATGCTAAAACCTCCTCCCCCCAAATCCTCAACTCTTCCTCCCACCCTCTGATTCCAAGTATATGCCCGCTCCACCTGACCCACACCCACCTCACCCCCCTCTCAATTTCCCATAGTTGGGGCTTTTATTGAGCCTTCACAGAACCAAGGACCTCTCCTACCTCTGATAATTCCTCTGCCATATTTTTGGCTGGAACTATGTGTACCCCTTGATTGATGGTTGAGTCCCTGGGGAGTCCTGGGGCATCTATGTGGTTGACAGCATTGTTCTTCCCATGGTACTGTAAACCCCTTCAGCTCCTCCAGTCCCTCCTCCAATTCCTCCATTGGGGACCCCAGGTCCAGTCCAATGGTTGGCTGCTAGCATCTGCCTCCATATGTATAAGGCTCTGGGAGGGCCCTTCCTGAAACAACCATAACAGTCTCCTTTTGGTATGTACTTCTTGTAGTCCATAATAGTGTCAGGAATTGCTGACTGTTTATAGGATGAATCCCCAGGTAGGCAGTCTTTGGGTTACCTTTCCTTCAGTCTCTGCTCCACACTTTGTCTCCATTATTGCTCCTGTGTGGGTTCTTTTCTGGGTCATCAATTCTATTCCATTGATCTACCTGCTTGTCTCCGTACCAATACCAGACAGTTTTTATCATTATTGCTCTGTCGGAGAGCTTGAGGTCAGGGATGGTGATTCCCCCAGAATATCTTTTGTTGTGGAGAATAGTTTTTGTTATCCTGGAATTTTTGTTTTTCCAGATAAATTTGAGAATTGTTCTTTCTAGAATCTATGAAGAATTGATTGGGAATTTTGAATGGATTGCATTTTCTGTACATTGCTTTTGGCAAGATGGCCATCTTTACTATATTTTTTTTTTATTTTTTATTTTTTTTTTAATTAATTTTTTTTATTATTCGATATAATTTATTTACATTTCAAATGATTTCCCCTTTTCTAGCCCCCCCACTCCCCGAAAGTCCCGCAAGCCCCCTTCTCTTCCCCTGTCCTCCCACCCACCCCTTCCCACTTCCCCGTTCTGGTTTTGCTGAATACTGTTTCACTGAGTCTTTCCAGAACCAGGGGCCACTCCTCCTTTCTTCTTGTACCTCATTTGATGTGTGGATTATGTTTTGGGTATTCCAGTTTTCTAGGTTAATATCCACTTATTAGTGAGTGCATACCATGATTCACCTTTTGAGTCTGGGTTACCTCACTTAGTATGATATTCTCTAGCTCCATCCATTTGCCTAAGAATTTCATGAATTCATTGTTTCTAATGGCTGAATAGTACTCCATTGTGTAGATATACCACATTTTTTGCATCCACTCTTCTGTTGAGGGATACCTGGGTTCTTTCCAGCATCTGGCAATTACAAATAGGGCTGCTATGAACATAGTAGAACATGTATCCTTATTACATGGTGGGGAGTCTTCTGGGTATATGCCCAGGAGTGGTATAGCAGGATCTTCTGGAAGTAAGGTGCCCAGTTTTCGGAGGAACCGCCAGACTGATTTCCAGAGTGGTTGTACCAATTTGCAACCCCACCAGCAGTGGAGGAGTGTTCCTCTTTCTCCACACCCTCTCCAACACCTGCTGTCTCCTGAATTTTTAATCTTAGCCATTCTGACTGGTGTAAGATGAAATCTTAGGGTTGTTTTGATTTGCATTTCCCTAATGACTAATGAAGTTGAGCATTTTTTAAGATGCTTCTCCGCCATCCGAAGTTCTTCAGGTGAGAATTCTTTGTTTAACTCTGTACCCCATTTTTTAATAGGGTTGTTTGGTTTTCTGGAGTCTAACTTCTTGAGTTCTTTATATATATTGGATATTAGCCCTCTATCTGATGTAGGATTGGTGAAGATCTTTTCCCAATTTGTTGGTTGCCGATTTGTCCTCTTGATGGTGTCCTTTGCCTTACAGAAACTTTGTAATTTTATGAGGTCCCATTTGTCAATTCTTGCTCTTAGAGCATACGCTATTGGTGTTCTGTTCAGAAACTTTCTCCCTGTACCGATGTCCTCAAGGGTCTTCCCCAGTTTTTTTTCTATTAGCTTCAGAGTGTCTGGCTTTATGTGGAGGTCCTTGATCCATTTGGATTTGAGCTTAGTACAAGGAGACAAGGATGGATCAATTCGCATTCTTCTGCATGCTGACCTCCAGTTGAACCAGCACCATTTGTTGAAAAGGCTATCTTTTTTCCATTGGATGTTTTCAGCCTCTTTGTCGAGGATCAAGTGGCCATAGGTGTGTGGGTTCATTTCTGGATCTTCAATCCTGTTCCATTGATCCTCCTGCCTGTCACTGTACCAATACCATGCAGTTTTTAACACTATTGCTCTGTAGTATTGCTTGAGGTCAGGGATACTGATTCCCCCAGATTTCCTTTTGTTGCTGAGAATAGTTTTAGCTATCCTGGGTTTTTTGTTGTTCCAGATGAATTTGATAATTGCTCTTTCTAGCTCTGTGAAGAATTGAGTTGGGATTTTGATGGGTATTGCATTGAATCTGTATAGTGCTTTAGGCAAAATGGCCATTTTAACTATATTGATTCTGCCGATCCATGAGCATGGGAGGTTTTCCCATTTTTTGAGGTCTTCTTCCATTTCCTTCTTCAGAGTCTTGAAGTTCTTGTCATACAGATCTTTCACATGTTTGGTAAGAGTCACCCCAAGATACTTTATACTGTTTGTGGCTATTGTGAAGGGGGTCATTTCCCTAATTTCTTTCTCAGCCTGCTTATCCTTTGAGTATAGGAAGGCCACTGATTTGCTTGAGTTGACTTTATAACCTGCCACTTTGCTGAAGTTGTTTATCAGCTGTAGGAGCTCTCTAGTGGAGTTCTTTGGGTCACTTAGGTAGACGATCATGTCGTCTCCAAATAATGATAGTTTGACTTCTTCCTTTCCAATTTGTATCCCTTTGACCTCCTTATGTTGTCGAATTGCCCGAGCTAGTACCTCAAGTACAATATTGAAAAGATAAGGAGAAAGGGGGCAGCCTTGTCTGGTCCCTGATTTCAGTGGGATTGGTTCAAGTTTCTCTCCATTTAGTTTGATGCTGGCTACCGGTTTGCTGTATATTGCTTTTACTATGTTTAGGTATGGGCCTTGAATTCCTGTTCTCTCCAAGACTTTAAGCATGAAGGGATGCTGAATTTTGTCAAATGCTTTTTCAGCAGCCAATGAAATGACCATGTGGTTTTGTTCTTTGAGTTTGTTTATGTAGTGGATTGTATTGATGGATTTCCGTATATTGAACCAACCCTGCATTCCTGGGATAAAGCCTACTTGATCATGGTGGATGATCGTTTTGATGTGTTCTTGGATTCGGTTGGCAAGAATTTTGTTGAGTATTTTTGCATCGATGTTCATAAGGGAAATTGGTCTGAAGTTCTCTTTCTTTGTTGGATCTTTGTGTGGCTTTGGTATCAGCGTAATTGTGGCTTCGTAGAAGGAATTGGGTAGTGTTCCTTCTGTTTCTATTTTATGGAATAGTTTGAAGAGTATTGGTGTTAACTCTTCTTTGAAGGTCTGGTAGAATTCTGCACTGAAGCCATCTGGTCCTGTGCTTTTTTTGGTTGGAAGACTTTCTATGACTCCTTCTATTTCTTTAGGCATTATGGGACTGTTTAGATGGTCTAGTTGGTCCTGATTTAATTTTGGTATTTGGTATCTGTCAAGGAAATTGTCCGTTTCCTCCAGATTCTCCAGTTGTGTTGAGTATAGGCTCTTGTAGTAGGATCTGATGATTTTTTGGATTTCCTCAGTTTCCGTTGTTATATCTCCCTTTTCATTTCTAAGTTTGTTAATTTGGATACTTTCTCTGTGCCCTTTGGTCATTCTGGCTAAGGGTTTATCTATCTTGTTGATTTTCTCAAAGAACCAGCTCCTGGTATTGTTGATTTTTTGTATGGTTCTCTTTGTTTCTACTTGATTGATTTCGGCCCTGAGTTTGATGATTTCCTGCCTTCTACTCCTCCTGGGCGAAATAGCTTCTTTTTGTTCCAGGGCTTTCAGGTGTGTCATTAAGCTGGTAATGTATGCTCTCTCCATTTTCTTTTTGGAGGCACTCAGGGCTATGAGTTTTCCTCTTAGCACTGCTTTCATTGTGTCCCATAGATTTGGGTATGTTGTGTTTTCATTTTCATTGTGTTCTAAAAAGTCTTTAATTTCTTTCTTTATTTCTTCCTTGACCAAGGTATCATTGAGTAGAGTATTGTTCAGTTTCCACGTGTATGTGGGCTTTCTGTTGTTTCTGTTGCTATTGAAGACCACTTTTACTCCATAGTGATCAGATAGGAGGCATGGGATTAGTTCGATCTTCTTATATTTGTTGAGGTCTGTCTTGTGACCAATTATATGGTCGATTTTGGAGAAGGTACCATGAGGTGCTGAGAAAAAGGTATATTCTTTTGTTTTAGGATAGAATGTTCTATATATATCTGTTAAATCTAATTGGTCCAAAGCTTCAATTAGTTTCATTGTGTCCCTGTTTAGTTTCTGTTTTCCTGATCGGTCCATTGAGGAAAGTGCAGTGTTGAAGTCACCCACAATTATTGTGTTAGGTGCAATGTGTGCTTTTAGTTTTAATAAAGTTTCTTTTACAAAAGAGGGTGCCCTTACATTTGGGGCATAGATGTTCAGGATTGTCAGTTCTTCTTTTTGTATTTTTCCTTTGACCAGCAAGAAGTGTCCCTCAGGGTCTCTTTTGATGACTTTGGGTTGAAAGTCAATTTTATCTGATATTAAAATGGCTACTCCAGCTTGTTTCCTGAGACCATTTGCTTGTAAAATTGTCTTCCAGCCTTTTACTCTAAGGTAGTGTTTGTCTTTGACCCTGAGGTGTGTTTCCTGTAAGCAGCAAAATGTAGGGTCCTGTTTACGTATCCATTCAGTTAGTCTGTGTCTTTTTATTGGGGCATTAAGTCCATTGATGTTAAGAGATATTAAGGAATAGTGATTGTTACTTCCTATCATTTTTGACGTTATTTTTTAAATTTGAATGCTTAACTTCTTTTGGGTTTGATGAAAGGTTACTATCTTGCTTTTTCCAGGGTGAAGTTTCCCTCCTTGTATTGGTGTTGTCCTCCTATTATCCTTTTTAGGGCCGGGTTTGTGGATAGATATTGGGTAAACTTGGTTTTGTCATGAAATATCTTAGTTTCTCCATCTATGGTGATTGAGAGTTTTGCTGGATATAGTAGTTTTGGTTGGCATTTGTGTTCTCTTAGAGTCTGCATGAGATCTGCCCAGGACCTTTTAGCCTTCATAGTCTCAGGTGAAAAGTCTGCTGTGATTCTGATAGGTCTTCCTTTATATGTTACTTGGCCTTTTTCTCTTACTGCCTTTAGTATTCTTTCTTTGTTTAGAACATTTGGTGTTTTGATTATTATGTGACGGGAAGTATTTCTGTTCTGGTCCAGTCTGGTTGGAGTTCTGTAGGCTTCTTGTATATTCATGGGCATCTCTCTCTTTAGGTTAGGGAAGTTTTCTTCCATAATTTTATTGAAGATATTTGCTGGCCCTTTAAGTTGTAAATCTTCACTCTCCTCTATGCCTATAATCCTTAGGTTTGGTCTTCTCATTGTGTCCTGGATTTCCTGGATATTTTGGGTTACAAGCTTTTTGCATTTTGCATTTTCTTTAACTGTTGAGTCCATGGTTTCTATGGAATCTTCAGCATCTGAGATTCTTTCTTCTATCTCTTGTATTCTGTTGTTGATATTTGTATCTCTGTCCCCTGATTTCTTCCCAAGGCTTTCTATCTCCAAAGTTGTCTCCCTTTGAGTTTTCTTAGTTGTTTCTACTTCTGATTTTAGATCCTGGATGGTTTTGCTTAGCTCCTTCACTTGCATGTTTGTGTTTTCCTGTAATTCTTTAAGAGATTTTTGTGTTTTCTCTTTCATGAGCTCAGCCTGTTGACCAAAGTTCTCCTGTATTTCTTTAAGAGATTTTTGTGTTTCGTCTTTCATGACCTCAGCCTGTTGAGCAAAGTTCTCCTGTATTTCTTTAAGTGTTTTTTGCATTTCCTCCTTGTTGGCTTTTGTATTCTCCTGGATTTCTTTCAATGATTTTTGTGTTTCCCTTGCAAGGGCTTCTAACTTTTGATCCATTGTCTCCTGAATTTCTTTATGTATGACCTTCATGTGTTCCTGTACCAGCATCATGACCAGTGATTTTAAATCCAAATCTTGTTTTACTGGTGTGATGGGGTATCCAGGACATGTTGGTAGAGGAGAATTGGGTTCAGATGTTGCCATATTGCCTTGATTTCTGTTAGTGACGTTCCTGCGTTTGCCTTTTGCCATCTAGATCTCACTGGTGTTAGTTTATCTTGTCGGTGCTGGACTCACCAGTGCAAGCTGCCCCTTCTCAGTTGGCCTCTGGTGCACAGCTTACCTCCTGCACTGCTTGTAGACAGTGTGCTGCTGCCCAGGCTGTTCAGATCCCAAAGCAGGCACCCGAAGGCTCCCGCTGGGGCCCGCTGGATTCACTGGAGCACACTGACTTCTCCCAGCTGGCCGCCCGGAAGCCCAGCTAGCCACTTGCAGGACTTGGAGATGTAATGCTGCCGCCCAGACTGATCTGGATCCGGAAGCGGAGAGAGTAGAGCTAAGGGCTTCTGCCTGAGGCCTTGCCCCAGATTGTGTCTGTGGAGCAGATGGAGCCCGTGTGCACTCCCAGGGAGTGCCGACGGTGTATGCTACTGTGACCTCCCCTGAGTTCCGCTCACTCCGCTGGGCAGCCGATCTGCCAACCGGGCTGTCGCACACAAGGTTAGCCTGGCCGCCCAGTCCCTGAGTCCAGGCAAAAGCCTGGGAGGCCAAGGTCCGAGCAAAGTTCCCCTACGGCTTTGACTGTTAATTGGGTTTGCCAGGTGACTAGGATGGCCGGCGTGTGCGCCCGCGCTCCCTGAAAGCGCCGGGAGAGTCTGCTTTGCTAACAATCACCTGGGCGGGTTGACTCACAGATGGCCCACCAAGCCGCCCAGTTCTTGGGGTCAGTCCTGTGCCTTTTGGGGCCTGGACCCCCGCTTTGTTAGCCTTAGGCTATGCCTGTTACAGGTCTGCCCGCCTGAGCTCTCTGTCGTCCTGCAGGCAAAATGGCGGCGGTGCGCTCGCAGGCCTGGGCAAAAAACCTCCTGGTTGGGTTGGCACCCCGATGGCCCCCCCCGACCCGCCCAGGGCCTGGGTGCAGGCCAACGCCCGTTGGGCTCAGACCACCGCGGTGTTGGCCTCGGATTATGTTTGTGTACCTCAGTCTGTCCGATTCCTGGAGTACGGAACCAAGATGGATCCTCCTCTCCTGACTGGTGGGAGGCCGAGTTCTGAAGTGGCCTCCGTGCAGGAAAGGCGCCGCACAACTGCAGCTGCTTGCTGTCCGGCTGGTCAGCGAAGGTCAGTGGTCGTGGGCGCAGGGCCTAACTGGTCCCTGTGACGCCTTGGTTCCACTGCTGGTGGCCCTTCAGCTGGAGCAGCCACTGCTGCCGCTGCTGCCGCCGCTGCCGCCGCCGCCGCCGATCTCCCCCCATCTTTACTATATTAATCCTGCCAATCCATGAGCATGGGAGATCTTTCCATCTTCTGAGATCTTCTTTGATTTCTTTCTTCAGAGACTTGAAGTTCTTGTCATATAGATCTTTCACTTGCTTGGTTAGAGTCACGCCAAGATACATAATATTATTTGTGACTATTGTAAAGGGTGTTATTTCCTTAACTTCTTTCTCAACTTATTTATCCTTTGAGTGTAGGAAGGCTACTAATTTGTTTGAGTTAATTTTATATCCAGCCACTTTGCTGAAGTTGTTTGCTTTAGGAGTTCTCTGGTGGAAGTTTTGGGGTCGTTTAAGAATATGATCATATCATCTGAAAATAGTGATTTTTTTTTTACTTCTTCCTTTCTGATTTGTATACCTTGACCTCCTTTTGTTGTCTGATTGCTCTGGCTAGGACTTCAAGTGCTATATTGAATAGATAGGGAGAAAGTGGACAGCCTTGTCTGGTCCACGATTTTGGTGGGATTGCTTCAAGTTTCTCTCTATTTAGTTTAATATTGGCTACTGGTTTGCAGTATATTGCAGTATATTGTTTAGGTATGGGCTTTGGATTCTCAATCTCTCCAAGACTTTTATCATGAAGGGATGCTGATTTTGACAAAAGACTTTTCAGCATCTAATTAAATGACCACATGTTTTTTCTTGAGTTTGTTTATGTAATGGATGACATTGATGAATTTCCATATATTGATCCATCCCTGCATCCCTGGGATGAAGCCTACTTGATCTTGGTGAATTATCATTTCGATGCATTCTTGGATTTGGCTGGCCAGTATTTTATTCAGTATTTTTGCATCAGTGTTCATAAGAGAGATTGGCCTGATGTTCTCTTTCCTTGTTTGGCCTTTGTTTGATTTAGGTATAAGCATTACTGTGGTTTCATAGAGTGAGTTGGGTAGTGTTCCTTGAGTTTCTATTTCATAGCATAGTTTGAAGAGTATCAGTATTAACTCTTCTTTGAAGATCTGATTGAAAGAATTCCCCCACTAAAACCATCTGGTGCTGACTTTTTTTTTTTTTTTTCATTTTTTGTTTTGTTTTGTTTTTGATAGGAGACTATTAACAATTGCTTCTATTTCCTCAGGATATATGAGACTATTTAGATGGTTTATCTGATCCTGTTTTAACATTGACACCTGGTATGTATTTAGAAAGTTGTCCATTTCATCTAGATTATCAAATTTTGTTGAGTATAAACTCGTGTAGTAGAATCTGATGATTTTTTTCTGAATTTCCACACTTTCTGTTGTTATATCTCTCTTTTCGTTTCTGATTTTGTTAATTTGGGTACTGCCTCTGTGCCCTCTGGTTAGTCTTGCCAAGGGTTTATCTATCTTCTTGATTTTCTCAACAAATCCGCTCCTGGTTTTGTTGATTCTTTGTATAGTTCTTTTTGTTTCTACTTGGTTGATTTCAGCCCTGAGTTTGATGATTTCCTGCCTTCTACCCTTCTTGGGTGTATTAGCTTCTTTCTGTTCTAAAGCTTTCAGGTGTGCTGTTAAGCTGCTAATGTATGCTCTCTCTAGTTCCTTTTTGGAGGACTCAGAGCTATGAGTTTTCTTCTTAGCACTGCTATCATTGTGTCCCATAAATTTGGCTATTTTGTGCCTTCATTTTCAATGAATTCTAAAAAGTCTTTAATTTATTTCTTTATTCCTTGTTTGATCAAGCTATTATTGAGAAGGGCATTGTTCAAAGTCCAAAGGTATGTGTATTTTCCATTGTTTTTGTTTGAACTTAAGACCAGCCGTAGGCTGTGGTGATCTGATAAGGTGCATGGAAAAATTTCAATATTTCTGTACCTGTTGAGGCCTGCTTTGTGACCAATTATATGGTCAATTTTGGAGAAGGTACCATGAGGTGTTGAGAAGAAGGTATATTCTTTTACTTTAGGATGGAATGTTCTACAAATATCTGTTAGATCCATTTGGTCCATAACTTCAGTAAGTTTCACTATGTCTCTGTTTAGTATATGATTCTATGATTTGTCTATTGTTGAGAGTGAGGTGTTGAAGTCTCCCACTATTTTTGTGTGGGGTGCAATGTGTGCTTTGAGCTTTAGTAAGTTTTTTTTTTATGAATGTGGGTGCCTTTGCCTTCAGAGCATAGATGTTCATAACTGATTGTTCATCTTGGTAGATTTTTCCTTTGATAAGTATGAAGTGTCACTCCTTATCTTTTTTGACAACTTTTGGTTGAAAGTCAATTTATAAGAATGGCTTGTTTCTTGGGACATTTGCTTGGAAAATAATTTTCCAACCTTTGATTCTTAAGTAGTGACTGCCTTTGTCACTGAGGTCGGTTTCTTGTATGCAGCAAAATTTTTGGTCCTGTTTATGTATCCAGTCTGTTAGTTTAAGCCTTTTTATTGGGGAATTGAGACCATTGATGTTAAGAGATATTAAGGAAAAGTGATTGTTGTTTACTGTTATCTTCTTTTTTAAAGGTAAATTCTGTTTTTGTGGCTATCCTCTTTTGGGTTTGTTGAAAGATTATTTTTCTATGGTGTGATTTCCCACCTTGTGTTGGTGTTTTCCACCCATTATCCTTTGTATAGTTGGATTTGTGAAACAATATTGTGTAAATTTTCTTTTGTCATGGAATGTCTTGTTTTCTCTGTCTATGGCATTTGAGAGTTTTGCTGGATTATAGTAGTCTGGGCTGACATTTATGTTCTCTTAGTGTCTGCGTGACATCTGCCCAGGGTCTTCTAGCTTTCATAGTTTCTGGAGAGATGTCTGGTATAATTCTGATAGGTCTGCCTTTACTTGACCTTTTCGCCTTACTGTTTTAAAAATTCTTTTTTTGTTTAGTGCATTTGGTGTTTAGATTATTATAAGACAGGAGGAATTTCTGTTCCGTTCCAGTCTGTTTGGAGTTCTGTGGGCTTCTTGTATGTTCCTGGCATCTCTTTCTTTAGGTTAGGGAAGTTTTCTTCCATAATTTTGTTAAAGATATTTACTGGTCCGTTAAGATGCAAGTCCTCACTCTCTTCTATATCTACAATCCTTAGGTTTGGTCTTCTCATTCTGTCCTTGATTTCCTGAATGTTTTGGGTTACAAGATTTTTTGCATTTTGCATTTTCTTTGTCTGTTGAGTCAATGTTTTCTATGGAATCTTCAACATCTGAGATTCCTTCTTCTATCTCTTTTATTCTGTGGTTGATACCTGCATCTGTGACTCCTGAATTCATTCCAAGGTTTTCTATCTCCAGAGATGTCTCACTTTGCAATTTCTTTATTGTTTCTACTTCCATTTTTAGATCCTGGATAGTCTTGTTCATTTCCTTCACTTGTTCGTTTGTGTTTTCCTGAAATTCTTTAAGGGATTTTTGTGTTTCCTCTTTAAGGGCTTCTACCTGTTGACTCATATTCTACTGTATTTCTTTAAGGGAGTTATTTATGTCCTTCTTGAAGTCCTCTATAAGCTTCATGAGCTATGATTTTAAATCCAGCTATGGGTTTGCCAATGTGATGGGGTATCCAGGATTTGCTGTTGTGGAAAAACTGGGTTCTGATGTTGCCACATTGCCTTGGTTTCTGTTAGTAGTGAACTTGCCTTTGCCTTTGGCAATCTAGCTGTCTCTGGAGTTTGCTGGTCTTGCTGTCTCTGACTGTGGCTTCTCTGTCCTGCAAGCCTGTATATCTGTACTACAGGGATTTCTGTTTTCTTAAAACAGCTCAGGGAACTATCAGGAGATGTGGTCTTCCCTGCTGCAGACCTGGCAAGGATCAAATGCCCTGCTTGCTGCTGGTTCTCTAGAAAGTATCAGGAGATGGGGCCTTGTCTATGGCAGAACTGGCAGAGGCTCTACCACAGCAGAGGGAACAGGGCAGGTGGCAGTGAAAGACGGGTAGAAGGGGAGTCATATTCTGGGGGGGGTGAGTGGGGTTTTGGTGGTCGCTGCATAGTGAGTTCCAGCCAGCAGCTCTGGGCCTCCAGAAGTGGGGGCGGTTCTTACAGAATGCCCTGCTTGCTGCTGATTCTTTACAAAGTATCAGGAGATGGGGCCTTCCCTGTGGCAGAACTGGCAGGGGTCTACTACAGCAGAAGGACCAAGCAGGTAGCTCAGAGGAGGTAGAATAACTCTACAGTTTCATATAATCTCCTGTTTCACTTTATAATGCCCTCAACTCCAAAAGGAAGAGAGAAAAAGTTAGGAATAATAGTGAATAAAGTTAAGACTTTTATATTCATGGAAGTGCAACATCTAGAATTGAAGCAAACCATTTGCCAACTGAGTCCTTTGTGGAAAACAAAAACAAATCCACACTCTAATAAAGAGCAGAAGCAAGGAAGTGAAGTTTTTACTGGATAGATTTTCAACCTTTAGTCTCTGTCTCTTTCTGTCTCTGTCTCTCTCTGTGTGACTCTGTCTCTCTCTATTTCTCTGTTTCTATCTGTGTCTCTGGCTTTTCTATTTCTGTCTCTGTCTCTCTATGTTTGTGTGTGTATTTGTGTTCAGATCTGAGATTGTAGGTATCAATATTAAACAACGTAAGAGGAAAACCTCTCTAGTTCTCAACTGTCAGCTTGTTTGACACAAACTTTCTTGCCCTAATTCTGCAAGTCACGACAACTACCCAGCAAATGTCTGAGACTTTTTCCATCTTCAACTTCTAAGTCAATTTAGAAGTACTTGATTTACAGACATGTGCTGCTTCAATGAACAGCTTTTAAAACTATATTATAGAAAATGACTAGAAATATTTATAAGGCATATAGACAGTCTTGTCAACACTCTGAAAATGTATAAAATGCATAAATTAAAAATCAACATATAACTGAATGCCTGGACACAACAAAAGATAACTTTTCTATTTTTTTCTATTTTATTTTTGCTAATAACCCACATTCAGAACTCTAGATAATAACCTTTAAGTTCTTAAATTTTATCATGTTATAGTCTTTCTATAGGCAATTAAAATTACCTTCTGATCTAAGTTAAAACTTAAATTAAAGGAGGAAGAAATAATTATAGAATGAAACAAATGTTTTCCATGTTGCAGAATAAATTAAAAAAATAGGCTAGGGAAATGTTAAGAAATGTAACTATTACACCAAATTTACTTTTAGTTTCTATTGTAATTTCTTCTTCATTATTACTAGGTCAACATAAAAATCACTGAAAGAGAAAGGAGTATTTGTGTGTCGTCTTTTACTATTATTATTTTGACAAATATGTCATTTTATTTCAATAATATTTCTATCTCCTCTACCAAATTCCCAGAGGGAAATATCATTTGCTGATCTTCTTTGTTATTTTGAAGCAATCAGATATCATAATCAAAGAAATGGACATGTTATACAAGTGAAAAATAACAAATATACTATCCACTTACGGCGGAAATTGATTCATATATTTACATGGGATCAGCCAGACATGGGAGTAAACTTGCCCATTGATTTTACCTACATTCTTCTTTGGTGGTGGTAAAGCATTAATTATAAAACTTCTTAATTTCTATGAAAGAAAATAAGCTATACTCTCCAATTATGAAGTTATTGGCCCTGTTTTTGTTTGTGATGTAGTTTTTACCTTTAAAAAATTCAGAGATACGGGTTTAGGAATTGGCTTGAAAGAAACACAACAGACTTTAAAGGATCATGAAGATAGGCTGGCCGAGATTACAGCACTGTGGTTAATATTGACAGTGGACACATTTTCAAATTGAGTCATTATCATTGCTAGTAGCCAGTGTCACATGATCCTTTCTTTTACACCAGGCCCAACTAAAAAATGCCATTTTCTGGTGGTAAGGACTGCAAAAAACAAGAATCAAAGGTGCATCACACAGGGAAAAAAATAGCCTAATAATATCCTCCAGATAGGGCCAAATATACACCATATTTCAAGAAAGTTGTGTCTCTACATTTACAACTCTGTCATCATTTAAGAATTGTTCCTGTCTAAAAGAACTCCAGGGACAATAAAAGAAGAAGAGACTGAGGGAAAGGAGGTTCAGTGAAATGCCCACATTAGGATTCAGCTCAAGGGGAGTCCACAAGGCCTGACACTACTACTGATGCTATGGTGTGCTAACAGACAGGAGCTTAGCATGACTGCCCTCCAAAAGGCCCAGCAAGCAGATAAAAAAGTCAGATGCAGGTACTTACACCCAACCAATAGACAGAAGCCTGGAACCCTGTCATTGAATTAGGGAAAGGCTGGCAGAAGCTGAGGAGGAAGGTGACCCCATAAGAAGATCAACAGTCTCAACTGACCAAGGGCCTCTCCTCTCATTAATATCCAACAAGGTCATCCTTTGCTAAATATGTGGCTGGAACCATGGACTCTTCCATGTGTACTCCATGGAATGTGGTTTAGTCCCTGGGAGCTCTGGGGTTTCCGGTTGGTTGATATTGTTGTTTTTCCTATGGGGTTACAAACTCCTTCAGCTCCTTTAGTCCTTCTTCTAACTCCTCCAATGGGGACCGTGTGCTCTGTCCAATGGTTGGCTGCAAGCATTTACCTCTGTATTTGTCAGGGTCTGGCAGAGACTCTCAAGAAACAGCTATATCAGGCTCCTGTCAGCATGTACTTCTTGCCATCCACAATAGTGTCTGGGTTTGGTATATGGAATGGATTCCTATTGTAGTAGTCTCTGAATGGCCTTTTCTTCAGTCTCTGTTCCACCCTGTTTCTCCATATTTGTTCTGTGAGTATTTTGTTACCCTTTTTAAGAAGAACCAAAGCACCCACACTTTGGTCTTCTTTATTCATGAGCTTCATGTGGTCTATGAAATGTGTCTTGGGTATTCCAAACTTTTGGGTGAATATTCACTTATCAGTGAGTGCATACCATATGTGTTCTTTTGTGATTGGGCTATCTCACGCAAGATGATATTTTCTAGTTCTATTCATTTACCAAAGAAATTCATAAAGTCCTTGTTTTTAATAGCTGAGTAGTATTACATTTGTATATGTACCAAATTTCTATATCCATTCCTCTGTTGAAGGCCATCTGGGTTGTTTCTAGCTTCTAGCTATTAGAAATAGGCTTCTATGAACATAGTGGTACATATGTCCTTGTTATATGTTGGAGTATATTTTACTATTATTATGTTTGTTGTTTATTATTATTATTATTGATTGATTTATTATGTTTGTATGTTTGTATTATTTAGGTATGACTTATGGACCTGTGGTTTACAGAAGGTACTTAGATGGAAATGACATGTGTTACACTTTGTGTTTGGATATGGATGCCTTCAATAGGATTCTCAGTTTAGGGAAGCAGGGATCTGTTAGAAGATCCACAGGAATAAGGAGAGGTTAAATTTTCTAAAGGAGGGAACAAGTTTTCATGCTTCATAAATTTAAAAAGCCTCCCCATTAATCACACAAAAAGGCCACGGAGACATGGTGGACTGATTCATCATTCTTCTACTCTATAAGGAGACCCTTTACCATTTTCACATCTACCTTCTAAAGTCAAAGATTTTCAGAATGTTTGGTTGTACTGTTCAAGCATAGTCAATATTACCAAAGGATTTTCATATATATGACCTACAGGAGATTGATTCATTGCCACAAGGGGGAAGACATGCTAGCTTGATCCCATTATACATGGGAAGTATGGCTTGACTATTCAAAACACAAGCTATTCTTTTTTTTTCTTTTTATTTATTTCCTATATTCTTTGTTTACATTCTAGAAGCTTTCCCCTTTCCCAGTCCCCCCCCCCCCATATGTCCCATAAGTCCTCTTCTCTCCATCCATTCTGCTATAGCTCCCCTTCCCTTTTCTCTGTCTTGGTACACCACTACAATGCTGGATCAAACCTTTCCAGAATTAAGGCCCTCTTCTTCCTTCTTCATGGGAATCATTTGATAAGCTAATTGTATCTTCAGTATTCAGAGCTTCAGGGCTAATTAATATCCACTTATCAATGATTGCATTCCATGTGTATTCTTTTGTGATTGCTTTACCTCACTTAGGATGACATTATCTACTTCCATCCAGTTGCCTAAAAAATTCATGAATTCATTGTTTTTCTTTCCAGCTTCTGGCTATTATAAATAGGGCTGCTATGAACATAGTGGAGAATGTGTCCTTACTGCATGCAGGGGAATAGCCAGGGTATATGCCCAGGAGAGGTATAGCAGGGTCCTCTGGAAGTTTAATGTCCAGTTTTCTTAGTAACCACCAGACTGATTTCCATAGTGGTTGTACCATCTTACAATCACACCAGCAGTGAAGGAGTGTTCCTCTTTCTCCACATCCTTGCCAACACCTGCTGTCTCCTGAGTTTTTAACCTTAGCCATTCTGACTGGTGTGAGGTGAAATCTCAAGGTTGTTTTGATTTGCATTTCCCTAATGGCTAATGATGTCGAGCATTTCTTAAGGTGCTTCTTGGCCACCCGATTTCTTCAGGTGAAAATTCTTTGTTTAGGTCTGTACCCCATTTTTAATAGGGTTATTTGGTTCACTGGGGTCTAACTTCTTGAGTTCTTTGTATATATTGGATATTATCACTCTATCGGATGTAGGGTTGGTGAAGATCTTTTCCCAATTTGTTGGTTGCTGTTTTGTCCTTTTGACGGTGTCCTTTGCCTTACAGAAACTTTGTAATTTTATGAGGTCCCATTTGTCAATTCTTGATCTTATAACATAAGCTATTGGTGTTCTGTTCAGGAACTTTTCCCCTGTGCATATGTCCTCAAGGGTTTCCCCCAGTTTCTTTTCTATTAGTTTCAGTGTGTCCGTTTTATGTGGAGGTCCTTGATCCACTTGGAGTTGAGCTTAGTACAAGGAGATATGAATGGATCGATTCACATTCTCCTGCATGCTGACCTCCAGTTGAACCAGCAGCAATTGTTGAAAAAGCTATTTTTATTCAGTGGATGTTTTCAGCTCCTTTGTCGAAGATCAAGTGACCATAGGTGTGTGGATTCATTTCTGGGTCTCCAATTCTATTCTATTGGTCCACTTGCCTGTCCCTGTGCCAATACCATGCAGTTTTTAACACTATTGCTCTGTAGTATTGCTTGAGGTCTGAGATACTAATGACCCCAGAAGTTCTTTTACTGTTGAGAATAGCTTTAGCTATCCTGGGTTTTTTGTTATTCCAGATAAATTTGAGAATTGCTTTTTCTAACTCTGTGAAGAACTGAGTTGGGATTTTAATGGGGATTACATTGAATCTGTATATTGCTTTTGGCAAGATGGTCATTTTAACTATATTAATCCTGCCAATCTATGAGCATGATAGATTTTTCCATTTTCTGAGGTCTTCTTCGATTTCCTTCTTCAGAGACCTGAAGTTCTTGTTGTATAGATCTTTCACTTGTTTGGTTAGAGTCACACCAAGATACTTTATATTGTTTGTGGATATTGTGAAGGGTGCCATTTCCCTAACTTCTTTTGTATAGGAAGGCAAATGATTTGATTGAGTTGATTTTCTTTCTTTTTTCTTTTTTTTTTTTTTTTGGTAGTACATGTTTTTATTTTTTTCTTTCTTTTTCTTTTTTTATTACATTCGATATATTTTTTATTTACATTTCAAATGATTTCCCCTTTTCTGGTCCCCCACTCCCTGAAAGTCACATAAGCCTCCTTCCCTCCCCCTATTCTCCCACCCACCTCTTCCCATTTTCCTGTTCTGGTTTTGCCTTATACTGTTTCACTGGATCTTTCCAGAAGCAGGGGCCACTCCTCTGTTCTTCTTGTACCTCATTTGATGTGTGGATTATGTTTTGCGTATTCCAGTTTTCCAGGCTAATATCCACTTATTAGTGAGTGCATACCATGATTGATCTTTTGAGACTGGGTTACCTCACTTAGTATGATGTTCTCCAGCTCCATCCATTTGCCTAAGAATTTCATGAATTCATTGTTTCTAATTGGCTGAATAGTACTCCATTGTGTATATATACCACATTTTTTTACATCCATTCTTCTGTTGAGGGATACCTGGGTTCTTTCCAACTTCTGGCTATTATAAATAGGGCTGCTATGAACATAGAAGAGCATGTGGCCTTATTGCATGCTGGGGAATTCTGTGGGTATATGCCCAGGAGAGGTATAGCAGGGTCCTCTGGAAGTGTCATGCCCAGTCTTCTTAGGAACTGCCAGACTGATTTCCATAGTGGTTTTACCATCTTACAATCCCACCAGCAGTGAAGGAGTGTTCCTCTTTCTCTACATCCTTGCCAACACCTGCTGTCTCCTGAGTTTTTAACTTTAGCCATTCTGACTGGTGTGAGGTGAAATCTCAGGGTTGTTTGATTTGCATTTCCCTAATGGCTAATGATGTTGAGCAATTCTTAAGGTGGTCTCGGCCATCCTAAGTTCTTCAGGTGAAAATTCTTTGCTTAACTCTGTACCCCATTTTTAATAGGGTTATTTGGTTTTCTGGGATCTAACTTTTGAGTTCTTTGTATATATTGGATATTAGCCCTCAATCTGATGTAGGGTTGGTGAAGATCTTTTCACAATTTGTTGGTTGCTGATTTGTCTTTTTGATGGTGTCCTTTGCTTTACAGAAACTTTGTAATTTTATGAGGTCCCATTTGTCAATTCTTGATCTTAAGGATAAGATCAAGAATTTGAGCATAACTTATTGGTGTTCTGTTCAGGAACTTTCCTCCGGTACCGCTGTCCTCAAGGGTCTTCCCTAGTTTCTATTCTATTATCTTCAGAGTGTCTGGCTTTATGTGGAGGTCCTTGATCCATTTGGAGTTAAGCTTAGTACAAGGAGACAAGGATGGATCAACTCACATTCTCCTGCATGCTGACCTCCAGTTGAACCAGCACCATTTGTTGAAAAAGCTATCTTTTTTCCATTGGATGTTTTCAGCCCCTTTGTAGAGGATCATAGGTGTGTGTTCATTTCTGGATCTTCAATCATGTTCCATTGATCTGCCTGCCTGTCACTGTACCAATACCATGCAGTTTTTAACACTATTGCTCAGTAGTATTGCTTGAGCTCAGGGATACTGATTCCCCCAAAATTTCTTCTGTTTTTGAGAATTGTTTTAGCTATTCTGAGTTTTTTGTTATTCCAGATGAATTTGAGAATTGTTCTTTGTAACTCTATGAAGAATTGAGTTGGGATTTTGAATGGGTATTGAGATGAATTTGTATATTGCTTTTGGCAAAATGGCCATTTTAACTATATTAATCCTGCTGACCCATGAGCATGGGAGGTTTTTCCATTTTTTGAGGTCTTCTTCCATTTCCTTCTTCAGAGTCTTGAAGTTCTTGTCATACAGATCTTTCACATGTTTGGTAAATGTCACCCCAAGGTACTTTATACTCTTTGTGGCTATTGTGAATGGTGTCAGTTCCCTAATTTCTTTCTCAGTCTGCTTATCCTTTGAGTATAGAAAGGCTACTGATTTTCCTGAGTTGATTTTATATCTAGCCACCTTACTGAAGTTGTTTATCAGCTGTATCAGTTCTCTAGTGGAGTTTTTTGGGTCACTTAGGTAGACTATCATATCATCTGCAAATAATGATACTTTGACTTCTTCCTTTCCAATTTGTATCCCTTTGACCTCCTTATGTGACCCTCAGCCAGACTGATCAAAGGGCAGAATGAAAGTATCCAAGTTAGCAAAATTAGAAATGAAAAGAGAGGTATAACAACAGAAACTGAGGAAATTCAAAAAATCATCAGATCCTACTACAAAAGCCTATAAAATAAAAATAAACAGATCCTACTACAAAAGCCCTGGAACAAAAAGAAGCTATTTCACCCTGGAGGAGTAGAAGGCAGGAAATCATCAAACTCAGGGCTGAAATCAATCAAGTAGAAACAAAGAGAACCATACAAAAAATCAACAAAACCAGGAGCTGGTTCTTTGAGAAAATCAACAAGATAGATAAACCCTTAGCGAGACTGACCAAAGGGCACAGAGAAAGTATCTAAATTAACAAACTTAGAAATGAAAAGGGAGATATAACAACGGAAACTGAGGAAATCCAAAAAATCATCAGATCCTACTACAAGAGCCTGTACTCAACACAACTGGAGAATCTGGAGGAAATGGACAATTTCCTAGACAGATACCAAATACCAAAATTAAATCAGGACCAAATAGGTCATCTAAAGAGTCCTATAACCCCTAAAGAAATAAAAGGGGTCATAGAAAGCCTTCCAACCAAAAAAAGCACAGGACCAGATGCCTTCAGTGCAGAATTCTATCAGACCTTCAAAGAAGACCTAGCACCCAATACTCTTCAAATTTTTCCACAAAATAGAAACAGAAGGAACACTACCCAGTTCCTTGTATGAAGCCACTATTATGCTGATACCAAAACCAGACAAAGATCCAACAAAGAAAAAGAATTTCAGACCAATTTCCCTTATGAACATCGATGCAAAAATACTCAATACAATTCTTGCCAACCGAATTCAAGAACACATAAAAACGATCATCCACCATGATCAAGTAGGCTTTATTCCAGGGATGCAGGGTTGGTTCAATATATGGAAATCCATCAATGCAATCCACTACATAAACAAACTCAAAGAAAAAAACTACATGGCTATTTCATTGGATGCTGGAAAAGCATTTGACAAAATTCAGCATCCTTTCATGCTTAAAGTCTTGGAAAGAACAGGAATTCAAGGCCCATACCTAAACATAGTAAAAGCAATATACAGCAAACTGGTAGCCAGCATCAAACTAATTGGAGAGAAACTTGAAGCAATCCCACTAAAATCAGGTACTAGACAGGGCTGCCCCCTTTCTCCTTATCTTTTCAATATTATACTTGAATTGATTTTATAACCTGTTACTTTGCTGAAGTTGTTTATCAGCTGTAGGAGTTCTCTGGTGGAGTTTTTAGGGTCACTTAAGTATACTATCAAGTCATGCTCAGTTTTCTGAGGGACTGCCAGACTGATTTCCAGAGTGGTTGTACTAATTTGCAACCCCACCAGCAGTGGAGGAGTGTTCCTCTTTCTCCACATCCTCGCCAACATCTGCTGTCTTCTGAGTTTTTAATCTTAGCCATTCTGACTGGTGTAAGGTGAAATCTCAGGTTTGCTTTGATTTGCATTTCCCTGATGACTAGTGAAGCTGAGCATTTTTTTAAATGTTTCTCCACCATCCGATGTTCTTCAGGTGAGAATTCTTTGTTTAACTCTGTACCCCATTTTTAATAGGGTTATTTGGTTCTGGGGTCTAACTTCTTGAGTTCTTTGTATGTATTGGATATTAGCCCTCTATCTGATGTAGGGTTGGTGAAGATCTTTTCCCAATTTGTTGGTTGCCAATTTGCCCTTTTGATGGTGTCCTTTGCTTTACAGAAACTTTCTAATTTTATGAGGTCACATTTGTTAATTCGTGATCTTAGAGCATACCACTCCTGGGCATATACCCAGAGGATTCCCCAGCATGTAATAAGGATATATGTTCCACTATGTTCATAGCAGCCCTATTTATAATAGCCAGAAGCTGGAAATAACACAGGAATCCCTCAACCGAAGAATGGATGCAAAAAATGTGGTTTATCTGCACAATGGAATGCACTATTCAGCCATTAGAAACAATGAATTCATGAAATTCCTAGGCAAATGAATGGAGCTGGAGAATATCATACTAAGTGAGGTAACCCAGTCTCAAAAAATCAGTCATGGTATGCACTCACTAATAAGTGGATATTAGCTTGGAAAACTGGAATATGCAAAACATAATCCACACTTCAAATGAGGTACAAGAAGAACGGAGGAGTGGCCCCTAGTTCTGGAAAGACCCAGTGTAGCAGTATAAGACAAAACCATAACAGGGAAGTGGGAAGGGATGGGTGGGAGAACAGAGGGAGGGAAGGGGGCTTATGTGACTTTCGGAGAGTGGGGAACCAGAAAAGCGGAAATCATTTGAAATGTAAATAAAAAATATATCGAATAAAAAAAAGTATACTATCAAGTTATATGCAAATAGTGATAATTTGACTTCTTCCTTTCCAATTTGTATCCCTTTGACCTCCTTATGTTGTCTAATTGCTCTAGCTAGAACTTCAAGTACTATATTGAAAAGATATGGAAAGAGAGGACAGCCTTGTGTAGTCCCTGATTTTAGTGGGATTACTTCAAGTTTCTCTTTATTTAGTTTGATATTGGCTAACGGTTTGCTGTATATTGCTTTAACTGTGTATAGGTATGGGCCTTGAATTCCTGTTCTTTCCAAGACTTTTAGCATGAAAGGATGCTGAATTTTGTCAAATGCTTCTTCAGCATTTGACATATGGTTTTTTCTTTGAGTTTGTTTATGTAGTGGATTGCATTGATGGATTTCCTTATATTGAACCACCCCTGCATCCCTGGTAGGAAACCCATTTGATCGTGGTGGATAATCGTTTTGATGTATTCTTGGATTAGGTTGGCAAGAATTTTATTGAGTATTTTTACATCGATATTCATAAGGGAAATTGGCCTGAAGTTCTCTTTCTTTGTTGGATCTTTGTTTGGTTTTGTTATCAGTGTAACTGTGGCTTCATAGAACGAGTTGAGTAGTGTTTCTTCTGTTTTTATTTTGTGAAACAGTGATTTCAATAGCAACAAAACAACAGAAAGCCCACATACACATGGAAACTGAACAATACTCTACTCAATGATATCTTGGTCAAAGAAGAAATAAAGAAAGAAATCAAAGACTTTTTAGAATTTAATAAAAATGATGACACAACATATCCAAATCTATGGGACACAATGAAAGCAGTGCTAAGAGGAAAACTCATAGCCCTGAGTGACTCCAAAAAGAAAATGGAGAGAGCATACACTAGAAGCTTAATGATACACCTGAAAGCCCTGGATCAAAAAGAAGCAAATTCACCCAGGAGGAGTAGAAGGCAGAAAATCATCAAATTGGCTGAAATCAATTAAGAAGAAACTAAGAGAACCATACAAAGAATCAACAAAACCAGGAGCTGGTTCTTTGAGAAAATCAACAAGATAGATAAACCCTTAGCCAGACTAACCAAAGGGCACGGAGACAGTATCCAGATTAACGAAATTAGAACTGAAAAGGGATATATAACAACAGAAACTGAGGAAATTCAAAAAAAATCATCAGATCCTACTACAAAAGCCTATACTCGACACAACTGGAGAATCTGGAGGAAATGGACAGTTTCCTAGACAGATATCAAACACCAAAATTAAATCAAGATCGAATAGATCATCTAAGCAGTCCCATAACACCTGAAATAAAAGGGGTCATAGAAAGTCTCCCAACATTTTATATGTTCATGAATGTTCACATAAAATATGAAATTTAAAATACTATATACCTTTTCATAGTCACAAAGTAGAAGTGTAAAAGTCAATTTAAGTGTTCTGTAGCTTAGTTAAACTTATTACAGCTTCCAAATACAATGCTGTTAAGTCAATTTAAATCATGTTTTTTACATGCAACTATGCTAACATGTCAGAACATCTAGGGCTTTATTACTTTCATAAAGATTTTTTAAAATGTGTGCATTGGAGTTACAACTTGTACAACACAGTGGCTTAAATTTGTACATATTTAGATGTTATGAGTTTTAGGACACATTCCCATTTCCAAGAGCTCCTACAGTTGGACTAAGCTACAGATTTCAATGTGTTTTAAAAATGAGGGGCAGTGGTGTATTAGAGGGAATTACATTTTAATCAGTGTGGCCACAATAAATGAACAGATAAAGATGTTCAATATACTGAAGGGTTTTTCTTAAAGATCCAAGATAAATATTGAGATTTGTAGGTGAGGGGGAAACAAAAAAGACAAGAACTGTGGTGTTGACTATAAAATGTCTGCATGACAAAGCATATTACCTTCCCAGGTGATGTTCTTGTCAATGATTATCTGCATCTAGGGGGCTTTGGGAGAAATATTTATTACTATGCCATTATTATTATTATTATTATTACTATGCCATTATTATTATTATTATTATTATTATTATTATTATTATCAGCAGCAGCAGCATCATTTTATTCATTTACATTTAAAATGATATCCCTCTTTCCAGGTTACCCCATCCACCAACCCCTACCCCTTTAATCCTTCTCCCTTTTGCCTCCATGAGTGTGCTCCTCCACCCATTCACGGACTCCTGCCTCACCCCTCTAGCATGGCCCTATGGTGGCATATCAAGCCTCCCCTCCTATTGATGTCAGATAAGGCCATCCTCTGTTAACATATGTACTTGGAGTCCTGGCTTCCTCTATGTATACTCAGGTTGTTGGTTTAATCCCTCTAGCTCAGAGTGGCCCAGTTTTCATTTGATAGGGAAGTTTATTCCCATGAGATAACTGTTCCTATATAAGGGCAGCTATTCTGTTTATATCATGGAATAATTGATAACATGCTGGGGCTGATCTGCCCTGGGATGCTTATAATTGCCTAAAGCTATGAAGCTTATAACATCTAACGATTGTAATGGAGATTTCTCTGGTTTGTTCTAGACAACCTTTCTGATATTTTCTGATACTTTCCCAGATGTATTTGATAAGTTCTATGGTTGACTAGTGTGTTTTATCCTTACAGAACACTCTTACACAGTGGAGTATGTCACTTACTCAATTCACCCTAACTCAATTCTTTTTTTTTTATTCGATATAATTTATTTACATTTCAAATGATTTCCCCTTTTCTAGCCCCCCCCCCACTCCCCGAAAGTCCCGTAAGCCCCCTTCTCTTCCCCTGTCCTCCCTCCCACCCCTTCCCACTTCCCCGTTCTGGTTTTGCCCAATACTGTTTCACTGAGTCTTTCCAGAACCAGGGGCCACTCCTCCTTTCTTCTTGTATCTCATTTGAAGTGTGGATTATGTTTTGGGTATTCCAGTTTTCTAGGTTAATAACCACTTATTAGTGAGTGCATACCATGATTCACCTTTTGAGTCTGGGTTACCTCACTTAGTATGATGTTCTCTAGCTCCATCCACTTGCCTAAGAATTTCATGAATTCATTGTTTCTAATGGCTGAATAGTACTCCATTGTGTAGATATACCACATTTTTTGCATCCACTCTTCTGTTGAGGGATACCTGGGTTCTTTCCAGCATCTGGCAATTATAAATAGGGCTGCTATGAACATAGTAGAGCATGTATCCTTATTACATGGTGGGGAATCCTCTGGATATATGCCCAGGAGTGGTATAGCAGGATCTTCTGGAAGTGAGGTGCCCAGTTTTCGGAGGAACCGCCAGACTGATTTCCAGAGTGGTTGTACCAATTTGCAACCCCACCAGCAGTGGAGGAGTGTTCCTCTTTCTCCACATCCTCTCCAACACCTGCTGTCTCCTGAATTTTTAATCTTAGCCATTCTGACTGGTGTATAAAGTATCTTGGGGTAACTCTTACCAAACATGTGAAACAGTATAAAGTATATTGGGGTGACTCTTACCAAACATGTGAAAGATCTGTATGACAAGAATTTCAAGACTCTGAAGAAGGAAATGGAAGAAGACCTCAAAAAATGGGAAAACCTCCCATGCTCATGGATCGGTAGAATCAATATAGTTAAAATGGCCATTTTGCCTAAAGCACTGTACAGATTCAATGCAATACCCATCAAAATCCCAACTCAATTCTTCACAGAGTTAGAAAGAGCAATTATCAAATTCATCTGGAACAACAAAAAACCCAGGATAGCTAAAACTATTCTCAGCAACAAAAGAAAATCTGGGGGAATCAGTATCCCTGACCTCAAGCAATACTACAGAGCAATAGTGTTAAAAACTGCATGGTATTGGTACAGTGACAGGCAGTAGGATCAATGGAACAGGATTGAAGATCCTGAAATGAACCCACACACCTATGGCCACTTGATCCTCGACAAAGAGGCTGAAAACATCCAATGGAAAAAAGATAGCCTTTTCAACAAATGGTGCTGGTTCAACTGGAGGTCAGCATGCAGAAGAATGCGAATTGATCCATCCTTGTCTCCTTGTACTAAGCTCAAATCCAAATGGATCAAGGACCTCCACATAAAGCCAGACACTCTGAAGCTAATAGAAAAGAAACTGGGGAAGACCCTTGAGGACATCGGTACAGGGAGAAAGTTTCTGAACAGAACACCAATAGCGTATGCTCTAAGAGCAAGAATTGACAAATGGGACCTCATAAGGTTACAGAGTTTCTGTAAGGCAAAGGACACCATCAAGAGGACAGATCGGCAACCAACAAATGGGAAAAGATCTTCACCAATCCTACATCAGATAGAGGGCTAATATCCAATATATATAAAGAACTCAAGAAGTTAGACTCCAGAAAACCAAACAACCCTATTAAAAAATGGGGTACAGAGTTAAACAAAGAATTCTCACCTGAAGAACTTCGGATTGCAGAGAAGCATCTTAAAAAATGCTCAACTTCATTAGTCATTAGGGAAATGCAAATCAAAACAACCCTAAGATTTCACCTAACTCAATTCTTATTTTCTGGACTTTGTTTACTCACATTTGTGGCAGATTAAATCATTGCTAATGACTTATATCTATAATGGTCTCTAAAATAACAGGTTATAAGTTGGAGAGATGAATCAATGATTATGACCCTTGGTGCTTTTTTAAAGGATTCAGATTTAGTTCATATTATGCACGTGGTGGCTCTCAACCATCTCTAATTCCAGTTTCTGGGAATAAAATTATTGTTCCAATTTAACTTTGGTGGCCACTGAGTTAATCTCAAAAAATGGTCATAGTTTTAGTGTATTTGAAAAGGATTTTGCCATATTTCAAACAAAAATTCACATGACTGGGAATTTTACATATTCTGTTATTAAAGATATCATCTTACTATAAGGCAGAATTAATGCAAAACATTAATACAAAAGTGTTGAAAACACTATGCAATACTGTCACTTGCTTTTATCCATTCTTCACAAAGCATATTTGAAACAAAAACTATTTCTAATCTCTTTCTTGTCATTTATTGCACACTGTGGTACAATAAAGACTTTAATGAAAAAATTAAAATGACAGCTTTGATTCAACTTAGAAGCATTAAACACATCCTGGGTATTCTGAACAGGTATAGACAAAATGAAAATAGATGGTCCCAGAAGACAGTGAAATCATGAAGTTCCTTGAGCCTTGTGTGTTATGTGCACTTCCTGGAATTATATCTTAACTATCAGAAGACTTCAGGCAAACTGTAGTCCATTAATAAAATCTCAACAAATTTTCTAATTTTCCTGGCTTTGTCTAGATTATTACATTCCATTCAACTCTGCATCTTTCATGATTCTGATTTGTTTTTAACATCTGATAGGGTTTCATAGGATTAAAAGTAATAAAAATAGAATAACTCTATTCTAGAGAAATAAATATAAATTTGACTAATAAATGGACAGTTTATTCTCAATCTGATGAAGATATCAATTCCTACATCTAAAATTCTCCTGAACATTGTGCATATTTCTTTATTGTTTGATCTTTTGAACCAGTCCAGGACATTTTCCTTATACTCTTGAAATTGTCAAAGAAACACTAGACAAATTTTCAATTTTAAATTATTGAAGAAGCAGTTTATTTTATCTCAGGATATAATGTAAAACACTGTCAAAACTTTAAACACAATTTATTAATTAGGCAAGAATCAGTTATAATATTTGTCACAAGTTCAAATGTTGGCTATAAAGATGAGTCAGTGATTAAGACCACTTTGACTGCTCTTCCAGGAGACCTGGGTACAATTTTCAACCTCTACTTGATGGCTCACAATTGTCTGTAACTTAGTCCCTAAGGGAAATGATAACTTATGCAGTATTCAGGGATACTGCATTCACACAGTGCTCAGATGTTCTTAGAACCAAACCATCCATACACATAAAATAACAGATTTAATGAAGATGGGACTTGTAAAGGTTGTGATATTCTGTAGTTCACAAAGGAGTACTTAAGGATACAAGTTCCTGAAGAGAACACCAATACCTTATGCTCTAAGATCAAGAATTGACAAATGGGACCTCATAAAACTACAAAGTTTCTGTAAGGCAAAGGATACCGTCAAAAGGACAAAACGTCAACCAACAGACTGGGAAAGAATCTTCACCAACCCTAAATCTGACAGAGGGCTAATATCTAATATATACAAAGAACTCAAGAAAGTAGAACCCAGAGATCCAAATAACCCCATTAAAAAGTGGGGTATGGAGCTAAACAAAGAATTTTCACATGAAGAACTTCGGAGAGCTGAGAAACACCTTAAGAAATGTTCAACATCATTAATCATTAGGGAAATGCAAATCAAAACAACCCTGAGATTTCACCTCACACCAGTCAGAATGGCTAAGGTCAAAAACTCAGGAGACAGCAGGTGTTGGCGAGGATATGGAGAAAGAGGAACACTCCTCCACTGCTGGTGGGATTGCAAGATGGTGCAACCACTCTGGAAATCAGTCTGGCGGTTCCTCAGAAAACTGGGAATGTCAGTTCCTGAGGACCCTGTTATACCACTACTGGGCATATATCCAGAGGATTCTTCAGCATGCAATAAGGACACATGCTCCACTATGTTCATAGCAGCCCTATTTGTCGTAGCCAGAAGCTGGAAAGAACCTAGATGTCCTTCAACGGAGGAATGGATAAAAAAAATGTGGTATATTTACACAATGGAGTACTATTCAGCCATTAGAAACAATGAATTCATGAAATTCTTAGACAAATGGATGGAGCTGGAGAACATCATACTAAGTGAGGTAACCCAGTCTCAAAAGATCAATCATGGTATATACTCACTGATAAGTGGATATTAGCCTAGAAACTTTGAATACCCAAGACATAATCCACAAATTAAATGATGTCCAAAAAGAATGGAGGAGTGGTCCCTGGTTCTGGAAAGACTCAGTGCAAGAGTATAGGGGAATTCCAGAACAGGGAAGTGGGAATGGGTGGATGGAAGAATAGGGGGATGGAAGAGGGCTTGTGGGACTTGTAGGGAGTGGGGACCCAGAAAAGGGGAAATCATTTGCAATGTAAATGAAAAATAAAATAAAATAAATAAAAAAAAGGATACAACCATGTGCAGCTTATGATTTTTTTCTAAACCAAAGGCCTCATGCCCTGGAAACTATGACTACATAAGAGCCTCAGGCATTGTCTACAATAGCACAGATGGGATAGAAAAGAAGACACACCAACAAATAAAAAAGAGAAGTGTCTTTACCAGCTCTTGTCATTCCTTATGCCTTTGTAGAGATATTTACATCCAACCCTGGGAAAGAATTATGGTTGGCAGTGTTCTTGCTTTCAACATTAAACATTTTCAAATATACTTTAAGAAAAAGAAAACAGGCAAATATGAAAACATTAACTCTCTGTGCCTCACATTAAAAATACCTAGTGTACAAATTGATTAATTTTCTTTTTTTTAATTTTCTTTTATTCTATATATTTTTTTTTATTTACATTTCAAATGATTTCCCCTTTTCTGGTCCCCCACTCCCTGAAAGTCACATAAGGCCCCTTCCCTCTCCCTGTTCTCCCACCCACCCCTTACCACTTCCCTGTTCTGGTTTTGCCTTATACTGCTACACTGAGTCTTTCCAGAACCAGGGGCCACTCCTCCATTCTTCTTGTAACTCATTTGATGTGTGGATTATGTTTTTGGTATTCCAGTTTTCCAGGCTAAGATCCACTTATTAGTGAGTGCATACCATGATTGATCTTTTGAGACTGGGTTACCTCACTTAGTATGATGTTCTAATAAAGAACTTTACATCTCAGTTTTAAGAAAAAAAATCAAATTTCAATTTAAATTGATTATCTCAATGTTTCTCAACCACCCTAATTCTTAAACCTTATAATACAATTCCTCATGTTTGGTGATCCCCCAGACACAAAATAATTTTTATTGCTATTCATAACTCTAATTTTGGTACTGTTATGAATCATAATATAAATATTTTGGATATAGAGTTGAGCCAAAGAGGTCAAGACCTTCAGATTGACAAGCACTGTTTTATAGACTACTTTCCTGTGACAATTAAAGTGTTTCTGATGTCACTTCACGATTGACTTATTAGAACAATTCATAAAGAAAATTGTTATCTTGACTGCCATAGAAAGGCACACTTAGGTAGATAACACTTTTAATTTGAATAAATTTAAAATGTTTCCTAGAGAAATTCAAATATTCATCATAAGACGAACTAAATATCAGCTTTTACAAATATGATGGAGAGAAACTCACTGAAGTCTACAGTTATATTTTTAAAGTGACTTTTAAAAGTAAAATTTACAGTCTTTCTCCCTCCATCCTACCATAACTCTCTCTTTCCTTTTTTATTTGTTGGTGTGTCTTCTCTTCTCTATCATATGTGCTGTTGTAGACAATGCCTGAGGTTCATGGATATTAGTAGATTCCAGGGTATGACGCATTACCCTGAGGTTGAGATATTACACTGAAGTCTCTAACTCTGTAATCTGTATGTTGACAATAATATAATTCATCAGCTTGCTTGACTGGCCCCATAATACAACTCATGTTTTATTTAACTATAAAATAACTATTAGGTTTTTTTTTCTGGAAAAGTGTGTCTAATCTCTACAATAAGAAAAAAACATTATAAAAAACAATTTAAGATAAGGCATGAGACAAAATATAAAAACCAAGTCTTGTTTTATTTATTAATTTATCGAAAAGCTGAAATTATGACAAATTGCTAATAGAATAAAATGTGTAATTTTAATACACAGAGATAAGTCTTAAAATATATTAAGCATTTGTTAAATTTTTATATATTTTATTGGATATTTTCATTATTTACATTTTGAATATTATCCCTCTTCCTGATTTTCCCCCTCCTGGAAACCCCCTATCCCCACTCTCCCCTGCTTCTATGAGGGTGTTCCTCCAGCTACACCACTCCTACCTCCCTACACTTGATTCCCCTACACTGGATCTATTGAAACTTCATAGGACCAAAGACCTCTCCTCCATTGACACCTGACAAGGCAATAGTCAGCTACATTTGCAACTGGAGCCATGTGTACTCCTTGGTTGGTGCTTTAATCCCTGGGAACACTGGAACACTGGGAGTTCTGGTAGGTTAATATTGTTGTTCTTCCTATGAGGTTGCAAACTTCTTCAGCTCCTTCAGTCCTTTCTCTAATTCCTTCATTGGGGATTCTGCTCTTAGTGTAATGGTTGATTGCGAGCATCCACCTCTGAATTTGTAAGGCTCTGATAAGGCCTCTCAGAAGACACTCATATCAGGCTCCTTTCAGCAAGCATTTGTTGGCATCTACAATAGTTTCTAGGTTTGGTCACTGTACTGGGATGAATCCCCAGGTAAGACAGTCTCTAGATAGCCTTTTTTCATTCTCTGTTCTGAACTTTGTCACCATATTTGCTCCCGTATGTATTTTGTTCCCTTTCTCAGAAGAACAGATGCACCCATAATTTGGTCTTTCTTCTTCTTGAGCTTCATGTGGTCTGTGAACTATATCTTGGGTAATCTGAGTCTGGGGACTAATATTAACTTATCAGTGACTGCATACCATGTGTGTTCTTTTGATATTGTGTTACCTCACTCAGGATGCTATTTTCTAGTTGTATCCATCTGCCTAAGAATTTTATAAATACATCCTTTTTGATAACTGATAGTACACCACTGTGTAAATATACCACATTTTCTGTATCCATTCCTCTGTGGAAGGACATCTGGGTTCTGTCCACCTTCTGGCTATTGTAAACAAGGTTGAAATGGACATGGTGGTTCATATGTTCTTATAACATGTTGGAGCATCTTCTGGGAATATGCCCAGGAGTGGTATATCTGGGTCCTTAAGTGGTACTGTATCCTATTTTCTGAGTTACTGACAAAATGATTTCAAATTGTGCCAGCTTGCAATTCCACTAGCAATGGAGCAGTGCTCCTCTTTCTCCACATCCTATCCAGTATCTACTGTCCCCCGAGTTTTTGATTTTAGCCATTCTAACTGGTATGAGGTGAAATCTCAGGGTTGTTTTGATTTGCATTTCCTTGATAAATAAGAAAGTTGAACATTTCTTTAGGTGCTTCTCAGCCATTTGATATTCCTCAGTTGAAAATTCTTTGTTTAAACACAAAGAAAAAACATATTATCATTTCATTAGATGCTGAGAAAGCAGTTGACAAAATACAACATCTCTTCAAGGTAAATATATTGGAAAGATAAGGAATTCAAGCCCCATACTTAAACCTAGTAAAAGCAATATACAGCAAACCAGTAAGGAACATCAAGTGGAGAGAAACTTGAAGCAATCTCACTAAAATCAGGGACTAGACAAGGCTGTCCACTCTCTCCCTACCTATTCAATACAGTGCTTGAAGTCCTAGATAGAGCAATTAGACAACAAAATGAGGTCAAAGGGATCCTAATCTGAAAGAAAGAAGTCAAAGTGTCACTATTTGCTGATAATACGATAGTATAATTCAGAGACCCCAAAATTCCACCAGAGAACTCCTAAACCTGATAAACAACTTCACCAAAGTGGCTAGGTACAGATTCAAAGCAATCCCCATCAAAATTCCAACTAAATTCTTCATAGAGTTAAAAAAAGCAATTTCCAAATTTATCTGGAATAATAAAAAAACCCAGGATAGCAAAAACAATTCTCAACAACAACAACAAAGTCATGATGATTCAGGCTGAATCATCATCCCTGACCTCAAACTATGGTGTAGAATTGAAGACCCAGTAATGAAACTACACACCTATGGTCATTTGACAAAGTAGCTAAACCCATCCAGTGGAAAAAAGACAGCATTTTCAACTAATGGTGCTGGGTCAACTGGCAGTCAACATGAAGAAGGATGCAAACTGATCCATTCTTATCTCCCTATACAAAGCTCAAGTCCAAGTAGATCAAGGACCTCCACATAAAACCAGATACACTGAATCTAATAGAAGAGAAAGTAGGGAAGAACCTGGAGCACATGGGCACAGGGGAAATTTTCCTGAACATCACACCAGAAACTTATGCACTAAGATCGAGAATTGAGGAGCTGAAAACATCCAGTGGAAAAAAGATAGCCTTTTCAACAAATGGTGCTGGTTCAACTGGAAGTCAGCATGCAGAAGAATGTGAATTGATCCATTCTTGTCTCCTCGTACTAAGCTCAACTCTAAGTGGATCAAGGACCTCCACATAAAGCCAGACACACTGAAACTAATAGAAAAGAAACTGGGGAAGACCCTTGAGGATATGGGCACAGGGGGAAAGTTCCGGAATAGAACACCAATAGCTTATGCTCCAAGATCAAGAATAGACAAATGGGACCTCCTAAAATTGCAACGTTTCTGTAAGGCAAAGGACACAGTCAAAAGGACAAAATGGCAACCAACAAATTGGGAAAAGATCTTCACCAACCCTACATCCCATAGAGGGCTAATATGCAATATATAGAGAGAACTCAAGAAATTAGACCCCAAGGAAGCAAATAACCCTATTAAAAAATGGGGTATAGAGCTAAACAAAGAATTTTCACCTGAAGAAATTTGGATGGCCAAGAAGCACCTTAAGAAATGCTCAACATCATTAGTAATTAGGGAAATGCAAATCAAAAGAACCCTGAGATTTCACCTCATGCCAGTCAGAATGGGTAAGGTTAAAAACTCAGGAGACAGCAGGTGTTGGCAGGGATGTGGAGAAAGAGGAACACTGTTCCACTGCTGGTGGGATTGTACTATGGTACAACCACACTGGAAATCAGTCTGGCGGATCCTCAGGAAACTGGGCATGACACTTCTGGAGGACCCTATTATACCACTCCTGGGTATATACCCAGAGGATTCCCCACCATGTAATAAGGACACGTGCTCCACTATGTTCATTGCAGCCTTATTTATAATAGACAGAAGCTGGAAAGAACCTAGATGTCCCTCAACAGAGGAGTGGATACAGAAAATATGGTAAATTTATGCAATGGAATACTACTCAGCAATTAAAAACAATGAATTCATGAAATTTTTAAGCAAATGTTTAGAACTGAAATATATCATCCTAAGTGGGGTAACCCAAACACAAAAGAATAGAATGCATTCACTGATAAGTGGATATTAATTAGCCCAGAAGCCCTGAATAACCAAGACACAATCAGCATATCAAATGACTCCCATGAAGAAGTAAGGAGAGAGCCCTGATCCTGGAAAGGTTGGATCCAGCATTGTAGGGGAGTACTAGGACAGAGAAAAGGGAGGGAGGTGATTTGAGAATGGGTGGAGAGAAGAGGGCTTATGGGACATATGGAGAGGTGGGGACTGGGAAAGGGGAAAGCATTTGGAATGTAAACAAAGAATTTAGAAAAAAAATTCTAAAAATAAAAATAAAAAGACCTACCTGTTATAGGCATATAGACTGTAGGTTGAAATCCACATTCAAAATGATGCTGAGAAACAAACAAGAAATCTTGGAATTTCTGAAAAATTCATGATGTACAAAGATCTTCCAAATTAGAGAATTAAACTGATATCAAGTTCACAGATTTCACTGAATAAATTTATTTAGAATGCGCCAATCCATATTTGTCTTTTCATTGACTGAGTACTCCTATTGTGTCCATCTTAAAAATCAAAAAGACCCGATGATTTTGGCACATGCCTGCATTTTCAGTATTCAATTGGTTGAAAAAGTAAGGACTGAGAGTTTGGTCAGTCTTTGGACCAATACTCCTGCTTGTACTCAATAGAAATAATAAAGACAAATGTGTCAGTTGGGTTTGAGCTGGTTATTATCTAGTGTATTAAAATCCTGAAAATAAATATTGAAGAAAAATAAAAGTAGTTCACTTTCAGTTTCCTTCAAATAATCAAAAAAAATTTACAACTGGGTCCTCATAAAATTACAAAGCTTCTGGAAGGCAAAGGAAACTGTCAATAGGACAAAATGACAACCAAAAGATTGGGAAAAGATCTTCACTAATCCTACATCCGTTAGAGGACCAATATCCAGTATATTTAAAGAACACAAGAAGGTAGACTCCAGAGAACCCAATAATCCTATTAAAAATGGGGCACAGAGCTAAACAATGAATTCTCAACTGAGCAATACCAGATGGCTGAGAAACACCTAAGGAAATGTTCAACATCCTTAATCATCAGGGAAATGAAAATCAAAACCACCCTGAGATTCTACTTCAGACCAATCAGAATGGCTAAGATAAAATAAACTCAGGGGACAGCTGATGCTGGAGAGGATGTGGAGAAAGAGGAACACTACTCCATTGCCGGTGGGATTGCAAGGTGGTAAAACCACTCTAGAAATCAGTTTGTTGGTTCCTCAGAAAATTGTATATAGTACTACCTGAGGACCCAGCTATACCACTCCTGGGCATATACTCAAAACATGCTCCAACATGAAATAAGGACACATGATCCTAGAAGATCCTACATGTTCTATGAACACGATCCTACATGTTCATAGAAGACTTATTTATAATACCCAGAAACTGGAACAACCCAAATGTCCCTCAACAGAGGAATGGATACAGAAAATGTGGTACATTTACACAAGGGAAAACTATTTGACTGTTAAAAACAATGAATTTATACAATTCTTAGGTAAATTGATGGGTCTAGAAAATATCATCCTGAGTGAAGTAACCCAACTATGAAAGAAAGCATGTTATGCACTTGCTGATAAGTGCATATTGGCCCCAAAACTCAGAATACTCAAGATACAACTCACAGGCCACATGAAGCTCAAGAATAAGGAAGACCAAAGTATGGACACTTTGATACTTCTTAGAAGCAGGATCAAATTACACATGGCTCACAACCAAGCAATGGACTGAGCATAGGGCCCCAATGGCACAACTATAGGAGCTGAAGAGGTTTGTAGCCCCACAGGAGGAGCAATAATATGTACCAACCAGTACCCCCAAGCTCCCAGGAACTAAGCCATCAACCAAAGAGTACACATGGAGGGATCCATGACTCCAGCTATGTATGTAGCAGAGGAAGTTCATTTCAGACATCAGTGAGAAGAGAGACCATTTTTCCTATGAAGCCTAGATACCACAGTGTAGGGAAATTCCAGGTCAGGAAAGTAGTGGGGGGCAGGGTTGGTGGTATTCAGAGGAACAGGAGATGGCATAGAGGTTTTTGGAGGTGTAATGAGGAAAGGAGATATCATTTGAAATGTAAATAAAGCAAATATGTAATAAAACAATAAAAACATAAAACAAACAGAAAATTCTTTGTTTAGCTCTGTATTTCATTTTTAATAGTGTTATTTGATTCTATTGTGTCTAACTTCTTGAGTTCTCTGAATATATTGGATATATTCACCCTCTATAGGATGTAGGATTGGTAAAGATCTTTGCCCACAATGTTGGATGCCATTTTGTCCTACAGAATCATTGCTATTTTATGGGATCCCATTTGTGAATTTTTGATCTTAGAGCATAAGCCGTTGGTGCTCTGTTCAGGAAAATTTCCCCTATTCCCATGTGTTCAAGGCTCTTTCCCAATTTCTCCACAATAAGTTTCACTGTATTAGGTTTTATGTGGAGGTGCTTGATTCACTTGGAATTGAGCTGTATACAAGGAGATAAGAATGGATCAATTGGCATTTTCCTACATGCTGACCTCCAGTTGAAACTGCTCCATTTGTTAAAAATAATGTCTTTTTTACACTGGATTGCTTTAGCTACTTTGTCAAATATCAAGTGACCATAGGTATGTGGGTTCATTTCTAGGTCTTCAATTCTATTCCATTGATCTTCCTGCCTGTCAGTGTACCAATGCCATACATTTTTTTTATCACTATTCCTCTGGAATACAGCTTAATATCAGGGATGGTAATTCCCCAGAAGTTCTTTCATGGTTGAGAATAGTTTTTGCTATCATGGGTTATTTGTTATTCCAAATGAATTAGTAAATTGCTCTTCTAACTCTATGAAGAATTGATTTGGACTTTGGATGGGGATTGCATTGAATCTGTAGTTTGTTTTAGGCAAGATGGCCATTTTTGCTATCTTAATCCTGCCAATCCATGAGCGTGAGAGATCTTTCTACCTTCTGAGATCTTTTTCAATTTCTTTCTTTAGAGACTTGAAGTTCTTACCATACAGCTCTTTCACTTACTTGGTTAGAGTCACACCAGGCTATTTTATATTATTTGTGTCTAAAGTGAAGGTTGTTGTTTCCCTAATTTCTCTCTCAGCCTGCTTATCCTTTGATTAGGGGATGGCTACTGATTTGTTTAAGTAATGTTATATCCAGCCACTTTGCTGAAGTTGTTTATCAGCTTTAAGATTTTTCTGGTGGAATTTTTCAGGTCACTTAATTGTACTATCATATCATTTGCAGACAGTGATTTGCAAATTTGCAAACATTTGCAAATTGCAAAGGTTTAGGTATAAGTATAATTGTGGTTTCATAGAACTAATTGGGAACTGTTCCTTCTGTTTCTATTTTGTAGACTTGATTGAAGAGTATGGGTATTAGGTCTCCTTTAAAGGCCTGATAGAATTCTCCACTAAACCCATCTGGTCCTGGGCTTTTTTTGGTTCGAAGATTATTAATGACTGCTTCTATTTCTTTAGAGGTTATAGGACTGTTTAGATAGTTTACCTTATCCTGTTTTAAGTTTGGCTACTGGTATTGTCTAGAAAATGTCATCCAGACTTTCTGATTTTGGTGAGTATAATTTTTTGTAGTAGGATCTGATAATATTTTGAATTTATACAGTTTTCATTGTTATGTCTCCCTTTTCAGTTCTGACTTTATTAATTTGGATACTGTCTCCGTGTACTCTGGTTAGTCTGGCTAAGGGTTTATCTATCTTTTTTATTTTCTAAAAACACCAGCTCCTAGTTTTGTTGATTCTTTTGTTTTTATTTTGTTGAGTTCAGCTTGAATTTGATTATGTCCTGCTGTCTACTCCTCTCGGGTGTATTGGCTTCTTTTTGTTCTAGAGTTTTCAGATGTGCTATTAAGCTGGTAGTGTAAGCTCTCTCCAGTTTATAATTTGAGGCACTTAAAGCTATGAATTTTCCTCTTACCTCTGCTTTCATTGTGTCCCATAAGTTTTGGTATGATACGTCTTCATTTTCATTAAATTCTCAAAAGTCTTTAATTTCTTTCTTTATTTCTTCCTTGACCAACTGATAATTGAGTACAGCATTGTTCAGCTTCCATGTTATGTGTAGGTTTTCTGTTGTTTGTGTTGGAATTTAAGACCAGCCTTGGTCTGCAGTGATTTGATAGTGTGCATGGGATATTTCAATCTTCTTATATCTGTTGAGTTCTGTTTTGTGACCACTTACAAGCCCAATTTTGGTGAAGGTTCCATGAGGTGCTGAGAAGAAGGTATATTCTTTTGCTTTAGGATTAAATGTTCTATAAATATCTGTTTGATCCATTTGTTTCATAATTTCTCTTCATTTTACTGTGTCTCTATTTAGTGTCTGTTTCCATGATCTGTCCATTGCTGAGAGAAGGGTGTTGAAGTCTCCCACTATTATTGTGTGGAGTATGATGTGTGCTTTGAGCTTTAGTCAGGATTCTTTTATGCATGTGATGCCCTTGCATTTGGAGTATATATATTCAGAACTGAGAATTCTTCTTGGTAAATTTTTCCTGTATGAAGTGTCCTTCCTTATCTTTTTTGATAACATTTCATTGAAAGTCGAATTTATTCGATATTAGAATGGTTTCTCTAGCTTATTTCTTGGGACAATTTGCTTGGAAAAAAGTTTTTCAACCTTTTACTCTGAAGTAGTGTCTGCTTTTGTCACTGAGGTGCATTTCTTATATGCAGGAAAATGCTGGGACCTGTTTATATATCCAGTCTGCTAATCTATGTCTTTTTATTAGGAAATTAAGTCCATTGATATTAAGAGATATTTAGCAAAAGTGATTGTTACTTCCTGTTATTTTTGCTGTTAGAGGTTGAATTATGTTTGTGTGGCTATTTTCTTTTGAGTTTGTTGAAAGATTACATTCTTGCATTTTCTAGGGTGTAGTTTCCCTCATTGTGTTGGTGTTTTCTATTTATTAACCTTTGTAGAGCTGGAATTGTAGAAAGGCATTGTATAAATTTGGTTTTTGTCATGCAATATCTTGTTTTCCTGATCTATGGTAGTTGAGAGTTTTGCTGGTTGCAGTAGCCTGGGCTGGCATTTATCTTCTCTTGGGGTCTGTATGACATTTTCACAGAATCTTCTAGCTTTCAAAGTTTCTGGCGAGAAGTCTGGTGTAACTCTAATAAGTCTGCCTTTATATTTCAGGTTACTGAACCTGAAAAAGGTTCTTACTGCTTTTAATATTCTTTCTTTGTTTAGTGCATTAAGTGTTTTGATTATTATATAATGGAAGGAATTTCTGTGTTGGTCCAGTATGTTGGAGTTCTGTGGGCTTCTTGTATTTTCATGGGTATCTCTTTTTTTAGGTTTGAGATGTTTTCTTCTATAGTTTTGTTGAAGATATTTACTGGCCCTTTAAGTTGGGAATCTTCACACTCTTCTATACCTATTATCCTCAGGTTTGGCCTTCTCTCCTCTCCTGTATTTCCTGGATGTTTGGGGTTAGGAGCTTTTTGACTTTTGCATTTTCTTTGATAGTTGTGTCAATGCTTTCTATGGTATCTTCTGCCCCTGAGATTCCCTCTTCTATCTCTTGTGTTCTGTTGGTGATGCTTGCATCTATGACTCCTGATCTCTTTCCTAGGTTTTCTAACTCCAGGGTTGTCTCCCTTTGTGATCTCCTTATTGTTTCTATTTCTGTTTTTAGAACTTGGATGTATTTGCTCATTTTCTTTGCCTGTTTCATTGTGTTTTCCTGTAATTCTTTAAGGAATTTTTGTGTTTCCTCTTTAAGAGCATCTGTCTGTTTACTGGTGTTCTCATATTTTTTTTATAGAAGTTATTTATGTCCTTCTTAAAGTCCTCTATCATCATCATAAGAAGTAATTTTTAATCTGAAATTTGCTTTTCTGGTGTGATAGTGTATCCAGCAATTGCTATGTTTGGAGAATTATTTTCTGATAACTAATTCTCCAGCTGTCTCTGTTGTCCTGTGATTCTGGATTCCTGTGATCCTGAGATCCTGGTTGTTTCAGAGCTCTTGTAAATTCTCCTGCCTTTGGGGCCCTGAGGTCCTGGTGTTACCAACTTCCAGAATCCTGGGATCCTGGGATCCTGGCCATGTCAGAGTGTCTAGGAGTGACGCTTCCTCTGAGTGTTGTGGGACTGGCTTTGGAGTTAGATCCCAAACTAGACCAGTCCAGATGGAAATGCACCTGTGCCAATGGTCATGCAAGGTCCCTGTGCCCCTGGACCCTATTGGTTCCAGATATGTCCTGTGGCGATGTCGGGACAGATGTTATGTCCTCCTCACCTCCAATCTTATGGTTGTGGGCATTTTAGAGCACATGGAAGTGGAGCTTCCTCTGGGTGTTATAAGACTGGCTCTAGAGTTCCAAGGTAGACCAGCCTCTCTTAAATGTTTTTAAATGAAGCTTTACTTTTCAGGTTTTAGTTTCTTTTACTAAATGTTACTTATACAAGTATATATTTGAAGTCCATTAAGCAGCTCATTTATGTATCATATTTTGCTTAATGTCAATATAACAAGTGTCCAAAGGGCTGGAGAGATGGCTCAACTGGTAAGAGCACTGATTGCTTACCCAAAGGTCCTGAGTTCAAATTCCAACACCCACATCATGGCTCACAACTATCCAGTAAGGAGATCTGACACCCTCATCTGGTGTCTGAAGATTGCTAAAGTGTACTTACATATAACACATAAATAAATCTTAAAAACAAAAGATCTAAAGTCCCCTTCTGGAGGGCCCTGCTATACCTCTCCTGGGCATATACTCAAAGGATTCCCCGGCATGCAATAAGGACACATGCTCCATTATGTTCATAGCAGCCTTATTTATAATAAGGGGGTGACTGGAGAATGGGTGTAGAGAAAAAGGCTTATGGGACATATGGGGAGGGGGGAACTGGGAAAGGGGAAATCATATGAAATGTAAACAAAGAATATAGAAAAAATAAAAAAAAAACAAGTGTCCAAGAAATCTTTCAATAATGAAATAATGTACTAACAACAATAAGACA